>NW_024104405.1:293286-893286 GCF_003945595.2 Pipra filicauda
AAGGAGGGCTGTTCCTGGCTGCAGAATTCACACAAACTTTCACGGCCTCACGAGTCTCGCAAAGTTCTTTTTATGTCCAAGAAGTCCTAGCGGGACTTCAATTTTTTTTACTGTCTTTAGTTATTGTTGCCTTTTTCTCTCTCTTTTTTTTTTTTTTTTTAATCGAGGTACCCTCATGGTTTTAGGTCCTATTCCCTCCAATAATTATGCCTGTTTGATTATACCTGTTAGGTAAATTCCCACAGGCAGCGAGCGGATTTTAAACGATCCGAGACTCCCCGTGCGATTAAAACCAGGTAGGCAAGTACTCGATTAAGCCGGGGGATTTTGACCCACTCGCGAGCTCCAGCCCACGGGGTCTGTACTCAATTCCCACACAGCGTGGTGAAATAACCCGGTTTTAAGGTTTATGCTTCTATTTTCGGGGGCCCTCATCGGGGTTCATCCCAGCCAGGGAAGGAAATAACACCCCCCCAACACCACGGATTTGGGGGTGGGTGACACTGCCAGGGGTGGGGGGACACTCGTGGGTGCTGGACACACCGTGGGACCCCGGTAGCCCTTCTCCCGCTCCTGGTACTTACATGGCCGAAGGGATCGAGGTGGTTGTTGGTGAGTTTGAGCTTCTGGAAGGAAACCAGCTGCCTCATCCAGTGGGCACCGGTAGCCGGAGAGTCGGGATGCACGTACAGCCTCCCGGGCATGGCCGGCTCTGCCTTCCCCGTCACCGACCTGCGTGGGGACACAGGACTGAGCTCCGGGCACGTGGGGGCTGCCCTTGGGCTCCTGTTCCCCATCCATCCCCTCCTGGGGTCCCTTCTGTGGGCTCCTGTTCTCCCCATCCAGCCCCTCCCGTGGGCTCCTGCTCTCCCCATCCGTCCCCTCCGGTGGGATCCCTCCTGTGGGCTCCTGCTCTCCCCATCCAGCCCCTCCTGGGGTCCCTTCTGTGGGCTCCTGTTCTCCCCATCCAGCCCCTCCCGTGGGCTCCTGCTCTCCCCATCCGTCCCCTCCGGTGGGATCCCTCCTGTGGGCTCCTGCTCTCCCCATCCAGCCCCTCCTGGGGTCCCTCCCGTGGGCTCCTGCTCTCCCCATCCAGCCCCTCCGGTGGGATCCCTCCCTCTCAGGTGCGCGGTGCCCGGACGGTCACGCCGTGCTTGGGGAGAAAAGGCATTTCAAACACCGCTCGGGAATTACTGAGCTCCTTGGCACCTTTCCCGTCGGAGATGGCTCTCGCTGCTTCCCCGTTTAACCCCATCCTTCCCCCTTTCCCCAATTCCCGGCACTCAAGCCAGGAATAAAGTACCAATTCTTAAAGATTTTCCCTTCCTTAATATCACTGGACTATCAGCTCCACAATCGCCAACAATCTCATCTTCAAACAGGATTAGTTATCGTTCGTTAATTGCGACAGACTTTTCTCCTTTTCTTCTTTTTTTTTTTTGGATGCATTGCTCTCCCGAGGACTGTGGGAGCATCCCGTCACGCTCAGGTGAGGCTCCTGCAGCCCCACATCTCTCTTTTGCACGGGAAAAAGAAGGACGAGCCGCTGACTGAGGGATATCTCCCCACCAGGCAGCCCGGAGAGCCCGACACAGAGGTCTCCTCCCTCCCCCTTTCCCCCACGCGTGCATACCATTTATTATCTGCGAATTTGTATCTGTGGTCATCCGCTGGTACAATATCCATCAACAGGATGTACTTCGTTTTTGGATTAAGTCCAGTGACCTTCACTTTGTAACTGGGGAACATACGCCTGTTAAAAAAAATAAAACACAAAAACACGAGTATAAGAGCAGTGAAAAGCAAGGTTGCCAGGGTGGTTTCAGAGCGTGTTTGCGAGGAGGAGACATAGAGGAGGGGGTCATTTAGCAAAAGGACAACGCCACCCTCTCAAATGGACCTTCTCGAAAGGGTGCACCCTTCCCTCGGGGTGCAGCACATGTTTGGGTGCCGCTGGTTCCCCCTCCAGCTCCCGAACGAGGCGAACCGGGCGATTTTTCGAGGCAGAATCGCAATTTCGACGCTGGCGGATTTATTTATCCACCTACTCGTGTGCCTGCGCGTGTTTTGACTAATTATTTGTTTCGCCAAGGCTTCAACTGCCCCTTCGTTGAACAAATCTGACCGTGAGAACTTTTTGGAAGCAAGTTACTTCCCTCTGTCCATAAGCCGCTGGAACAGGAGGGGAGATTTGCCAAAAAAAAAAAAAAAAAAGGTTTTCATAAAGTTAAAATATAGATACTTCTAGAAAAAAAATATATTTTTATATATCGTTTGAAATACATGTATTTATAGAAACACATTATAATATATTATAGAGAGAGAAATGTATACGTTTAAATCCGTAAATATTAATCACCTCTATGCCTATCAATGGTTCTATGGGCAGATAAGGAGGAAGAAAACCCTCCACGCACTCAGGTGTAAAGAGCAAACCTACTGCAGCCGTGAGCGCCTCCCGAGACACCAGCAAACACACCTGACAAATCCTTGGAAACCCTCGGATACACACAAGACAGGGGCTTTTCGAAATATTTTCCATTACTGCAAGGCAGGGACTTAAAACACTGCTGTTATTTTAGTTTGAAGCTTTCCAAATATTTAAAAATAAAGCCGATGAAAATGTATCCCTGGACTTAAAACACGCATAAACAGAAAAAAAAAAAAAAAACCCAAAAAGAAAAAACCCACACCTCTAAAAATACTGAGCTCTTCTCCGAGGCTCGGGATCTTATCGCTGCCGTGAGGCACCTGGGCTGGGCTTTAATTCGGTTGTAAAAAGGTGAGAGGGGGTGGAAAGCGACCAACGGAGAAAACGGGGGTTGAACTTTAAAGTTTTAAGGGAGAAAAAAACCAATTCCACCTGAGGATCGATCTGTAACTCCGCCGACAACACCTGAGCAGCAGGACCGTGGATTTCGCCAACGATAAACGTGGGGAATTCTAGAAATAAGGAAACCTATCCCGTATCTCCCCTCGAGCCCCTGCACTGTAAATGTCTGGTTTATTGCTCTCCAGACGAGATTTCTGTCCCCGGCGATATTTGTTTGAAATTTCTGCAAGGTGGTTTCTGTCTCCCTTCTAGAGTTGTCTTTTTTTTCCCCTGTGAACCGGGTTTTTTTCGGGAGGTCCTGGCACCGGCCTTATCCCCCCTCTCCTCTCCATACCACGTCCCCTTGGCCACAAACCCCTTCTTTAAAACCGATTTTTCCAGCAGCAGCAGCGAGATTCAAGGGGAATGCGAGACGTGAGACAGATCTATTCGCTAAAACTTCATCCAACCAGCTCCATATTTTTTTTTTTTCCCTCCCTCTTCAGGCAAATTTTGGAAGACCACAACAAATACCAGATGACAGAGCAAAATGAAAGTTTGACTCTGCGTTGTTTATTCTGCCCTTACAGTCTAAAACTACTACTATTGCTACGCGTGGAGGGGTGGATTCCCCCCCCCCCCCCCCCCCCTTCTCCAAGTATTCTAATTTAAAATTACAACGAAAAAGCCTCCCTCGGGCTGCCCCCAGTTTGCCGCTGGGACTGGAGAGACTCTTTCACTGGGTCTCGCTGGCCACTCTTCAATTTAACAGATTAATATTAAGGATAATGTTAAACCCCCTCCAACACACGCTCATACATATATAAATATCTGCGGATCAGCTTTACTAAGCCGGTCATGGAATCGATTATAGCCCCAATAAAGTTGGATTTGCAAGGCTGTATATTTTTCTACACACCCACGCAGATAAACACACGTATAGAAACGTTACGTCCGCAAATAAATAGCATGTGGATCTATCTCTGCATCTAAACAGCTTTGCTATCGCTATATAAACAGTAGCTAAAGACCGCATACACTTTTAAATGGGGTGCGTGGGTGTGCTGGGAATATTCACCTCAGAGTGAGCAAAATAAATAAGAAACTCTGTCAAACAGCAGAAAACATTTTTTAAAATGCAGAAGGGCCTATCTGCTAATAATAATAATTAAATTAATAATAATTATAGCCCACCGAGCTGCTCTAAACAAGGTTTGTTTTTGGCCAAGTGGTTGCAACTCGCGTTCTCTTGGAAAGTTTCCAAAGGCCTGAAATTGGGATTAACGATCCAACTGTTCTGGTTAAGAAAGAAGCCAGAAGAAACAGTTTCTCCTGAATATATCCGGGCAGGGAGGGCTCTTCACGGCCGGGCAGGGCTCAGAGGGTGCTCTCGATCCGAGGGGGGGTCTCGGACACGAGAGACGTGACTGTCGCAATGTCGGGGAGGTGGACACGCACCCCCATCCACGCGGCTGCGATTTTCCCCCCCCAAAACACGCCGGGGAACGCGGACACCCCTCTCCTCTTACCTCCCGGCCTTTGTTATGATCATCTCCGTCCCCACTTCGTGGAACTTCAGCCACAGCTCCCGTTCGTGCAAAAACACCTTGATGCCCTCCATGCCCTGCGGAGCGGGAGGCACAGAGCGTCAGCCCCGAGCGCTGCGGGGGCAGCCCCGGCGGGAAGCTCGGAGGGAAAAGGCCCCGGAGCTCGGGGCATTCCCGGGAAAATCCTGCCGCAAAGCCGGGGAGAGGGGGATTTCAGGCCGGAGCACGGGGATGCTGCTCAGGGAGGGCCTGGAACAGAGTCCTGCGGGCCTCGGTGCTCCTGGGGCGGGGAGGCGATGGGAGGGAGCCCCCGGAGCCGGCTCCGACCGCATCCTACCCGAGCAATCCCCCAGCGCCTCGGCCCAGCTGCTCCCGGAGCCAGCCGGAGGAGATTTGTACCCTCCCACGAGCGATTTACACCCGCCGGCTGCGCTCTGCAAGCCAGGGCGGTGTGGGGGGGTGTTACTCTGCTCCCCTCGCCGCCTTATTTTCTCTCTTCTCCCCGGCCCCAACCACCCAAAAACTGCGAGCTCCCCGGCTGGGGCAGATGCCACCGCGGGGATAACACATCCCTGCACCAAGCCAAGCACACCATTCCCCTCCACTCAAAACGGAGCCAAATCGCCCCGTCAAACGCTTCGAGGGTTGGTTTCCAAAAACAAACGGTGGGACCAGTCCCTGTGCCCACCCCGGCCCAGCCGACCCTCCTGCCCGCACCCACAGCGGGCTGGGGGGTTCCACCGGAGGGTTACCTGCCAGGGGAGAAGCGGGGCTCTCCGGGAGGGCTCCACAGCCGCCGAAGGAAAGGGAATCTCGGTGGAAAAGCCCCTCTCCCCGCCTTTCTCCCCCCCGCATTCCCAGGGCTGCCCCGAGCCGGCTGGGGCCGAGCGCCGGGGGACGGCTCCGAGCCCCGGGAGCTCCCAGGGAAGGAGAAGCCGAGGGATGGCCTGACCCGCTGCCGCCTCGTCCTGCTCTCCTCGGGAGTCCTCCGGGAGCTGCAGCCGGTGGGTCCCGGGTGGGATCCCACGCGTGTCCCGGCAACACGCAGCACCAGGGGGGCGAGGGCTGACGGAGGGCATGAGGGGCACCCCAAGGTGTGTCTGGCCCCCGGGTGGTTACGGGGGTGCCCACGCGTGACAGCAACTACCTGCCCTCAGTGCCCGTTGGGTGGGTATGGGCTGTATCTGTGTGTGCCAGCCTGGCTGGACAAGGGGTGCATATATACACAAATAAATACATGTAAATTTGTATCTCACACTACACATTTATATCTTACACAAATATGCACGGGCACAGCAAAGATACACTCTGTGTCTGCTCACACGTGCATTTGGACACCCACGCGTGGACGCTTGTGGGGGTGTGTCTGCTGCTGCCTCAGCGGGTTCCCCTCTCTGTTATTTTGGGTCCTTTTCCCTGCGTGCCCCTCCACGCACCCCAACATTCACGCCCGCACTTCCCCACAGGTTTAGCGCTTGAGCACGACCTTAAATAACACTCAGGCAGGATGAGGCCCGCGATCAGGTGAGGCTTTTCGCCCCCGTGGGGCCTAAAATGGCTCAACCACCCAGCTGAGGGGAAAAAAAAAAAAACGCGGAGAAAAGGGAAAAATAACACCAAAAAATGAAATAACGAGGGCGTTGAGGAAGAGGAGCGCCAGTCCTTACCTGCTGGGTGAAGGCTGCCTGGGGGGAGGTGGGGGACTTGCTGGTGGCCCCCAGCTGAGTGTCCTGCTTGGCTTCAGCCTGGAGCTCCTTGGCCTCCGAGTCCGCCGGCGTGGTGGGGAGCCCGAAGCCTTCCTCGCTATCCGCCATGTTACGAGCTTCCTTCGCCGAATCCCCCACTGCAGGCACACATCGGGGAGAGAGCAGAGATAAGAGACGCATAAGTCAACGCTGACGTTTAATAAAATATATATATATATATATTTCTATAGCTCCGCGCCGGGGCAGGGCTGCCCGGCAATCCCGCAACTCACTTCCAGCTGCCCGGGGAGGGAACGAGGCCCTTTAACTTTGGGAGAGGGAGAAATAAAGACTTTTATTTATTATCGCAGCCCGCAAGGGATGATAGGATTTGGGGGGGTGGGGGTGGGGGGGGGAGGTGGAGAGGGAGGGGAAGGGGGAGGCGGTATTATTGAATGCATCTTTTGGAAAAGGTAAACAGCGTATTTTAGGGCCGGCTGGCAGGACGCGGGGAACGAGGCACCCGAGGGGCTGGGGACCGGCCAGCTCATCACACAAATGACTCTGGAGGTCGAGGGGTCCGAGGTGGGGGCGACAGAGCCTCCCCCGTGTCTTCACCGCCTCCAATCCCCCCGGGCTCTCTGCGGCCCAGGGGGTTTAAAGTCCCCACTTTCCTCCCAGGGAAGTAGGAGCTTCCACCCCACTCCAGTTCCGACCGGGAAAACACCACCGGCACGCGAGGCCGCTTCTATCACCCCGTTTTCAAAGAAAATACAACTGCTTTCCTCTCTTATAAACAAGGAACTAACTAACTAACTAACTAACTAAATAAATAAATAAATAAAAAGACTTTTCTCCCCTTACCCCGGGCAGTCGCAAGAAAAGCAAAGGATGGACGAGATAATTAAAATATATATATAAAAAAATAAATCAATCGGACGAGACTCTGTGCAAGGTAATAATGTGCACTCGGCTGGTGAACGGGGGGGGGGTTGAATTGGGGCTGCAGTGAACTAAACCATGACATTTAGGGTAAAACTACACCAGCGGAGTAAAAGAGCTTTAAAGTAAAAGGTTTCTATCTAATGCGAGTAACCACAGCGAATTTTAAAAGCAGTATTTTGCCTTAGCTTTAAAGGCTCTATCAGGAATGGTAAAAGTTTCACCGCAGCACTAGGAAAAAAAAAATAAATAAAAGCAAATGAATTATCTGTTAGTTTGGGGGGTTTTTTTGTCCTTAAGAAGTACAGAGTTTTAGTAGCTTTAAAAAAAAATCTTTCTTGCGTGTTTCGAAGAAGGGGATTCACTTTTGAAAGGCCAAGCATATGGAGGCAATACTGGGTTTAAATACACGAGAATGTTTTTAAAGGAGTTCTTCGCCCTGCAACAATATTTGAAAGCTGTTAAAAATAAAAGAGAGCGAGGGGGGGTAGGAAAAAAAGGCAATTCTCCTTTAAATGCAAAAGAAAATTGGGAGTGGAAAGGAGGGGGGGGGAGAAATGATCTTCCCTGCTAGTGGTGGGTAATATATACATGTACGTATATATAATTTAAAAGGACAAAAAGCGAAGGGACTTGCAGGTCCGCACCTCTGGAGCTACAGATCAGACACAGACGCGGGCCGTGCTCCCTCCCTCCCTTCCCAAAGGCTCTTTTCCCATCGCACCCCAGCCAGCGACCGAGCGAGGGGCGAAGCGAAACCGCTGCGAGAGCGCGGAAAGTGCGCGGGGCGCTGCGGGAGCCGCTGCCCCGGGCCCGGGCCCGGCCCGCGGCGGCAGAGCCGCAGCTCCAGGGACCATTTAAGGCTTTTCTCTTCCCCTCCTCCTCTTTTTTTTTTTTTTTTTTTCCCCTGGACTGTTGTGGTGTGTTGTTTGTTTTTTGTTTTGGGGGTTTTTTTTTTTTTTGGGTTTTTTTTTTTTGCTTCCTTGGGAAGTGCCGGTTATCCATTTTTTTAATCGATTTCCCTCCAGCTTGGAGCTATTATTCCCCCTGAGCTGGCAAAGTTAGCGGGGAGGGCGAGGGAAAATAATACAACTAAAAAAAAAAAAATAAAGCATGTTTATTAAAACAAAGAGGGACCCGGCCATGGCAGCGCAGCCCTGCCCCAGCGAGCCTCCCCGGTGCTCTCCGCGCCCAGACATAATTAAGCAGATATAAAGATAATAATCATTTTAAATACGCGAGCGTGACGACAAAAAATAACCCAACAACTACGAGCAATTGGCGATCCGTGGCTTCTAATTTTTTTTCCCCTTAAAAGAGCTCGTGAGAAGAAATGGAGCTTGACAGAACCAGGCCGCGGTGGCTGGATGAAAAATGCATCTTGCTCTGCTAAAGTAACGCCAAGTGGGTTTGCGGGAGGAAAAAAAATATAAAAGGGGGCGAATAAAAAATAAAATAAAATAAAATAACCACCCGCTCTGCTTTTGTTCCAGCTCTGCCCCATCTCACACACATCCCCCCAGCCCCACACACCGCGGCGGGAGCCCTGGGGAGAGCGGCCCCCCCTCCTTCCCCTGCACCCCCCCTCGTCTCCCGAGGCCTCGCAGCTCCTCGGCGAAGCCGATTTGTGGCCAACAATGCCCCCAACGAGCCACTTTCGCTCTGCCTCGGTCACGCACCCGCACACACAGACTACAGACCCCGACGGACATACATGGCAATGGAAGAGCTGTTACCTTGCTTGTTGAATTCCATGCAATCAATGCATCTCCATATAAATAATGTGTGTGTCTATTTTCCCCGTTTGCAATGGAAATTACAATGGGATCAGGCTTCTCGTGTGCATATTTCCTTTTATTTATTTATTTGCGGATCAGCATGTGAAAACCCAGCCTGGAAGAAAAAAATCTATCCAACGCAAGCCTGGTTCTCTCTCTCTCTCTCTCTCCTCTCTCTCTCTCTCCTGCTCTTTCCAAACACTTCCAGGTTGTCAGACGCACTAGAAAGGATCCTGAGACCAAGATAAAACCCCCACCCCCACCCCTTTCTCAGCCTGATCTGGAAGACACGGTTCTCCCCAGCCCTACTCTTTCTACTCCCCACCTAAAAATAATTAAAAAAATTAAAAATAGTAATTAAAAAAAAAAAAAAAAAGAAAAAAATTAGGGAGAGGGCGAAAGAGCGGGGAAAAAAAGAAAGCAGCACCCTCTCGGGAAAAGCAAAAAGAAGAGACAAGAAAAAAAAAAGTTTCGGGTGGCTCCTCCGGGCAGGTTCGCGGCGCTGCCGCGGTGGCTGCGCGGAGCCGGGCGCGGAGGAGAGGAGAGGAGCGCGGAGGTGACGTGGGCTCGTCCAGCTCCGTTCGCCAAGTGCCGGGACCCACTGCCCAACCAGCTGGGATCCTGCTCCGGAGAGACTCCCTCTCACACAGCCCTCCCTCCCGCCCCCTCCCCCCCCCCCAAACCTCCTTTTCCAGCCTATTTTTCTGGCCGGCAAACAAGAACAAGGCACAAAGACAATCATCAAACTCCCCAGCAACCCTCCCCCTCTCCTTTACCTCCTTCTCCGCTCCCTCCCTCCCTCCCTCCTCCATCCATCTCTCCCAACCAAAGAGAAAATTCAGCGCCTGGGAATATCCTGCTCCCCCCCACACCCCTTAAAATAAATCCCTGGCTCCGCTAACCTCGCACCACCCCCAGTTCCCCCCTCCCGCCCTCAAAGGCAGCCCAGAGGTGGGGATTTAAGCCCAGCTCTATGTTTGCTAGTGCTCACAGAGGCCTTTTATTGGGGGGCTGGGGGGGATCCCCCCTAAATATATTCTCCTAAGGGGTATAACCCCCCAAAAAAAGGGATGAAACGCGGGCGAGCGAGACCGAAACCCAGCGAAGGTGGCCCCGGGGGGTGTGCGTGGGGCTGTGGCCCTTGTCCCCGCTTCTAGTCGCATCCAGGCTCCTTCCCCTGCCCTTTCCCATCCTCTTCCTCACCCCTCGCCGCTCTGCCACGGCCGAGGGCCGCAGCCCCCCGGAGCTCAAATAATCAACCCGTCAGCGAGGAGCGGGGATGTGGGTTTATCTGCATCTTCCTTCGCTCCCTTTTTTTTTTTTTTTTTAATGTATTATTGGGAGGGTAAAGTTGAATAGGTCAGCGCAGGGTAAACAGCCTCCCTGTCGCATTCTGCAGGCTGAAGAGAACCAGATTGGTGAGGCGGATTTTTGATAAGACTCGGAATAAATGGCATGGTTTAGATCTGCTCTGCCCACCCTCCTCCTCCTCCTGCCCCCACCCTCTTCTCGCCGCTCTGTCCAGTCCCCCCCCAACCGGAAAAAAACAAAAAAAAATCCTTCACTCTTTTCTGTCTCTCGGTAATATTTTTTTTTTTTTTTGGGCATTTCGAGGAAGTTTTCAGCAAATCCACCCTCGCTCCCAGCGCTCGCGGGGCGCGATAACACCGGAGCCCTCTGAAAGTTGGAGGTGAGGAAGGGAAAAGTCCGGGGGCGAGCGGCTACCGGGGAGGGGGGCGCGTATGTGGGTGTAGTTTGGCATCTCCCAAACCCTTTCCATGTGCACGCCAGTTCCAACAGCTACTTGAGGAGAAACAGCCAACAGTAAACGGTTGCAAATAAGAATAATAAAATAACTGCACTTGTAGCCGCAGAGAATAAGCCAGAGAATGCTACTTAAACAAACAGAGCAAAGCTTGTCCCATATTTCATTATTTTTAGAGGGGAAAGGAGCCGTGGAGCCCTTCCAAACACAAATAAACCAGGGAGCGAACCGGGCGGTTGTTCCCCTGCGGGGAAGGCGGCGGGAGCGGCCCCAGCCCCGGCCTGGGGAAAGCGGGGAAAGGCCCCTTTCCCTCGCCTGGGCTCTGCTCCGAAAGGTGCAAATCAAAGGGAAAAAGGATGGAAAGCAGGGAATATAAAGCGGGAATGCCGGGGAAGCACGCGGTGGGTGCAGCCGGCCCTGCACCGCACATGTGCTGGGAGCATCCCCCCAAAGCGTCCAGCTCGCCCCAAAAGAAGAGGCTTTTCTCTTTAGGAAAGAAAACGAAGCAACGAGGAAGAAAGGTTTCTCGCAGCTGCTGGCGAGAGAGAACACGAGCTTCCCTCCCCTCGCCGGAAAGAAAGGGAAAAGTGAAAATCCCTGAAGTTTGGAAGAGCGAACCCGAGCACGGCCGCTGCCTGGGAAAGCACTCACCTCTCCAGTGCCAAACTAGCTCTCAAACACCTTGAAGACAAGTTGAAAACGATGCAAATAAATCGAATTTATTTCCGTCTGCAGGTTGGGGCGGGGGGGGGGGGTTGGAGAAGGAGGGAAAGAAAAAAAATAATAAAGCAGCTGAAGAAAAAGACGGCAAATCCCGGCTCCCCAGGACTGGAATGTCAAGGCAAGGAGCCTTCCAGCTAGAAGCCGATTTGTGGTCTCAGACAAATTAAATATTACTGTTTATTACCAGCCATACTCCGATAAAATAAAGAGAGTTCAAGGCGATAGCTGCTATCTCACGAGCTTTGCTCCTATAGGACACAGAGACGTCACCAACCACGCAACTGGCCTATTCTGTCATGGTTGACTGCAGCAGTAATGGAAGGTTAATTTGTATTATTCTCCTCTTTTTAAAGCTCTATCAGTGAGATTCCTGGCGCTTTCCCCCCCCCTACCCCCCACCCCCAAAGAAATCCATCCAGTGCAACGCAAAATACAGCGCGGCTGTGAGCGTGCAATGTCTGTGCGATGCCTCTGTGTACATATACACATAAATATATATATTCACACGCCGAGAAATCCATCGCAGACGTATATAGGCGGGTGGGAGGGGGTATATATCATATATGAGTGTGTACCGCCGAAGCAGGCTGGAAACTTCGGGAAAACCCACTCCTACCCGGAACGGAAAATGGGGAAACCAGTAACAAAGCTCCCGCTGCACCAGCAGAAGCCAAATTAATCCAACGGTGTTGGCATTATTCAGCTTAATTTATTTTTCTAAACATATAATCTTATTAGGGCGAGCAGGAAACTTGCCCATTGAATTCTTAAGCGCCTCTGGAAGAGAGCACGCTGGGCTATATATAGTAAATGATAACCTGGTTATTTGTACGGATTCAAGGGTGCTTCGAGAACCAATTATTTGCTCTGATTTAAAAAAAAATGGAGAAAAAAAGAAAAGGAAAAAAAAATTAGTAAGTAGAGGCTATTATTTGCCAAATGAGATTGACAAGGGGGAAAAAAAAAAATCAAAATCCTCCAAATCCCTCCAAGTGCAGCCAGTGGCGGCAGAGGCGCCCCGGCGCTGCCCCGTGTCCCAGCTCTCCCTCAACCCGGAGGAATTTTGGGATGCACTCACGGCCGCTGCAGGGAGATTTCACCAAAAAAATAAAAAAGTAATAATTAAAAATTAAAAAAAAAGAGAGAGAAGAAAAAGTACACCCCAAAAAATAAAAAAAAAAAAGTTAAAGCGTTGCTTCCTCCAACAGAAAAAGAGAGGAGGAGAAACAGGGAGAAAGAAAATAAAGAGGAACACCTAAGGGAGAGTGAGAGGACCTGGAAGCTGCAAAGGTGAGTGTTGCCAGCAGGGCCCCCAGCCCTGCTCCAGCCGAGGGTCTGCAGGCAGCCATCTCCCCACAGCCCGGGAAAACCCTGCCTGCACTTCCCGGCTTGCCCAGGCTGAGCTCTGCCGGCGCCCGGGGAAGCCAGGCCTAAAGGAAAAGACCCAGAGAGGATGGCGGAGAAAAAAAGAAAAAGGAGGAGGGTCGGAGGTGGAAAAGCCCCCCTTGCCCTGATGCGCCCCATTTGCTGGATCTGGCCGCGCTCCTGAGCTCGGAGTCCTCCCAAATAACCGAGATGGGAGAAAAAAACCCCACCGAGTGGGATTCTCCAGCTGGCACCGACTGCCCAAAGGTGCTGGAGCTGCCAGAGCAGGATAAGACCTTACCCAAAAGCAGAAATAAAATTCTCTCCCCCGTAGCCGACAGCCCGACCCCACCTCCTGCTGTCCCCTGAGGTCCCCCCGGAGCCCCCGAGGCGGCTCCAGCCGGAGGATTGGGATCGTTCTCTCCTGCCCGCCCGGGCACCGCTCGCCCTCGGCCTCCGAGCCCTGAACCGCCCGGATCCCTTCGCTGGGAACCCACCCGGCTTATTTTCACCCGGCACCGCCGAAAGATGAGGGGTAAACGCAGATAAATATATACATATCTACACATATTTAAGTATAGGTGTGCCTACGGGAGTCTGGACACGCCATTTGCAAACACGCCCCCGCACACGATGCCTCTTTGCTCCTGTCCTTCAGCAAATTTTATATCTCGCGTATTTTATATATTATTTCGTTTATACATTTGGGCCAAACGTGCAATATAACGGCGTGAGTGCGGAGACCGAGAGATACACGTGAATATACGCGTCCGTTTGTGCACTAAATATCCCCAGGCACACAAACCCACCCCAAAATCGTGTGGACGTGGATGTGCAGGTGATGAGACCTTCAGGCACAGCAGCGCTTCTGCCAGCTCAAGCCGCTCCTGCCCCGTCCTCTAGAGGTTTTATACGGATATTTACGTTTTACCCGCGGTTTAAACAGGGGTTTTTTTTTGGGTGCGCACAAGCACCGATCTGCCCCATCCTCCGCACAGCTCAGTGGGAGTGTGAACAAATCCGCGCACCCGCAGAACGCGGGCGAGGGGATAGATGTGCACGCACCGCCTGCACGCCACACTGCCACTATATATATATATATTTATATATTCGAGATATAAATATCAATTCTCCCATACGCAGCCACGGCCCCAGCCACCGTGGGCACTTACCTACGTGCGTGTGGGGTGCTCGGCTGGGCCCCCCCGAGCCCTGTGCGGCCCCCCCAGGCTGGATGCCGGTGGTTGAGCTCCTCAGCGCAGGATCCGGCCCCGCCGCCCGGCCCCGGGGCCTCGGGGAGCCCCCGCTTTAGGGGCCCGCATGGCCGGAGCCCTGCACAGCCCCTCTGCCCTCTCGCTCCCTTTGGAGGGTGTCCCTCGCCCTGGAGGTTTCTCCTTTCGGGTTTTGCCCGGGAGGGGTGGAGGGAGGGGGGATGGCCGGGGTGCTGGCTCGCAGTGGGGTCGAGGTGTCAGCAGTAAGAAATAGTGCCGAGCGTGAACTCGCTCACTCCCCCCACACGCACACCCCTTTAAAATCACTTTTTGGGTCGGCTTAACCAAATCGAAGAGGCTTTTGCCTTCCTCCCGCGGCTCCTCGGCAGCCACCCTGCCCAGGGACGGGGCAGCGCGGCCGCCCGGCTTGTGAAATCCAGAGACATCAGCACTTTTGGCTTTCCAACTCTCTCTCTTTTTTTTTTTTTTTCCCTCCCACATTTTCACAGAGACTGAGCTCCCTCATAGCAGGGATTATTTTTTTCCTTTCCATTTTTAGATAATTTACTTCCCCTCTCCGACCAGTTCTCTCTTCTTTTATTTCTTACTCCCCTTTGTTGGCCGCGTTTGGCTTTGGTGAAATACTCACCTGGGAGAAAACAAGTATTTAAAATAATCATCCTCTCTGGAAGTATTTTGGTCCATTCACTTGTTGGGGGTGTTTTTTGTGTGTTTTGAGGGGGTTTTTTTCTTCTAATTTTTTTTCGGAATTACGGAGGCAAGGGCTGACTGCCTTGATCTGAGACTTTATCAACAAAATATTTGTTTCAAAGTACCGCCAATACAGTTCTCTCGTGTCATTTTTCCATTACAAAATCCTGCATTTAGTGCTCTAGAATTTCCTACTTAGACGAGCCTTCGGGGTTAGATACCTGGGTCGAGCTTTTTTATGATTTTTTTTTTTTTTTTTTTTAATTACAGGTGAATAACGTTTTTCTTTTAAAGGTTTGTGGTTTCGGCTCCTTTTTTTTTTTTTCCCCGCCCTTCTGGCTACTTTAAGAAAAAAAAAAAAAAGTTTTCAATTAAAACCCGGTCCCCCCTCCCTGCAGCCCATTAATTTCCCAGGCCAACTCCAGGCTTTAAAATGGTGACGAAAATGAAAAATAAGGAGCCGGGCAGAGGCAGAGCTTGGCGTGGCGCGGGCACTGCGCTGGCCTTCCGCGCCTCCCACGCGTGGGAAGGAGGTCCCTTTTTCTCCTAGACGGCGGGCAGGACGAGAGAGTCCCAAAATTAAGCGTGGAGCATCCCTGGAGCTAAAGGGATCTGTTCTCTTTTCCCTCTCCCCCTCCATAAAGGCGTCTCTCCCGGAATTAACTGCAACACGGAGAGACAGGGCTCGACCCCCTCCCCAAATTTTCCTGTGCTGTTCACAAGAGGGAATTAGGTTGTATTTCTTCTTCCCCCCGCTGCCACCGGGTGATTTTTTGGCACGGGGTGCCCAAGGGATCCCCCCTCCCCGATCGATGCCCGATGCTCCTGGTGGAGAGGGGCGCGTTATCCATCCCGGGATGGACAGGCTAATCTGCTCTTACCAAACAGGGTGTCAATCAGGGCGTTATCGCAGGAGAAAATAAAGGCAGATAAGGCCTTCGCTCTCGCCCCGGGAAGAAACTAATGGGGCAAGAAGGGGGAAAGTCCTCAGCGCCCCCCGTGCCTTTCTCCCTGAGAGTGATCTTGCCATGACCTTGAAGGGGGGGTGGAGGCGGGAGGTGGGGAGGGGAGCCCGAACCCGAAGGTTTTGAATCACGCGCTGATAAAAGGCCGCACAAGCAACACCTGTAAATGTTCTTTTCCTTCCCCTACAGCCCTACTCGTGCCCCGGCTCTCCGGGGGACAGGAGCCCTGGGCGGGGGGACATCCCCGCGGTTCCCTCATCCTGGCAAACTTTCTTCCTCCCTTTCTTTCCGACTCGTTTTTTTTTCCCTCTTTCCTCCTTCCCAATCCACCTCGCCTTCTTTCTGCCCCTTTTTCCGTTTCTCTCCCCTTCTCTCGCCCCCGTTCGCTTTCCTTGCCCTGCCCTGAACAACGCAGAGCGACAGCGCAGCCCGGCCGATCTGTTGTGCCAATATTATCCTTGGAATTAACAAATACCCACGAGTTTTGGGAGCCGGAGACGCTCCCAGCGAGGCAGAGGGATGACTGAGGACCCCCAACATGAGAACCCCGTTAACCCGGGTTCGAACGGGTGCCACGGGCATCCTAAAAACCATCTTTTATCCGCTTCGGGTAAAATACAGATGACGTGAAAAACTCGAGCAGCTCCTCAGACATTTTTTTTCATGTGTTCAGAAAACGTAAAGTGCCAAAAGATGTTCACAGGAGGAAGAGAAAAGGAAAAAAAGAGCATTTCCCCTATTGTAGGGATCTGCCCCTTGGGCCAGGGCTGGATGAGGCCCCAAAATATAACTCGAGGGCCCTGAGCTACCCGGGTACAGAGGATAAATCGGATTTTGAGGGTCAGAGCCCCATGGGTGTGCGGGGAAACACCAGAGATGTGGGCATCACCCTATCCTGCTTTCCGAAGCGCCAAGGATCCAATTCTGAGGGTAGCAAGTAGCTTCCCTGGAATGTTTTTCCACGCAAACAGAGGTGGGGAAGGGGGCTGAATATCTGGGTGCGATGGGTGCTGTGCTGCTGTTGGCACTTGGCGTGGTGAACCTGATTTTTTTATGAGCCCACGTGCGCCTCCATCTCCACATCGCTGCAGATTTATACCTGTTCCTCGGATATTAAGTGTTCATGCCGGATACGCGTTTGTCTGCTTTGGTCTAGGTGTGGAAGTGGTTGTGGGCGCACAAAAAAAAAAAAAAAATCCTGCTTTCACCCATTTCAGAAAATTAGAAGCTCATTTCGTGCCTGACTGGGTTTTTGGGGGGCAGACAGGCGTGTTTACCTGCTCCTGTGCGCGTCTGCGGGCTGCCAGAGCAGGGGCCTTTGCCAGCGCATTTTTAGGTGCTGTGAGCTCGGAAATCGTTCTTTTCCAACGAATAATTCTTTTCAGGGGGAAGGAGCTCTCGAATCGCTGCGCAAAAACCTCCCTCGGCGGAGCGAGGAGCCCCGGGCGGTACCTGCGGAGCCGAGCCCGGTTCCCCACCCCGAGGCTGCGGGCACAGGAGCCGCCAACCTCCCCGCTCCGGGGGCCGGAGCAGCCGCCGTTCAAGACAATGTCTATTTTCTGTCATTAATAACTCGTTTCTTCCCTAAAAAAAAAAAAAAAAAATCTCGTTTGGATCCAAGATTGTTTTTATGATTCAGTCGGACAAGATGGAACACATGTTAGTTTAAGCAGGTTCATGAAATAGCTGTAAATCAAATAAAGTTTACGAGTTTAGCAGGAAATACTGAAAAGATGAAGAAAAAAAAAAAAAGTCCGCCGAGGCAGAGACCAGCAGGCTGAAATAGTCGGTGGAGTTTTGTCCTGCTCTGTGTTTCTCTCTGTTCTCTTGTGCATCTTGCCGATTAAAGGCCTCGGGACCCCGTGTTGGCGCCAAGTGGCATGTTATTAATCAGTTATCCCGAGGTTCAGTCCACATAAGAGAGAAATTTAATCACCAGAAACCAGACCCGACATAAAAGAGAAATCTAAAATCAATTCCCGCCCGTCGTCCCGTCTCCCCCTCCCCTTCCCCACCTCCGAAGCGATCAGAACGAGCAGAAGCAATCAAGATCTCGCTCCCTCTCCCTCTTAATTGCAGCGGGAGAACTGCAAACTTCTCCGAGCTTTGCCCTGAAGAGCATTTTGAAAGAAAAAAAAAAAACACCTCAAAATATTTTTTTTTTAAATATAGAAAAACATCAGAAAAAAATAACCGCAAGGACCCGCAACAAGTTTGTCCTTGATCTCGCTATAAAAACGTGATGGGGGAGAAATATCCCAAGCGGAGCCTTTTATAATGGAAACGGGGGATGGAAATCACGTTTATCGCTGTTCAAATAATCTTTGAAGACTCCCAGGCCTGTTGGGGAGGGGTTCCCTCACCCCAGATGCCCCCCAGCCTCTGCCTCCTTCTCCCAGCCCGGGTTTCACTCCAGGATGGGAATGCTGGGGAGAAAGGGGGATTATCTCTCCCGAAAGCTGCGTGTCCCCCCCCACGGGAGCTGAGCGCTTCCTTCGGGCACTTCTGGACACACCAATATTCTCCCCACACCCGCCTTTCTGCCAGGGCGTTTTGGGTGGGAATTCCCAGGTCTGGGAGAAATCCTCGGCCCTTATCGCCGCCCCGGGACAGGGCAGCGGGGAAGGTCCCATCCTCGGGGAAGGCACCGGAGGTGACAGCAGGGTAGAAAGGACCAAAAGACCCGTTTCGTCCCTAAAAAATAAGCCTGCTTGAAGTCCGGGGAAAGCGGAGGGCGATGGGGATCGGCCCCGCATCTTCCACGCGTGTTTCCTGGGAGTCCCTCGCTCCCGGTTTTCCTCCCGGCTCCCGCTGTCGCGCCTGTCCCCGGGCTGCGTGAAGGGCACACGGGGGAGGTGGGAGGCGGGCGGCCTCCCCGGGGCTATATTTGGAAAAGAATTTGGAAGCCCTTCCAGCAAAACTGTGCGAAAGGTACCGGTCCGCCGGGGGAGGCTGCCCCGGGGGCTGCCCCTTCTGCCCCCAGCCTCCCCCCCCGAGGGCCGCCCCTGTGGCAGCGTCCTGTTCCTCTCCACCCGCGTGTTTATTCCTCGAAAGTAGAAACGACCGGAGGAAAAACTCCGGCCCGAAGTTTTGCCTGCCCAAACCCCAAGAGAGGCAACTCCAACCCTGGTACTACCCACGGCGGCCAAGGCTCTAATTTTGTCTCTGTCAGACAGATCTGTTTGTTCTGACTTAAAAAAATAATAGCGGGAGGGTGTCCTGTGGGCCTGGACCTGGGGGCAACGAGGGCCGAGGGGGTTTTCCTACAACCCAACAAACTTGCTTGGGGTATATTTTAACGAAAACCGTATTTCCCCCCGCATTTTTCTCTCCCCCAACAACCTCTCGAAAACCTAGAAAGCAGTGCTGTGAGCTGGGTTGCCTGATGGGTTTCTTTTCCCCCTCCACGCTCTATCTGATCGTTTTCCTACAACCCAAACAGCCTGGAAACCACAGAGAAAATAATCAAAGTGCAGCATGTTTTCCCACAGTAGGAATTCATGTTAGCACTCTCTGCACGTCTTGATCCTCTGTTTGCGTGTGGCTATTCAGGCAGAGATGCCTTCGGATGCAGATGCACAGACGCAGAATGCGAGTTTGGGTGTCAAGGAAAGAGCCAGACCCACAGACGGGTCAGCCCGTGGCCTCGGGGTGAGGGTGGCTGCGTGGACCTGAGTATTTCCATAAAAACACGGGAAGATCCCTGCACGAGCGGGCATAGAGCCAACTTCTACCCACTCGCATCCGTCTGCAGCTTCATGCTGACACATCCGTGGGTATAGAAACCACCCCTGTCCGTGGGTGCCCCTTCCCCACTCAGCATCGCCCTAATAACTCTTCAACTCCTCTGCTGCCTGGCCGAGCGCCCCCCCGCAGCGTCACTCCGGGAAAAAGGGTGGGAAACAAGAGGAAAAGGGAAGATTTGTGGAAGGAGCGGGTGGAAGGTTTCCCCACCCTGCGGCCGGGAGAGCTGGTGGGCTCTGGGGGGAAGAGAGGAGAGGGAAGAGGCAGAAAATGGTTTTCCAAATTCCCCCCCCGCCCCGGCTGTCAAGCCCGTCCGAGACTCCTCCTCTGTCTGCGGAGCGGCTCCGCTCCCCCCTCCCGGCTCCCGCAGCTGGGCGGCGTAGGTAGCTCCAGATAAGTGAAAGTGGTATTTTTATAGGCTGATAAAAGAGACTTATCTCGGCTTTCCCGAATCTGACAAAGATTCCCTAATTGGTCATTTGCCCACAGCAGCCTCCCCAGCTCAGGGCCCGGCAGACTCTATTTTCAGCCTCCAAAGGGGGTGTCGCGCCCCCGGGACCCCCTCGGCTGCTGCTTCCCGGCCTTTTCCCAAATCCGCGGCGATGGCTTTTTCTCACTCCCACTCCCCCGCACACGCTGAGGAAGCCAGGGAAGCCCTGCATCCCAAACAAGGGCAGAGCCCCGTCTCCCAGGCAGGGATCATTCCCTAGGGATTGCCCGCCGAGGGTGGCTCGTCCCGCAGCTCAGTCCCGCCGACCACCCTCCGTGTGCTGGCTGAGCACACCCAGAATCTGTTCACTGAGTCTTTTATCGACGCCAAACACGTTTTATCAGCTGGGAAAAACTCTCCATCACATTCAAACGGACATTCAACCAGACAAAAGCTCTGGACAGACAACGGGTGGACATCCCACTTCTGCACCAACCCTGCCTCCTCCAACCTTCCAGATGCCGAGATTAGATGGAAATTTAATCCCTGGGATTAAATACAAACAGCAAAGCAGGGTGACCCCCTTTCTCCCACAGCTTCCCAGGCAGCCCAGGTCTCCTTGGAGCACACTGTGCCCACCTCACCACCAGCCCTGGCTCTGCTCCACACATCAGCTGAGGGTTTTTCTCCACCCAATGCAGCAGGCTACCACCCCCCCCCCAAAAAAAAACCAAAGTGAGGAGGAAATGCATTTGTGAGCACCCAGACCTTGCAGCCAGCTGGCATCACAAGCCTTGAGGGAGCTGGGAAGTCACCCACTAAACTTCTTTCTCATTTTCCTCTTTTTTTTTAACCCATGGAAGGGGGAAGGGACTCTGGGATTAACGGCCCATCTGACCTACCAGTGGTGTAGGCACATGAATCAAACACAATCAAAGGCCCCAGTGTCAGCATTAGCTTGACCCCTACCACTGGCTCAGGCTCGGTGAGCAGCGAGGCCTGTTCTGGCCAGAGCAGCTTGAACCTTCCCCTGGGTTATTAATGCCTGTGAGGGCTCTGCCCAGCTCAGCCCAGCCCTCTGGGTTGGGGTTACAGCCACCTCACCCCCCTGGGATGGACCAGGCTCTGCCCCACTACGGCAACACCGTCAGGATGGCCCCACTCCCTTGAGTGAAAACAGATCTCACCCCTTTAAACCATCCACTCAAAACCACGGAGAAGAGGGTGGGAGGTGGGGTTTTGGAGGTCTTTTGGGAGGATTAATGATTTTTCTATGGTTGATTTAGTTTTTCCCCCCTTGTGCTCATGCCTTTTGCCTTTCCATGACTTTTTTTTGGTATGATTTCCCTTGAGTGGGTCTGGAAGGAACCCATGAACAGCCACTCACGTCCCATTGGACCTTCTCCAGCCAAGCAGTGTGGGGCAAGGCCAAGCCCTGGTCCCACCATGGAGATTTGGGACCCACATCCCAGAAAATGTGCTCCAGACATGGCCTGGAGGCTCAGCAGGTGCTGAAATATGGAGGAATTGAACTTTAGAAAAGGCCAGACAAACGCCCCAGGGCATCTTCGGAAACAGGAGTGGCACCCGAGCATATCCTTTAATATTCCTTTCCCCTCACAGAAGGAAAAAAAGAGGTGTACATCGATTAGTTCCCAAATAAAATCTCCATCAGGTAAGTGGTTTGTCTGTAGGAGCTGACTTCAATACAAGAATTCAGAAAAAAAAAATCCCATGATCCCTCTTTTCAGCAAACTTTTTCCACACTCAAAAAGGGGCACAAAAATCAGCAAGGGATCATCAGCAGGGAAAACTCTGCCACCCTGGCTCTGCAGGAGCAGAGTCAAAAGGGGCTCTACATCATCCTGTCAAAGTTTCAAGCTCACCCTCCATTTAAATGTCATTTTTAATGGAAATAGTGTAACCTCCTCTTCTCCCCACCTAGTCCAACACGGGCTATTTTTATTGCTTGTATGTACACTTTAACTTAACGCTGACTTTTGCTTTTAACCTGCTCCTTCCAAATATATATAAATAAAAATTCCTCTATTTAAAAAAAAAAAAAAGGTGCCAACACTCTCTCAGCAACACTTTGCTCTTCAACTTTAACAGGTTACCTGTCATTGTATCTTGTTGGATTTTCTGTAATAACTGGATGAGCCCTTAAGGGCTCATGTGGGGAACACGGATGGGAGCTTGGCAGGGCTGGCACCCAGCTTTTGCATGGACCACACTCCTCCTGGCTTTCTCCAGGAGCAAGGCTCCCATCAAAACCAAGCTCCCAGAGAGCTCAGCACGCTCAGAAATCTGTCTGAACTTCCTGAGAGTGGGGCTGGCCCAGGATGTCCACCCAGAGCAGATTTGGGGCCAGGAAGAACAGTGAAGCTGCAGGGGCTTGAACCAGTTTCCCTGCCTTGGATGCTCAGTGTGGGTCAGCCAGGAATGCTGGAACCCCCGTGCTGCTCACAGCCCTCCCTCTGCCAAAGCTCTCCTGCCACCAGGTTTCAGTGGAGCAGCAACACTGCTGGATTCCAAAGAGCAGCCACTGTCCTGGCTGCCTGTGAGCCGCCTCCTGGGGCCAGAGAGGTTCCTCAGCCCAGCCAGAACAGAGTCCAAGGTCATGGAGAAGGAGCAGGGGGGACAGATCCACCCATGGCAAACACTCCAGCTGCAGGACTAAGACCTCACCCTAAGGAAGTGCCCAGCCAGGATCCTTCTGCCCCAAATTGCCCTCCCATGGTGACACCCACGGAGCTGGAAACACCAGTTTCATGTATCACCATTGTCATGACACAATCATGAGAGAAGATCAAGAGAGTTCAGTGCCCACTTCAACCTGAGTGGGACGCAAAAACCTACGTTTCTGACAGGTGTTTGGAACCCTGGGGGTAAGAGCTGTTGCTCATCCTGGTCAGGAGATTCCAAACTGGATCAGTGGAGTCTGTGCAGTCCCTAGTGCATAACTGTCCTTATTACACACGTGGTCTCAGGGCCAGCAGCACATCCCACACTTGCAGAGTGTCCCAGACCAGTATCCTGGGGAGATCCAGTCCTGTGAACCCTGATCCACCCCACCAAGTAAAGGCAACATCCCTGCATCTCAGACACTGGCCAAGAGCACGAAAAGCCCGAGACCTCTGCGTGATTTTGAACAATTTTTTGAAAAATGGTGGACCTGCCTGTAAAGTGACAGACTAGTTTGATGTCTTTCATGATGCCATTATTTAGTTCTAAGGTCTTGGGCAGGACAAGTGCTTTGAGATCTCACAGTGGGCTCGTCCTCTACAGAAATAAGAGGCTTCAACATCACACAGCTTTGCAAAAGGATAGGAAGAGAACAAAACAACCTCTACTCATTCCCTCCCAGCCCTCTCCTAATTCTATCCAGAGCACAGAGCTGGCTGCATTAGTAAGGCTGGAAGCTCAGCAACCCTCTAATTTGGGTAAGTCTTCCTGGCAAACGCTCTAAAATCCATCTGCTCCTCCAGACACGGTTAAAGTGCAGCCTTGGAGAGCTCAGGCTGTGATTGCTGCTTTAACTGAGAACAGAAAGGGGAATCAGAGCGAGCAGAGATGGAAAAGAGAGAAAATGGGGTTGGGATTGCAGGAAACAGAAGCAAATTTGCCTTGAGAACGAGTCCTCCAGTATCATTACTTGCATTTAAGTGGTACTTAGGACTTTTACAAGCCCTGTGCATCAGAGAGCATTTCATCAGAGGCAGAGAGTGGCTGCTTTGTGCTAAACCAGTCACGGTGGATGGACCAACCCTGAGCAAGGTTCCTCAGGCCAGGACCTTGAGCAAAGCCTCCACAAAGCTTTGTCTTGCTTTCAGGAGGCTGACATCGATGATAAGCCATCGATCCAACACAGCACAGCTGTTTGGGGACTCTGGCAAGGAAAAAAAAAAAAAGAAAGCAGCTCCAGCTGAGTAATGCCTCATTTCCCAAGAAATCTGGGGTATCTACAGAGGGCCCTCCCTCTTGCACCAGTCAGGTTGTGGTGGGGTGGAGGTCCCTCACTCATCCCAGCATCCCTACGAAACACTGTAGCCTCTCCGTTTCTCCTTCTACGGGAAGTCCTCAGCACACATTTGGCACAGTTTACAGGATGATGATGACAATGTGTTTCTCCTAAATAAAATCCATTTTTAAAGAGTACATGTGCAATTACTTTGGGTTTTGGCCTGTATTCAGGAAAGAATTTCCCCTCGGGTCAGATTTGGCAGGGACTGGTGGGGTTTTCTTGCTTTCCTCTGTAGGGTGGGCCGTGGGTCCACTTCCTAAGATCATCTGGACATTTTCACCTAACAATTTCCCTGCTACTGCTGGGACCCGGGACACTGGCAATGCCCTTGATCTCCCCTGCACCTTCAAGTTTTTGTGGCTTTTGGTCTTTTGTACTAACAGTCTTAAATTTGTTATAGGGTGTTGGGAAGTGTTTTACGGCCTGCAGCGCATGCAGTGGATGTTCTGAGGACCCCTCTGGATTAAGCAGCTATTACATGGTCACCTGTAATTGTGAGGGCCTGGACTCCATGAGGCAGGTGGTCCCTTCTCCTGCTCTGTCACCCCTCCCTTATCTTCCAGTAGCAGAGCTCTGACATCCCACTGCAGGGCAATTACACCCCCAGCACCGTCGTGTGTGACATCTCCCCTTGCTCTTTATTTGAAGTGTGATGCTTATAACCCGAGGTGATAGGGGATATTAGGATAATAAACCAGGTGAAAGCCCCGGGACTGGGAAATTATGAAACCTGGGCTCTGCTCCTGTCTTGCTGCTAATTGATTGAGTGGGACCCTTCCCTCTTCACTCCCCCTCCATCAGACACTTAGACCACACTGGTTACTCCAGGCTCATCTTAAGTCAGAGGAAAGGGGTTTTATCTAGTCCTGCAGCACTGGGGATGACTTGCCCCTACCCATCCACTGGTAACAGAGAGATGTGACACCGAGTGTAATTATTAGATCTCTCAGTCCTAATGAATACACGTGATGAGCTGCAAGTCTCACCTGAGCTGGCTCTCCTACAGAACAGGCAACCAGGACAGGTTCATCCAGGTTAAGTACAAGCCCTCTGAAAACAAACAAGGCACGAAGTGGTACAGCACGATGCCTCCCACTCTGTGCCACAGGGGCACATATTTGGGGCTGTGTCTCACCCCCGGTGACATTATTGAGGTCTCCATGCAGAGAGTAGGGCAGATCCTGCTGTTGCCCTGGTTGTTTTCAAGAGCAGAAGGTAAGAGAAGTAAGAGACATCCTGCATAGCAACTCAGTCCTAAATCACTAAACTTCCAGCCCAGGCAAAACCAGCACCTGTGGATCCGGGATACTTTATGGATGAGGCATCATCCCGAAGCTGATCCAAGCTCTTGTCTCATCCACCTCTCACTGACAGCACCGATTTTGTTTAGAGCACATCATGCTCCTTCAGACCCCTACAATTCCCCACCCAGAGGAGAAAAAACTTCAGCATCACCTCCAGAAACACAAAATTCCTGGTGGGCTGGGTTGCTGCTGCTAAGCCATAGGGTTTGCTCGGGATCAAAGGGGACTGTGTGCTCCAGTCCTCGGCCGTGTCCTGAGCTCCACTTCTGCAAACAGGCTCTGCACAGCCGGGAAATCTGGTCCGAAACTGGCAACAGAAACACCCCCTCCCAGATCCAATGTGCAGCACAGATATGTTTCCCCCTAATCCTCCAAAAAGAAAAACAAACAAGCACAAAAATGCCAAAACATTAACTACTCCCCAAATTACTCAGCCGACTGCTAATTAGTATAAATTTACAGCAGCTGCACTACTGGAAGTGAGCTCAGACTTTAGCCCTGGAAATTACTGGGGACTATAATTTTCTCCAGTTTTTCTGGACTTGCAGAAATCTACAGGAATGTTCCAATATACTAACTAACTTCATCAGCCTTTCTAAGCCTCCTTTATTCTGCTCACGCTGGGGTAACCATGAAGCTCCCAGGCACGGAATCCACAAGTGCATTCCCTCTCAAAGGCTCCCGTGCACGGCGAGCTGGCGAGCTCCACAGAGGAGAGGGCGTGGAGCTCTGCAGCCTGATGCCTTACACCTCGTTCATCAGCTCTTACTGATCAGCACAGATCAATGCTGAGGGCTCTGGAGGGGGTTCATCATGTTTGGATTTCGTTTCCCGGTTTCCTGGCGGAATTACCCGGCGGTGATTTTCTGTGTGCGCCGTGAAGGCTCGGTCTCAGCAGGATGCTGTGCAGCGCATTTTTTTCTGGCAGGGAAAGCTCCAGATCTGTTTGTCACCGTTCTTTAGGGAGCTGGAAAGGTGGTCTGCAGAATACAAGCCTTGAGTGCCAGCCTGAGCGTGCAGCACCCATCAGGGTTTGCTGTCACCCACCCGTGATGGGCCTCAGCAAGACAACAGGGCTTCTGTAGCAAATAAAATAAAGGCAAAACGTAACCACCCATCTAACAAGGCATTGACTAGGGGATTGTTTTGCTACACTGAGTCACCAGCTATTACAATCTAGCAGACGTTTCTCCCCGAGTAATCCTCACACATTTAGATCCCACTTCCCGCTCCACAACTGGAGATAAGATCATAAATAGCTTATGTGTGCTCAGAGGGTGGATCCTGCAGCAACAGCAGGTAGGCAGACAGGTAGACAGACAGACAGACATGATGATAAGCCATACATCTGGCATGTAAGTATCATGGCAGTGGAATTACCATTCCCCAGCCAAGTTTCACGCTTTGGGGAGTTGTTTTGACATGCTGTCAATGCTGCACCAGAATAACCTGATTTATTTCCCTCGTTCGCTTTGAAAAGGTCTATTTGGTGCCATTTATTTTGCACTCACTTACTCGCCATCCTATCAGGAGGGGGGAGGTCAGCAGGGTCACTCCTGAGAGAGTATCACGTTCTGTACAGAATAGAGAAAACGCTCTGAGTTAGTGGGAAGGGAAGAATTCATGCTGGGGCCTCCTTTCAGCCTCTGCTCTCCCACAGTGGACTCTTCCCTTCCCACATCCTTGCTCTTCCTTTCAAATGGAAAAGCCAGTACCACTGTGGCTGATATCC
Organism: Pipra filicauda; assembly: GCF_003945595.2. Taxonomy (NCBI): domain Eukaryota; kingdom Metazoa; phylum Chordata; class Aves; order Passeriformes; family Pipridae; genus Pipra; species Pipra filicauda. The sequence continues at coordinate 320,025 of NW_024104405.1, forward strand.
CACCGGCAGCAATCCCTCCCCCCGAAGAGCCTGCTCCAGTTTTGCTTCAGTTTTGCTTCATTTGCACCTCCACCGAGCCTTGGCTGGGAATTCTCAATGCGTCCTTCGTGTAGCACACAATAAAACCCTTAAAGTCTTTTCTGTCTTTGGGTATAAAATAGATGTTGAGTCCCAAGTGGCTGTAAGAGGAACTGAAGGCACAGCAGCAGACAGGAGACTGAGACGCATTGCTCATTTCCCCAGGGATCATTACAACAGAGCAAGGCATTTTTAGGAATAAAGGATGTGGTGCATTCCCGTGTTGGCACATGCCCACCTGTAAACACAGCACTCCTCCCTGGTGCCCAGTTCATACCAGTGAACGGAGCTGGTTTTGCTCTGAGATAGCAAACCTCACATCCCTCCTAGCCCACCTCAAGCAGGCAGGAGACACAGCTTGGCAAGAGCTCCCCAGGCAGGAGCCAAGTGCCTCTGCCCCGGGGAAGCAAAAATATTGTTGTGGCCACAGATCTGCAGCCGAGACACTTTGGACCCGCAGAGGTGAACCCCATGATCGCAACGCGGCCACTTCAAAGGCAGGCGGCAGAAGAGAGAAACCATCAGCGAGCTGTGTGACCTTTTTCTGCTTCTGGAACGTGACATGGATGGGCAAGGCTGGCACAGGAATGGAAACAGTCAGAGCCTGATGGATCCATCTGCAGCAGAAGGAGCAGCCCAGGGAAGCAGAGAGCACAGGCAACGTTCCAAGCCACTTGACTTCAGCAGCAGCAGCTCAGACCTGCTCGGTAGCAAGGCAGGATCTCCCTCCCACTGAACACTGCCTGGTTTATCGCTGCCTCCTGCGCACAACCTGCCTTTTGCGCTCTTTTCTCGACGGTTACATCCGTGAGAAACATTCCTTACACGTCCTACAAGGGCAGCCAAAGCTCTAACAGGAGCGTTTTAACCAGAAACTTCAGCTGGCACCTTTGCTTTGTTTAGTTCATTAGTTGGGGGACATCTGACTGCAAGGGGGTGACTGGCCTGGGCATTAGATCATGGAATAACACGAGCTCCATGTGCAGCTGAGAGCCAACACTTGACACTTGTCTTCTTCCATCTTCTCAGCCTGGTACTTCTGCTGCTCCAGCCTGGAGGCCTCCGCTCAGTTAATCACCCTCACACTTGATAGCTACTGCCTGACCAGCTGTCCTGATGTTTCCAAACACATGAACCCACTCCCCTGGTCCTCCACGCCGAGGAATGAGTGTTGCACTCGCCACACCGTGTGTGTGTGTGGCTCAGAAATCAGCAGAGCACTGGAAGAATTGTGTACGGTTGAGATAAGCACCGAGGTGCAGCGTGGACATCTATGCAAAGGTCTCCTTCCCCTCAGCGAAAGAGAAAAGGTGACCTCATCGGCTCAGGAAAAAAAAAAATCACCAAAAAAAAAAAAAAAAAAAAAAAAAAAAAAAAAAAAAAAAAAAACAAAAAACAAAAAACCAACACTCAAAAACAGAAAGAAAATAATATTAGGCATAGAACTGTCTTTCTATTTTTAGAAAGGAATAGCACCCCAGAAGTAGCAGTCCAAGAACTCAGGATCATGATTTAAGGTAACGTAAAAATAGCCACAAAGTCCAAGGGAAAAGAGGGAGATATTTCTATTCTGCACACTGCAGAATTCCCTCTGGAAAGGCAGACGGGTTTGCTTCATTTCCTCTTCAGCTTTTGCTGAAATCTCAAGCAGCACAAAAGCCCCCTCTTTGCCCTGAGAATACAACTGTTGAGTGCATAAGCTCTCCCCACATGACATTAGGCACTTTTCCATTCAGCAACCAGCCTCTTCTGACTCCCATTCCTCTTTCAAAGAGGAGAGAAATCTGAACTGAAGAGCTGGTTTTGACAGTCCTTTATTTGCAAATCTGCTTGTCTTTCAAAGGCATTTTAGCTGAGAAACTTCACTGAACGAGAGAACAAACCAATTCCTGCATCTGTCTAGAGCAGGGACTTCCCTAGAGGAGGAATGGAGCTCATCCAGGAGGATTTCTCCTCCTGTTCCCTGCTGACGTGCCCTCTTTTCCCGTTCCCACTATTCAGCCTGAGCTCTTCCACTTCATTATTATTTAAAATCCAGCTGCTCTTCCAGTCTCTACTACCCAGACCTGTCTCCTCTTCCACTCACAGAGGGCTTCTCCCAAAGCTGTGAAGGACCATTTCCTACTCCATGTGTTCCTCTTAAATTATTGTAGTAGCTAGAAACAGAAAAGAAAAAAAAAAAGGGAGGGAGGAAGAATGACAGATGAGCTCATAGATGAGTTTTCAGGCCATAAATTGAGAGCCAAGACTGATAACCAACACTGGAAAACCAAGAAAAGCTTGGTTTTACTGTGCAGGGAGATTTCACAGCCCGAGGAGCAGGAGGGGATGACGGCCACACCGTGGTAAAAAATAACAGGCTGGTTGAGATCCCCAAATTTGGCTCCTGAAGACACGAACTGAATAAATACTTCAGTGCCCTTCTTAATTACTCTTTTTTATGACCGTGTTTTAGTTACCTCAAACGGAGTCTGCGAAGGGATTAGTAAATAACGCTTTCCTTTGTTAACCTTTCTGTCTACTTTTTGCTGCTCTGCCAAGACGTGACACCCTCCAAAACAAACAGAAAACACGAGAATAAATAAAGGCTTCATCAGCTCCACGAGCTGTTGAAACAAGAGCGGGGAGAAAAGGCTCAGTCACGTTATTTTGATGGATAGAACATCCCCTGAAGTCCCTTTACAGGATCTTTTATGGTGAGATGTGGGACTAGGAGAGCTGCAGGATCTTTCCACGTGTGATTTTTGTATGGTTTTCTGCAGCTTGGAGGCTGTGCCCTGCTTCTTGCAGCACGTCAGGGCTGATAAAGCTCTCACAGGGACTTCAATGTCACACAATGCCCAAACTAATTATCTTCGACCACTTGGGATCCACGGAGGACATCCTAGTAGGCTGAGTGGAGCTTCCTGGCTCACTACCTTTGTTTTAAACCTGGCTGCCGTATTCTGAACTGAATTTAGGAGGCTCAACCAGCACTGCCTGCTTTCCTGATGTCTTTCTGTGAAAGCAAACGCTGCTTCAGGGGCATCACAACCCCCGGTGAGGAAGGAGGTGGGGTGTGAAGCCAGTCGTGGACTAGAAATTGTCTTCAAGACAACATTCCCCGTTAAACTGTGGGTTGGTGGACAAGCAGTGACAAAAAGAATGGGCAGAAGGGTGATGGTACGAGCATGGACCAGCCCCCAGGGCCTGCAGTGAGAGGAGAAGGGACCACTGGATACTTGTGTGTCCTCTTACAGTGACAACAGCCCCAGAGAGCACGGCAGTGCGCTGGATGCACTGCGAATCTCAGTCCCATCCCATCCTTCACCTGACCTCAGGGAAAGCTGGAGAGGCTCCTGCCATGAGCCTTCAACGCCCTGGTGCCATCTCAGCCTGTTTTATTCACCTCCATCTCCCAGGATGAGCCCCTGCTGCAGGGTGTGCTGCCGGAGCAACACCAAGACCACCTCACCCGGAGCTCTCTTCTCCCCTCCCCGCTCCACGTTTACATCACAACCCCGTTTCTTGCCAATTTGCTCTTCCCTGCAGAGAGGGAAAGAGGGAAAAGGGAGTTTCGGTGCCCAAACCTCAAGGTCCTTCTGAGAGCTTTCTCCTGCCGCAAAAGTCCCTTCATCATCCTTAAGATTCACATAAAAGCAGTTGAGGTTAATATCGGAGAAGCCAAACTATAAACTGAGAATTACGCTTTAGCCTAAATAAATCATCGCCTTCGGGGCCGGGTCTGTGGCCGGGTGGGGAGAGGAGGGGGGGAAGCCCCTCGGGCTGCCCGGGGACTGGGAGAGAGGGGATGCGGCGTTTAGGGGCTGAGCACTCAGAGGCTACATCCAGCTTACGGGGACCAACCTCCTCGGTGCTACCCGGGAGGAATCTGTCCGGCTTTTGGGGGGCTCCTGGAGGGAGAGCCTCCGCTCCCCCACCCCGGGGCCGCTTCCTCTCTCCCTGCGGGAAATGTCCCTCTAATGATTCCCCTGCCTCGCTGCTCTGCAGTTCGTCAGGCCGGCTGACTTCGAGCCGTCCTGCATCTGTTTCGCCTGGAGAGCCGCGCTCGCCTACGTTTTAATAAACCCTATAATTTACACATTTCCCTCATACCCTGTAATTTCACCACCCCGAGACACGGCGAAGGGAGAAAGCGCAGAGCTGGGAGCGCTCGCAGAAAGCGCTGCCAGAGAATCAAGAAATAAGTAGAAGGGCTTAAATCTGCAGCAGTAAAATAATCCAGGGGAGGGAGCCAACAATGACTGAAAAATAAACATCTCCCCCTGCGAAAGCCCGCAGCCAGCCCCGCTCCTCGCAGGCTGGCGCTGCCAAGAGATCGGGTGCGCTGGGAAACGCGCCTGGGGACTCCAGGAAAAAAAAAAAATTGATGTGGGTTATATGGACCCCTTTTATAAGGCAACTGTTAGCGGTAACTAAGTTTAAATTTATATGTTCAATAAAGTCTCTTTCCCCCCCCCCCCTCCCTTCCAAGTGCCAGAACCACTCAAGGAAGCCGACACACGCTTCCCATTTGAAAATGTGTTATTTGACCATTTTTATTCTCCGCTTTTGTTCTCGGGGCTGCAGCCCCTCCGAAGGCGAGGGGGGGGCATTTCTGCGCCGAGATCAAAGCGGTTCTGTGTATACACACACTCGTGCAAATTATGTATTTGTGATCAAGTAACGCAGCATCAGGAAAAGCTAGGCGGGCATGTGGGAGAGTGAGATATTTACACAGGCCTGGCCAGAGGCAGAGGCATTATTTTAAGTGTTTTTCGCTGGTGCCAAGTCATCTGTTCACATATACGTGTGCGCGCGTAAAGATGATGGAGAGACCAGCACGCCAGAGCCAGGAAATTCGGCGTTAACCCCCCCTCAATTCCCCAGTGCGCCTTGTCCGGACTCCTGCCACCCTTCAAATCTCTGTGTGTGTCCCCCACGCTCGTGTGGTGGTTGGGAGCCACGGCGAGTCACGATCACACATGAACCAGGACCTCAGTGCACACCGGCCGCTCTCGCTTCCCCAGCGCAGCTTTATAGCCCACATAAAGGAATATATATATTTCCCCTATAAAGACATGACTTAACCAAAGGATCGCGGGTTCTTCGGCATCAGGGAGAATAAAAATTATAAAAGGGGGGAAAAAAAAGCGAAAAAGAAAAGAAATCCTGGCTGTGCTGCTCTCCTCGAACGGGAAATGTCACTCGAGTTTTGGGGCCAAAAAGCAGAAGGTGAAGAGGGAGGACGGAAGGATGGGGGATCTGTCGGGATCCCGAGCCCCTCAGCTCTCCCTGTCTGCGAGGGATTACTCCCTCCTGTCTCTGCCAGCCGGGAACTAGAAGAAGAGGGGAAAACCCCGAACGCACCGGGAGCCAGGAGCAGCCGGGCTGTCCCCGGTGCAGCGCCCTCGGGTGCGGCGGGGGGAGCCCATCCCGAGGCACCCCGGGGAATCCGGCAGCGGAAGGAGGAGCACGGGAGAAGCCAAGCCCGGCAGAGCGTTTACGATGCAAAATCCCGATAAAAATTGCACTGAAATAATTCCGAACACAAGTCGGGGGCGGGAGGGGCTCGGAGTGATTGGAAATGTCCTTTCCAGGCGGACGGCTGCGGGAGAAGACGGCGGGAGGCGGGTGGGTAAAGATCTCCCGGGGACTGTGAAGCAGAAAAGCTCTCCTCTGAGCCAGCACGAAGCCTGGGAGGCTCAGACACAGCAGAGCGACTCCAAAATAAGACGCAAAAGCGCGGAGCCTTGGGAAGAGGGGAGTCCCCCTCCAGCCCCACTGCGGGGAGGGGGTCCCTGGAGTGGGGAAGGGGACCCCGAGCCGCAGTTTGTGGCAGGGACGTGATGCAGCCCCCGGCATCGCGGAGCATCCCCGGCCCTGCCGGCTGCGGGGCTTCTCCCCCCTCCCCGCCGCTTCCCCCTTCTCCTTCCACTCAATCTGCATTATTATTAGCAGTATTTTATCCTAGGAAAAACAAACGTCTCCCTCCCTTCCCACCGCACACCGGGGGGGTAAGGGGGTGGCAGGCCCAGATAACAAAGCAGCTGGTGTGGAACGAAGTTGTAAGGAAATAATTGATATGTAATAAGGCTGAGTGAATCTATCCCAAAGAAAATATTGCGTAAGCGGTTATGATTAAACATGCCCGGGCGAAAGGCGCTCTCATAAAGGAGTAATGGAGCTAAGGAAACAAATGATCATTGGGAATGTTAAACACAGAGGGGCATTTCATCACACAAACATAAATTCAGCTTGAAAGAGACTTAAGGGAAAAAAAAAAAAAAAAGGGAAAAAAAAAAAAAGAAGAAAGCCCCCCTCTCCCTCCCCCGTTACCCTCAGGTTGTGCGACGGACGTTGTTTGAAGACGCTGGAAGTGCGGGGGGTGGGGGTGCAGCGGCAGGAGACCCCGCTGGCCAAGGAGGACCCGATCCTGCCTAAACCCTCCTGGGTTTAGACCCGGAGCAGACCCAAGGCTTCATCCATCCAGTCCCTCCGTTCCCCGAACGTGTGACCGGTCCCAGCCTGTCCTGCCTTTGGGTCACCCCCCACCCCCGCACTCCCTCGGATCGGGGCCGGATCCTTCCTCCAGCAGCGCTGCCTCCATCCCCCAACTCCCTCTCATTTCTCCCTCTCCACACCAAGAGACATCCCTGACCAGGCGGTGCATCCCCTACTAAATTCCCCGTCTTTCTCCATTTTTATAAAAAGCGAGAAAGAAAAAAACCAATAAAAATCAACGTTACCCCAGATAAACTAAAAGAAAAAAAAAAAACAAACAGACCCTCCCTTCCTTTTAACACCGCTCTCTTCTCCGGATAAATCCCTTTCCAAAGGCAGGGAGCGCGGCCGCACTGTGGGAAAGTCGCACCGCTTATTCCAGGGCCAAACCTCCGCCTTTGCAGCTTGGCGGCTTTACAGCAGGCAACGTGCTCTTGGCTGGATCCCCGGCCGTCAGGCACAGGAATCCGGGCTCGGAAACTCGTTAGGAGAGAAATAATTCGCTGTCCCGACTGCTTTTGGGTGATTTTGGCTCAGGGGAACCCAAGCGCAGCTCCGCTACCACCTGGCTGCAACACCAGGTGCTGTGCCGGCTTGTTGTTAAGCATTTTAACCGATTTAAATGATTATTCTCAATTTTTCCCCTTTTCTAGGACGGGTTGAGGTGGGTGTTCGACCCACTGGGGGCTGCAGGACCGGCCCTGCCTTTGCTCCACGTTCGGGCTCTTTGCGGGGCTGCAGGAGCTTGTTTTCGTTTGAATTAAACCCGGGGTAAAGGAGCGGGGTGAAAAGAGAGAGAGAGGCGGGAGGTATTTGTGTAACAACTTGAAATAATTTACCCCAGAAAAAGGAAATCTGGGCAAGAGTTTATCAGGCAGTTCCCTCTGCCAGCATGTTTAAAATGTATAAGTAATTTTAAAGTGTGTCTTCACTTAATATATTTTCCCCTTTCTCCTTCAGATGACAAGGAAGACCGGTGATTGCAAGATGTCTACAGATAGCGCCCTTTAAGAGTTTCCACATTGTATGGTTGGGGGGAAAAAAAATGTGTTTGCGGTTCCTACGTCCCTGCCGACAACTTTCTTATAGTCTGGGTTTACGGCTCCTATTGTTCGGGCTGCGCACGGCGGATTTAAATCACACTGTTCCCCCCCCAGTCAAAGCGGGAGGGGAGGGGGGGGAGGAATCCAGGAGTGTCCAAAGGGAGAGAAAAAGATTTACTCTAAAAAATACGGGAAAGGGAGAAATTCCCCCAAATCGCGCTGCGACTCCCAGTAAACCCAGGTTTAACGATGGCGCTGGGCTGGTTTTTGGTGCGGTATTTTGAGGGGCATCAGAGAGAATCGCTGAAGGTTTGGGAGGGGGAAATAAAGCGGGTTGTAGGGAATATGAGCGAGGCACCCCTGGTTTTGGCAGACGCGGGGCCGGGCTGCGAGGGGAAGGAGCTGCCTGGCCTTGGGCAAAGCCCGCTACCCTTAGGCTCGGGCTTAAAAACCAGCATCGTGATCGCTACCAAAGCAGAGCCGCTCGGGAGAGAAATTACAAGAGAGAGGGGGGGGGAAATGATTTTTCCCTTTGGAAAAGGAGGCGAATTCCCAATTTTCCGCGTGGAAAACAATTCTCTTTTCCTTTCTCCTTAATTTAAATCACGAATCTCCCGCTCCTGGAGCTCTCGCAATGCACTTGCTGGAGCAAACCCGGCGGTGCCTTTGGCCAGGGCGGGGGTGAGTGTCTGGAGAGTTTTCGCAGGGCTTTCTCCATCTCGGAGGAAGATGTTTCATTTCTGATTTCCTCCCTGGCTTTTCTAAAAGGTTACGGGGAGCCCCCTCCCAACCACGCTGAGCTCAAATCAAAGCTTTGAAACAACCTTTAAAACCGAAGGAGGAGCGGGCCGGCTCATTCATTCGGCTTCGTGGGGAATATTAAGATTATGGGGGGAAATTAGCCAGGGTTTCTGCAGGACGGAGCAGCCTCGCAAAGAAAAGGATGGAGAAAATTGTCCTGGGCTCCAGGAAAATACGTTTTCTTGGAGCAGTCAGCGACGGCAACCAGGAATTTGCTTGGGCACAAGCACTTAACTGCAGGATCAGGCAGGAGAAATGACATTTTGTAGCGACGTCTTTACCCACGGGTTTCCCACAGCAGCAGCCCAAGCCCTGAAACCGAGGGCAGAACGGAGCTCTTGAATTAACCAAATGAAATTAACCAAAAATTAACCAAAAATTTGGTTAATTTGGCAAATTAAGGGCGAACATTACTGAGGATCCTGAATCCTTTTTATCCTGACACTGACGAATATAAGCCAGAAATTACTCACATTTTAGGCGTATTTGAAACCCCATCTTAAAATCAGCCACAAAAAACCCCTCTGCGTGACAGAGTCGCTACCATCGCTTTCCAGACCCGATGTTCCAAATTCTCCAGTCCCCGTTTTACTCCCGATCACCCCAGGTGCAAAGACATTATTTTCCCGGTGTAACGACTCATCTCATCCCTACCACGGCTTTTCGTATTTGCCAATTTGGGGACGGGCGGGGAGGCACCTTCGAGTTCTCGGGCGACGAGAATAGCATCGAAACGCGTTTTTCCTGAAGGATAATACTTAACAAAACGGGACAAAAAGCCCCGAAACCAGCCCAAATACTTTATCCATCCCCGTGCCCTCGATTGTTCCGGGGGGCTGCGGGCGCGCAGCCGTCGGGGCCACTCTGGGTCCCCGCTCGCCCCCGGCACCCTCACACCGTTCAGGGGCTTTTCGTGTCACTCGGTGGCCACAGCGAGCACGGGCCGCGATTTACACGATCCTGCGGTTTTCATTATTTTCGCGGTGGGAGACAGAAGGAAATAGGAAATATATATATCTGTATTTGTGTTGAGCTACTTCTTGGACGTGAACAGCAGCGGACATGTAGGGGACAGTCCCGAAAAGGCCGGGCGCTGCTCGGGAGCAGCTCTGCAAAGCCACGCGTGTCCCCCCCCCGGCTCCTTGAGCCTCGTCACCCGCGGAGGATGCGCGGGAGAGCTGATCCTCCGCACCCGCGGCTGCATCTCCCCGCCCGCCCCATCCCTCGCAGCCCACGGGGGGGGGGGGGGGGGGGGCAAAAAACCAGTTCCTCATATTCCACGCCAAGCTCCCAACGCACAGCGCCAAAATCCTAAGGCACGGCGCGCCAAACAGCGCCTTAGAAAACAAATCGAACAAAAAAATTAGTAATGACTTTAAAAAAAAAATTAAAAAAAATCAAACGCCAAAGTTTTGTGCCATCTACGCTCAGGGGGTCCTGGATCCCACCGACGGCTCAGAGAAGAGGAGGCGGAGAAGGGGGTGGGTTTTCCTTTGATGAATTCCTAAACAATTCCTATTATTAATTTCTTTACCAACCAAGGGTGAACACGGGGTCCAAATGGCGAGATTTGCTTTTCAAAGAGTAACGTGAAATCAAAACACCTGTTCCACATTAGCCCTCTCCCACTTCCACTCCACTGTAAATGAAATCATTTAAATAATAATAAAAAAAAAATTGGAGAGAGAATAAGCGTACTGTTTTTCTCTCCTGACATATGGGATCGGAGCTGGAGATCCGGGCATCACTTCAGGTGAATAAATTAATAATAAAGCATTTGAGAACCACAGAAAATGCTGAGCTGGAAGGGACCCACGAGCATCATCGAGTCCGACTCTTAGAGAAGTGACTCGGCAAGTTCTACCAGAGCATCTTTAGGCACATTCACATCCAAAACCTGACAGAGGCGCAGGCAACCCCCAGACCTCCCCCAAAATTCCTCTGCCGGGTACGGACACCTGGAGGACAGCGAGCCCAGAGGCACCAGTGAAACGCTCCGAGCCCACGCACCCCAAACCCCCGCACCCACGGGTGGGCCCCCAGCACCCCCGTACCGCAGGGTCCGCCCCGTCGGGTCCGCCCCACGCACGTCAGCCCATCTCCCGAGCGGGTGGGCACGGGGGGGAATTCATCCCCACGCTTTTCCCCGCTCACGTCCCCCCACGATGGGTGCCAACCCCTGCAGTCCACACCGGGGGAGCCGTGGGGTGGTCCCCGGGCAGAGGCAGCCGTGGGGGGGCCCAGGGGAGCCCCTTTACCTTGGTGGGCTCGGCAGAGGTCTCATGGGTGCCCTGGCAGAGGCTCCGCTGGCCACCGGCCCTATTTCCGCTTGTAACTACGGGGGGACCCAGCGCCTCTCCCCGATAAGGTATCGCAGTGTCTCTGCCGTCGGCGGTCACCACCTCGGCCCGGAGCTCCGCGGCACCGCTGGCAGCCGTGCCGGGACAGCGGGGAGATGTCGAGGCATTTCTGGGAATAATCACATCACACAAGTGCTTACATTCCGGCTTCCTTTCTCTTTATCCCTACCACCAAGTTTGAAGTCACACCTTCTACCGGATTGTTTAAGGTCTCCGGGTTGGAGTGGGGGTGGGTGGCAGTGAAGGAGTGTGTGGGTGTGGGTGTGTGTGTTGGGGGGGAGTTGTTGGTTGTTAATCTATAGGGTTCCTCCAGGCCAATAAAATGAACATGGTCAGAAATTTCTTCTTTTCAATAGAAAACCTCTCCCTCTCCCCCCCACAACCCCAACCCCTAACCCTTTTCTGTTTGTTTTTTTGCCTGGACTTCAGGGGCTGCAAAGAGCACTGCGAGGCTGGGAGTCCTGAAAGCTGCTCAGGCCGAGCTGCAAAGGAACAAAAAGACTTTGTTTTCCCCACACAGTCACGCAGGGGTTCTGGTAGACAACTGCACATTGTGGAAAACACACCTGGAAAGGGGAATATATAAAAGTATCACACACAGACACGCTCACGAGGACGGGTCTCCCAAAATGCAGCTGAAGGCCTTAAACCTGCAGCCACCAGGAGGGTTGATAAATGTGCTGATATGAAAATAACCCACAGCAAACATCCGTGGGCGTGTGCACACAAATACCTCCTTACACATCTCATACACACTTTACATAGCCAGGCATTGATCTTAATTAACTTGAGAGCTTGAAAACCTGAGCAGTGGGATTTTGACTGGGAGCTGGCTATTTCAGTGCTGTAAGTAACTCTGGAAATTCACTTTTTAGTGCAGAAAAGCACCCGTTGGTATCTTTTCCGTTGGGCATTTTGCTCTATTCCCCCTCTTCTCTCTGCCCAGACTCCCCTGTGGCTTTGTGCTACCACCTACTGTGCACTGTGCTCACCTCCTCATCCCCTTCATTTGGGATCTACTTGGAATTCTTAAAAATCAACCTGATCCCCTCTGCTTATGTTTCCTATCAGGCACTCAGCTTGTCCACCGAGCAGCAGCAGCCTGGAAGACACAGACTGCTTTCTGTATTTTCTTTTTTTTTTTCCCCCCATCCGCCTTAAGATCCTGGATTTTACTGCTTTACAAAAAAAGGGTAATTTGGGGCACTGAAAGCTGGTTGTGGAGCACCCAGTGCTCACACACTTTAATGGGGAGGGTAAAATCAAGCAGATGGAGACAAGTGCTTTCTGACTGAGAGGCAGTGTGGGCTATTCCATGGCTGCTGTCAGAGGGCAAAGCCTTTGGCAGTGCCCTTGATCTCACTGTCACCCTTCCCATCCTTCATTTGAGTCCTTCTTTTCATACTGTAACTACCCTGGGACCAGGAATTGCCTCTTCTTCGTGTAGCTCTTGGACAAAAGCAGGGCCCCCATCGCACTCTGCTGTTTTCTAATAAATAATCAGAGCATATGTGCACCATTCCTATTGCTGCAAAAACCTGGGGTTTGGCTTGGACTTCCAGTTATCACCTAGTGCCAATAATAATAACAATAATAATAATAATAATATGAACATTGCTTTGTGGATTCAAACCTGCCAGAAAGGCAGTAAGCCAAGTATTACACTTGTGGGAGGTATCTTGCAGAGCACTCCAAGGATCTTTTGTTGGGTCTGGCCTTATTTAATATTTTCATTAATGACCCTGTAAATGGATTACACAGCCCATTAATAAAATTGGCAGATGCTACCCAGTTAAGGGAACTCGTGAAAGGCCAGAGAGGATTAAAAAGAGAGGGGGGAATGACAGAGAGAAGCAGGAAGAGAGGACAGAGAAAGAGCACGAAATTATTTGTGAAGGTTAAATTTAGGAAAAGGTGGCTGAAAGATTATTCAAAATCCAGATTCTTCAGTTGGGGTTTTATCCAAAAAACCCCAGTAAAAATAAGTTATTAGTCCCAGGGAGAGCGTGGGGCAGAAGGTTAGAGCCTGAAGTTTGCAGTAAGGGGTGCCAGGGGGGCAGGGACCACAGCAGGAGCCCTGCTCACACACGGAGGTGGGAAATGGGGGACCTGCACCCTATTGCTGAGCAACTGCCAAAACACCCAGAGAAAACCAAAAAGAGTAAAAATAACCACTCGTGCTGAAAAGGGTAGAAAAGACCCTTCATTTTGAGGGCAGGATTCATCAGCTGCTGCACACAGGGAGTGCAGAGGAACCCCCATCTCTTTTTGGGTTCTGTCACGTGTCATCAATAGATCTGTTATGTAGATAGGATAAATATGATAACCCTGGACCTTGACTATCCACTTTTCCTTCTCAATTCTGCCACGGGCATCTTGTGGAGCATCTGAAAATAACACTCCTCAACCATGAGGACTCTGTGAGGTGCCATAAGCACCTCATCAAATGTCTCGATCCCATGACTGTTGTTCACCCCTTGGCTCGTTCTCCAGAGCAGTGACAAGGTGCTGGTGGGGACCTGCTGCTCCTTCCTGCCGGGCAAACAAGAACCTGGCAGTAAAGCAGCCCAGGAAAGAAGAGAAGACACAATGAAACAGGGGCAAAGCTAATAATAAGCAGGAAAATCCTCCCCAAAGCTCTGCTGGCCTGAGAAGGTGGAAAGAGTTGAAATTCTCCACTGATATGAGACTTAAAATAAGACAGAGGCTCATGGGGAAAAAAAAAAAAAGCTGATTGATCAGTTATAAAGCAGAAATTGGGAAAAAGAGGATGAAGAATATGGCATAATTGGTGTCTCTGCTTCCCTCACCTTCAGGAGACATTTCAGGATGTAAGATGGATGTACAGCAAGGGCACCAGGGGCTTCCCAAGTGGTTCCACACGTGCCCCAGAACAGCCCAGACACTGAACAAATGCAGGGGGTGTTCGGAGCCCCTCTGCCAGAACAGGGCTGTGGATTTAAACTGAGCCAGGGACACGACCACAAAGCACCAGATGTCCCACTGCTGGGGATCAGGATGGATCCAATGGCACCAGGAAAACTCTCCTGCCACAGAGGGTCTGGTGCATGGTGCACTGCAAGGCTGTGGATTTAAGTGTGTGCCCTTCTTAGCAGGCTCACATGGACTAAACCCTCGTGCCTTAAGCTTTTACAGGTTATTGGGCACAACTTTTGAGGATCTGTTGTGCCAAGGACTGTAGCCTGATTTAAATCTCACTTCTCTAAGTAATGATACCACTACTTCCAAAGGCAACGAAAGGGGAAAAGACCCGACAGTGGACCCAGTTTACCATTGCACTGCACCTGTTTTACATCACACACAAAAAGCTGTACCAGTATAAAAGCTACCTGTTTCAAAGAATATATATATTAATTATTAGAATCTCTATGCTAAGCCTGACCATTTCATTGAGACACAAACCCCTCAAAATTCGAGTATTTCAGCATTTTTACTTTCAGCACTTGCTATTCAATTATTTGCCTTTTTCTCTTTACACTGGGGTCACCACTACAAAAATCTTAGCCAAACTATGTGAAGCCATGAATATGATTATGGCCTGCTAATGTAAACAGGCAGGAAGGGGTAAAATAGGTTGGGTTTGTGTGTGTGTGTGTGTGTGTGAGAGAGAGAGAGAGAAGGATCCAGATCCAGTTTATAAACATCCATCTCCAGTAATGAGTCCTCTAGGAAGAAATGAAAAATAGCCCAGGCCTGGTAAAGTCAATTAAGTTGCTTTTAAATAAGAGGTTACCCAGAGAGGCCAAGAGTTAACATGTAAAGGCTTATTGCCAGTGCTGTAAAAAATAAAAGGAGGCTTGAATATTTGAAGACATTTGGTTGCTATTATAAACAAGTGGATCTAATAGTGTGGGTACATTCATAGACTAACTGTAGAAGTTGGGCATCTTATAAGGACACATTGAAAGGAAAAACTGCAAGGTTCCCTGGCTAAATAATTCCAAATGGGTCATTATAAAACCACTGATACAACACGTGTGGTTGGGACACAGGGCATTTATAAGGAAAGCTTTTCAAACCGACCAATAATGAGCAGCTAACAACAAGAGCCCAGCCAAAGGTGTGTGTAATCTGCAGAGAACACATGGCAAAGCTTTACGGTGCAAATTCCTAGAATGACCTGCAGAGCAGATGGCCCTGACACCACTTCAAGCAGTTTGGAAAAATCAGCTGAGGTTTATCAGATTCTTGAGGCTCAGAATTGCAAAAGTGAGCTTAGTGACAGCACCTTCCAGGGAGAAAAAAGGGCTGTATTTAAAGGGATGAGAAAGACATTAAAGAAAAGACAAAAGGAGAACAAAGATGGTCCTCTTTTTCTGCTGGAAAGCCCAAATTTTTCACCTTGGAGCAAAATCTCAATTTCTGGGGGAGGGGTGGGGGGTTTCAAGGAGATTACAGCAGGCTGCTGAAAAAATCTGAGCACAGACCTGTAATTCTTGCAAAGACAGATAACTTGGAGGTGGAGAGGCATCATAGCCAGGCACCAAAGTCACCTCAGAGAGGCCACTGCTGAGCCACCCACCCTCTCCCACACAGGGGAGCTTCCCTGATGCCACAGGTTGTCAGCTCTTCCCATGGGAAGCACAAAATCCCTTCCCAATGGCAGACTCAGGATATTCAGCAGGAGTTTTGACCACCACAGACCCTTCCTGTCACAGCCTGACAAGCAGCTCAGAGTTGGCCACTGACCCAAACTATTCGTCCCCCCACGTCACATATTTAAATATCTGAGCCTCTTCACACCCCCGTCTTTATACCATAAAAATAGGGACAGTGGACGGGAAAGTGATGGCCAAGAAAACACGAGGGACCAAGTTTTATGATCCTAAAGAGGCAGAGCGACCCCCCCCCCCCCCCCCCCCCCCCAGCGAGGGAGTTTTCAGAAGTATCAACACAAACTTGAATTAAACGTGAAGTTGCTCCTGACCACCCAACAGCAGCACGTCGGGTCTAACGTGGGCAGAGGCAGAGGTGAGGCTCAAATGCGAATTCCCAGGAGACACAGCATCCCCACACGGGACGCAGAGGGGAATCTGGGAACCGGGATTCCCGTTTCGAAATGAAACGTCGAACGGCGGATTCCTCGCGCGCGGAGCAACGAGTTTCTGCCCCTGCCCTGGGGCACAGCCCTTCTTCCCTGCGGGCTCAGCCAGCAGCAGGACAGTGGGACCACGTGCCCTGCCTTTCCCGAGCCTCCCGCCTGCCTCCCTCACACCCCCTGTCAGCTGCAGGGGAACGGGAGATCAGCAAACACCGGGTCAAGCGAATTAACGTCACCAGAAAGGAAGCGGGGTCAGAGCTAAGCGGCGTTTCCCTGCAGAGACCGCAGGCTGAGAGCGTGGACGGCGACAATTAACTCAGCGGCTTGATGAGGAGACTGCCCCTTCAGTCCCCTTCTCCTTCGGAGGGAGGGGAAGGGAAGTGTGGTCGCCAGAAATCATTTCTAACAGACAACACCCACCTAAAGGACCATCCAGCCTCACCCCTCCTGGGAATCCCAAAGTAAAGGTGGCTCCCACCCTGTGGAGCACAGGGATGGCAGAGGAGGAGGCAGGAGTGCAAATCTGCCTCTGTTTGTTTAAGCCCCCAGTAAATTAATGCTGCAAACCTGCCAGGCTGACCCTGTGGTTTCAGGGAGATTTTTTCTGGCTTTTTGGTGTGGGGTATTATACACACAGGTTTCCTTTCTAGCCCTTCATAAACATTTCTGACCAGCTACTCAGGAGGAACGGGGTGGGGGGAACATTCCCAAATCCCAGTGTGAAAACCCCGTGGCCTCCCCTCTCATGTAAACACTGCTCTTGTCACAAGAGTCCCACACCTGGTTCCCAGGGCAGGGGACAACCTCTCCCCGCCATGGTACCTGCTTGTTGTGGGGTCACCTGCCAGTCAGCAGCAGAGAGGGTCAGGCTGGGTGTCAGCAGGTCTGTACCACACCAGGGAAGCCCTGGGATTATTTATTAACTTGTCCCAGTGGTATGAAAAGGGAGCAGGAAGAGCCTGGAGACACTGGGGAGAAAGGAAGGAGAAGCAGAGTCCACGGGGTGAAGAGTCATTTCTAGGGAGATGCCAACAAAGGGTGCCCACAAGATTCCTCAAACCTGGGTCCTGAAATTGTGCAGAACCCCACTCCTACCCTCTGGAGACCCCAGAGGCAGAGCACAGAGCAGGAATGGTTTGGGAAGTCTTCCCCCATCCTCACCAGCCATGAGCAGGGTGATCATTCAGGGTGATGAGCTCCACCCTGAAGCAAAATCGCAGAATCAGGAACTAAATAAAACCTTCTTGGTTGTATTTGTGGGTGAAAGGCCCTCTCTTTTACAGATGTGTTTAGTGTCACAGCATCCAGTGGTACAGGTTGTAAGACCTGGGGTCATCCCCAAGGGCTCCAGCTTGGTGTGATCTTCTGTAGAACAAGTGCTCAGCCTGTTTCCCCAAGGAAAGGACACGAGCCCTGCCTGCAGGTACCTGCCTCCATCAATTATTTGTCTCTCCTGTCTCATCACAGTTGTTGGGTGTTTGGTCCCACTTCCACCACCCTGTTGTCACTCCTATAGAAACAAAATTCTATGCAACACAGAAGAGGAAAAAATCAGTACCCTCACTGAGAGAGCCACGGACTTCAGCCACACTCCTGCACAGAGAATCCACAAACCAGAGCACTTTTAGAAAGCTGCACACAGCAATGACTTCTCTGGACTAGACACCAGAAAATCCCTCTCTGAGAATATGTTTGGCGATCAAGTTTCTTTCAAGTTTCACTACTCATTTGTCCTTTCCAAACACGCTTTTAAGATCTACTGTGGCAGAGGAGGTCACTAAGGAGAGGGGGCTCTCACCGTGGGAGGGCTGGTCCACCACTGCCCATGCTGGCAGGAGTCAGGGGAGAACCACAAGACAAGCTGTTCTCCAGGAGAGAGGAATAACACCTTAAAGAGCATGACTACGGTAACTGGGAGAGCCAGAGTGGCACTGGGAGCTGGCACCTCACCAGCGGGGCAGGAACTGCTGGCAAAGGGTGGGAAGAAGGTGCAGAAACATCGACAACAAGTGCAGTGCAGAGGGCTGACACACAGAATGCAGCAGGTGCCTTGGCAACCCTGCAAAGAGCTGTGCTCTGCACCAGAGCCCTGGGGAGCCAGGCTGCAGCCAGCAGCAAGCCAAGGCCAGCTCCTTGCCAGCTCCTTCTCCTCCCCTTTCCCATGGCACAAGCAAGCCAGCCCTCAGCCTCTCTGGTGTGGCTGGCAAGTTCATTTGTCCTGCAGCACTGAAAAGCCTCACTCTGGCTGTGCTGATCCCAGGTAATATCTGAAACACCATAAAACTCGTTCCATACACCTCATCCCTTCTTCCACACACACAGCATCTCTCCTAAATCCCCCTTGTAAAATACAAGGGCAGGAAAGAGAAGAGAGAGATGTGTGATTGAGTTACAGTTTGGCTGCTGGGTAGGGCTAAGTCAGGTCTCACAGCTGGAAGGAACTCGATGGTCTCATAAATTCTGGGATTCTCAAGGACAGCAACTCTCTGCTTGATTTCACTCAAACCTCATGGCTGGGACACTCCTCAGAGGGAAGGACCAGCAGCTGATCTGTGCCTGTATGAGCATCATCCCTGCACTACTTCTTGTTTTCATGCCAAGGTGGTGCACAGGGATACAGACTGCTCAGCTTAGGGAACAGAACAACGGGCTGGCTCTCAAAACCCCCATCCTGGTCCTTCACTTTCCTGAGCTTTGTTTTCCCCATCTGCAAAAGGAACACCACGGCTCTTCTGACAAGGAAAAAAAACCTCTTGTATCAGCCAGGAGACAAAATCCACTTAGTATCACATCAAAAAAGGAAAAGTGCCCCTAGAGGGAGATCAGTCAGCACGGGGTTGTCCCTCCGCTCCAGCTTCGATTAGATCCTCCCCCGTGGAATAAACAACTTTCACCTTGCCGTGACCCCAGGGAGTCCTACAGCCCTCCTACACAGCAAAGCCTCCAGCATCCCCACGTGGAGCTGGAGGAGCCTGGAGCCCCCCACTCGCAAGGGATGAGCCACACCAAGCCCAGTGGGGAGCTGTGACTGTGGGACACCTCAGCTGTGGGACACCTCAACTGCTGCCTTCAGCTGCAACCAGGCAGCTCAGCACGTGGGGGGAAAAAAAAGGCAGAATTTTATTGTGCTTTGCCTATAGGTAAGTGAAATAATTGTGCTTCTTTGGGATTAAACACACATTAAATGCATGACATCCTGTGCTTCGTGGCTGAGCTATGTGTACTCGCTCTGCCCATATATTACTCCTGTGCTGCTTGTCAGGCATCTCCCCCCCAAGCTGAGGGGGAGGGATTCATCTGAGCCTCCAATTAAAGCCCAGCTCTCGTTAAAGGCACCATTGTAGGCAAAGGGGAAAAAAAAAAAAAAAAAGAAGAAGAAAAAGATAATTCTGTCAGCACAGATGTCTCCTACGCTGAGGGGTTTGCAAAGAAATAAAACCTGAGCCGCTATTAGACCATTTGCAAAGTTATAGACTGTAAATAAACAGAGCAGAGCAGTTCCCTCACCTAGGAGATACCACAAGTCAGTGGACAGCACTGACAAGCCCGAGTCTTGCTGTAACTGGCTTATCTTTCTAATCCTCTGGATTATTAATAGTAGTAGGGCTGTGATAGAGTCCAGAGGCCACACCGTGACAGACACCACCGTGTGAAGCATCCCACAAACACACAGGGAGAGGCCAACCCTGCCTCTCCAGAGTTCCTGAGGCAGAAGGATGGGACAAGGCAGGCACAGGAGGATTAGGAGAGGTGCCCAAGACCACAGGGCATACCAGTAGCACGGGAGAAAACAAATCTGCTTCCTCCCAAACTCTGTGTCTCTCCCACAGAGTTCAGAGCAGGATTCCCACTGATCTTCCCCTCCATTTCCTCTCCACAGTAGCTTGGCAACAAAAAAACCTCTGGCAGTCACCTCTCCTGTCTTGATCATACTAAAGCCACTCCAAGGCAGAGAAAAGATCAGGACCATGAAAGATCCAGCCAGTACCTGATCTGACACAAAATCCAGCTCCTTTACCATATTTTAATGGGGTTAATCTGCCATCAGCTCAGCTGGGTGATCCTGTTCACCCTCCAGCCAGAACCTTCTAGGTCTGATGCAAGGGACACATGAGCAGCTGTGGAGGTGAGGAAAGGCAGGGATCAGCCCATCCCTTCCCACAGCAGCTGGCTGGCACTGGAACTGAGCTGGGACATCAACCCAGGCACAAAGATAATGAGAAAAAGCAACAAACCAGGTTTCATTCCACTGTTGCTACTCACAGTGTGGAATGGGAGTCACTGCTCCACCCTGGTGTTTTCTGATTTCCCTGCTCCCAAAACACCTAAAGCTGGTGATGATTTGCACAGTGGGATGCAGGGAGGCAGCCATGAGGAGCAGCAGCACCACACAGCATCTGCTGTGAGACCTGTTACCTGGATTGCTGCAAGACAGTGCAAACACAACGGGGGACAATCATTGCCCCGTGTCGGGGTTCAGCCTGTCTGAGAGGCTGGTCCCATGGAGTGATCACAGCATCTCATGGCTGAGCCTGAAGACAAGAAGGAAATGGGTTAGGAAGGACAAGATGCCCTTTAGGATAGGATTTCTAGTTCTTTCATTTAGGATGGATGTCCAAAAGGAGAGCCTCAAGCTCGACAGGAGCTCATGGCATTGCCAAACTCGCTGTCCCCGCCTGTCTCCTCCCACCTCTCAGTCCCTCTCACTGCTTTGGAGGGAATCCTCCTGCTCCAAGCTCTGTCCATACCTCTAGAACAACCCAAGCTTGAATGAATAGGACAACTCCTCCTGCACATGGATTTCCTAAGCCTCCCCCAGGCTGATTGCTGCTGTGACACCACACACTCTGAACACTCTGCCTCCATAGAGGTCATGGCTCAATCACTCTCTTCCTGCATCCTCCTTCCCAAAGCCGAGCCCCTGCTCCCAATCTGCTGTCCCTGAGAGCATTCCCTTTGCCTCTTGCTCATTTAGCTTGGCTCCTGCCTGCATGCCCACAAAGCCTTGACTTTCCTGCTGGCTCAGGACTGCTCCAGCAGTTTCCTCCAGAGGCAAATGGGTGCATTCAACAGAGCAATAAAATCCGAGCAGCTTTCTGGGCACAGGGCCTAATCCAACTCCCAGTGAGGAGCAGGAGGAGGATTATTCTGTTCGAGGAAGGGAGGGCTGGGGGAAAAGACAGGAGCAGGGGCTGGGCTGAAGGGATGGGACAGTGACACTGCCATCCTGGTGGACCTCTTCAGAGGTCACCACTAGAAAGGCAGCAAGTGGTAAATGCCTTTTCCCTGGCATGGACGCCCCCTCGTTCCCATTCACGTTTTCTCAGTGCTACCTTGTGCTTCTTAAGCAAGCCATAAATTCAGTCATATGGGTTTTCTCTGTCCTCCTTTTTTTTTTTTTTTTGACATCCATTTAATGACTTTTCTCTTTAATATATGGCAGGCATTTTCCTTCTAAAATACCTGAGGTTTAGGACAGGTAGTAAATGGAGACCTCTCACAGAACCACTGGCCCAGAACCCAGTCTTATTGGCACTTAGAAAAGGAGATCCATTTTTCCCTCTCTGCTCTTCAATTAGCTGTAATGTTTGCCTTTAAAACATAAAATTAGAAGCCTTTTTGGAGGCACAAAGCAATATTATACTGCAAAACACATTTTTATTCTCCCCTCCCTGCTACCAGTTTAGCACAGCAGATATATTAGACAGCCGGTTTCTAGGCACTGCTCTCCTCTGAAGATTTAGGGTCCAGCTTTCAGTTCCTGTGAAAATAATGACCTCCCTTGCTCTTTGTAGCTCTGTGCTTGATCCTACTCATATTAGCAGGACCTTTCAGGTCGAGTACTACAGGATTTAGTGCTGGAAAGCAGAGGCACTGAGCAGACAAACATCTCAAAGTCCATCCGACTGAGCCATTCATGGAATATGTAGGTCACAAGTTCCTGTTCAGGACTGTCAAGTCCTCTCACATATCCGAGAGCTGCTTTCTTAAGGAAAAGCTTAACACAGTCCCTCTCACCCATCCAGATGTCTTTTCACTGAGGAATCAAACAGCAGGGATGGGGAAAACAGGGAGCGAGTCACTGGTGGGACATTGGGATTGAGACCCAAAGGATCCAGCCTTGAACCAGGCTGTGCTGAGCACAAGACTGGGTCTAATGCCAGCCCCCCTCAGCCCTGACTCCTGCCCAGAGCAGAGACAGCCTCACCAGGACAAAGTCCTGGCACAGGAGCCACATCCAAAACATCAGAGTGCTACACACAGCTCCTGAATCACAGGCTGGCTACTCTGGGTTGAAAAGACCAGAGCAGAGCTTTAGGCTTCTGCTGAGCCCAAGCCCACAAAACCCTTCCCACACTGGTCCCCTCCTTTTTTACCCCCTGTCCAAAGAGCTTTGAACCCATCCCTACTCCAGGTAGGCAGCTTAAACTCAGCCTAGAGCAGCTGATGCTTTTGGCTCTGGAGGTCTCTGCTTTGATTACCCCGTGGCTCTACAGCCCAGCCACGGCCACCCAGACTTTTGTAAATCTTTAGTCGTGTGGTATTACAAAGGTGAAGCCAATCCAACTCAGAGGAACAACTCAACCGGTTGTACTGAGTGGGAATATCCAGCTGGTCCATGCCATTCTCTTCCTGGCATTGGCCTTGCTGTCACAAATTCATAAATAAACACATTCTAAGACAAAAAGCAGTTAACGTTCAGATTTTCTTAAAGTGGTTCAAATCACCCACAGCACAAGAGAGTCAAAAACGTCCCAGGATGGCAGCTATTGATCTCAAGAGGCAGTGAATTGTGCTCCATATTGGATCAAAGGGGAGTACAAAGCAGAGAAGAGCCACTTTCTCCACCACACATCGATGATTTTCCAGATGTCTTTTATGGGAAATAATGGCACTCAGCACTGTTAACAAAAAGCAGCCAAATCACAGGAAAGGGAGTCTTGACTCTTTTATCTCACTGGTGTTACTCATCCATCTCTAGAGCTAACTGATAGCAGAATGATTGATTCAGAAATTACAGGAAAAAGGGAAAAAGTCAATGAAACCACTAAGACATATTAGCAGATGTACCTGCCCCAATAATTCTGTCTGTGCCCTCAGTTCCCGTTCACCTTCCTTATCTTCTGGGACACGGGACACATGTTTGGTGACATAAAATGGAGAGCAGGATTGACAGGTCAGCAGAGCTTCAGCTGTTGGACCAGGACCCCAGCATTTCTAAAAACCCACCAAAATCTAGAAATACCCATGGAAAAAGACGACACGTTGCCTTAATGCACACCAGCTTCAGGTAACCAAAAAAATTCCTCTTTCCCTTCCCAAAAGAATTTCCTAGGGGAACACAAAGAAGCTGATTTTCTTTAGTTTTTCTTCGTTTTTACTACAAACTTCGTTTGCCCCCTGAGTGCCTGAAGTGGCAGGAGGGGACACTTCTGGCAGACAAAGCACCAAGCCAAAATACAGAAAAAACCTGGGGGTGTTCAGAACGGCCGAGCCTGAGATTTGCAACAACGTGAGCCTTAAAAATATGCAGCCAAGACCTCTCGGGGTCCTTCACCACTTGGCAGCCGGTTGGTCTCTCCCTCCAGCACCTGAACATTTATTCCCAGGTAGCGGGAGGTGTTTTGTGGTGTGGATGCTCCAGGAACACTTCTGGGGCTCGTTACGGGACTGCCTGGGAATGCCGGGCTGAGCGGCCAAGGTGGTTCCTCTCAGACCATCTCCACATCTAACACAAAGCAGGTGGGTTGTCCCGCCCCTCCCGAACCTTTTGAAGTCCACCAAGTGCTTCAAGTCCCTCGCTTCGCTGAATACAGAAGTACTTCTCCTTGCTCCTCCAGGTCTTCCCTGAGAGGAAATGATAAAGGCAGCTGAACTCAGGAGCCAGTCCAAGTGCCTGAAGTCACATGCGGGCAGCGAGAGAAAAGGGACTCGATTTTAGGGGCGATGAACCAGAGCTGTCTTCCTTGTCTTCACCCAGA
Organism: Pipra filicauda; assembly: GCF_003945595.2. Classification (NCBI taxonomy): domain Eukaryota; kingdom Metazoa; phylum Chordata; class Aves; order Passeriformes; family Pipridae; genus Pipra; species Pipra filicauda. The sequence goes on from NW_024104405.1 coordinate 343,834, forward strand.
TTTGCGAGGGTTCAGCACTTCTGAGAATGGCTCCGGTTCTATTTAGGCGCCTAAAACTGGCTGGAGAGGCATAAATTTAGGTTTGCCCCTCCAAAGCCTCAGTGCAGGGCTTGACATTCAAGAGCTCATTGAAAAAAACATGGGATTTTTTTTGTGTGTGTGAACACTGTTCATTGACGTGTCTGAGGAGCAAGAAGTTTTCCACTCCGAGTTGTTTCAAAACTATGCATTTTCACCAAAACCATTCACCCAAACCAAAACAAAACAAGCGGACTGTTTTCTGTCAAAGTTTCAAAAACGCCAACCCGCTTTGCGAGACCCGGCTTAAGAATCCCTCAATTAATGAAAACGTTAAATCGGAGGGAAAAGAAAAATCTTCAGGAAAACCGAAGAGAAGTTTAAAAACAACTCCTTCAGGAAAGAGAATTTTAATTAAAAATAATATCCCAGTGGATAATTTATGTTTCTGTGTAAGGATTTAAATTGCAGAAGCAGCAAAGTGGATTTTTTTTTTTTTTAACGCCATCAACATCCGAGAGTGGAAAACACCAGATTTCAAATTCATGTATTCTATATTTGAACATCTTGTTTCTATTTAATAGAATAGGCCTTCTTTCTCGGGATTTTTCTCTTTTCCTTTTTTATTTTTTTCCCCCCGTCCCTTTTTTTTTCCAGAAAAAAACAAAAACCCCCTAACCCATATAATTCATCCTAATATGTTACAAATGGCACACTAAAAGAGCATGCCCGGAAAATATTAATAACTGAATTCAAATGAGTTTTTCCTAAGAGTCTAGAATAGAGGGGGGAAAATTTCCTAATGTATTTGTGAGGGGAAAACGGGGAGAAAAAAAAAATAATAATCGAGACAGAGACATTTTTCCAGGCACTCTGAGAAGAAAACTGTGTGCTGTGTGGAGTCTCTCCGAGCATGACAGAAAAGGGATTAAAGCAGGTGACACTTTGAACTTAGCTTAGATAAGTGACCCTCAAAATCAACAGTCCAAAAGTTTAGTACACAGATTCCCTGGACACGTCTAGTCGGGTCTTCGTCAAAACCTTCCCGACTTCAGTAAGTCAAATGAAAATAAAGAAGACAGGTTGCTCGGGTTATCTTCTAATATTGTTTTAGCCACTTATTAGCACTAATGGACAATTAGTGGCCGGCGCAGATATTTTCTGTAACGCGAAGCAGAGGGGATAATTCTTTGTTTGCTTCTGTGTGCGGGAAAACCTCATCTGCGGTTGAATGTATAAAAATAGCAGCCAGCAAAGAAGTGTGAAAGACACCAGTTAAACAGTCCAATTTCTAAAGAAGAATATAGTTGAAAACAGATCCTTCTACAGAGTTAAGAAATCCTCCTGATGCACTCGAAGCATAAGGAAGTCTGCACTTTATAAACAACCAAATATATGCTCAGGATAAAAGGCGAGGCTTTTTGAACTCCTAGCTGGCGTGTTAGGAAGACCTTTAATGACATTAGCAGTTCTTCAAAAACCAGAAAGGCCACATTATTTCTGATCCTATATGGTCACCACATGTAGCTTTATAAAGAGGGGAGGGGTGGGGGGGGGGGAGGAAAAAAAAAAAATCCTCTCTTCGTGCCAATAAATAACTTGCCAGAAGAGAAAAATATTTACCGCTGCTTTTGGAAATTCTTTACGCGCGCAGTAAAATCCTCCTCTGAGAAAACGAGCCCGTAAAGAAACCCAAAGGCGTTTCCTCCGAGCACTGCCGGCGGTGCGGGGCCGCTCCCGCGCCCCTCCGCGGGGCTCCGCGCCCGCGCCCCGCTCCGCAGCCCTTTCGTCCCCTCGTTAACACCTCGGGCTCGGTGCGGGTCCCAGCGCTCCGCAGGGAGTCGGGATGCGCGCAGAGGAGCGGACGCAGCGGATATTATGGAAATAAATAAATAAATAAATAAATAAATAAATAAAAAGGAGTAATAGGAATAATAAGGGCAATACCTGGCACCGGCTGCGCGCTTTGCCTCCGCCGCCCGGCGCGCAGGCAGGGCCGTCTCCTGCTCCGCGGAGGCGCTGCTGACCACGAGCAGAAGATATTAATGGAGTTATAATTGAGGGATAACAGACCCGGCAGCACCTTCGCTGCTCGGGAGGGCTCGATGGCTTCCTTAAGCTAAAAAAAATTAAGTCGGGACTCAAAGCGAGAGGAGAGTTCCTCCCCCGCCAAGCCAAGGCTTGGGGCAGAAAAATTTATATTCCCTGGCTCCGAGCGGCGAGAGAAAACATCCCCCTCCCCATCCCTGAGCCGCGGCGCGGAGCCCCCGCCGCCCCCCGCGCATCGTCCGCGGATCCAGAGCCTTTGAGGGAGATCAATGGTTTGTTTCTGTTTTGGGGGAACGATTTCAAACAAACACACAATAAATCACCCCCAGGCCGCGGCCCGGCCGCTCCGCGGGTGCGCTCGGCCCGCGGAACCGCGGAGGCCCCGGCTCTTCTCTGCGGCTGGAGCTGCGCTCCGCCTGAATTCCCAGCTCCCTTCCAAAAGGGATTTTCACAGCCCCGTGCAGCTGCAGAGAACGGGGATTTAATACCCTTTCGCAAGTTCTGCAAGCTGCGTTTTCCCTTCTCGCTCCAAAAACGCTTTTCCAAGCACGCTGCAGCTTTCTGCACTTCCCCTTCCCTCCCCAAATAGGTCAAATATAGAGGGGTTCTTTTAGGTTGGTTTCTTGGTTTGGGGTTTTTTTGTTTGGTTGTTTTTGTGTGTGTGTGTGTGTGTGCTTTTTTTGCTTGTTTTTAAATAACCAAAAAAAAAAAATACTCAGAGGATCCCAACCCAAACCCACCCGTATTTTAACCCCCGGATCACATCTTTCCCAAGCGGTAAAGTCCAGAGGGGTGTTCGCCCGGGGCCGCCGCACCGGCAGCTCCACAAATTGGTTTCTGAGAGAAAAAGAACCTGGACAAACAAGCCTCTGATCAAGCAGAAAACTTTATCCTGGGAGTCAGATTGTTTCCCATCTAGTAATTCAACACATCGTCTTAGTACGAATCAGCAAATATATATATATATATATGTACATAACGAATTAAACAAAAAAATTAGGTAACCTATGAAATTTTGGTCCATACAAATAAACGTGGAAGGCAGGAGAGGGCAGTAGCTCAAGCAGAGGGACCTGTTATCCCTACGAGCTCACAAACAATTGCAGTTTTCCCCTTTTTTCCCCAGTATCCAGTCCTAGTGGCTTTGCTACAGGGAGGGATTTGGGGGAGGACTGCAGCTCCTTCGCCTGGAGAGGAGAGACACCGGCACCCTCAGTGGGTGACAGCACCCTCCACAACAAAATCTTTATTTTCCAGTTAATTTGCCCATTTTATTTTAATTTCCCCCCCTGAACTCTAACCCTCTCATTTGGAGCTGCTCTCCTCACGGTTGGCCGGACACAGGTTTGGTTTTTGCCTCCGTGCTCTTGGCTCCACCGTTCCTATAAAATACGGAGCCGAATTATAATTAATATTATTCTCCATCCCCTGCCAGAGGCGCGGAGCAGTCCGTGTGTCCGTCCTGCCGAGGTGGGAGAACAATTCTCCATCACCGACAGCTTCTCACGGCTGAGCCCGAATTTACAAACTCAAGATACCCCCGTGCCAAGTTTTTTTTCGGTTTAATATCGCACAAGCCTAAAGAAAGAGATGCCCCAGAGCTCTCTGCAAGCATTAAGATCCTCTAAAGCTCTTTGCAGAAGCGCCGATTATCCAGATAATAAATATCTATTTTATCCTCACGGTCTTCCCTCTACGTCTGGTTTTATTTGGGACTTGTTCCCATTAGTTTTTCGGCTGCGTAAAAGGGATCCAGCCCCAGCCCGGGGCTCCGAGGGGAGCGACCCGAGGGCTGGGAAGCCTTCACGGACAGAGCGCCCTGTTTTTTTCCAAACACCCTATTCCAGTTCATCCCAGCAAACGCTCCAGCTACTTTCCAGGAACAGGAAAAAAGGGAGAAAAGCTCTTTGCCAAACTATTCGCAAGCGCACTTCAAAACAAATGAGTTGCCTACTAAAACTTAATGTTGTACAAGATGTCTATTTGTCTACATTAGATTTTAAGCAGCTGTTCGTATGCTCAAACCCACCCACCCCCCCCCTCTCGCGAATTTAACCGAAGAGGGGGAAGCAAAGAGATAAAACAGAGAGTTGTTTATTTTCCCGGCTCCTCCGGGCTCCCCGCTCTGCGCTGGAGCGGAGCCTCCGCGCTCAGGGCTGCGCGGAGCGGCGCGGCCGGCCCTGCACGAACGGCTCTTTCCCTTGAGCCGGGCTTAAATCGGTTCTTTGTTCCCTGGGAAGAGGGGGAAAAAAAAAAGAAAAAAAAAAAAAGGAGAAAAAACCACCGAGAAACCGAGAGATGGGGGGGGGGGGAAACCAGACAAAAGAGGAGCGCGGGTGTCCGCGCCCCCCCCCCCCCCGGCTCGGCCGCCTCAGTCTGGCCTTATCGGAGCCCAGCGTTAAGAGGAGATAATTTGGACCGTGAGAGTGGGGTGGTTTGGGTTTGGATTTGTTGTTTCCCCCTCTCCCACCCAAGCGCTGGAGCAAACCCCCCCCTGCCCGAAGCGCCGGGGTGGCTGCGGGGAGCCCCCCGCCCCAGAGCCCGGCTCCCACCGCCGCTCCCTCGGTCAGCCCGGCGGAGGAGCCACGGCAAGAGGAAAAAAAATCCTAAAACTAATACGTGAGATACGAGTTTTCGCTGTTAGAAACGGCGGGGTTTGCCGGGGGAGCCGCGGGTCGGGAAAGCGACTCCCCCCTTCAAAACCCATCCCCAAAACCCCCCCGCAACATCTCGCCCCATTCCTCCTCACAACGCTGCTTTCTCTGTGTTTTTCCTCAGTCCCTTTCCGTGTCTGTGGGACAAACCCGTTGGGAATCCCAGCTCCCAACCCCAAAATCCAGCATCTCTCTCCCAGGATCAGCACAAGCTGTACACACTATACACATACCCACACTGCACATACACACACATTTCCTGCCTCGCTGAGCTATTCCACTACGATTTACTCCACTCATTCTACATCCCTCATTAATCTCGCTTGCCAAATTAAACCGTTTCTCTTCTGCTGCACGGAATTTTTTTTTTTCAATTTTTTTTTTTTTTTTCAAGGGAAAGGGGGTATTTTCCAAGCTGCTTTCACACAGCATCCGATCTCGCCCTTCCCATCTCCTCCAGTTTTTTTGCTTGGCAGGATGGGACCCCTAAAATTCTTTCCCCTCATTGTTCGATAATTAGAGAGCCGAGGTCTGTAGGGAGAGGTAATAGGGGATTTTTTATTAAAGCAACTGACATATCGTGGGGCGAGGGGGGGGAAGATAAACTTGCCGACACACAAGCCCTTCTTCGAGGTTTTAAATATGTTTGCTCGAAGCCAAAATCCGTTGCTTTTTACTCGCGAAAAAAACAAACCAAACAACTACAAGCGGGAGGTTAATAGCTTAAATGAGAGACTCGGGCAAGGAATGCAGGATCGACTCCCTCCCCCCATTAATAGCCTTAAACGACTTTACATTTTTATACCGGGAGTTGAGTACTCGAGAACTCTGAGCGTGTTTGTAAGACTAGAAAGATCTATTGAGAGACTTTCCTTTTTTTAATAGCGCATTAATGTTTCCCAAGACTTCGTATTAACTCAAGAATCACTGAAGGTCGATTTGTAAGTGTCTGGACACTATAAAAGTGTTTGTAAAGCAAAGTCAGTTGCGTGCATTAAAATAAGGAGGTTCCTTTGTGAGATTTCATGCCAGGCCAGGAGCCCTTTTAAATGCTATTCAACTGCCTCATTAGAAGGAGCTAACAGGAGTCAGGCCTCCTCTTTAACCCCCCTCCCCCCCCCCCGTGTCCTCCCCTCAAATCAGCCCTTTAATACATAGACTGGCAGATTAGGGGCTTTTAAAAGCTGGCTCTGTCCCGGATAGCCGGTTTCCTATCCTGCTATTGTGACAGCTCTTCCCTGCTATCAATTACATCCCACCCCAAGCTGACCACCCCTCCCGTCCCCTCCACCGGCTCCCCGAGGGGCTGAGCCCCGGCTGCCCCGCACCTCCCCCCGGGCCCGAGAAACGAGGGGACCCGTCCCTTCCTTTCCCCTCTCGCTTCCCCTCCCCCCCCCAAAAAAATTAAAAAATAGTATGCCTGCACCCGAAAATCCGTTTCCGAATAGATTAACAACCCCCCCGTGTTAACACCGGCTCTGTTCTTTTTCTTATTAGATCGTGGAGATGAAGGAGGTGCGGGGGGGGGGGGGGGAAGGTTGGTCACCATTATCTGCACTCCACATGTTCTCTGTGGGTATATATAAAATATAGGAATGGAGTCCCCTTTAAGTAGTTCTTTTATGACTTGTTTTAACAGAAAGCACAGAATAAGTCGATGTTTGATATTACAATATAAAACACATTTGTGGTATGCTGGGGGCTGGCTTGTTCCTCCCTCCTTCCCCCAGTTCTGTTCCTCACCCAAATCTGGTCCAGACCCCACCCCTCTCAGTCAGACGGGCACAGACCTTCCACCTGAAACAGTGTCCTCCCTGGTCCACAGCCACGCAGAGGTTCAGTGCTTTGAAAGAGAATTTGGGCTTGCAAACATAAACCTCCAGTTCTTTATTATTATTATTGCTACTAGGCATAATGTTGGAATCATAATTCTCTGTTTATATGAGGGCCTGGATTCAAAAAGCCTATTGGAGCCTGATAGAACAGAACTACATATAAATCTGAAATCAAAGCCAAACATGTCCTAATAAAAACTAACCCAACGCAAAAATCTGGTGGGGAAACAGCAAAGCCATTCTCTCTCCCATATACCAAACCCCCAGTCCATAATGACATAACAATAATTAAAAAGAACCCCAGGCTGGCCACAAATACAGCCCAAAAATGCCATGTGCAGTCTTGAATGTGTGGGCAGAAAGGCCAAGTGTCAAGAGAAAAAGCACAGACAAGAACTCGCTCGGGGCACTTGGTTTTGCAAAGGCTCTCAGGGCTGTGGCTCAGGAGGAGCTGCAGACATTTCACACGGGATGAGGGCTCATCCCCGCTCTAAACCTAAACCCATCTCCCTTGGAAAGTCTGTGTGATTCTATTTTTAATCAGAACCCCAAGGTCTCCTCCTCTGACACAGGGACAGATCTTTGAGGACACAATTAGAGCCAATCGCAAACCGTCGCCTTGCCACTGACATGAAATAGGTTTGCTTAGAGCAAAGTCCCTCTTCAACCAGGGGAGAAAGATGAGTGGAGTTTGGCCCATGAGGAAGCCTCAGGAGGTTCAGACCCCACAGAGATATGACAAAGGACACTAGGACGAAACAAAGCAGCATTTGAACCGATTCAACCTTAAATCTGGGCTATTCCTACATCAGGGAGGGATCCTGATGCAGGTGAAGTGTTCCAGAGAATGGCATTCCACAACTGACCATCATTTCGTGTTCATGCCTTCAGCCCTTCCTCACAGTCCTCACAGTTCCCCTGCCCTCACAGAGAACAAACAAAATTCCTGATTTTCAGGGCCAAATATGACCTTCTTTTCACGTGAGCTCAGCCACCAAGCCCTGATGACAGTCGTGTCTTAGGCTGGAAGGTCCCAATTCAGCAATGCACCCCCATCAGCAAACCACTTCAGCACCTGCTTAACTTTGGGGCTGGATTAAAACAGCCTCCAGAACATGCTTTCAATTTATTAATAGTTTAAAGCAGCAGGAACAGATTGCAGGGGCTGGAATTTAGAAACCCCGCTGCACTGGGATCGGTATGGGGGGGAAAGCAACCCAAAAATCAAAAAGATAATTATTTAGGTGGGAAAAAAAAAAAAAGTAAAGATGGATGAAAAAGTAAAAAGTATGAAAGTCCCCTCAAATAGTTATATTTTAAAAGAAATGCCTCTGCCCACTCCCCCCCCCCCCAGCATATTTCAAGCACTTTGGATGTTTGTGTCTGTCTCCCTTTCAAGGAACCCCGAGCACATGAATGGGCAGAGCAGCAGAATGAATGGGACACTTCAAAGAAAATGAAAACCATTACTGGGAAATCTGTTTATAGAGAGGATGAATGATTATGAGAGAAGATGCCAGCAGAGAGAGAACACAAGTGAGGGTGCTCTCTGCACAGTGCACTACATAACTCAGGGGGGTTCAGACCTCTCCTTAGCAGTACACCCTTGTATAAATTTGGGGTGAAAAGCCCCCTCCTGCCCCCCTTAGTCTTTCCAGCAAGTCCAGAGCCCCCTACAATGCCACAGGACCCCTGTGCACCTGCTCCTGAGCCCCCTGTGGGGAGACACCCCCCCCTCCCTCCCAATGTCAAGATAGGATATTAAAAGAAATTATTCCCATTGCCTGGTGTAGATGAGAAATGGATAAACAACATGTCAGTCACGTTCCAAGTGGGTAAACTCCATTTACCCTCGACACCACCACACAGAGACCCTGCCCTGAGAACTGCAGATTTTATCTGAACCTCACAACATTCTCACAGAGTCTCATCCATCTCCTCGTGCTGAGTTTGCAGAGAGCTCTGCACTGCACGTGCACTGCCCAGGCACCAGAAAATCTGCCTTGGTTCCTCTGGACCCCGGTGCAAACTCTTCTGAATCCATCCAGCCCAATTGCTGGCAGCCAAACCAGCAACTGGGCATCTTTTTTGGGGGGAATAAAAAAGGCTGACAACTTTTCCCCCCTTGGTACTGATTGTACAACCGGTGCAATCTTCCACACAGGGAGCCCAAGAGATTTCCATGCCTTCACTCAGCACCTAAAGCCACATCTACCAGGGCAGAGCAAACAGCCCCTTGTCATCCCCACCTTCATCACCCTCACTCAGCAGGGCAGATGTGTCCAGACACACAAGGGGTGGACAAATGCAAGGCTCACCCCCCAAAATCAGCGATGTGGTCCAATCTTCCCTGCTGGGAGATAAAAAAGAGAGACAGGCAAGTCATACAGCCCCTGGTAACAGGGCAGTAAAGCCCTATTTAGAGCCACAGCCTAAATGGAGTGAGGAGATGGCAGCAGAAAATAGCCCCCAGTCACCCTTGTTGTTTTTGGCATAAAGAGGCAGAAAATATTTGTCCTTCTTCGAATACTGAGAATATTTGGACCATGACCAGTGTGGTTTTCACAGCACTCTCAGGAGACGCAGAGAGATGAACACCAGCATCCCTGGGGCTGGCTCAGAGGCATGTGAGATGCAAACATTAGTCCTCCAAGAGCTCAAGGAATGATGTTAATACAGTGTCACTCAGAGCACCAGCTGATGGAGCCACCAGTTTTTCCCCTGTCACTGACTTCTTCAGGAGAAAAAATATCCTTCCTAGGCATGCCCAGGATAATGGAAGACCCCGAGGCAGTTTGATGGCTTTTTCTAGAATGGTCCATATTCCCCAGGGTCCATTTAGCAAGGCAAAGGCAGAGCTTGGACCGTGCTATCGCCCCAAGCCCTCCAAACAGCATCATGCTCAAAGAAAAGCAACAACTGGTCTGTCACTGGCAAATATGGCCGGTAATCTGCCTGCTAAAGACCTTCCTTGGAGCCTCTACTGACCTGCCATCTGTCTGGTCCTCCCCTCTCCATAGGATCTCCACTTTGGCAGTGAGTCAGAGCCCCTGCCCACCCAGCTCCGGCCCGATGCCGCCGTTTCACGTCGGTGGGCACCGTCACCCCTCTGCCACTCCAGTCATCTCCCATTACAATTTGGACTTGGATAATCAAAAGTGAAACATGAAAGCGGGCTGGGCTCCAGCTGGGTGCGAAGGCAGAGGCCGTGCCAAGCAGATTTCAGTGCCTTGTTTCATCTGCTCCTCCCGAGGGAAGGGCGGAGAGCGCGGGTCAGTGATGGATCGGCTCCGTGTGGGACACCCTCTTGCAGTGCTCATGTCTCATCTCGCCAAAGTGGTAATAATTCAGTGATAATAATAGGTTTACCAAGAGGGCTTCACCTATTCTTAACCATTTAAACACCTGATTTAAGCTGTTTCACAGATCAAGCAGATAAAGTGTTCTTTCCATCCTTGTGCCTGGATACACTTGGGCACGAGGCACCAGAAAAGCCCTGAAACAGCCCAATTTCGCTGCTGCTTCTTCTGAGCTTGGGTGCACAGTGCTCTGTGCAGGTGGATTCTGTGTGCTGACTGCCCTAATCCTCAGTTCCTGCCCCGGGAAACATCTCCAGCTCCTTACAAAGAGGCCCTTCAGGTGAACTGACCACCAGCTGATACCATAACACCAATGCCAACCCACAGGCTGTGACAGAAAAAGAGGGAGAGGAAAAAAAACCACCAGCACTTCCCATTCCTTATTCCTGGATAACCTTCCATCGGGATCATTCCCCATGGGTGACCACACAAGCGTGGGGAAAGCTGCCAGACACAGAGACACAATGAGAAAGCCCTCAGGCCTCACTCCCAAGGTTTACCACGACGTCACCAGAGCCCCCGGCCGTGTATTTATCTAACGGGAATAAACGATCGGGAACCACAAATGGCAAAATTATAAATATGTCTGGAGAGGTGACATCATAACAAATGAGATGAGAACAGAGCTCCAGTGGCTTGTGTCGTCATCACAACCCTGGGTGAGTGCACAAGCTCAGATACAATTCCACAGCTTTTGTTGGGGGTGGATTGTGTGGGTTTTTTTTGTTTTAAATAAATAAAAGACACTAGTAGGGTTTCTCTCCATCCTGCTTTCCCTTCCACAGGCCAGCTCCCATATTTACCATCTTCCCTTTTTTTCCAGAGGTATTGAAACCTACCCTAACACAAATTATACTCTCAAAAGAAAGGACTAGCAATTTAAGGTCATTAAGTAAAGGTTTTCTGGATGAAAACCATAAAAGAACACGAGGATACGAAAGTTACTGGGTTTGTACCTAAGCAGTTTTTGAAGAGTGAAGATAGTAAGGAAAAGAGAAAGACATCAGATTTTATGTCAGCCCAGCATCTTATTTTGAACTTGGCTTGGAGGGATGCTGAGCAACTCCATGTTTCACTAGTTTTATAGAAACACTGGGGGGTTCAGGATTGCAGGCCACCCTTAAAAGAGCAAGGATTGAAGGAAAACTTTCCAGAAAGCCCAAGTTTGTGGCACAGATGTCAAAGCATTACTAGAGGAAAAAGAAATCAGTGGAACCCAGATTTTGAAGTCACTTTAATTCCTTCAAATTTTCCATCCAAGGTAGCTCAGGCATGTGGCTAATGCTGAGGTCTTATGTGCCACTGCTAGGCCTCAGAACGGCACAAAAATCCACATTGCAAAGTTCAGCAGGACTTGGGATGCTGAAACTTGTTCATCTGCTATGGAAATCCCAGTCTGAAGCTGGGTAACTAAACTGGAACCAGCCCTGGGAGGCAGAACTTCTCCTGCCACGAACGGCAGCGACATCCCCAAGTGGAAACAAAACCTCACCTCCTTCTCCTTCAGAGCTGGAGAGAGACTGGTGTGGGAGGCAGGAATTGGCCCACTGGGTAAATCACAGGGTTGAAAGTCTTTTCCCCAAGCTTTGCTGGGCTCCAAGTCAAAGGAATACAGCTGGGTCCACATCCATGCAGGAAAGTGAATTTACTGACAACAGCTTTCCTTTTCTTACGAGGATTTTTTTTCTTTTTTTCCAGTCCACAGAGTCAGTTCTGCAAACCACATGCTGGCCTGAGCCTTGGGAGGCCAAATCACTATTTCTTTCCCCCTGCACAGATTTCCTACACGACACTGGCCTGTCCTACAGCACCTCTGTCCAGGTAGGGAGCTCTGGCACAAGGAAAACACACTGCAGGGATTAGGGCAACCCATTTTGGAAGCCAAGCAGTTTATATGCCTGAAAACCTGGGAATCTACAGCTGAAGCTTTGCAGGGGCTTCCTATTCCTACACCCAGACAGCACCAAACAGCAGCTCAAATCTCACAAAGGGGATTTTTCCAGACCCCCAAGCCCATCCTGGCTTCTGATACAAACCAAAGGTTCAAACCCCTCCAAACTCCAGCACAGCTTTGCTCCGAGATGCAAGCTCTAGGTTTTAATGGTGTATTTACTGATGAGGTGAAATATGAATCTGGTTTTGACTTTAAAAAGCCAATTGTATTTTGGGGGCGGAGGGAGGGGGGAAGGGGTGCTCTGACCTGACCCGCTAATCTCTTTTTCTTCCTTTAAAGTTGTCTTCTAAATCTGAACATTAAAGGTGATTAGATACCTAAGGGACTTCCCATGTCATTAGTTAATACTTTAGAGCTTGTTTTGGTTCCAGCTAGCAGTAATGCAGAGCCCTTTTGATAATACATCACCCTGCTCAAATATGCCTGCACAGTCTCCAGATGATGTACCCCACCCGTGTCTGCCTCTGTACAGCTCACAGATTGGAAGGGTTGGAGACGAGTTTAATTTAAAGATGAGCCGCCCTTGGGCTGCCAAAGGAAATGGCGTGTCAGCTACGTCAAAAATAGATACTGTTGTGCAGATATATGGAGGGAGAGATGGACGCTGCCAGTGCTATCAATTACCTGGATTGCCTTTAAATGTCAAAGCAAATCCTTACCCATTCCTTCTCTAAAACCTAAATCACCCGGAGAGACAAGGTCGACCCGAGCGGGCTGGAATGCTGGGAGAGGAAAACGTGGACACAGCGTTGCGTGTGTGAGGGGATAATTTGTGTGCACGCACTGAGGAGGACCCAAGGAGCATTAAAAGCATGTTGGCTCACGGATTCCGATTCGGGAACGGCGTTGCTTGGGTTTTCAGGTGTCATCAAAAACAGTCCCCAAAAGAAAGATCCTCTCCAAGTCAATAAAAGTGGCCTTCTGGACTAAATATATTTAAAATTCCCATGCTGCTCCTATTTTGCATTGTTTCAGGTTGGGTTTGGTTTTTTTTTTTCTCCTGGGGGGATATAGGTGCCTCTGACAGAGTCAAAAGAAACCCCACAAATCTGAAGTGCCTCTGGGGAAAAGCAGAGCAGGTTATCTCTGTAAATACTTTTCCCCTCTCGCTGCTGAGCAAATCATACAAGCATAACATATGTGCACCTACATATCTGCATCCTTCAAGGCAGACCTCCTGGGAAACAGCATGAAATGATCCCTTGGGAAGGGGCCCCAGCCCTTTCGGGAACAGGATATGGGGGAAATTGAGGAGTGGAGGGGGGGGGGGGAAGGGGAAATCATCAAATCCTACAGGTGGGTAAATAAAAGGAGACACAGTTTATTACAATAGAGAGGCAAACATAAGGTTTAAGCTTGGTCTCTTAAGAAATGAGGTTTCTGCAATCAGCCTGCACGTGGGATACATATATAAAATATAAATAAAACAAACATACTCATCTCCCCCGTCTCCAATAACTTCCAAATTTGTTGGCCAATTCCAGCCCAGCTTGCTGGAGGGGGCAGAGGTCTTACAGCTCCTACAAGTTTTATGAAAATAGGGCCCTCTCCTGTATCCTGAGGCCTATTAATGCCCACACTGAAAGAAATTGTTGAGCTCACGTTGCAGCTTATTAGTAATATTATTAGACACTGGAGAATCCACAGGGGAGAGAGAAATATTAAGAAGGCCCCAACGGCAGGAAAAGCTTCGGTTGGAGTTTGCACCTTCTTAGACACCAGAGAATCCAACCACAAGACACCAACCGGTTGAAACCCCCATTTCATTGCATCTCTTGCTAATAACCACTTCTTTTACATAAAGATATTTTGTGTATTCCCAGCCTGGCCTCCCAAACCAATTAAGGCGAGCTGTAATTTACAGCTCCCGGCGCTTCCTTTGCCTTCTTTCCTCGGAGGGATCAGCGGTGCCCAGACGCGCCGCCGAGAGGAGGAATGTAATCACGGGGGACATTTATCACCTGCTGTTTTCACAGAGGGCACTGCCCTGATTTCTGTGCTCTTCCTTCAACAGCATCATCTCCTCTAGATAACTCTGCACCAGGCCAGGGACCAGATGTACATTAAGCTCTGGTTTCAGCACGGGGCACATCCCAGAGCCCCGGCGCTTCCCATGCGCGGGACGCAGGGCAAAAATGTAAAGAATTCCAGATAAACACATTTGGAAAGCCACTTAGGGCTACTGGACAGATGAAGGCGAGGAAGGCAGGGGAATATTTTTGCAGTGAACAGGCAAAGAGGGACACTGTTCATCTCTTGAGGCGTGTGAGCTGCTCTCTAGTTCTAGATGATGCCAGTTTTGGCTGGGCAGAAGACTCTCAAGCACCAAAGGCTAAGAAAAAGGAGCCATATAAGAGCAGGGAGGCCACAGAGGAGCTGGAGGACATGGATCAGATCTACATTAAGACTTGCCTGACAGTTGTCAGTGGTTTTGTTCCATTGGTTTGCCAAATTTGGGGGAATACTCAGCACAAGTGGGAATAAAGCTCCCCCAGTGTGGTGCCGTGTGGGTTCCACAGAGGAACGAGCACTTTTGGTACCACCATAGGCACATGACTGTGAGTGGTCCAAGACAAAGACAACCCACCTGGAAGGTTTCCCTTCCTTTCTAAAGAAAAACTGATAAAATGGTTGTGGTGCTTTAAATAACAACTACATAGCACCACACCAGGGTACAGCCCTGACCTGCTCCCAACCCTACAAGCCCATCTCCAGCATCACTGGGCATCTGCTCAGAACATTTCAGCCTGATTGTCTCCTTTTCTACCCATTCCCACAGCATGATGAAACACAACTCCCTTCCTTCAGGGGCTGCTTGTCCAGTTGCATCTGCATATGACAAGCTGGGCTTTTTTAGGTGGTTTCAGTGCAAAATAAGAGATAATTTTAAGTTTCATTGTAGCTCTGCCAACAGTCAGGATGATGCAAGTGGCCAAAGAACAAGCCAAAGAGTCAGCAACGGCCTGAAGCAGAGCAAAGAGAAGGCAAGAGCTGCCCAACACTGCTTTTACAAAAACCTCCCCCTTCCCACAGAGTAGAGGATCAAAAGATTATTCTGGGAAGGAGCAGCTCATAACTACACCAAAGCAGTAGGCTGGGTGATCCCATGGGAACTAGGGTGCCACTGATTTCTGCAAGCCTGGGATCCATCCAATCCTTCCTTTTTTTCCCACCAAATTACTCTGAAAAGCCTGGAAGCAACCACAGCCCACCAGCTCCGCGGAGCCAGCGCGGCAAAAGCCGGTCAGAGCCACCTGCTCTGAGCACCTCGGGCTCCGTTCCAGCCTCCAGAAACCAGTTTTGGGGTCAATGGGAAGTTCATCTTGGCCCTCAGGAGAGGGCAACTTACCCATCCAATTAACAGCTAAAACACTGCTGCTTCTTGTGTGTGCAGGCTCCCGGGGGTGGGGGGGTCTCTGGGAATCACTGGTGGCCACAGGGAGCTGTGGTTATCGGTACAGCTGCCACGCTGTGCTGGCAAGGAACTTCCAGCCCACGAGGAGCAGAAAGTGCCTCCTTCCCTCCTCACACAGGAACATTATGACCCACTGCCACACCCCTGCAGGTCACTCGAGCCTTTCCTGCACCAGGCAGGCTCCCACGATGGTCTACAAGCGTTTTGCCTGGTACGGGGGCTCGATCCCGCGGTCCCAAAGTTGCAATTTCCCCAGGAATGCCTGGAATTTCCCCCTTTATGCAACACACGTTTGCAGGTTCCTGCTTTGATGAGTGAATATCTTCATTTAGCAGGGGAAGCATTCCCACACACATGCTGTCTCTTTGAACAACCCAAGCCACCAGCTCAAGCCCAAAGGCAGATGAATTGTCCTTCCTCCTTCTCAGGGCCTCTAAAACCCTGATATATATATATATATTTTTTTTTTTTAAGTGTGCATGTTTTGGTTTAAACCTCACAGCTCAGAGCTGGCTCTGTCTTTTCTTCAACTGCTTATTTGCCACTTTGCAGAAAGTGCTGGCCAACTGTAAAAAACCACCCTACTTATTAATTTTATTAAATTATCAAAGCTTCACCAGCAAACCTTATTTTGCAAGTGAAAATCCCATTTCTTGATTTATAACCAAGAGATGGGGGTTGCTTGAATGTTGCATTATTTGATAAAGGATTATACTGAAGAGAAAGAAATTTCAGACCTGGAGCTGAAGATTCAGACTTTGGAAAAATGATCTCTCCAGCGGTGACACCTGTCCCTTCAGTTTTACACAAACTGAACAGCTTGAAGAAACCCCTCCAATCCAAGTGTCGTATTTTTGCTGGAATAAACTTATTTCACTCAAAGATGAACAATGGGATGGCCAACAAAATAATTTCTCTCCTGTGGCACCCTCATTCCATATGTCCTAGGAAGATGTGAGCATGTACTGCAGGAATTCCCTTCTGTCAGGGAAAGTTTAGATATTAGAGGAAGGTTCTTCCTCCAGAGGGTGGTTGGGCACTGACCAGGCTCTCCAGGGCAGTGGGCACAGCCCCAAGGCTGCCAGAGCTCAAAGAGTATTGGGATGATCCTCTCAGGGACAGGGTGGGATTGCTGGGGATGGGCCTGTGCAGGGCCAGGAGTTGGACTGGATGATCCTCGTGGGTCCCTTCTAACTCAGCATATTCTGATTCCCTGGAGCTCTTGTTGCTCTCCTGCTGTTTGCTGCTCTCTGAAGGAGCTGAGGATCAAGCTGACCACTAAAGGCAATCTCCAGGCCAGATGCCAGACTTGTGCTGGCCAATTAAGCCGTGCCAGCCTGCAGCCAGTGATGAAACCCTCAGCTCTGGGTGGAGAAGGGAGGAAGAGGAGAACCTTCAAGCACAGCAACTCTAAACCCTCCATCTGCCAGCGCTTCACCTATACCCCAGCCTCAAGCTCTTATGGAAACCCACTAACTTTAAAACAATCGTGCAAGTCATTTCTCCCCTTTAAATGTTTAGCCAGGGCCACATCTGAGTTCCCAAAAGGGTTCTGATCACTCTGCAGGGCTGCACGAAGGTCCCTCAGCACAGTTAGCAGTCAGAGCACTGCCATCAGCAGGGGAAGGAGGAGAACTGCTGGGGCAGGGCGGGGATTTAGGCTCTGTACCACCAAGGCTCTGCTTTTTGCCGTTTAGCACTGTCTAAGCTGCTATTTTCCTTGAAGGACTGCACATTCTTGTGCAGCTCTCAATATATTCATACTTAGAGGTCCAAAATCTCGCCTCTTTATACTTGCAAATTCTCATCAACGTCCCTGCTCCATCCCCAGCTCTCGGGCTCTTTTTCCAAGAAAAAAAAAAAAAATGATGCCAGATATAATAATTCTTGAGAGACTTCCCATCTGCAGATCTCAAAGTGTGGATCAGTGTTCAACGAGGACTCAAACTGCATCTAGGTTTGCCTTGGCCCTCAGCACTAAACGTCAGGCAGAGGATGAAGTGAGAGACTTCTTATGAACACATTCCAGCACAGCCAAGCCACCATCCCAGTTCAACACACCAGCAAAAATCAGAGAGCCAGTGTCAAGAAGAGATCAGAAAACAGGATTTTCTCTCCAAAAGAAATGACAGGGTGTTGATTTCGCTTCCTCCTGATTTCAGGTTGAAAGGAAAAAAAATTAAAGTCGAGCTCTTGGGATATTTTGCAGAACAGAAATTCTGAAATGTTCTAAGATGGAATTTTTTACTTTTATGTGCGGCCCAAAAATCAGAACCAGATTGAGTCAGAATAAGTACAAGGTTAAAGTGAAAGGAGAAAATAAACAATTTCAAACTGTTTCTGAATTTCCTCTGGCACTCGACTGAATAGGGTGTGTTCCTACAGCATCTTTCTCAAGACAGTTATTTCTCAGGGAAACCACGTGTACCCTACTTGCAAAATTCAGGGAAATCAGACAGAAGCTGTAACCTCACAATCAGAACAAAATACAATTTTGAAATCGTCTCCTCTGTTTATCCCTTTTGTCTCAGTTCAGAGACTTATCGCCAGCATTCTCGATACAGAAACCAGATTGTTCCCTTGAAGACCTGGGCTGCTGCAGCTTAACAGGACTCCCTGACCACCGAAGGAAGATGAGCAAAACTCAACAGACCCGTGAAAGCCGCGGGGAGAAAAATATCCTGGCAGGAAAGAAAACCACCACAGAGCAGTGACGTTGGGGCTGCGCCATTCCGACCTCGTTTCGAGCTCCAGTTTGCTGATTTATGCTTAAAATGGAGGGGGAGAGGAGAAAAAGTTCTTTTTCCTGGGAAGGGCAGCCCCTGGGATGGTTTGGACCAGCCGCAGCATCGCCCCGAAATCCGCATCCTTCCACTGCCCTCTCGTGGCCGCCGCTCCCGCTGCAGCCCGAGGGATGCGCATCCCAAAGGGGAAAACAGGGAATGATCGTCCCAGGGGTGCTGGCAGGATACGTACGTTGCTTAAGGACAGCGCGATACGGGACAGAATCCAGGCCATTATCTGTATTTGCGTAATTTATCCTCTCTGAGCAAACTCATCTCTTTTTAGACTAACTTGGGTCTTCACCTCCTGCAGCAGGGACTTTCAGCACCTCATTAAATCTCACATTAAAAAGTTCTTTTCCACCTGCTTTCTGACAGAGCCTGCAAGGAACCAACCCCCTTGGTATTAATCCCTTCCTGAACATCAGTAATTCCATCTTTCACTGCACACCAGGCACGCAGCAGGACCCTCACTGCACGCAAGACGAGCCAACCCCCTCAAAAACATCATCCCAGGCTGTGTCCTTCCAGCCTCGTCAAAGAGTGACACAGCAGGGACCACATCTGGAGGAGCATCAGGGCTCCAGCAGAGAGGGCAGACGGAGAGATGCTGCTGCAGGCTGGGAACAAAGCAAGGATTCCTCCCTCTTCCCCCAGCACGTTGGGGCTCTCCAAGGAGGTCAGTGGTCGAGGAGCACAAGCTCCAGAGGTGCTGTAACCACAGCCAGCTGTTGCCTGGGCTGAAGGGAGAGGCTTGGGATGGGAGCCAGTGGTGAAAGTCCCCCCCCAGGCCTGCCAGATCTGAGAGCCGGGTGAGCAGCACAGCTCGGACACGCAACCAGATGAAACAACAAGCAATTAAAACCACGTTTGCTCTGAGCAGAAAGATGGCAGGGAGGACTCCGAGGATCTGCTTCCTCTGCAGCAGGATATTTTATTAAGACCCTAAGACCCCTTTTCCCATTGTACCATGTTCAAGCAATGATCTGGGTATGGGTTGCTCAGTTCTAAACACCTCAGGTGCTGACTACTAGTATCACCCAGCCCTTTTCCCAGGGATAGGAACAGCATTCAAAGCCTCTTGTGCATGATCTTGCCTGTTCTTTCAGCCCATTTTGATGACTTGCTCTATTTCCACAGCAGACAGGCCTGAAAAGATACCCTGCCTTTGAATTTATATGTAATTCTAATAGCCAGTGATCCCTTTCTTCCTCCAGATTCATAGCAGAGTAACTCCAGACTAAATGTCAAGAGAACAGATTAAATCCAAACTTAATCCCATTCTCTTGGCAGTGCCTGACTCGAGATTTACCCCCAGAAAGAACAGGTCCATGTCCTAACCTAGCAGGAGTTCACATGCTGAAAATCCATCTCATACAACCTCCCCTGGACATGGCTTTTCCACACCCATCCAAAACAACTTCCCTCTGCAGTTTCAGTGTTATATTTGTTGTTTACATTCATAACAACTACAAATTACTCTTCAAAATCATCTCTAATGATTTGTAAACAGTACAGGAATTTTAGAGAGGGAGAGGAGGGCATAAGCTCAGCTGTCCACAGGTACAGCTGAGGCAGTTTCCCCTTAGCCACCACATTCACATTTAAATTCCCCTCCCAGCACTGTTAAGGGGTCAGTCACTCCTCCATTAATTTTCCCATGAAATATATAGTACGAAAAGTTGGGCAAAAATCTTATTCTATCCTCTATTTAGATAAGGCAAAATTACAGATGGTCTTGGGGTTTTGCATGGGAACACATAGAGGGTAACAAAGTGGTTCCCTCCACCTTCCACTTCAATGCAAATGGACTAGAAATGGGGCAAAGAGAGAGGGAGCCACCCCAGGCAAAGCTGCTTTCCTGCACAACTGTACAAAGACCCTAAAAAAAGAGGGTCAAAAGTTCCTTTTGGGTGCCCCCATTCTTGGCTGCTCTAGGAAGGGTCAGGGTGAGTTTGGTTCTCCTGCAGTAGCACCTTCCTCACATCCTTCCCTGCAGACACAATTATCCTGCCCTGTGGAAGGGCTCAGCTTGGCTTTGGGAATAGGAGAAGGTCCTTCCTGCTGAATAGGAAGGACCTTTTGAGGAGAGCACCTGCATGAGGAAAAGCAGGGACAAAGGGTCTGGGTTTGGTTTGTGCCTGTCATCTCATGCTCTGATCCTGGAAGGCTCGAGGAAGAAGCATATCTCTGGGATTTGACTATTTTAAGGACTATTTTTAGCTTCCCTCTCTTTTACCCCCAACTCAAAGCAAGAAACAGGGAAAGGATCACATCTTTGTCCTTCTTTTGCCAGCTGGCAACACCTTGGCACCCCAAAGTCCTCTACATTTACCCTGAAATCCATCATTCCCTGGCAGACAAGGGTTGGACGATGCCCTTGCTCCATCTGACCTGAATGCAGGACTGGACTCAGAGCCAATGTGTGGGGAAGATCCAGGCTCTCCAGCCCTCAGTCATGCCTGGGGATCCATGCAAGCCCGAGATCCAAGCACAGCTTTGCCTCAGTGACATGGGCAAGAGGAAAACACACTGACATGAGCGTGTCTGCAGCCAGCAGTGAATCCAGCCAGGAGGAGCAGGAGGGAGGGCAAGCTCTTGGCAGGGACAGACGTGCAGTGCCAGTTGTACAGCACCTATGCACAGAGCTGGGCCTAAGGCTACACTCTCACTGCTCCTCAAATCTCCCAGTTTTATGCATTTCTTCCAAACTTTGATGAAGGATCTACTCCTGAGATCCAAATCCCTGCCCGAGGCACCACAGGACAGAGTGAAAGTCCCTTTCTGAGGCTGGATTTCTCCATCTCCAGCCTGTTTGCACCATCCCACCCACTTCTCAGCCCTTGCCAGCAACAGGGATTTCTGCAAGCTTGTTCTTGTGCAAGGCAGAGCCCTGCACAAGCTCTTTGTTCCCTGGTTCTGCCTTGGTGAAGGTTAGAGGTGGAGTAAGAGGACGTACCCAGGGAAACCTGGCTTCAAACAGCCCTGCTTGCCACCAAACTGCCACATTCACTGCGCCTTTTCCAGCCATGCAAGACAAACAGGGAGGAGACGAGGTGCTCCCAGGCACTACTTGAAGCCATTGCCCTGCCAGTGCAACGCTGGGGGCAGGAGGAATAAGATGCTTTATTTGCAGCCCTGTCTCCCAGCTCTTGGCAGGATTTGCTGGCCCTCCACACAGGTTCGCCCTCCTCTGCCTCAAAACCAGCTACGTGACCTCAGTCAAGTCCCTGCCCTGTCACCAGACTGGCAAGAGGCAGAGGGGGAGAACAGACCAAACCCTTCAGGACAGGGACTGGCTCACACAGGGTTTCATCCAGATTTTAAACACACCAGTGGCCAACCAATTTGAAACCACTTTTCAGGTTAAAACCTTGCTGTTTTGCAAAGCCAGCTGGGTGAGGAGCATTGGGGAAGGAGGAAAAACATCCTTTAGCTGCCTGGTGAGCCTGGAGGGAAGGGCAGCAAGGAGCAGAAGAGCTCTGTGGCACCGGGGTGCTCCCCAGGCACTGCACCAGAGCTCTGACAGCTCACAGCAGTTTGCCAGACTTGCAGCTGGCACAAAGAGGCCGAGGTGTTTTCCCCTCACTCCCTCCCACTCCTCCCATAGCTGGAAGAGAGCAGACACTTCCTTGCAGGCAGCACAGGGCCCCAGGCAGGCTGAGCTCACCCACAGCCCTTCCATGGACTCTGCCAGCACAGACTTCCCAGGTGAGAGATGAAAAGCAAATGCCATCACCCAGCTTGGAATCTGAGCCCTGTGAAACCAGAGCTCCCAAAATGGATTTGATATTGAAGGAGAGGGGCTTGAAGCAAGAGCTTTGGGACCAGACCCGACTCAGTCCTTGCCTTTTGGAGACCACCACTCCTTTGGCTTCTCCCCAGTACAACCGTCCCAGTTGCATCTGTGCTACCAACACTGGTTACCCTCTGGCAGAGGCTCTGGCACTCCCTGCACACTGAACACATGATGGTGACAAAAGTAAGTCCTAAAAAAGCTGCATCCACGGAAGAGGAAATCAGAGTGGTCATGAATACAGCACAAGGAGTACAAATTCCAGGACACTGCCATTGGAGTCACATACCCAGCTGTTCGAGGCTTCTTTGAACATCTCTGCTTTTAATTACGTATTTTTCAATACTCCTCTATTCTCCCCACCCCATGTTGTGACTCATGGCTTGGGCTACTAAGCAGACCAGGGATTCCCATGATTGCTGGAGCTGGAGGTAACACCAGCATTATCAGACCTCCAGGTGTTTTCCACACTGGAAAATATAAAGATCATCTGGCAGAGCAAAGATACAAACACAAGGAGATGCTTCATTTAAAAAGGTGGCTTGGGTACAACCAGGATTACAATCCATCTCAAGGTTCTACTGTTAAGTCACATGAGCAAATTCAATTATCAGGGGTCCTAAAAGTTTCTTATTCAGACTCAGAGCTGGTTGAACACCCCACATTGAACAGTGTGTCCTCAACATGATGCTTTACCAGAGGAGAATGAAGAAGCACATCCACACACCCTCTCACCCACAGCTGCACTGCTCTTGCAGCATATTCCAATGTCCTGCAGCTTTCCAGATACAGATGTAGGGCCCACTGATTAAACTTTGGACTTCTTCCCCTAACCACACTGCTTCAAAATAAGCTAAGAGGCAGAAATCAAAAATATTTTCATTTCAAGCTTCAAAGAGGATCCTCCAAACAAAAGGAAACACTTCAGCAAAGTGTGTGTAAACAGGGAGCATCTGGTCTTTCCCTGACAATGTTGAGCCTCGAGACACGCAAGAAAAAAGCTACCAGTGAAGTCAGGTAATGAAAAGGATGTCTTGGGTGTGGGCACAGTTCTTCCTTGGAGCCCAGAGAGTGTTACTCTGCCTCCTCTGCAGAGGCAAAGCCCTGCACAGAGCAGCACACACCTGGCTCAGCTCATTGCATTTGTCTCAGGGAAGCAGCTCTTTGTTCTCCAGCTCAGGCACTCGGAGGAGCCGGGCAACCATCTGCTCCTCCAGGGACATGGATACACTGCAGGCCCTGCAGCTTAATGGAAATCTTCCTCTGGGTCAAGTGGCAGAGCCAACTGCTCTGTTAATGCAGCCATCTTCATTTCAGGGAGGAAGGGAGAATCAATTAACAGCCTCTGAGCAGGGAAGTCTCCTGGTGAGCAGCCAGAGCTCGGAGATCTCACCCCACACTTGTTCAGGGAGCCCAGCTTTTAGTGCACCTGGGCCAGCCCTCCACTCCATGGCCTGCAACAGCTTTGTTACAACCTCTGCCTTCAGCTGGAGGTACCACAAAGCTTCAGGGGGGAACTGCAGCCCCACAGAAGCATTTGCTAAGCCAGCAGGAAAAGATAAATGTCTGTTAACAAGCCTGCAACTGCTCAACAAGGAGGAGCAATGGAGCAGACCCATAAGAGAGAAGCTTCTCGTCTCTGAGCAGAGACATTCTCCCCCCTCCATCATATCCTGGGTGAATATTTTTTGGTTTAAAATACTGACATCACAGAAGCTTCACAGCTTCGTTTCTGCAGCACAGTCCCTCATAATTCTAATTTTTCACAGCTCAGTTACTGTAAACTGGTGAAGAGATCCCTTTGCCTCTGTGAACTTGGAGATCTCAAAGCTGAACGGCAACACGACTCTTTCATCTCTGGAGGGGGATTTTGGAACAATCTCTAAAAATAACCAGCTCTGATTTTCTTCAAATAACCTAGAAATTCATGTAGTGCCTAATTAACCTTGTCACAAAGCTACAGCAAAACAAGTCCTTAGAGTACCAGTAGTGTTACTACCTCTGCTCCATCTTAACAACCAGCAGCCTGGATGTGTATCTGAAAATTAACCAGTGATTAGCTCCTACCATCCAATTCTTTGTGCCATGTAACCCAACCCCTGAAGCAAACTTTATTTTTAAAGTTCTTTCAGCCAAGGTACTTTCCAAACAGAACACTAAATCACTAATCTCACTGAGCAGAACTTATTTCACAATTAAGGCTCTTTCCTTCTGTGGGACAAAGGCTCCTTGCCATAACTCAGGAGATCAGAACATGGCCTGCAGGGCTGAGAGCTTGGGTAACACCTATCAATACACTCCTGACACGATCCTCATAAATAATGATGAACATGAGATAGGTGAGGAGCTCATTAGAGAAACAGAGACACTTAACTACAGGTGTGTTAAGTACAGCAAAGCTGTGAAGTATATTAAGGGATTTAAAGGTGTGTATGGATTGCTGAAATGCAATTCTCCAGGCAGAGCAGAAGACAGCACCTGCTTGAGCAGCTGTAGCTGGCAGCCTTTTAGGGCAGAGAACTAATCATGGAATGGTTTGGGTTGGAACGGACCTTGAAGACCACCCAGCTCCAACCCCCCTTGCCACAGGAAGAGACCCCTTCAATGAAGGTTTCATCCAGTTCTTCATCCATGAAGATTTCACTCAATCCAAGCCAAAAGGTTATTCAATAAACCAAGAGCAGATTGTCAGCCCGAGGTGTGAAAACCACTGCAGCCTCTTCAGAGTAAATGTCAGGAAAAGGGACAAAATCAGAAAAGATGAAGGCAACAAATGTCAGTCAAGAAACTGAGACATTAATTCTTCTAGAAGTGTGAAGCTCTCTCACCTCTCACTTCTCCAAGGAGGACCAGCTCAGAAACCCTGCCTTAATGTTTCAGAGGATTTCACAGTGAATTAAATCCATTTCTGAGCTAACACAACCACTGTGTGATCATTCACACCCGTTTAAACCCTGGTCCCTGTTAAGAAATGCCACTGCATTTGTCAGGTTGCAAACGTGCTGCAAGAACTGCCACCCACGGTCTGAGGGATATCCCCGAGTCACATTCAGTGCCTCAGGTGCAATTTCTGCTGCAAAACTGTGGGATTATATTTCTTTGGTTTGGGTTTTTCTCCCGCTTCAAGGTGAGGAAGGATGGGGGAGAGCAGGAGAAGACTAGAAAAGGGGGAAAGCATCCTGTGTGACAAATTTGCAACACAAGAACTGCTGGAGTGTCACAAATTCAACCCAGTGTGAGCTCCTGAAGCAGCTTCTGACAGGGAGTCGTGGGAGTTCAGTTGAAGAGACCAAGTCAGAGCCTAAAAGCACACAATCAAAGTTTTCACTAATTTATTTTATTAACCCAGACAAGCAGTGCTGTACCAGCATTTCTGGGGGGAGAAGACATCTGGGGTAGAACCTGGACAGTTAAACCTAAAGCTGGGATCCAAAAGAACTTCTCAGCTGACACAGGAGCTCGTGATCCACTGCCTGATGCAGCTGGAAATATTTCCAGCAGTGTTTTCAGAAGCAGAACAACCTCTGTATGGGCAGCCCAGACCCAAAAAAGAGCCAGCTACTGCAGAGGAACACAGATGTGCTGCAGAGGTCCTGGCCTGAAATCCCAACTTATCCTGGAGATCTAGGCCTTCCACACACTGAACCTGCTGGAACCATTTTGGTATCATAGCTAGTGGGTAAAATACTCATCCAGTGCACGGGAGACCCAAATCTAATCCCTTTCTGAGTGAAATTGTTAAATGAGCAGCCAGCCTGAGCTTCACAGGGTTTGGTGGGGAGTTACCCAGCTCCCTCTGTCCTTCATACCCACTGAAATCAATGAGCTTCCAGAGAAGTTCAAGGCAACAATCCTAAGCCAACACCATTTTAACAGCAAATACCGAATTATAAAACAATAAGCTTTCTTCATCTGCTCTATTTAAATCTTCCTGCTTTCCCTGTGCATCAAAAAATAGACCTGAGCTGTCACTCAAGGCTGTGGTATCTTTAACAATGCCATCCAGCTATGGGTGAAGGATTGCTCAAGTCCATTTAAGCCCCATCTCCCAGTAATTCCCACTGCAAGCCTGCATTGCCACCCCACGCCCAGCACAATTCACCAGATTGGTGCTTACATCAGATTCATCCCAGCTTTCAGAAAGAAAGAAGGCTCTGAATTCCTGTGGGAGCACCCACAGCTGGGCCTCAGCCTCTCGGAGGATGTTTTCACTAATTTAGATTAAGACAATCATCAGCCCATGGGTTTGATTAGAAATGCTGCTGAGCCTCACTCACCCTCCCTCTCCATCCCCTCCCTGCCCACACACACGAGAGCAGGAAGAGCTGCCTTAGTCCAACTTCTATTTTTGTTGAAAACACACATCAGTTTTGCTTCCACTAAAAGCTGGAAGCACAGACAGGAGTTTCAGCATCGAGCAGAATGTAAAGAAATGCGCTTCTTGCCAGGGCTTTGTGCTTCTCTAATAACTTCAAGAAAAGCAAAAAGAAAACTCGAATGCAGAGCCAAAACACACCACTTGGTCTCGCATGGGATCTGATCAAACATCTAAAGGCATTTGAAATTCCAGGAAGGGAGAGCTTCCTCATTCTTAAGGAATATACCAAAATGTACAGAAGGAATGAATTTATTTCATTGCAAGTCCCTTATGGTTTGCCCCTGTGATCAATATAACCCAAAAGCTTAGAAAGAGCCTGAATATTCTGAGCACTGACCTGCAGCCTATGGGAGACACAGGACACCATTCAGTGAAAAGATAATAAAACATGCCATGCTCAGCGTTTATTTGTTTGAGATTCAAAAAGGTTTTCAGATCTGTCTGCTCAGCCTATCTCCTGCAAAAGCCATAAATCTCTTCCAGCTAAACCAAACCATATTCTTACGTTTAAATCACATAAGTGAGCTCAAAGACCAGAGGAATTTGCAAGCAGCAGCCCTTTTCTTCCTTCCCCACATACCCTCAGGCCTTTGACAAGTCTCTAAAAATCCAACTTTCAGGAGTGCAGGGACTTCTTGTCTTTCATTTGGGAGATGTTTTTTGAAGGACACTCTGCCACTGACCTGCTGGCATTTGCACAAAAGCATGCCAGGGCTGAAAAGGATGTGTCTTGATGCCATAAATGCTATTAAAATGCAGGGATATTCCATGTTTACCTCACAGATAGCCAACACACGTACGAAAGTCACCCTGAACACACAACTGGGTGGAGGAAAGGAGTCACTGATAAACATCCAACTAATATCTGCAGCAGGCAGCTGAGTATCAGGTCATGGAAAGAAGAGCTGAGCAAAGGAATAGTGAAAAAAACCTGATTTCTGGGCAGTTCACAGACAAGAAACAAACAGCACATCCATCCTGGCTGTATTTCCTCCAAGGATCCTAACATATCATCACCCCCTCTTCCTGGAAAAGCATCTTCCCAATGCCAAAGGTGATCCTGCAACAGAGGGGGAGAATCCTCCAAGAACATAAGGCCTCTCAGCTGCAAAAGGCACCGTCTGGGTCTCGTGGAAAGTCAGGGTGAAATAAAATGTTCAAGCCCAGGAAGCTCAGCTAGTAATGAGCCCCTAAATCATCCTCCTGCAAGAGCCTGGGATGTGCCTCATCCCACACCGGGCTCCTCAGGCATCCCATTGTACCGTGAGGATGCTGAATCCAAGGTCTCACCATGACGGGAGGGAATTAACTCTGCCCTGCCCGTGGTATCCCCCAGCAGCCCTTCAATCCCAGCTTTTAAAGGGAGGTAGAAATAGCCAGTTTTTAGACTTGAAACCCTTGGGAGATGCAGCCTCCTTCTACAGGGCTGGAGGTGCCATCTGAAACGAGAGGGATACTGTCTCCATGCTGAAAGGAAGCCACTTGAGTCTGTTCCAGTGGAAGGTTTAAAGCCTCCCCACCCCAACACTCTTCAATGCAGGAGAAGAGGAGGGAAAGCCAAGAGCAGAAAATTGAGAACAAGGCAAAAAGAAAAAAAAAAGCCCCGCGAATTTAAACCACTTTTGCAATCCTCAAATATTTTTGCTTCCCTGAGGATCCATCATCCCTCCTCCAGACAAGCAGCAGAGAGGTGGTCTCCCCCTTCAGAAAGCTTTGGATGATAACCAGCAAGAACATTATGTTTAAGCTTCAAGGACTGAGCGTTCCCACAGGATTCATGGATGGCAACGCCGAGCCAGAAGGATGCATTTAACAGTTGCTTAAGTTCTGGCACCTGCACATATTTCCTTATGATAAAGTCCAACACAGGCAGCCTTCAGATGTTGTGTAAATACTGTCAGCGCTCTGGCACAGCTCCCCTTTCTTTATGATTTGTTTTACACAATCCCCAACCGTTTCATAAACACTAATTATATCTCCTGGTTCCTCTAAATGAGCTGCGAGTGCTTCACGTGTGAGGAAACTGAGGCAAAGTGAGGATCTCTGCATCCCAACAACGAGGTGAGCAGGCTGAAGGAGCTTCACCTCCTTCCACCAACAAACCTGACACGAAATGCAACATTGACTGAGATTTACTGCTGCTGTCACCTCAAACATGATTTGAGGTTTCCAGAGCAACAGAGTGAACCAGGAGTTCAATGTTTTGAGTTCTCAGTGACAGCTTAATCTCTCCCTAACACAGTAGGGATCTTCACTTTCAGCATCTTGTCAGAAGCTGTATCCACTCAGCTCCTCAAAGTGTGTGTGGAGTTCCTAGACAATGCATCCTACCCCAACTCCCCAGCTAGATCTTGCAGATACCTTCAAAGCAGTAACAGCACAACCAGTTCTGTCATGGCACAGAGATTTCTCCTTTGCATTTTGCCCCAGTACATAACTCAGCAGGCTGAAGGCATCGCCCGGGTCCGCCTTTTCTTAAAGACTGTTCTGTCAATTCTTGTGAGCTTGCCAGGCATTTTGCAGTGCCAACGAATATCAAAAGAACCAAGAGCACCACAAATGAGGCTGGAGCCCAGAAGAGCACTCCCAGAATTTCCATGGGACTACTAGCTATGTGCAAAGCTTTTATTTCATAATTAATGGCTTATTTGCAAAATAGGAGCAATAAACCCCAGCTTCTAGAAGTCACTTTGGTGCAGGGCACTCCTCTGTTTTCCATCACCTACTGCTGAGCCTGTAACTAGGTGTTGTTTTTCAGAGTGATGGGTGTTATGAAGATGAACTGCGAGATTAAAGTCAGAAGCATTTTATGAAAGATAAATGGACATGATATACCTGGCAAAGAGCGAGGCCTCAAGTCTTAACAGCGTGTTTCCTCATCGCCTAGGAAAGGATGTTTCAACAGCTGGAGATAAGTGGAACATGACCAGTTAAGCTCCTTTCCCTCCCCTGGAGCCCAGAGAAGCAGCAGGGAGCACTGCAAAACCACTTCATCTCACATCAGAGCACGCTGCCCAACACGGGAGGCATTTCAGAGCCAACGGAGCGTGTGAAGGAGCGTCGTGGCGGCCGCGCTCGGCAACGAGACCAGCCTCACACGGAGGTTCAGAGGTGCTTCTGCTAAAAGCAGAAGAGAACTATCGATTTTTGCTAAGCCCTGACAATTCCACAAGGCTCCCCCCATCCCTATTCCAGACAATAAAACAGTAACGAGCCGCCACTGACAGGGAGCACACCCACACCTCCAGCTGAGCGCCGGTGCCAACGCTGCTGGGATATTTTAACCCGGCCCTCTGAGAAGGGGCTCCTTTCAAACTCAAGCATAATCCAAGCATGGAAGACTACACAAGCCTGGAACGCCACCTGAGCCCTGGATTTGCAAAAAGCCTTCAAAATACACCTTTAACAACCCTGAAGAGAGTTAAAGCTCACCCAAGGCTCCACACCTGAGCTAATTGCTTTAGCTCTAAGGAAAATGCAACAAGACACTAAATTTGCTGCTGACTTGCTCAGTCATTTGCACCCCTGATCCCTTTTAACTCCTCTGATCTGGGTGCTATGGGAGCAGCTCTGAAGCCTCCCAGCCGACAGGTCTGAGGGCTCCAAACAAGCCTGTGCCACAAAGCCAACAGCACATCAGCAGTGCCTGGGAAAGGACAGGAGTATTTTGACAGGAATCACCATGGCAACCCATTTTCTCCCATATTTGCCAGTGAGCTGCCCATTGCCCCTCAGCTCAACTACAGGCATCAACTCATGGCCTCTCCACCACCTTTAGCCACATTCCCCACCAGTTTTTGCACCTCAGTCCTTCCTCCTCTTTCCACGTGATGGGAAAATCCATGAATGAAGACGAAGATTAACTGTTTATGGCCCTGCAATGTCCCCTCTTAGGGACAAGAGCCTGCCACAACAGGCAAGTTCTGCACCATTAACCAGGACTGTGAGCTCTCTAGAGAAACTTGCCCCAAAATATGGAGGTAAAACATGAGACACACCTAATTCAGCTAAGAGCGACTTATAAACATCCTAAAGCACCAGAGAGTATTATATATGTTATATGGAGGTGAAAATCTATACACGACATAATTTGATCTCTGGAGAGAGGTGTTAAAGGGGGAGAAACTCCTTTTTACAGGAACAGGCTGCACCTAAACAAGCTTGTGTAAGAGGAAAGAGGGATAAACAACTTCGTCCTGCCTGCAAAGCGCAGCTGACAGGAGTTTAATACCAGCAGTTGGGCATCAAAACTCTGCAAACATTTACTGTGCTCTCACATGAAAGCAGCAGGATTTGGGGCATAGGTTGTATTTTTATTATGCCTGGCACAAAAAACCTCCTCTCTGCAATAGCATGAGAAAGATATTTAACAGGACCAAGAGGCCAGAAGAGACCATTTGCATGGGATCCATCTCAGGGGCACAATGAACCGCCGAAGATTAAAATTTGCATCCGCGATTTCTTAATATTCGCTTTATGGTCAAATTGAATAAAACCCACAGATTTTTCTGCTACCACCAGTGCTCTGGAATAAAAAAAAAAAAAAAAAAACAAACAAACTGTGCCAACTCAGCAGGCAGATTTCAGCTGCGTTCAGGATGAAGCATGTGCACACCAGTCTGCTCTGTAATTGCAGTGGTTTATTGCATTGAGCCTCACGTAAGGATTAGACTCCTAAATTCCAGGCTTGGACTTGGTTAGCAAGCCTTGCATTTCTTGTGGCACATACACCTACCTCCAATCGTGTTCTTTGCCCAACATGAACAGGAATTTGGGGAAGGCACCAAGAAGAAAGCAAACCTTCTGGTGCCGTCTTACAATAATGCAGCGAGGAGTTCCCCAGCTACTGTGGGAAAAGTGAGTTTTAGACTGTTTTAACCACATATGTCCAGTCTTTCGGCGTCAACAATACAAGATCTGGGCTGAAAAATTCCATTCCAGCTTTAGTTTCTACCTGCAGCTTCAAGATATAACACACATCCTAGACACTGACAGGCAAGAGCATCCACTTGCTTCTATGTTTGAATCGTGAAACAGAAAAGCTTTAAAGTATCTTGAGAGAGTTAAATCACAATAAAGAGATAGTATGCGGGAGGAATATTTTTAAGGCACCTAGAACTGGGCTTTGTCAACTCTTTTATCTGAAAGATGTATTGCAAAATCCTTAAGAAATCATGAACCATGACCTTGCACTGTCCCTCAAATGTAGCCTGTCTGGAGTGTTGAACACTTAGATTTTGGTCCATACGGGAGCCAGTAGGGCAAAATTGACGGAGAAAAGTTTAAATTGGTGAAGAAAAGTGTTTCTAAGCTTTTGTCAGTTAATACAAAGCCTCAGATGAGGGATGTCATCTGGGCAGAGACACACAAGAAGAGGGGCTGTGTCCTGCAGAGGCCGAGTGGAAGCCAGAGGAGCTCCTGGCCTGGGGAAATCATCACACCTGATTTCTTCTCAGTGCAAGGAGCACATAAACAAGGCAAGAAAAACTTCTTTGAGGAAGGTGAAAGACACTCACTTGCTTCATTTTTCACTCCTAGGGACAAGAATCTGCCCCAACAGGCAAATTCTGCACCATTAACCAGGGCTGTGAGCTCTCTAGAGAAACTTGCCCCAACATATAGAGGTAAAACATATTTCCATGAAATACACCTAGTTCAGCTAAGGGTGACTTCAAAATATTCTAGAGCAAATGGCAGTATTTAGGACTTGCTGCTCACGTGCCAGGCAAGAGCATGGAGATGCCAAGGCACCGTCATGGCCAGGGCTTGGCTCAAACACAGCTGGGAAGGGAATCCTGGCACTGTGGACCCAGTCCAAGGCTGCCCACACTGCCCAACACAGCCCAGCTCCACACAGGAGCAGTGCTTTGAAAGCTCTGCATCAAGGGGAAGGTGCTTTACACCTGCTACTTCCCCCTCTGGAAATGCAAACCACCACCCAGGCTGGCAGGCAGGCCTCCCATCTTCAGAGTAATTTGCCCTATTATTTGTTTTATCTGCCTTTCCTGCAGGACACAAAGGGACATGTGGATTGTGGCATCACACAGCCTTCAAAAGCCTCCCCGCCACTGCAAATTAATTAATCTCAAGGAGGGAAGAGCACGCAAAGCAAAGCAGCCTCTGAGAAGAAATGCTGCCCCCAGGGAAGTTATCTTGCCTCCTTCTCCTGCCTCCTCCATCTTACCCCTCCATAAAACTCAAGTTCAAGTCCCGACAAGCAGCACTTTTCCTGCTGGGAGCTGCCCAAAGCAGCAGGGGACGTGTGCTCCGGAGCCAGAGTCACACTCTGCTCTGCCCCATCCCCTCCCTCTCCCAGCACCTCTGTTCACCCCTATTTCCAGGACACTAATTTAATGAAGATTAATGTGTGTGTACCCTCCCAACGTGCTCCTTTCCCAGCAATAGCACACGCTGCATCACGGCATTTTCACATTAAAGGATCTTTTTTTCCCCACCCTGAGCACGTGAAGCTGAAGTGCTGCTCAGCACACAGAGCTGTGTGCCTGTTCCATTGAGTCACAGAAATCACTCCCAGCTCCACAACTCTGATTTTTTTCCCCCCATTTTCCCCCCTCAAAATAGACTGCTGTAGGTAGAGTCAGCTGGTCATATATATGTAGGGCATTAAGAGGCTGCAAAGGTAGGGATAGCTTTATTTAGCATTATATGGCTTGAATAAGATAAGCATACAGCAATTAATAGATTGATATTTGTCTTTGACAAGTGTTGTGTTGATGGCTAGTAAGGTCAGGAGCTGACTATTCAGATTCTGCTCCAAAGCTGACCAATATTGCCAAAAAAAAAAAAATCATGTGTTTTCCAGCAAATAACCAAAAAATTAAGACAAGTAAGCTGGTTATCAGTCACACTGTGTATAACTGAAGATCTGCAACTCCTAATTGTTTAAGAGTGAGCTTGAACCATTCTTGCACTGGTCTCAGATGCAAAGCAGCTTAAGCTTCTCTTATTCAGGGTCTAGAGACACTGATACACATCAGATTCTCAGCCTTAAATAGGTGGTTACACCACATTTAGGACAACCTGTCCACTTCAGAACCACCTGGGGACCTTCAGGGAGCATAACCTGGCCATTAGGACATCCTGGTCCTTCCTCTTCTCACTTTTACTTCATCCCAACTCAAACATCCAACTTCCAAACATCCCTGCACCTTTCACCATCACTAAATACAGGACTAAAGCTCAGGGGACAGATTCCCTAGAATTTTCTTTAAATAACTTGCATATCTCCTCGCCTTGAAGGTAACCTACTCTTTAACCTGTAGTCACTGGCACAGTACTGGGATTAGCTGTCCTGTTTTGCCTCTTTCTGCTTGGAGAGTTAGGAATTTGCACTCTTACCCCAGTTATGGATCAATCCTGCATCTAGCCACGGGGAAAAAAAAAGTCTTTGCAATCTGCAGCAACTTCATGATTTAGGACACGAAGCCTTGTTTGACTAAATCATTCCACAGCAGCCCTGAGAGTGCCTGTTGGGAATAAGCCAAATTCATATTTCTGTCATTTTCCCCGTCCTGCACGTCCATATATCCGTTTATCCTCATTTCATTAGCAAATCGCCCCATCCATTTACTCAGCTATTTGTCAGTGGGGCTGTCACTTTAATTACCTCTGTCTACATGGATTGCTGTTATTTATCTGTCTTGTTTGCAACGCACCATCCACCAAAATACATTCCTCCCTTACTGCAGACACTGATGTTATCGGGGAGCCTGACCCAGGGAGCAATGCTCTTAGGGAGACAAACTGTTTTCAAAGCAGATTTGTGAATTAAACTGTCTCCTCAGGAACTAACAGCAGTGACACCCCTGGAAAGCCAGTCATCACCACTGCCCTGAACACCAAAGGAGTCTCACACCACGGACATCACCCACCTGTACAGCCAACACAGGGCACAGACACAGTAATAGGGTCTGGAATGGTTGTCCAAGCCTGTTAAAATCCGTGAGCACACACCTGGAGCAAATGGATGTCACAAAGCATTGAAATTCAGCTAGATTTGGGTCTACCTCCACCTGCACATACCCTCTAGCTGAGCTTTTTCCCTACATGTATCTGTAGGATGGAGCAGGCTGCTTTGGTGTGACACTGCAGGGATGTCCCTTTCCCTGGGGGATACCTGAATGGAACACTGGCCATCCAAAAGGGTCACACTCTGTGCACTGGCTCTGCATTAACTCCATCCTCACACATTCTACTTTGTTCCTCTCTGGAAGATTTTTTTGGAAATCCTATAGAATTCTTCCTAAAATGAATGGTTTACTTGCTCCACCGTTTTTCCTTTTCACTCAGAGGAAATCAAAGCCAAGCAGTTTTAAACTAACCCAGCTCTCAAATCCGAGAGCCTTCAACTGGATTCAAGGAGGAGACAAAGCACCTTTCATCAATAAACAAATACTCAAACCACCTTCCATACTTCTCCACACTGCTCTTGCCCACCTCTCCTCCTCCTCAAAGGTTCCCATGGTAGAAACCTGCTAAAAAGGATCCAGAGGAGATCCTTTGAACCCCTCTGTGTGCAGAGACTGGCAGCCTCAAGCCTGCACACTTGGTGTGAAATGTGTGAATCCCATTCCCCTCTCCAGGGAAGGGACCTTTTATCCAGAACCTGTGACTGAGTTAATCTGTGCTGGGGTGTTTGGTGGAGGAGCAGCTCATCGTCCACGTGGCCTGTTCAGCAGGATTCACTTCCAAAGGCACCACCACGATCATGCTGCCTACCTGGGGGGCTTTTCTGTCTGCTCATCACACAAATGAGGACTGAGTCAGAGCTGCTGACCAAGCCCTTGGGCACCAGCCTGGCTTTGGTGGGCAAACAGTGGGAAGAGCACAACCATTCCCAGCTGATCATTCCAGCTGTGGTCAACCCACGTCTCGGATTCTGCACACAACTTCCACCCATGGAGCCACACACAGCACCAGCTGGGAGGCTGCACACCTCTTCAGGCCTCAGCTATAAGCCATGTGGGATCCCACAGCTGTGCAGAAACCAGTTCCTTCAACTCCTTAAAATCCAGCTTATGGCACAGCCCCCCTAAGCCCAGCTCTGTAGCAGTCAGGCCTAAGGTGAGAGCAGCATCCTGACTACAGCCACACCTGGCAGGTACAATGGGGCCCACACATCTTTCCCACTGTGTTTTCCCAGCCTCCAGCAGTCTGTGGTTAGCCTTTCAGTGCTCACATGCACATCCAACGCAGATATTTCAGCACAGATCTGTTGAAGTCACCCAGCTCTATCTACATTTTCCTGGTGGCAACACCAGCTGTATCAGCACCCACCTCAGAGTGCCTCACAGATTCTGCATCAGCCTCACACTCCCAGGGCCATGCTATGGACCAAACAACATTTTCTAAGTGTCCTTTCCTTCTGCCAGATTGTTCCCAGCCAGATCTGTCCCCTGAAGTGCCCCACAGACAGCAAGGTTGGTACAGGACACCTCCAGCTGCTCTTGCTGCTGATGGTGCAACAGCTCCTTAAGTCTAATGAAATTTAAGTCTCTTAAATCTAGTGGAAGTCTAACAGAACGTGTCCCTGCCTGTGGCATTGCTGTTGCAACCAGATGATCTTTAAGGTCCCTTCCAACCCAAACTATTCCATGATTCCTTGTCAGCAGGTATCAACAGCGAGTTTTCCTCTCCCTGTGATCTCTGGGAGAGAAACACTTAAAACAGAAGGACTCCTGGAAATACCATCCTCTCCACAGGCTGATCCAGCCCCCTAGGACAAGCTTAAGGGTTCAATGCAGAGACTAAAGGCCACAAGACCCAGTCTGTCACAGGAACTGCCGAGATCAAGGGCACAGCCGGTGTCTGAGGTCCTTCAGAAGGTGGGAAATTTTCTCAGTGGAATAAATGCTAAGCACGATCTTCGAGGCAGGGCAAAGTGACAACCTTCTCTTCACGGCAGGCAGAGGGTTTCACGGGATCTTTTCCCGAGAGGTACATGCCTGGGTGGAGGCTGAGAAAGAAAACCCTCAGCCCTGGAACAGTGGAGCACCGCCAGCTGTGATGGGTTCATGATAAGCTAAAAAACATCCATAAGCATTCGACTTCAAAAGCAGGGAAAGAAGGAGGGGAGCTGCACAGAGTCAAATGCCTGAGGCATCCCATTTTCAGTCAGTGCAAGGAGCCTATTTTTAGAAAGCCTGCATACACCTACCAGAGCACTAAGGCTGGAAAGGAATTCTTCATTTTAATGGTCTCCTTCTCCACACAACTGTACAGGTGGCACTGCTACAAGAGCCACTCCACTCTCCATCCCCAAGAAAAGCTGTCTGCAACACATTCCCCCCCAAGTGAAAGAAAATCAAGGCAAAAAGGTAATATTGGCAAAAGGCATTATTGCCAAAAAGCCATTCCAAATGTAGAGGCAAGGCAGGGCATCTGCTTCCCTCTGTATGACAGACTCCTGCCCCCTTCCCATCCCCTGTGGTGTTTTGCATTAGCCTGTGGGAAAAAACAGCCAGAATTCCCAATGGAGACCTACAGCTACGGTCTGCCATGGGAGACACAGCCCGGGTGGGAAACCTGTTGCACGAAAAATAGGCACATGAGACACCTGAACTGCAGCTACTGCACCAGTTGCTTCAGGGGCCCTGGAAGGTTAATGAGTATCAGATCCAAACTGACATTTTCTGACACTTCTTCATAATAAAGGACCACCAGCTGCAAAGGTTCCAACCCGAAAGCACAGGCTTTGCTCCTGGCAAAGACAGGATTACAGCGTTCTGTGGGATGAAAGGTATGGGAATGAAGGGTATGGAGAGGCCCATGGTTTAGGGGCTAAGGATTTTGGCTTTACCCCGTGCTTCCAGTTTGCACAATTCGTGTAAAAAAGCCCAGAAAACAAACACTTGCAAAAAAAAGCAAGTTACTGTTCTTTGTCCTTGCAAACAGTTGTTGAATATACAGGTACAGTGAAGGTGGAGGAGGCAAATGATGAATACAAACAATGTCTCTTTTCTTCCCAACTTTGTCATCAAAACTGATCTGGAACCAGCCCATCTTCCTTTGGCCCCCACAGAGGAGCAGGACATTTTCTTCCCCTCCAAGGGAAATATTTCCAGGGCAACACTCTTTTCAGGAATTCCTGCCCGTTCAAATATTTTTTTAAGATGGCAAAGAGAAATCTTCTCTCCCAAGCCTGACAGCATTCCCCCTTTAAATGAGCACTGTGGTTTCAGCTCAGCATTTTCTTGTTTTGCATGCTAGACACACACTTGGATGGCATCATGTTTCCCAGCTGAACCCAACCACATCCCTGCACCTGCATAGCTAGCAGCAACAGGAGAAACCTTCAGCGAGCAATTCAGATAGAGATCTCTTCGAGCAGCTTTATTGATGTTAATGGAGCTACTTGGGATTTACACACACGTAAATCAGAGCACAGGTGGATGATAAATTCTTGCAACTGGCAACAATACAGGCAAGGCCAATCTCACCCCTGCTGTAACAGTACTGATGTCAAAAGCTGTGCACCAAACAGCAGCTGGGTTTGTAAAGCCACCTTAACCAGGCAAATCAGTTCATTGCAAAGAAATCTGCAGAATTCACACAGCGTCCCTTGCTCTCTCCAGTGAGCTACACCTTTGGGACCCCGCTGCAAACAGATTCTGTTGCAAGTTTACTGCTTTGAAGTACTGCCTTAAAATACCATTTTCAGGCTTGGACATGGCAATCACAGTTTTGTATGGCCACCTCATCTTTTACCAAGTCATCACCTTTGGACACGGATCCTTTTGTGGTGGGAGTTGCATTTGAAGCCACAGCAGAAGCTGTTTGGGGGAAGTATAAACCAAACTGGCCTTTAAAACAAGCCTTTTGGTCTGACTCTCAACTATGGCAGCTGGTGAGGGATTTCAATGAATGACAAGCCAGAGTTGTGGCCCTGCTGTGCACACCACTGCTCGTCCCTCAGCGCACTGGGACTGGGAATCAGGATAATGTCCCTTGCTTTTCAAGCCTTTGCCTTCTCATGTTGGGCCTGGCAACTCTGTTGGGTCCCCAAAGACCTGACAAGTAGGGGTTACAGTGGTAGTGCTGGATTGACAGTTGGACCTGATGGTCTTAAAGGTGTCTTCCAACCTTGATGATTCTGTGATTCTAAGTCACTCAGTGTTTTCTTCAAGTTTGAGAGGTCTGTAAAAAAAACCCCAGTTTCCTGGGCCTTGGGATGACCAGAGAAGCAGGAAAGTTCACTTCCACTAGGGATCATCAGCACCCAGGAGATGAGCAGCAGCTCCCAAAGACCAGTTACCCAGTGGATCCTGAGGGTAACGATGACCACAGACAGGAAACAAAGAAGGTCAGACATACAGGAGGGATGGTAAATGGCCAAACTACAGCTTCCTTCTCTGTCTACAGGACATAAGTCTGAGTCTTTACAACAAGACAGGACCTTGGAAGTCAGCCAGTCAAGCAGGTGATCAGTAGTAGGGCAGCTAGAGACACATCTCAGAGCAGATCACACAAATAGGGATTGCTGTAGGAGTGTCCAGCTCTCAACCCTTCCAAACAGCAAATTCATGTGGCTTCCCAGTGTCCTCACTTCCCCACCTGGCCACCAGGGTGTATTCACTCCCCAGAGACCACCCCTCACACTCCCAGGGCTTAACCTCCTATTCCATATTAATTGTTTGCCACCCTGCCATGACTAATCTGGATTTACAACCCGGAAAGCGGTAGGGAAAAGAATCTGATCAAAAGGATGATCCTCACAGCCAGAAAACAAGAAAGAGCTGTGTAGCCAGTTGTTCCAGGACACTTAATCCATCAAGCCTTCGCCATTCCACCCTTGGGCTTAGGCTGAGTCAGCTGTGATTTGCTTAAAACCATGAGAATTCCCTCCTCCTCTCAAAAAAAAAAAAAAAAAAAGCCAGTTATAAAGTTTGTCAAGAAGTGAGGGGAGAAAAAAAATGGGGACTCACACTCCACTTTTACATTTTGAGTCAGTGGCTGGTGATCAGCCAACTGGCAACTCTCCATCCTTGGTATCTCCGTGCTCCTGGAAGCCAAAGCAAACACTTTGTTATATCTAAAAGCCTTGACACATTTAGCTGGGCAAATCTGTTCTCATGCTGCCAGTTCCACTGCAGGTCCAGGACCCTCAGTCCCACAGGAGTGAGACTCAGCATCTCTTGGGGCAGGATGCCACAGAAACATCCCCACTGAGCCTCGGTGCAGGATCACTCTGCGTTAGCAGCAGGAGCCAGGTCACTCTCCTTTTATCCAACAAAGCATAAAAAGATCCAGAGGACATTCCCAGTTCATGAGCTGCTCAGGTGCCCCAGTACACAGGGCTTTATCCTCCTTCTATCCCATAAATTTCTACCATTTTGGGACCATCACTTGCTCCAGCAGTAAGATCCAGACTTTGCCAAGACTTTTTTCCATTCCCAGGAGCAGAGAATTTCCCTTGGCTTCTAGATCTAACACAAGCTGGGCTCAACCTTTCTCCAGCGTTTTCTACCCTTTGGAAATGATCCAATACCCCCTGGACTCAGAGGTTTCCCACTGGTTTTACTGAGTTCTGGATAAGGACCTTAAAGATATTTTCTTGCTTTTTCCCTCCCACAGCTTTGCAAAAGTCAGAACCACTTTGCCTGCAGTTTTACAGGAGCCAGCTGGTGAAAGGTTGGATAACCAGACAACATCTTCAAGCCCAGGGCAGCCAAAAGAAACGTCTATTTGTGGGCTTTTATGCCAAATTATTCCTTACAACCTCCTTTTTTATTTTCAGGAAAGGGCTGCCTTACAAGCCAGAAGTTCCTTTCCTCTTTATCTAATGATCAAGTTCCCTTTACAAGATGACTCAAAGACACCAACCAGATGTGCATTTTAAGTGCAAGTTCATGGGGGGAAAAAGCCATAATCTACTGCAGAAGCATCAGGCAGGAAAACTGCTTAGCTTGCAAAGTGGGATCAGTCTTTCCTCACTCGCAGCCCTTCTAGATCATGTTCACCTGGAGCCTGCTTTTACCTGAAAATTGAACAACCATCTGAGGTAAGCAGGTTGGATTCACAGTAGAGATGATTTCCTGCACCAGCAGGAAATGTGAACACCTCATAACATCCCCAGAGCCCCTTCAGAGTCCTGGGCAATAAGAGGCAGAAGTGGATCCAGCACATCTGTGCACCGAGCAGGCAGAATGTCGGGAGTCTCAGAGCAATGATGCCCACAGACCTGAAACAGAGTATTGTTTTCCATCACACTCACAGGAGAAACTCCTCTTGTCTTTTTCCCTACAGAGAATAACTCTGAAAAGGAACTAACCCTGTAGTCACCAAAGCAAACAAAACTGATTTTAGAGGGGGCATTCGGCATATTGTAGGTCAAGGGAAGAAAACAAAACAACACCAAAAAAACCTCCCAGAATCCTTATAAACATCTCACATGATGCTGTCACTGAAAAAAAATAACTAACTATGGAGGTCTTGATCCAAAAAACATTACAGAATAATAGAATCATAGAAAAGTGTGGGTTGGAAGGGACCTTAAAAGTCATCTCGTTCCAACCCCCCTGCCATGGGCCAGGTAAGATATTCTCTCACCTGATTTCCTTGCTTATCAAACACTGGATGCTCTTCTCTGGACCACAGATAGGAGCCAGAGATTGCTACCAGCCAGGTCTTTTCTCTGACTTCCTCCACCTTCTGGACAAGCTCCCACACTCTCCACCATAACAGGGAAAGATTTAGACGAACTTACTCCAAAAGTTACAGGCCACTTGAAAAACCTGCCCTAACACAAGTCTATTATTGTACACCCTGTTTACTTAAATTCATTCCACAGCCTGGGAGACTTTGCACAAGGAAATTTACAGCTCAAGTTAATAGAGCAAAATGTAAAACTGCTGGCTTTTGGCTGAGGCTGCAAGCAAGGGACAGGCACAGGCTGTGACTGGGGGTGTTTTCACAGGGCCACTGACACAGAATGTGTTTTCAGGGAGTATTTATTTTAAATAAGGAAAGTTTATACAGCTTGAGAAAATTATTGGGAAGGAAATTAAATCTCGTTCTGTCGCTCTTCCGTCTCACCTTGACACTTGCAGTTCTCCTCCCTCCCCCAGGGCTTGGTAAGGGGCAGGTTTCACTTGCAAAAAAATTGCCTTCCTCGTGCATACTGATTTACAGCCAGCTCGTGGACCAGCCTTCCACACCCATTTCAGGAGAGAAAGGGCAAGAAAGACCCACTCCTCCCCAGCCCTGACCCCCTGCTGCAGAGTTTGGGATGCACTACATGGAGGTTGCATCCCACCCTGAGCCACCTGCAAAGACACCGGTGGGACCCATCAGCTGGGATCCCCCCTAGGCAAGGCTACCCCCAGTCAAACAGGGGATGGGAAGCAACCAGCTTTCTTCCAAAGCTGCTCCAGAAGTGGTGAAAGCCAATGCCAGCCCTGCCTGGGAGCAGCTCTGCTTAGGAAGCCACGGCACCAACAGTGTTGTTGGCAGAGATCAGCATTCCTTCCTCCAGCCCAGGCACGGCACAGGGCCAGCACAGCCTGTTCCTCTCCTGCCCCAGACCTCCCCACCCTGCTGAGCCAAAGCAGGATCCCAGCACCATGCACAAACCATGCAGGAGGGGCCTGGCAGTATTTACAGGTCTTCTCCTTTCTATGATCCCAAGAGTTTCCTTGCTGTGATATTTCCAAGGGCTCCCATGACTTTTTAAAAGGGCCTGGAGTGACAGGATAAAGGGGAATGGGTTCAAACTGACAGAGGACAGGGTTAGATTGGATATTAGGAAGAAATTCCTGATGAGGCCCTGGCACAGGGTGCCCAGAGAAGCTGTGGCTGCCCCATCCCTGGAAGTGTCCAAGGCCAGGTTGGACGGGGCTTGGAGAAACCTGGGCTAGTGGGAGGTGTCCCTGCCCATGGCAGGGGGGTGGAACTAGGAGAGCTTTAAGATTCCTTCCAACCCAAACCATTCCATGACTCTACGAATATGGCAGTAAAGACTTGGACTCTGGACACTGTTGCCATCGGGCTGGTACTATAGGGTGGGAATGACACAGAATATAAGGATAAAAGGAGCCATTTGAGGCAACTGCCTCCATTTCCTCCAGGCACAGCCATCCATGCTATTCTCCATCCCACTGAATACCCACTTCCCCTGCCTGCATCCGTCAGAAACACCACAGAACACTCCCAAATTCCCCACATTGCTAAAAGGCCTGAAATTCAAGACACCAAAAGCCTCAAAATGCACCTGCAGTTGGCTGGATGAATTCCTAGCACACATCCTGCCTAGATCACAAGGCATCCCAGCCTACCACCACTGTCACCTAATCAACTCAGCAAGTCTGGGAGTAAAATCCTCAGGGATGTGTTGGTAGGTTCACTTGCCTAATCCCACAAAATTAGTGGGGGAACAGAACAGGTTCAGCTCGACTCCAAATGCTCAGGAGTCATTCCTGCTCCCTTCTGCATTTCCCCTTCCAGAATTTCCTCCTCCCACAGGTAAAAAAATCCTGGCTGAGATCATCAGCAGGTGTCAGGCAGTGCACTGCACTTCCCATCAAACACAGCAGCAGTGAGACAGATTGACTCAGCAGGTCCTTGCTGCGGTTCAGCTGGAACTAAACCTCCCAGACATAAAAGCAGCAAAATCTGACACATCACAGCTTTGTGGAATCCCCAGCCCAAAAGGCCTCAACAGCAGGTTTCAGTTTATCTGTCAGAAGGAATTTATTCAGCAAACAGCTGTTTTTCAAGATGCTTTCTAGAAACAGGGCTGGGAGGAAAATAAAGGCTCTGAATTGATATTTGGGGATGGGCAGGGAGAAGATGAAGCTTTGCAGGGAAAAAGTTTCTGATTACAGAGACAAGATGTCTCAGGCTTGTCAATCCCTTTCTGAGCCAGGCTTAACTGGATTTATCCATGGCTAACCAGGGACTGTTTTCCCAGCAGGTGTTATTTCAGCTCAAGCTGATTATATCATGATCAAAAAAGGGATATTTGTCCCGTGGCTCAAATCTGGATAAAATGTCCCAAACTGAGTAAGTTCAGTCGTGCCAGTTCAAACACAGGGAGAGAAATCTGCACTTCTCACCCAAAAAAACTGAGCTCTGTCCTGACAGACAACGGCCACATACAAAACTGCAGCTTGTCCTGAGGTTTCCAGCTGAAGGTTGGGTGTTCAAAAATCAGAGGCTCCTGTGGAGGAGTTTAATCCTTTCTCTTTGACCAGTTTCTAAATCAAACTGCTCCCGAGAGCATTGTGATTCCCTCCTGTGCACCATCAATTCCAACTGGCATCAGCAGGCATGACAGACAGGTCTTGGGGGCTTTTGAGGGCCACAGCAAAGCCATAGAAGAGACCTCAGTCCTTTGACATCAGTCACTCCCCTGGGAGAGAGGAGGCAGCAACGTCTTGTAAA
Source organism: Pipra filicauda (assembly GCF_003945595.2). Lineage (NCBI taxonomy): Eukaryota > Metazoa > Chordata > Aves > Passeriformes > Pipridae > Pipra > Pipra filicauda. The sequence goes on from NW_024104405.1 coordinate 387,475, forward strand.
TGCAAACAATAGATGGCACACTGTTGTGTTTTTTTTTCAGAGAGCTTGAAGCCTGATGAATAATCAACTCTGACACCCTTAGGTGTTATTAATCCCACTAAACAGGGCAGGAAACCTAGAAAGGAAACCAGACAAACCCTTGGACCCGTCCCAGTTTGCCTCAGGAGCAAAGCTTGGCTTGGAAGAGCAGCGCTGCTCGCCTCGGGCCCCACAAGAATTCCATATCAGAGGGAAGAGGGACACAGCTTCCCTGTCTGCAGGAGAGCAGGTACTTCCCCGGCTGGCAGTGAGGTGAGAGGCAGGGAAGCTGCCTGCCTGCCCTGCAGCCCTGCCTGGCAGAGCTCACACCCGCCCCCGGCACCGCAGAGCCTCCGAGAGCTCATTGCAGCGCAGACTTTCGTGCCAGCACGTCCCACAAAGCTGACTTGGTGGCAGCTCCACTCGGCTCCTTCCCTGTCTGTGCTTCCCCTCCTGAACTGGCTCATGCAGCGGCCACGTCCTCCTGAAGGACCACCAGGCCAGGCTCGCTCTGTGGCAAGGCCCAGCGCTGTTTTACACCTCCCCAGGTTAGCAATTTTTCCTATCTCGTCCATCAGAGGAGCTCCATTCATTAAATCCTCCACAGGAGCTCATCAGCACACCAAGACAGAAGTGCTGCTCTGCTGTAACTCCACAGCCTCACATCCCTCCTGGCTCCCAGAGGTTTGAAGTACGGGCCAGAAGCACAATGCAGGCTCTACACCCCCCTTCTAATCCTGGGATAAGGCTCTGTGCTCCCTTGGAATTGAGCACAGCTACCACCTTTCCTTCCAGATTAACTAGAGCTATACCTGTATCAGGACTGTGCTCCTACTTCCAAATTAAAGTAGCAACAATAAGCAGAACAAGACACTTGGAATCAGAGCATGGTTTGGGTTGGAAGGGACCTTAAAGACTTCCAACCCCCTGCCACTAAACCAGGTTGCTCCAAGCCCCATCCAACCTGACTTGGTGTCCCCTTCTAAAGTTAAGGCTCCCTTGCACAGTGGTAGAAAGGAAAGCACCCTGCTTCAGCAGCCCAGACAGAAGACAGTCCCCTGAAGAGCAGCTCTGAATCCAAGTCCCACCATCCAGGCTGGCAGACCCCTGGGATTTGCTCATCACAGGGTTGGATGTGTCACTGGCCCTAACACATTACTTTGGGAATAGCTGCTAGGGTGGTTGTTGTAGATGCAAAGTGCTGTTTGTGGGTTATCCAAGAAATATGCATAATTCTGACCTGATAAGGACTGCAGCACTCAGATACACAACCTCTGTGCAGGCTATGGAGTCACCAGTATGTGCCAGGTTTTGCTGGGCTGCCACCCAGTTCACTGATGGGTGCTGAGACAGGGCATGACACCAGGACAGGCAGCTCCCAGCATTCCTATGGGACACACCAGGACAGGCAGCTCCCACCATTCCTATGGGACACAGCAGGACAGGCAGATCCCAACATTCCTATGGGACACACTAGGACAGGCAGCTCCCAACATTCCTATGGGACACACTAGGACAGGCAGCTCCCAACATTCCTATGGGACACACTAGGACAGGCAGCTCCCAACATTCCTATGGGACACACTAGGACAGGCAGCTCCCAGCATTCCTATGGGACACACTAGGACAGGCAGATCACACCAATCCTATAGGGCACCAACAATAGGAAAGGCAGCTTCCAGCATTCCTAAGGGACACACTAGGACAGGAAGCTCCCAACATTCCTATAGGACACACTAGGACAGGCAGCTCCCAGCATTCCTATGGGACACAACAGGACAGGCAGCTTCCAGCATTCCTAAGGGACACACTAGGACAGGCAGCTCCCAACATTCCTATGGGACACAGCAGGACAGGCAGCTCATGCCATTCCTATAGGGCACAATAATAGGCCAGGCAGTTCCCAACATTCCTATGGAACACTCTAGGAGAGGCAGCTCACACCATTCCTATGGGACATGAGACGTGGCACTAAAACAGGCAGCTCATATCATTCCTATAGGGCACAACAGTAGGAAAGGCAGCTCCCACCATTCCTATGGGAAACACTAGGACAGGCAGCTCCCAACATTCCTATGGGACACTGCAGGAGAGGCAGCTCACACCATTCCTATGGGACATGAGACATGGCACTAGAACAGGCAGCTCACATCATTCCTATAGGGCACAGCAGTAGGAAAGGCAGCTCCCACCATTCCTATGGGGCACAGTAAGACTGGCGGGTCACACCAATCCTATAGGGCACAACAATAGGACAGGCAGCTCCCACCATTCCTACGGGACACATTAGGACAGGCAGCTCCCAACAATTCTATGGGGTACCACGTTAGTACAGGCAGCTCACACCACTCCTATAGGGCAGAACAATAGGACAGGCAGCTCACACCATTCCCATGGGACATGAGATGTGACAGTAGAAAAGGAAGCTCACACCATTCCTATAAGGCACAACAATAGGACAGGCAGCTCACACCATTCCCATGGGACATGAGACATGACACTAGAAAAGGAAGCTCACACCATTTCTATAGGGCACAACAATAGGACAGGCAGCTCATGGCACTCCTATGGGACATGCCACTAGGACAGGCAGCTCCCACCATTCCCCCGGGGAGGCACCACACCTGTGTGCTCCCCGGAGCACACTCCCATGGCACGAAGTCCAACAGAAGGTGCTGAGAAAGATAAGGCCGTGTGGGAGCTCGGAGTGCTCCCCTTGTTCTTTCCCACCAGCGGTGTCTCGGCGGTCGGACTGTGCCACCCCAGCCCATCCCCGGAGCGGGGAGCTGAGCCCTGCGGCGGGTGCCCAGGTGCCTGCTGGAGGCTGCTGCCCTCCTCTCGTTCCCTCGGGCCCCGCAGCCTGATCCGCCTTCTTCCTGGGGCCATCTAGTGGCATATTTTCATACAGTTCCTTAAAACGCGAGCACGTTCACCGGGGGTTTATGCAAACGGGGCTCTATGGGAGCCTGACGTGCATCCTTCTGCATCTGAGCACAAAGCAGGATCCCCAGCACAGCCACCTCCTCCGGCAGCACCTTCCCAGCTGCTTCACCAGCATCCAGCCCTCCCTCTGGCAGACCAGGGGCAGCACATACTCCCTTTTCTCCTCTCTTTACTATATTTATGATCACAGCACGTTTCTTAACCCAGAAAGGTGCTTCCACTAAGGCACCACGTTGTTCTAATCCGACCTTCAGTGTTATGGGTTTCCCAGCATCATCCAGCTGCTCCTGTTTGAGGCTGATGATCTTCCAGAGATCCGTCCTGACTGGATCTCAAGACTATAGGAGACACAACCCTCCACTTCTCTGACTAGTTCTGGTGGTTAATAACCCCTCTGAAGGGTCTGATTTGCCATGGCAATCTTCAAAGCTGTATATACCTCTGTGCCTTATGTCACCTGGCTGAAGGATGTGCTCATCTTTGCCACAAGACAATACCAGATACTCGATCCTTGAGGAAATATTTATTTTCCAGGAAAGCTACTGCACTGGATTAATTTTTCATTTGATGATTTCATCATCAAACAAAATGTTTTATATAGGAGTGAACACCACAACTTTCTAGGCTGGGTTATGTTCCCAACAGTCTGTATCTGCATAAATTCCATAAAGACTAGAAACATAATACCTGCTATCTTCATGTTAGGAGCCTATTTTCCTTGCAAAAGGACATGCACAACTGTTGCCAATCCATTGTACAAATGCTGGCCTCCTGCTGACTTACTGATGACCCATCAGTCCCAGATGGTGAGGAGGATGTCCATTACACTCCTAAACCCAACTCCAAGCCCTTGTACGTGTAGGATAAGCTGGATTTCAGAAATATTGCAGGAACAAACCTTATTTGCAGTAACACCAGCACAAACAGGTGTTACTCACACAGAGCCTCATTTGGCAACTCTAGGAGAAGGACTCAGGGTTATTTCCCCACGTTTTGCTCAGTTTTACATGAAATGGTGGAAACTGAGGCTTTGGAGCACACCAATAACCAGTGTAGTGAGAACCACAGCTGAGCAGCCCAGGTTTCACCCCAGCTTTGGAGGCCTTGGTTCAAACCTCCACTCAGGCACAGCACAAGTCATGGACTCAGCTCCCAACCTGTTTTGCAATTAAACTTCCCATCATAGAAAGGGTACCTGGCTGGCCAAGCTGGGCACAGGAAAACTCAACCACTGAGAGGCAAACAATATTCAGGAGGTTACAATATGGGACAGGTAGGATTGACAAAAACAGACATCAGAAAATAAGGTGATTCCACCCACTCTCGCCCACCACACACTTTCAACCTTTTTTTCTTTTCCTACATTAAATCTTGAGAGGGGGTAACAGGTTGCCTAAAAGCCAGGAAGTCACATTTCCCCAGGGAGAGCTTCCAAAAAGCAGTATTTATTTCTACTCCATTTCAGACTGAACAAGACCAGAGTGTTGAGTAACAGCCAGAAGCTCCCCTCACAACTCCTGCCATATTCCTGTGTGCTGGTTACTGGCTGTACTTGTCCCAGAGCACCCACAGCCCCAAGTGACAATCATTACCAGCAGATGGCTGGCCCAGATTTCCTGGGGTGTACCTTGCCAAGAATGGAAAATTACACATTGATGCTGTACCTGACTGAGGTCCTTCAAAATAAGAAACACCGCAGGTAGTTTGGGGACTTCTCACATAAGAAAGCAGGTGTTGAATGGACCAGCCAGGCTGGCAGATGAATGCAGGATGATAAAAAGCTGCCAGGCCAGCCAGAGGCAGCATGTCACTTGTTTATCAAGTTCCTTCCCTTCCAGCTATACTCCTGATTCTGGAGCAGAATCTTTGCCCCACTCATCCCCGAGTTTCAACATCCTCCCCGAACCCAGGCTGCCTCCTTTGTTCTCTAGCCAAGGAACTCCAAAAATCAAAGAGCACAGAGACTGATAAGACAGGACCCCATGCATAACTCAAACCCTTTCACATCAACTTTTAGGTGCAGATTGGATACAAACTCTCTCTGGGGACACATTGGCACCTGGGGACCAAAAACCAGGTTGGGCTTGCTTAGCTCTAGCTTGAGTCCCACAGACAAGCAAGGGAAAGCCTAGAAGAGCCTCAGCAAAGCATGAAACCGGCTGGATATCTGCACAGACACCGTGGAAAACCCCAGACCCCTCGACTTAACACTTTTCCAGACCAGAACTTGCAGCCATGGGTGGAGGGCAGCAGACCCAGCATCAGCTGAAGGACCAGGGAGGAGGAGAAGCAGCACCACAGGGAACCTTCTACGAGCCCTTCCCAGACTTTCACACACACAAATTTCAGATTTGCACAAAGCAGCTTTCTCCCCCACCCTTCAGTTCCATGTAAATCACATTGCTTCTGTGTCTGCTCATCACACCGGTCCCCAAAGAAGCAGAAACCAGAACTGCCAAGTCCTTGGAGCCCTCCGAGTCACAAGGAAGGCACATCTAAAACAGCAAAACACCCACCTCGCAGCTCTGAAAGGCAGAGAGGAAACCACACAGCAACCATTTCCATCCCTGTGCCCACCCCACGTCCCCATCGCTTCTCACACAGCTCCTACCTCCAGAGCGAATCCAAAGCTCCCCATCTCAGGTCCTCTCCCAGACAGGCTCTCACAGCTACTGCAGCACTGTGGAAAAAACCCTTCACCTGGCCTGAATCAAGCTTATAAAGACTCAGGCCCTTCTTTCTTCCTGCAGAGAGTTCAAACCTTAATTTTCTCTCTATTGACCACAGCTGGTCCCTGCTGTTCCTGCTGGGTAAGGGTTTGCACCTGGGCACAGCCTGAGAGCTGCACCAGGAGGGGTAGCACTGTGCCAGGCGGGCACTTGGTGGCCTTGCAGAGTGTCCATGCTGCTGTGCAAGGCCCTGAGACTAAATTTTGTGTGTACACACAACTGGAGGCACGTCAGGTCCCGCTCAAAGGCAGGGAAGCATCTGGGGGGGTGTTCAAGTGATAGGCCAGGAATAAAGGGCAGCCTTCATAGCTCCTGCTGTCTGACATTACAGAGTGTGCATCCCCCTTTATTTTTTATGAGAAATAGGGTTTGGCCCCCAAAATGGGTGTTATTTCTGTCACAGCATCTTTCAGTGCAAGAGAGCAGAGCGAACCCAATGTGCACAGTGCTCAAAAGGAGAGCTGGGGAAAGCACCGAGGTCCCCAAGCCACAAAGCAGGTTAGAAAATGTCACCCTCCATCACACATCCTCCCCTCCCCCTCAAGGGTCCTCACCAACCCCAGAGTACAGGGACAAATCAGACCCTGCCTATTATTTCCTCCATCAGTTGCCCACATTAACACCCAAAAATCTGGTGGAAATATTTTTCCAAGGGAAACCTCTGTGCACTTGGAGTGGTCTCACCCCCTGATTGCACCAGGGTGATGTGATTTAAGAGGAAGTCGAAAAAGCAACAATTGATTACCCGTAAAACAGGGTTATAATCCAATAAATAAATGATAAATCAGCGTGTCTCCTCTTAGTGAGGAGCTGGAGACTCAAAGTTCCCCGCAAAGGAGCTGAACAGAATATCCATTATTCAAACCGATTGCAGCTACCCAAGTGGAAAGAACAGCTGTGCCTTCATGTTTCCTGACACTTTTTCTTGTGTGTTACACCATCCTCCCTGAAAATGTAGTGATTTGGACTTGAGATAAGTCATTAAGGGAAGGCAGGGATGGCTGTTTTCTGAATTGCCTAACCCCTGTCAATTCAGATCAGAACCCAACACCAAGGAGCAAAGTGGGGTTACTTTGACACACCTCAGATTAATGCTGCTACTCCCAGGGAAGGCTCTGCCCTCGCAGTTGTGAATTCCCTCAGAGCTCTGTTCACACAGCTCCACTAAACCTTTGTGATGCAGCCATAGGACCACCACCCTACCCGCCACCACCTTCCCTACCCACCACTCCTGGAGGCACTGAGGCTCCAAGGGTTTAAAAATCGTTCAGAAACCTCTGGGACCACTGGGACCAGGGAATTACCTTGCACAGAAACCCTGCCCGTCCCTCCCTGCCAAACAGCTCTGACGCCGACATGCACACACACAATTCAAAGGCCTTAATGAGAGCACGCACCAGCCTAGGCAGAGACAATGGGCATTTCTCATCACCCTTCAGAGACAGCCAGAAAGTAGGACAGCACTTTATTTGGAAGCTCTGCTAGACCTGGAAAGCCACTTCCCTACAGAAGCCTTGGGATGAGGTCCCCTCTGAGTTAGCCCCAAAGTTACACTGACATACACGTTTCTGCTACCAGCTTCTAAAGTGGGGTGAGTGTCTCATTTTTTTATTTTTCTGGGAAGGCTTTCTTCCCCATTGTGTGATCACTGCACATTAAAAGGCAATCAATATCATTCCCATTGTTTCCCCTGAAGTTTGATGCATGTCTTCCTGCTTTTACATCCTTGTTCTCACATTTTAGTGCCCCCCGGTTTCACCAAAGCAAGTCAATCTCTGGCCCGGAGAGAAGTGTTTCATGTGAAATGGCAGTTTCTGGTGCAGAATAGTTTTGTCATGAGGGAAGAGGCAGAGAGAAGAACTATAAACTGCTTATGAAGGATAGTTGTGTAGTGTGCAAGACGAGTTGGAGGAATATGAATAAAACTCTGAAACAAAATGTAAACAGATTAGTTTGGTGCTTGCCCGCATTTGGATCTGTCTGTGAGTGAGCAAGCAGTGAACATGACACATGAGCAAGGACAAAAACATGGAAGCAAAATAGCTGTGTGTGTAAATATGTGAGGGAAGGCAACAAAAACCCAAGGAGACAGAGCCAGGAGACCTTGTGCCACACAAACCAGCCCTCGGGCACAGCCAGGAGGGTGACAACTCATTTTAGGAGCCCGTCTGCTCTCAGAACACAGCTACACACACACCTGTAACACTCTGGGAGGTTTCCTACAAAAATGCCAGGCCTAGTGCTGCTTCCCTATGAATGCCCAGCACTAGGGTTCTCCTGTGGAGTACGTGGAGATCCCCAGGAGCCATCCTGGGGGTGCTGAGGGCAGCCTGGCACACGTGCTCTCAGCGTTACAGGTGAACGGCAGGAGGGGGCCTCGCAGGGTTTACAGGAAACTCTTCTTTTTCTGACTCTGAAAAAAGTAACACTTTCAAATTTTGGTCTTTTCCTTTTGGATGCTGCTATTGGCATCCTCTGCATCCCTCGTGCCCAGGCACTCGGGGTCATCCCCAGGACACATCCTCCCCCCCATCCCGCCGCTGCCCCTCTCCCCCCTGCCATCCTCGAGGGCAAGATTCCCGGGGGGCTGCGGGGACCCTTGGAGCCGAGTCCTGCCCGTGCTGCCGGGCTGCTCCCACCAGGTGGCACTCCAGGAGCGGCTGACGGCGACACCGGGCCCCGGGAGAGAGCGGTCCCGGCCCCGGGAACAACCCTGGCACCGGAACGGCCCCGGCAGCGGCCCCGGCTTCAGCAACCCCGGCCCCGGGGGACACCCCCAGCAGCCAGGCACCCTCCTCTCCTTCTCCCGAACATGGGGGCTGCTGGCACCGGGCATCCAGGTCCTGCCTGCTGCCGTGATTTCATGAGTCCTTAATTTCATTAGTTCCCGGTTTCAGGACAGCATGAGCCGCTGGACGAGGACGGAGGCCACACGTGACACCACCACCACCCCCTCCGCCCTCAACCCATCCATCTATCCATCCCTTCGGCCGTCTATCCATCCCTCCCTCCCTCCCTGCCCGGTGCCAGCCAGGCCAAGCACTCCCGCGCCGTCGGTCCATCCTCCTGACAGCAGAAGTTTGGAGCTGCAGGATGCCGAGTTGGCGGATAAAGTAGAATGAAGTTCATGGTTTATCTCTATTCCCCACCGCCGGTTAAATATTTGGCACAGGGAACAAACCAGAGCCGGCTGTGAAAGAGGTGTGAACACAAGTACGGGGAAGGCTCCGACATGCTTCCCCCTCCTCGAAGGGCGATGATCAGGGACCCCCAAAGCTGCCCCGGGGGTGGCGGGAGAGCGCGGGACTGCTCGGCGAAATGCTGGTTGTGCGATAACGAAAATATGGTAAAGTTAACCGAGCTAACAGATCCCAAATCCACCAACTAGAGCCCCCTGGTCCCAGCCGGGATGTGCTCGGCCAGGCGGGACAGAGCCTGGGAAAGCCGGGGCCGGAGGGGACGTGTGCGGGCAGCGGGGACGGGGACGCCCCATGCCCGGTGTCCCACAGCACACACGTCTTGTGCGGAGTGAAATAACGCGCTCACAGCCACAGCTCTTTCCACCATCTTTATATAACGACAGACACGCACACAATATGTACCTGAATTATATAAATATTGGAAACCTATATAAAGCTTCTTAGCGCTTTATACGCATTACGTGCAGAGAAAGCTGTATCTAAATAAAGGGACGTACAGCTACGGAGCGGCTCTGGAGCTCGTGGAGTGACTGCAACCACAGACCTGCGTGCATGCGAGCGCAGCCGTGGGCGTGCGGGGGTCCGGAGCTGCTGCCCGGCTGCACTCGGGGTGCCGGGGACGGCGACGGCTCGCTCGGCTGCCCGCAGGCTCCGTGGCTGCTCCTGCGCTCGGGCTTCTGCATTTGTTTCCCCTTCCGTTATTGTTAATGCTGGAAAGCGTCGTTATTCATTAAGTAACATCTCTGCTGGCCCAAGCGCCGCTTTTCCTGGGAGCGAACCCTTCGGGGTGCAAACCGAATCCCTCTGGCTCAGACCAAAACCGTTTTTCGGAAGGGTCGTCGCTCGCTGCGCTTGCACGCGTGTTCCCCCCGTGGTCCACCGAGGAGCCCTCTCGGGACAGGTTATTCCCTCTCTTCTGGAGAGGTTCCTGCTGAGAAATCATATTTAAAACAAACCAAAAAGCCACAAGACCACCACCACCACCGGGGGCGGCTCTCGGGTTAACCCCCCCACTAATGACTGACGGCTGGTGCCACTGAGACAAATAAATACATCGTAAGGAGGGCAATGGGTCGCGAGTCGTTTTGGCCCTAAGGTGAGATTTAGCAATGACCGCCCATTAAAACAAGCTTTTCACTTTTCCTAGGGGTAGCCCCTACCCCCACCCGCTCCAGCAAGCGGAGCGGGGGAGCCTCCTGACCTGGTTTATATTTATATTTAAGGTTCGACATTTTTTTTTTCTGCTTGCTTTTTAGATCGGAGACGGGAGAAATGAAAACCGGCGGAAAAAAGGACTCGGGAGAAGGGAGGATTTAAAAAGCGCCCCTCGAAAATCCGCGGGGAAGGCCACGGATGGACAGCAAGGGAAACCTGGAAAAAAATATATATTTTTAAGAAACCTGTGAAAAATAAATGCGTGAGCACCTAGGAAATGTTTCACGGCAGAAGGGAAATAATCCTGCCAAGAAGATCGCGGTGGCACATTCCCGAAGGAGCGTGATCCGGCAGCGCGGTGGCGGGGACCCCCTTTCCTTCAGAGGGACCAGATAAAAGACTCCAGGTCTGGCACAAAAGCTTGAATCAAATCCCTCCAGCTCCCTCCTGCCGCCTCCTCCTGCCCCAAGAAAACCTCCTTGTTTCACTGACCCGCCAGTCCAGCCGATGGGATGCCCCAAGCCCGACCCCACTCCCCATCCTCGGTCGGTTCCCTCCTTTCCCCGGAGCCGCTCCGCTCGTACCTTCGCTGCAAGGAGCAGGTCCGGGGGGCAAAAGCACCGCTGGCTTTTTCCGTCGAGCTTATTTCCTTGATAACTTTATTCTGTCAGTGCCGCTTTGGCGGCTTGAAATGAAATAAAGCTTGAAAGGACTTCGGAGAGAAGCCGGAGACAGAGGGGGGCTGCCTCGGGAGGGGAGGGGGTCGGGATGCCCGTGGGGTCGGGTCGGCTTCGCACAGCCCAGCTCGCTTGGTGTTGGTTTGGGTTTTTTTTTTTCAATGCCATGTCTAGGAAAGTCTTAATTTAGCGAGACCGAGGTGAAATTCAGCAGGAATTACGGCCGCGGTTACCTGCGCTAGAGGTCGAACTCTGTTTCGGCTGAGAGTGTTTAAAAATAATGATTACGTGTTTACTCCAGAATAATAAAATAAATAAAAAAAAAAAAAAAAGAAAAGATGGATTAGAAAAGAGAAAACCCAAAGGTGGTGCCTACGAGGCGGCTGTGCTTCCAAGGAGCGGTGGCAGATGAGGAAAGCGCAGGTCCAGAGTCCCGCAGAAGCCCCGGAGTCTCGGCCCGACCTCGGGGCTCACCCTGTTCGCCCCGGGGCGAGAAACTGAGGCCGGGAGCTCCAACAGCGCCTTGAACGGCCACTTCAAGCTAAAAGGCTTCGCCTCGCCGTGTTTTTACACGCCTTAATTATTCCGTAATAATGCGGGCTTTGGGGAGAAGCACGTGGGAAGTTTGGGGCTGACTGGGGGAAAAAAAAAAAAACCAAAACAACAGACCAAACCCAAAACACAAACGCCAACACCAAAACCCCCAAACCATCCCCAGGCATCACCCTGCGGAGCTGGTGCCCTGGGAGCCGCTGGCTCTTTCTCCCCACAAGCAGCCAAAAGGCTTCAGGTGCAGAGGGAGATGGGTGCGGGGCGGGCTGCGGGAGAGGTCGGCTGGTCAGGGGGATAATGTGATGCGAGCCCCCATCTCCACGGGCCGGAATGTCCCGGTGTGGATCTGTTTGCTGTCCCGGTATGTGCCTGTAGTGTGTGTAAGAGGCTGAAGGCTCGGGGGGTGCCTCCATGCCCCCGTGGACGGGGGTTTCCCTGCAAGGCGCGGCTGTAGATGCCGAAGGAGGGAGGTTTTTCCCGCTCCGTTTCCCCCATAAACTGATCCCAACCCCGCCGTCCCGGCGCCTCCAGCACGGATCCGCCCGGCCGGCTGTCCCTCCGGGCCGTGGTGACAGGGACCGGGGTGACAGGGACCGGGGGGGCAGCAGGGCGGTCTCCACAGGGTGCCACGGTTGCTCGCCTCCGCCGTGCCAAGCGCCAGCGCCTCGAGGCAATCGCCACATCAGACCATTTACCCTCCCGAGACAACAAACAGCCGACCCACCCGTCCGTCCGTCCATCCTTCCGCCTGTCCGTCCCTCAGCCGCGGACAGGGCAGCGCGCTGCGGTCACCGGAGTGCAGGACCCCCCGCCCCGGGTCTCCCGGCAGCAGGACCTGCAGAAACTTGGGGGGCGCGCCCTGCCTCCTCCCCCCGCACACACGGGCACCCTGAGGGGCTTGGGGTTCGCCCCATTTTGGGGGGCACACGTCTGAGCGCGGCCCAGACCCGCTGCCCACCGGGGGCTGCGACTCGAGCTCCCCCCCGGGACGGTGTGTGCGTTCCTGCAGACACGCGGCTGCTAAATTTCAAGCATCTCTTCTATATTTTTAATATTTTTTTTAACTTTTTTTTCCTCTCCTTTCTCCCAAGCCCTCTTTCTACCCTTCCAAAATCGTTTCCCGGTGCAATCCTGCAGCCTGAGGCGAGGGAGGAGGCGGGATAGTCCCCGCTTCCAAGACTTTTTACGAACAATCGTTAAAGAAATCAACCTATTTTTTTTTTCTTTCTTTCTTTCTTTCCTTTTTTTTTTTTCTCTCCTCTTCCCCTTGTGCGGAGGCCGGAGAGGTCCCTTTGATCTGCGAGGCCTGGCATGCTCCGGGCCCGCACGCCGGCTGTGTGCGGGGAGGGGGCTCGGCCGCCGCGGGACCCCTCCGAGCCGGGACATGAAAGGGGGGGAAGAGGAGAAAAAAAAAAAAAAGAAAAAAAAAGGGCGTCCAGGGTACGGGAGATCGACCGAAGGGCTTAAATATTTCATATTCCTGGAAGCTGTCAAGGCCAAAAACAACAACACGCCTCCCGCCTCCCCCGGAGTGTTTGCAGAGGGCAGGAGCGTGTGTGCGTGCGAGGGGCCGGGAGGCTGCGGGGGGTGTGGGGGGGAAGAGGGTCATAAATTTTCACTTGTAATCAATCAATAATTAACTAATAGCGGAGCGTGGGCCGAGCGCGCCGGCGAGGGTGGGTGCCCGCCCCGACGGGGTGTCGCTGTCGCTGTCCCCCCTCCCCGGGTCGCTGCGGCTCCGCAGCGTGTGTCGTCCTTTACCCCCACACACACACATCCCGACGGTGCGGCCCCAGCACCGCTTTCCCAGAGACTTTGGACTCGGGGCTAAAAACTCCCGTGGGTAAAACCTATCTCAGCTCCAAGCGAAGCCTGCGGGGAGCTCCGCCGCGCTGCCCGGCCGGGGGTCGGGGTGGGATGGGGGGGTGTCGGGATGTTGTCGCGCCCCACCACCACCCCCCGAGCTCCCCCCCCCCTCCACGGTGGATGCTGTGCCCCCCTCCCACGGGCCGTGGGTCCCTTCGGGGGTCTCTCGGCGCTGCCCAGGCTGCCCGAGAGATGGCGCCGGCGCCCCGCCGGAGTCCCCCCCCCGCCGCCGGCCACCCCCCACCCAGCGCCGGGTCGCCTGCATCAGCCATAAAACCATTGAGGATATCAAGACAGGCGCCAGGTGAGTAATAGACAGGATAATCCAGAGAGATTGCTCGCTGTTTACCTCCATCCACAAGCGCCACAAGAGTTACTCATTAACGTTACTATATACAAATAAGATACACAAGAGATAAAGCCATTTGCAAGTCAGAGTTACACCTGCGGTACACGGATTTCTTGCAAGGGCATGGCGGAGGGGGAGGTCAGCGTTAGGCCTGTGGAAAGAGAGGAGGGGGGGGTTTAAATCAATCACGCTGCACCCTCAACCTTAAAAAGAATAAACCGTGAGCTCGGGTTTTGCGGCGCCCCGGGGCTGCCGGTGCCCGCCTGGCCTACGGAGCGGCTACCGGGCTCCTGGGCCGGCAGGAAAGCGAGACGAGGAGGGAGGGGATGTGTATGAGTGTGTTGCTTTCCTCTGACCATCAACAGCAAATTTAATCGCCGACTAGGAAATTTTTCCCCTCCGCACACAGCCCACAACAGTCCTCCCCTTCTAAGAGCGATCGGGGGGACCAGCGGCTGTGGCGAGGGAAAAAAATAAAGGTTTCCCCCCGTCATTCCTGAAGCCAAAGAGATGGGAGCGAAGGGGCTGCGGGGGTCTGGCGTGGAAAGGTGTGTCCGCGCTGCCGCTGAGGCCGGAGCTCAGAGCAGAGGAGAGAGCTGAGCGCGGCAGCAGCGATGGTTGTGCCGCCCGGAGGGGCTGGCAGAGCTCTGCTCCCCCCGGGGCCGGATTCCCCCTCCCGGAGAGGCTCCAGCTCCCACCCGCGAGGAGGATCCGTGTGTGGAAACCGGCCTGTGGGTCTGCAGCCTTCGGGGCTGGCTGCTGCAGCCGCTGCCTCCTTCTTCGGGTGGACTTTTTTTTTTTTTTCCTTCATTTCTTTTGCCAGACCTGACGCCACCTCTATCCCTAAAAGCCCCCTCCTCGCCCGGGCCAGCTGAGGGGAGCATCAGCTCAAGTGACATTTCCAGCAGCCATCACCTTGGGCCATCCCAGGGTGGGGGAAGAGGGAGAGAAAAAAATCCTGCTCAACCCGAACCTTCCCCCCGCTGCAAGCACCGTGGATTTAAAATACACCCCGACCCCCAAGTTGAAATGGGAAGGGTCCCGTTCCCCCACCAAGGGGGACCCGAACCTGTGATGGTCGCGGGGGGATTTTTTTAATTAAAAAATCGGGGGGAAAAAAGCTTTATCGCCACTTTCTCCTCCCTTTATCTCGCCGGCGCAGGAGTCGGGGGCCGCGGGCCGAGGGGCAGGCAGAGCATAAAACAGGATACGGGCTGGAAGTACATCCTTATAATATTTATTACTGGCGGAGGATGAATCACTTTCCAATATACGGGCCACTAACTGTTGAAGGGATGGGGGAAAAAAAAATCTCATTAACAAGAAATATATATGTTCTGCTAAATGATGTGCTCATGGACTGGCAAAGGTACAGGCAGGGGCTGCCAGTTCTCCTTAGTTCTCCTCTCAGTGACCTCCCAGGCCACTGGTCCAGCCCGAAGCCTGGATGTCTGTCCCCGTTTCAGCCATTTTCTAGCTTAATCTCAATATATCAGGAGCCTAAGGGCGAGAAGAGACGATTCCAATAGAGGGGGGAGGGAATAAATAAAGTATTTTCAGGTGATAACTAATGGAAAAGCGAAATCCTCTGCTCGGACAGGAGAGAAAAGAGCCCAGCAACACCATCAACTCCTGAGCACTCTACCTGGAAACTCTGAAGGAGGGCTCTGCATTAAAATTTAACTGATCTATTCTCTAATTCTTCACTTTTGCGTTATTAATTTATGACAGATAAAAGCATAGCTGAGCCTTTCTCATTAACTTTTCAAACGCCACTTAATATTGTTCCATTAAAAGAGGTGACTTTAGTAGCCTCTGGATCGACTTTAAAAGCGAGAGGGATAAAGACGGAAAAGGTACATTAAACAGTTTGCTTAAAACTCCTCCTTCCCCCCCAACCCCCCCCAACAATTCAAACGACACCATCCCGACTGGTTCGTACTAGCTCCTTCCAGGAGAAATATCTTAATATTGGGAAGGGGGAGGTGGAGGAGAACGGCAGAAGAGAGATATATATCTTTCAACCCCTCCATCCTCCCAGGCACTTTGGGGAGGGTTTGGGGTGAAGGCATTTCACAGTACGCCCAAGACATTTCAATAAAAATTTATTGAAACTTCAGTGACTTTTTAAAAGGGGAGGAAAAAAAAAATTACAGGAAAAAAAATAGCAAGAACTTCTCAACATTTATATAACACAAAATATACCTTCATTTTTTTTTTTTCCTTTGAACCAGCTCCGAGCACCTGACTTTCAACCCAAGAAAATATGCACTCACTCAAACAAAGACAACAATAAGCACAGTAGTAAAACTCCATCGCGGGGTTGTTCTGACATACCGAGGAAAGAGGGAAAAATAATAACAAAGTAAAGAAAATCCTAGAATCTTCACCTTTTTTTTTTTTTCTCTCAAGCCACTGGAGAAGCCTGTTGTCGTGTTTTAATGTATATTATTATTTTGCTGTTGACATTTTATACGGCAAGTAGTGCTTTGAACACCGAAGAAACTGAGGATTAAAAGCTACCATGGCACGTTGCTTTTTCTTTTTCTCTCTTTTAATTCTTTTAAGGTCTTTGATTAATTTGGTTTCTTTCCGCTTTGCCTTTTTTTTTTTTTGCATTCGGCTCCTTTACAAAAGGACGAGGTCAGGTTTTTCTGGGCTGAGCTCCGCTTTAAAAAAGTGAGCCCTCAGAAACGGGGGAATTTCTCCTCTGGATCGGGGGTGTATGTTTAAAGGAATTACAAACTTGAAATGAAAACGACTAAAAATGAAAACAGAAGGGGAAAAAAAAAAGAAGACGGCTGCAGTCATATTTACAGAGATATGTACAATGTCAATAAATTAAAGTTTAATTTCGAGTATTCATATTCCACGTATTTACAGGAGTTATCAAATAATTACATAAATACTTTGTTTTAATAATAGTGTCCGCTCTTTTCTTCTTCTCAGTATGTTTAAACCTTGTTATTGCATATACAATTAAAGAGGGAAAGCTGTGATAAACCTACAGTCAAGCTACAGAGGTTTTTAGATAAAATAAATTCACTTTTTTTTTTCTTTCCAACTACACTTCTTATTTTTGTTGCTACAGGGAGGATGTTTAAGGTAGAGGGACGAAAGTCTTATTTTTGTTTTTATTATTAATAATTTTTTTCCCTGGGATTTGAAACGAGCATTGAAAATAAACAACAAAACCCCACCGGAATAAAAAAATACCCCCCCCCCCCCCAAAAAAAAAAAAAAAAAAAAAAGCAGACTACTATGGAACATGCAAAAAAAAAAAATAAAAAGCCACCGACTGGCTCTCAGACATCACAATAATATTTTAAACACACAGCTTCCCTTAATATCGACTAAGGGGGTTGTCGTTAACAACCCGCCCAAGACACAACTGTTGAAGAACCAATATGCGAGTTACTTACACACTTCTCTTTCGGAAAGAAAAAAAATCACTTCTCTTACTTAATTTTTATTCGTAAGTCTGTTTGATTTTTTTTAATTTTTTTTTTCTTTTAGTTTTTTTTTTCTTTCCTTTTTTTTTTTTTCCTCCTGGGTGTTTGGTATGTTTCTTGTTACACTGTTTAAAAAAAAAAAAAAAAAAATGAAAGGAGGATGCCACAAAACCCCACGTTTGCCTCGGCCCGGCCAGGCTGCTCCGACCCAGCACTCCCAGCTCGGCTCTGCTCCCCCATCCCCGACCCCTCTTCCCGTTCCTCCACCAGATACCTTTTGTTTGATAAACCGCGGGATTTTATATTAAAACAAAAAAAACCAAAAAAAAACGAGAGAGAGAAAAAAAAAAAAAGGAGAGGGTAAAAGAACACTCGCGGGGTGGAGGATGTGGTTTCTTTCAAACAAAGTGCACTGCGAGACTGATTTGAAATGAGCTCCCGGAGGCCCGGGGGGTTACGGGGAGCCGCTGCGGGATCTGTCCTGCTTGGGGTCGAGCCCACTGACGAGGCGCTGGATGTTTTGCAGTTCGCTGGTGGCCGCCTCCTTGTCTGCGCCCAGTTTGGGGGAGAGGGAGACGGAGCCGGAGGAGAGGGTGGAGGAGCGGCTGGTGAGGTCCGAGGCGGAGTCCAGGGGCACGGAGCCGGGGCTGGCGCTCAGCCCCCCCGCCTTGCCCTCGCCGGAGCCGGCGGCCAGGCCGGGCAGGGCGGTGGTGAGGAGGCTGCTGCCGTCGGAGAGGGGCACGGGCAGCGGGTAGGGGCTGTAGCGGAGCCGCGGCCGCACGGCGCTCAGGAAGGGGTGCCGGTGCACCGAGCTGGAGGCGGCGCTGGAGGCGGCGGCCGCCGCCGCCATGTAGGTGTAGGGGTAGGGGAAGAGGCTTCCGAAGGGAGACATGGCCAGGCCCTGCGGGAGGGGAGGAGAGAAAAGGGAAAGAAAGGGTTACCGGCCTGCACAGCCACCCCCGGCGATGCTTCGCGGCACCCCCACGCCAGCAACCTCCCAGGTTCAGTGGGGAGCTGACAGCGGCCAAGCTGCTGCTGCCCACGGGAGGGGAAGGAGACCCGTCCTCCCAGTGCCGAGGCCAAAACCGCGAGGACCCAACGGGGCAGACCCTGCCCGTGCTCTGCCCTGCGCGGCGCCCACCCCGCCGGCCCCCCTCTCGCTGCGGGGGCCGTGGCATGTGTCTTCCTCACTGCGAGACTCTCTTTCTCTGGGGCGAGTGCCCTGTACCCGCAGGTGTAGCCCCCCCGCCCCGCAGGGCAGCCCCGGGCTCATCCCCCCCCCGACGGCAGCTCCACAGGCTCGAACGAGCCCCACACCGCGGAGCTGCGCCCCCGGCGGGGGCAGGGGATGCAGAGGCCTGGCCCCGGCACAGTGTCACAGGGAGCACAGGAGTGGGACGACCGCGGGGAGGGTGGGAGAGCTCAGGGAGGTCGAGCTGGGCCGGCCCCCACCCCCTCCCGACTTTCCCTCCTCTGACTTTCTCCCAAAGGCTGTGACTGCCCCTGCAGAGAGAGGCAGTGGAGGCACTTCGCCACAGCGGGGAAGTTAAAGGAGGTGTCCGCTGTCCCTCTATTCCCCCGGGGTTGAAACCCTCCTGCTCCGGGGGGGGGGGTGGCGGGGGGAGGCTGCGGTACCTGCGAAGCCAGGACGTGCTGCTGCAGATGGAAAGGCAAAGCAGCCGCCGATGCTCCCGAGAGTCCCTGGGCCGCCGCCGTGGCCATGACCGTGTTGTCCAGTCCCGAGACCCCGGCGGATGCCCCGGAGACGGTGGCGAGGAGGGGCCCCATCCCCGCGGCCATGCCGGAGAAAGCCCCCCCCATGGCGAACTGCCCGGGGTGCAGCAGCAGCGGGTGCCCGTTCCCCAGCGGGTTGAAGAACTGCTGGCCGGCCAGGGCAGGGGGGAAGCCGAGGTTCTGCAAGTGTCCCTGGCTCAGGTGGGCCGTGCTGTCGGTCTGGACCGTCAGGGGGGCGAAGGGCTCTTTCCCCAGCAGCCTGTTCTCATCTACTTTGGGGCCATCCCTGAGGGGGCTTTTCAGTTCCTCGCCGCTCAGGCTTCCCCCCCGGGTGCTGGAAGAGATCGCAGCCGGGCTGTGCCTGGAGTCCGGAGGGGCTTTCTCAGTCCTCTCCCGGCTCCTACTCCCCGCCGAGTCCCCGGGGAAGAAGTGGCTTTTGGAGGGGCTGCCCCCCTTCTCCCGGGGGTCGTCCCCCGCGGTGGCAGCGGAGCTGGCCGGCGCTGGGGTGCCGGCGGTGGTCGTGCTGATTTTGCCCGACTCGTTGCCTTCTAGCAAGGGATCGTCTTTGCTGTCTGCATCGCTGTCTCCCTCGCTGGGGCAGAGATCTGCAAGACAAAGGGGGCCCGGGGCTGGGATCCGGCACTGCACATCCCGAAATCCCCATCGGGCTGCCACAGGGGGCAGAGACGCTTCCTGGCTGGCCAGAGGTTTGTATGGAAATACTATTTTTTTTTTATTATTATTACATAAATAAATACAGCCTCCGGCTCCCACCGCCCGCCCCGAACAAGCCAGCCCGAGTTTTACACAACGCAGCAAAATTGGCTGCGAAACAAAGCGACAGCCCGGAGGAGAGACCCTCCAGTCGGGCGGGCCCGGGGCCAGCGGCTCCGCTCCCCGGGGTTGCCCGGAGCCCCCAGGGACCCCCCAGGGATCCCCCACCGGCCGCA
Source organism: Pipra filicauda (assembly GCF_003945595.2). Lineage (NCBI taxonomy): Eukaryota > Metazoa > Chordata > Aves > Passeriformes > Pipridae > Pipra > Pipra filicauda. Next base: position 407,100 of record NW_024104405.1, read on the forward strand.
GCAAAGGCAGCGGAGCGGTGGGACAGCGGCGGCTGGGCTGAAGGGCCTTGGGGACGTGCCTCCTACGAAGTTTTACAAAGTCTTCATCCCTTTCAATGGGCAAACTTTGGAAACGGAGAGAGAGACCGACCTCCCACTCGCCTTCATCACCCCTTGGACCCCCCTTCTCCTCCTCCTCAAACGCATGCACGGCTCCAATGGATTCCTCTGCACTTCATCTCCTAATTTCAGCGCCCCAGGTGCGAAGCTCTGGTTTGCTTTTTGGGTCCCCTCCCAGCTCCCCCCCCCCCTCAGCTCGGCAGCCCTTTAAAAAAACGAGTAGAGCAACTACAAAAAAGAGGTTGTTTCCTCCTCCCCCTGCACCCTCCTCCCTGCCCCTGGATGGATTAATACATGTGAGAGAGCTGCAGACAGCTCCCAACCCTGCACGGAGAGAAACCCAGGGTGACTTTTCTATAACAAAGTTCGGGACTGTATCCAGGGGAAAGATCCTTCCTCTAATAACAGATTCAGAGAGGAATATTAATGGAGTGACTCCAGTTTTGAACTTTTGCCCCGTGGTCTGTCTTTGCTCCCTTGACTCGGAGCCGGCTCCTTTCTGAACCGAGGAGGGGAGGGATGAATGTGCAGCAAGGGGAGAGGGAGGCTGGGGGGAGAGGGAGAAGGAGAGGAAGAGTGAGGAAGACCGAGAGGAAATGAGGGAAGAAGAGGAGGGAGGGGGAAAAAGAAAGAGAATGAAAGCAAGAAGGAGAGTGAGGAAAAGAAGAGAAGAAGCAACAAACTAAAGAGAGAAGAGAGAAGGAAGAGAGAGAAGAGTGCAAGGAGAGAAAAAATATGAAAAAAGAAGAGGAAGGAAGGCAAGGGGGAAGGAAGGAAGACAGGCCAGTGCCAGAGGGCAGTGGTAGCAGCTGGGATGTGTCACCCCACAGAGCAGGCTCTCCTGGGTGGGGTCCAAGGGCCACAGCTCTCACCTTTGAGGCTGGAGGTGCCAACGGCAGGCACGGCAGGACAGGAGGACTGGGCAAAGCACTTGAAGGCCGTCTGCTCGTTGGACGACTCGTCCGAGGTGGGGTTCTCCTTCTTCTGCCTCTCGTCGTACACCCGCATGGACTGCAGGGTCAGCTGCTTCCTGCGGGCACAGGAACCCGCTGGCAGAGCGCACCCGGCACCCCCCGCCTTCCCCAGCCCCTTCCCGAGCTCCTGGTTTTGGGATGAGTGGGACAGGGGAATTAAGGGCCACGGTCCCCTCGAGGAGGGGAGCGTGTTTCTGGCAGGCAGGGCTTGGCTGCTAACGAGAGGAGATTTCTTGGAAGCGGAGAGCGGCTCCTCGGCGAGGGCAGATATTAAAGACAAGGGGCGGAGGGGAGAGGGAAGCATTCCCTGGAGATTAGCTTTTATAACCGAGGATGTTCCAGAGATATGAGCCATCCTAATGGTTGCTAAGATTGCTAGGAAGTGGTTATTTTGTTAGGCACTTTGTGTAATCTTTTCACCAACAATTAACCCGGAGTAAAAACCTATTTATATTTAGAAAGAAATTAGAAATCATTTCCGTCCTGTGGCTCCAGCGTTGGCTTTATTTTCACACTGACGGACAAGAGGAGCTGGCGTGTGCATGTTTGTGTGTGTGTGCTGGGCAGGGAGAAAGGCCCCTTGTTTTACATCACATCCCCCCCCTTCTTTTTTTTCTTCTTTTTTTTTTTTTTGTTTAAAAAAAAAGAGGAACAGACAGATTTGTTCATTATCTAAACCCCAGTGCAAATGGCTAAAATATCCTGTCTGCTGTAACAAAACAAAACAGACATATCCCTCATCAAAGGGAAAAAAAATGGTCCCTTTCTCTATTTTCTCCTTGTATTTTCTTCTTACGTTAAAAATAAAAATCTTCACTCCCATTATAAGGAGTTCTGTCCATCTGCCTGGGACACCAACTGTGTCCTGCTGCTTTGGGAAAAAATAAAGAATCTTCTATCATTATTACTTCCATATTCACGAGATATCTCTGTCAAAGCAGTTTATTTATATGTTTCTCCTCCACGTTTTAGTCTTTTCGATACAACCCCCAGAAAAATGCCAGAGGAGATTCAACCAGCGCTCAGCCCTCACTTCTCCCTCTTCTCCAATCCCAGATACAAACTACACTGGAACATTCCCTGTCAGATTTTTAAGGGAAACTTCTTTCTCCTGTGATATTTGCTTAATGTGCTGCATTCCCTTTGGCCAGTCATCCCCTGCAACGTGAAAAATAACTGTGGAAAGCAGGAAAGAATTCCCATGCAATCCGTTTGGGGTTATTAACGCCAAGATCCTTATGGATTTTGGCGGGGGGAAGTGTGGTTTGGAGGCAAGTCGAGGTGATTTTGACCTCTGCTCGTGTTCTGAGCTTTACACATGAAAACCAAACGAGGTGCCTGTATGTAATCGAGCCAGACTTACCTTTTTTCCCTCCTTCCATTCCCGGTGTCCCGAAAACCTTTGGCAAAGGGGTTGTTGTCAATTTTTAATTGGGTGATCTAGAGCGCAGAGAGAAAAAAAATAGGCGGGGGGGCAGAATAAGGGGATTTTCGCATTAAAAAACAACAGCAAAACCCCCTCTTCCCAGTCCCCCCAGCACTGGTAGGATCCTGTCAGGAGCAGGACAGGGGCAGGGGGCAAAAGGTCCCCGTTTTTGAGGGGAATCTCTGTGTTTTCCCGGGTCGTTTGGAGGCAGCTCACCCCCAGTCCCCTGCCGGGCTGGCCACTGACCCGGGCCGTGGTGGCAATGAAAGAGCCCCGTGTTGCTGCCACCACATCGGAATTAATTGAGCCGTGCAATGCGATCCATGCAAGTTATGCCTGTGCTTAAAACTCTTTAAATGCCATAATTAAACCGCAAAGGAATCATACCCACCCCCTCGCTATAATAAAATACTTTATATAATCGCATTATGCTCTGCCTGTGTGTGTGTGTTGGGGGGTGCCAGGGAGCCAGTTCGTATTTTTTGGGGGCGGGTGGGAGTTTTTTGGTTTGAGTTTCCTCGGGATTCACGTTATGGCAGGGAATGGCTGCTTGGAGCGATGGGGGTGCGGGGCATCCCCTAAGTCCCTCCGCGCATACGATGAGCGGAGGCGGATTCAGAGCCTGGCCGGGGTCTCCTCTCACTGTAACGGGATGCGGGGGATGCGGGCGATGGGAACGGGGATGCCGCCTCCCCGTCGCTCCATTCCCGGTCTTGGACCGGGCTGGAAGCGCAGCAACCTCCAATTTAGGAGCAGAGGAGGACCACGAAAAGGAAACTCCGCCCGCGTCCGAGTGCGGGCAGGACCAGCCCCGGCTCCCGAGTCGCCCCCCCCCCCCCCCCCCCCGCCGCACACACGGGATGAGGAAAGAGCAGGAAAACCCACTGCTAAAAACCAGCGGGACTTTTAATCCAGGTGCTCCCGGCCGTGCCTTCTGCTCCCCCCCCGCGCCGAGCCAAGGGCTCCCCGCCGCTCCCGCACGCCGCTTTCCAGCCGATTTCATGGCAATCAGACAAATATGCTCCTTTCTGTCCTTCAACCAAGCCGGCCCCAGCTGATAGACCGGGGCGAGCAGCCCTGCTGATAAGTCCCAAAGCAAAGTCTACTCTCTGTACACTCATTTTCTTTCATTTTCCTTGCAAGCGCCGGGCCGCAGAAAGAGAGGGAAACAGCCCGAGCTCCGAGGGGGAAGTGGCTTTTTTGGAAACCGAGGGCAGAAAGGTGCAGATCCCCCTCTCTTCAGCCCTTAATTTTTAGTGGTGAAGGATGCGAGGGGCAGAAAGAGAGACACGAGGAAGCTGCAGCGAGCGGGCGCTGCGCATCCAGACCTTCCACACTTAACGCACGCGAGCTCCAAGTTATAATTTATAGACAAAAAAACCCCCCACCAACCAAAAAACAAAAATCAAAGCCTCTTTTCCGGCTCCTTCGCTTCCTTCCACTTGACTTAATTATCGTAAAATTCGCCATTTGCCACTCTCCCGAATATACCACCTTGGTCGCAAGCGACAGTAAACCAGAAGAAATGGAAAGGCAGCGTCTGCAGCGCTGCAAAACTTTCTCACCCGGGCTCTTTCAGACCTTCCAGCTAAATTCAAGCGAGATACCCCTCTCTGATCAGAGCATATTTCTGCACCACAAAAAATAATAAAACACTGCAGGATGCAAAAAAAAAATATCATAGTAATAATAGGAACCAGACGTGTGCTCCAGCCTTATTGCCAATTGCTGTTAAAGGAGCTAAAACAGCACAAAGGCCAGGAAGAATTACAAAATCTCAGCCCCGCTGCTCTCCCCCCTCTGTCTTTCGACACACGGAGCCGAGTCTTTCTTATTTTTTTTTTCCTGATGCGTCTTAGATTAAATCCACACTGAGAGCAGCGATCCCCACCCCGTCCCTTTCCCCATAGTGGGGAGCGATACCGGGAAAAGAAAATGGTAAAACCCCCCTAAGCGTTCTTCCCCCCACCCTACCCCCAGTCCTCCCTTTTAATTGCCTTCCCCGAGGTCGGTATTAGGAGAGTGCCCGACCCCCTCCCCCGGCGCCTTCCCCAAGTTGGATCTAGGAGGTTTTGGGGGGGAAGATGAGGAGGGGAGAGAGAGAAGAACGGGATGGGCTTCGTGATTTTTAAGGGAACAGTGCGGAGTAAAAGTTCTCTTAAAAGCCAAAACACGTAAAACAAATCCTCCCTTAATCTCCTTACCTTATCATTCTGGTATGCGGTCACTGCGATGAATTCAGTCTCCGGGAAAACGTAGGTCCTGAACGTGCTGTAGGGAAGCTTGAGGATATCGTTGGCTCGGACGATGTGGAACCGGGGCTGGTACTTGTGCATGGAGTTTAAAATGGTCTATGGGGGGGCAGCGGCCGCAGCAGAGAGGGCAGGAGGGGGGGAAAGAAAACGGTCAGCAGGAGCAGCACCCCCGCCTCGCACTTCCCCCAGCCCTCGGCACTTTCTCCTCCTAATTTGCCTTCCCTCTCCTTCCTCCCCTCACTCCTCCTCCCCGCCGAGCACACTCCAAGCACACGCACACGCCTTGCAGCATCCAACTAAAAGTACTGACAGCTCCAGCTCGCCGGAGTTAGGCTCTCGCTGGACCTTTTCGGAGGGAAGGAGGGAAGGGGGGGAATCCCATCGGAGCTGTTGGGGAGAAGCTGTTGGGCTCCGGCCGCAACGTCTTTTGATTTCAAAGTGTAAAAAAAAAAAAAAGAATAATAAAAATAAAATCAACTAAGGAAGCAGCGGCAGCTACAATAGCAACACCACCACGAGAGCCTCGGCTCGGTCTAATTGCGTGCCCCAATTCACTTAAGGCCTTCTGCGAAAGGCAAAAATGTATCGTCTAATCAAATCACAGGCAGCAAATGCAATCTTCGGCACATTAGAAATCCCCCGGCCGCGGCCACACCACCAGCAAGCCCCGGCTCCGAGGCCGAGGCTTTCCCAGGAACAGAAAGAAATGGCAAGGATCGTTCAGAGCACTTATCAGCAGGTTTGTTTGATTTCACTCTTAGGGTAAGTTTTTATCTCTGCACACCCGGTAAATGTAAAGGAGTGGATAGACATGAATGGGCAACTTGACCTCTGCTTTTGGTCCCTGTTTATTTTCACTCCTGCTTGCTTTACATTATCCAGATTAATATAGATTTAAAGGTTTGCGTACTTAGGCCTTTAAGCCCTTTATACACATATGCATATCGTTTTCCTACGCTTAAAAAGTGTGATCGACTTTATTAAAAATATATATAGATATATAAAGTCACCGCAGCCCCGAGAAATATCGAGTTGCTCTACGCTGGAAATATACCTCTAAAGTTAACGCTGAGTGGCACGGAGAGGTTACAGAGTAAACTCCAGCGTTTAATCCTGACCTCAGCAGGGGGAAAAATCAAGGGCTATCATAAACCGGAGAGATGCTCGTCCCCGTGTGCGCGGAGGGGTATTTATTCCCTGTTTTCCCCGCATTTCGGGAGCCCGCGGGAGCTGCCAGCGGGGCTGCGGGTACAGCCGGGCCGAGCAGTCGCCGTGCTCCGGGTGGACCCCCCCGCGCTGGGACCCCCCTGCTCCGGCCGGGTTGGAGAGGGAGGGAATGTGGGGAGGGGGGTGGCAAAGGAAGGTGTAAAAGGCACTCACAAAGCCGTGCTTGTCAGAGATGTTGTTAGTGAGCTTCAGCTTGTGAAAGGTGACGACTTTGGACATCCATTGTTCGCCGGTGGCCGGGCTGTCCGGGTGGATGTACATTCTCTTTGGCATTTCAGGGTCAGCTTTGCCGGCTACCATCCACCGGGAATTATGGAATTTGTACCTACAATCATCAGCCGCCACAATATCCATCAATAAAATGTACTTGGCCTTTTTATCCAGTCCAGTGCATCTCACTTTAAATGGAGGAAACATTCTCCTATGGGCAGAGAGAGGGGAAGAGGGGGAGGAGAAAGAAAAGAAACGATGAAAATAAAATTAATTACGGCGTTTAAATAAGCTTCTGAATTTCGGTAGTGTGTCTACCAAACAATCGCTTCAGCTCTCAAAAGTAGAAAAGTAAGCGTGTGTCCAGCAAAAAGGCTTCCCCCCCCCCCATCCCCGGCCGAAAGGCTTCTCAAACGCTTAAAACTTTCAGGAGAAAATGGTCCCTGGATGGGAGAGGTACTCGTTCCCTAGAAATCAGCAGGCGCCTACCTCTGCCATTCCTAAACAGCAAAGGCCCATTTTGGGCTCTCTGATGTCTCATTAGTTTCCTTTTCGCCTGCTAAACAAAGAAATGGGAACAGATCGCACCCCGGTAAAATAAATATTCTGCATTATTATAACCCAGTCACACGACGAAGAGCAGGGAGGGGAGTTTTTCACTTCGCAGAGGAGGAAAAAAGCCCCAGCGAGGGCAGGGTGGCTGCCGGGGCTCTCTCCCCTTGCTCCAGCCTCCCGGAGATCCCCCCGTGTGCCGAGGGCTCCCTGCAAACCCCGCTCCCCTCCACTCCCAAGTCCGGCTCCAAACTGCAACAGGATACCACAAATTTGCTGTTTATTATATCGAGCGGTTGGCATTCAGCAAATCTCAACTTAAAAGGAAACACATGACTTTGCAACACGTAAGAGCCCTTAATACCGGCCGAGGCTTTCACGCAAAAACTTTTGACCACAATTAACAGAGAAAACTTCGGGAAAGCAGTAAAATGGGCGAGGGGAATTTTTTTTCCCCTCCTTGCTGCTTTTAGGGCTTGTATTTTTTTTTCCCTGAGCCTGTAGCCTGCAACTGGTGCTCTGCAAGTAGGTGAAGCTCCTGCTAAGGCAGCTGAAGGCCATCTAAGAAGACTTTTCAGGAGTGGCTTCCTCGAGTAATTCTCCTGGCAAATCACACGCGGAGACTTGGGGAGGTTTCTCAGAGAGCCCCTTAGAAAAACACCCGGGCGCGAAGGGGGTTTTCACCCTATGTGTCATCACAGCAATAGGCAGAGTTGTAAAAGAGCCCAGATGTCAATGAGTAGCGAATATAGAGAGGGATTTCAGACGGGTAAACCTATAAAAAGCAGAAATGCCGAGCGTGGACGCGCCGTGTGTATTCATTCATTCCCACGTGAAGGTTATATAAATACAGGGACAGGCAGCGCGGAGCTGCAAACCCTTCCCTGCCACTCCAGCAGCGGCTGCAGGACCGCTGGGGAGTTCTGTCAGCTTTTTGTGCATTTCTAGATATAATCAGTCACCACAAACGCCGCCTAAATCCGTGCACTGAGAGAGGCACAAGCTGATATACCGAGCCTGTCTGCCCTCCTGCAGCTCCCGCCCCACCAGCAGCCACACGCCGCTCCAAAGGATTTTTCCTTTATTCCCCTTTCTCTTTCTTACGGAAGAAAAACTGCGTGCAGCGAGGCTGAAACCAGGCCAGCCCCTTTTCCAACCCCAAATTATTTTCTTCCCGCTCCCAGTCTTCTCCAGAAAGTATTAAGCTACTGAACCATGAAGGGACCCTCTCGCCCCCTGCACACGCTGAGCAGGGCCGGTTCGTGGCTGGGCTTTTCCCTGCAGCGTGGTGCCCCACATGGGCTCGGCCCTTCAGCTGCCTAACACTTTCCATAATTCCAGGTGAAAGGAGATTTACGGAGAAAGGCGCCGGAGAGAAAGCCTTGCTCTGGGAGCAGCCTGGTGGGGTGCAGAGGCTGAGGGGTGGGGGAGAGGGGAAGGGAAAAAAAAGGCACGAACCCCCGACCCAGACCTACCTTCCCGATTTGGTAATCACCATCTCCGTGCCTCTTTTATGGAACTGCTCCCAAAGCTCTTTAGCTTCCAGATGCACTTTCGGATCGTCTTCCACCTCTTCTTCTGGCTCCAGAGTTTTTAAAGGCCTCAGATGGGCTGCTGCCTGGTGACCCAGGGAAGAAAAGGGGATACCAGTCTCTGCAGCCCCCACTAACTGATCCATGATGGGTTTAGCCAGAGCCCCGGGAAGGGAAAGGGCGGCTGCCCCATTGGGAGGCAAAGCCAGAGCCGGGAAGAAGGGAGGCTGATGTCCCAGCACAGCGCTCATGGCAAAGTCCGGTGCCCGGTGCGGTAAAAAAGGATGATAAGCCATGCTTGTCCCAGGGATTACTGGATCTCTCATCGGTAAATTCATCCACTCCACTCCTCGGTCTTCCTACTGCTGGAGTAGTCCCGGAGTGGTTTCTAACAGCACATCACGAAGAAGAAAAATTAAGATAATAACAACAACAGCAATAAAGCACCAAAAAATAATAATAATAAAAAAAATAAAAATAGGGTGGGGTAAAGAAGCTCTAGACAGCACAGTACATGGGGGACAGGCAGAACTTCTACAGCCTACAACTTTCCGAGCCGGGGCACATCCCCAGCCCTCGAGACAGCGGATTAACAGGATTGTTCATTATTAGTCTTGCTTTTTTTCGTGTTCGGTCTCTGAGGTTTTGTTTTGCTTTTTAGTTGATCGGGTTTTTTTCCTGAGTGGAAGTCCTTGCGCTGGAAAAGGAACGCCGAAGAGGGGAGAAAAAAAAAAAATCCACCGGGTTCGCTGTCTGCTCCTGTTGCCGCAGAAGGGCTGGACAAGCCGAGATCCTTTTTTTCCTTCTTCTTTTTTTCTCTTAGTCCCAATCCCCTTTCTCTCCTTCCGTGGCGGAGGGTGACGGCTCGAAGCTGGGTTTTCTTTTTGGGTGGCTGGCTCTGCCCCCCCTCCCCCCCACCCCTCCACCTTTCCTCCGTACGGTCAGGCTGCAGAGCAGAGGCTGGGAAAGGAGGGAAAGCAGAAAGAAGCAAACAAACCCACCCCCCCTCGCCGGCCGAGAAAGGCTCCTGAGCAACCTTCAGCAGCAAAAACTTGTAGGGAAATCTCGTTTCCGCCTCGCCTTTCCCCCTCTCCAAGCAGGAGCTGGTCAGGGTGCCCTGATTCCCATCAGGATCTCTTCTTTCTTTCACCCTCCTCCTTTTTTTTTTTTTTAAATTTTCCCCCCTCTCTTTCTCTTTCGTTCTGCCTTAAAAAAAAAAAAAATAATCTGGCAGAATTATACTGTTGTCTCCGCAAAAGAGAAAGGGAGAAAGAGAGAGGGAAAGAGAAAGGAAAAGAAAAAGGGGGGAGGGAGAAAGAGAGAAAAAGAGAAAGAGAGAGAGAGAGAGGGAGAAGGAGCCTCTCGGCTCTGAGAATTCCCTGTGAGTCTGTGCTCTGCGTGCACCCGATCGTAGGGATGTGTTGTGGGTTACAGGGGAGCTGGAGCCGCCTTGATTGGCTCTTTGACGCTTTCGGACCAATTGTGAGGCTCCATAGGCGGGGTTCTGACAGCTCGGGTGGAGGGGGACAGCGCCGAGTTATAAAAAGAAGGTGTCGGAAACTGTAACGCTGCAGCAAAGCATCACTAGTACTCCGGGCCGTGTGAATATGTCAACATGATCAGAGGGGAGGGAGCAGGGAGGGAGGAGGGAAGGGGCCGGCAGCGCCCGCCTCTAGGGGGGTACTGGGGGCCGCCTCGCCCCCCGGCCCCGGCCTCCCGGGCAGTGCCCGCCCGCTCTCCCCCGGTAGGAGCTTCCAAAGCGCCGGGACCGGGGGGGGGGGCTCCACGCTTGGCGCTGGGGTCCGAGCCTGCGAGCCCCTCCCTCCCCAAAACGCCGCTGGTATCGTAACGGGGGGCACCCCGGCTGTCCCCCCCGCCCCGGACCCCCCTCGGGAGGCCGCGGGCCCCGCCGCCCCGCACGCCCATCCCCGCAGCCGCCGGGTCGGTGTCACCCTCCCCTCCCTGCCGCTCCCCCGCTCGTTTTCCACCCCCCCCCCCTCCGCTCCGCCGCGAAAGTCGCTTTCTTTAAACGACCCCTCCGCGCCGGCAGCCGGGCGCTTTCCTTCCCCCCGCAAATCCGGGGGTGACCCCCGGGAGGTGGAGGGGCGGCCCGGGGGGTGGCTCTGCGGGTCTCCCCCCGGCTCGGGGCTGGGCTCCGGCGGCTCCAGCGGCCGCGGCCGCCGTTATTATTGTTGTGGTGGGCGGCTGGAGGCTGCGGACCCGGCGGCTGCGGATCGCGGCGGGGGCTTGGGAAGGGAAGAGGGGCGACGGCGACGGCTGGAAAATGGGATTTTTATTTATTAATTATTCCCCTTTTTCCTTTCTCTGGCTCTGAGGATTAAGGCCACTCGGCTGGCGCTGGCGCCGAGAGGGTTACGCTCCCACACCCCTCCTCTTCCACGAGGTGCGCGGGGAGGAGACGGGAAGTGCGGCTTTCCCTGCACCCGGGCCGGGGCAGCGCCGGGCGGGGGGGCCCAGCCCCGGGTTACCCCCGTGCCCGGGCTCGCGTGGAGCCAAAGACACCCCCCCTGGGGAGAGCGTCACGCGTGGGTCCGATGCGACCCCGCGGAGAAGGAAGAACTGGGCAGGATCCTCCTGGGAAGTTTCTGGGGAGACATATTCCTTGGGGGGGGGGGGGGTGACAGTACAGGGAAGCGAAAGGGGGCTTGCGGCTGTGCGTGTCGTGGGGGCCGTGGGCATGCAGGGCTCGGAGCGCCCACCCGTGTGTCAGGGGGGATATTTCCCCGCTGGGAGGTGCCGGATCATTACTCTCCCCTGGGGAGGGGGGGGATCTCCTGACGCCCCCCACCCTGCGTTAAAGAGGGGAGGATAATCCTCCGGGAGCGGAGCGGGGGAGCGCGGGGGCTCGGCGCTGGCTGCGCGCAGATGGGAGCGGAACCTCTAAAGTGATTAGCTCTTCTAACATTGCATTTTTGACGCACATGGTTAAGAGCGCTTGGCGCCAGCTTGGTGAAGTCCCTGTAGTAACCAGCGTCTAGGATCGCTTTGCATTCACCAAAATATCTCCCCTTTGGTGGGGGGTTGGGGGGTGAAGAGAGGAGGAGGAGGGAGGAAAGGAAGCGGGAGTAATGCGTTCAGAGAGGATGGGGGGGGGGGGGAAGTCTGATGTGTTTCACGGAGCCAGGAGCCTGGCTACCCGCGCAGCGCTGCGCTGTGCAGCTGCTTATCGACGAACAGAGCGAGCCTTTCCAACCTCTGCTCAGAACCGGTTCTCGAGCTCCCGCCTCGGTGGGAACCCCCAAACCCTTACGCCTTCCCCTTTAGCAGCGCCCGCAACAAACGCCCGGCGGCTCCAAGAAGTTCGCCGCGATTTACCCCGAGCGGGGCCGCCGCTCTCTCACGGGGACCGGGAGGTGCCCGCGGGCTCCCGCGGGACAAGCGCAGCCGCCCCCGGCCCCGCCGCGCCCCGGGCCCCGCGCCCGCCCCGCCGGAGCTCGCCCTCGGCGCCGCGGCACCCACCGGAGGCGCCGCCGCCCTCCGCGCCCGCCCCGCACCTTGCACCGCGCTCCGCACCCACCCGCGGAGCGAAATAAAACGTTCTGCCGCTTATGATTTCCAATTCCAGCGTCTGCCTAATGGCGTGCAAACTTCCGCCAGTTCCGAGTGACCTCCCCGACGAAGCCCCCCGGAGACTCGTATTATGAAGGGAGGCTGCACTAATCTAAGATCAAAAGCGGGAAGGTGCGAACAGTCTTTGTCTCCCTTCGGCCGCCTCATTCCCCCTTCTGTGTGTGATAAATCTACCCTGGCGCCGACTGCGCGCTGGATGATTAATTTGCAAGCAAACAAAAGGGACCTGATGGCCAGCCATCTTAGTTAAATATTGGCCAGTGCTTCCAGCTACTTGTTAGCCGCCTCTTTGCCAGAAATAAATAAATAAGCGAGGCGGAGAAATAAATAAATAAATATATGAGGAAGCCCGCAGAAATGAATGGCAAAGCGAAGGGGTGGAAGTGGGGTAAGGGAAAAAAATAAAAAGTAAAAAAAAAAAAAAAAAAAAAAAAAAAAATAAGAAAAAGAGATAAGGGTGGCCGATGGCGAAGTGCCGGGAGCGGGGTGGAGGTGGGAATGGGGCTGGTGGCGGGGGGAGGCAGGGTGATAGCACGCTGAGATAGCCGGCTGCCCCCGCGCCTCCCGGCCCGTCTGCAGCCTGGGCTTGCACCAAGGCCGACACTATCTTGGCTCTTCAAAGAGGCATGAAAGGTCTCCGCTGTCTCCCCGGAGAGCGGCCAGGCCGGGGCTCTCTAATCTCGGAGCACAAGAGCTAAAGGCCAGGGTGGGGGGGGAGCGGCTCCCATCTTCCCCAAGTCTTCCCCGCTCCACCATCGCCAGCACCTCACTGGGTTTTCCCTGGTTCAATCCAGACCCTTTGGTGGCTGAGCGGCTGGGAGAGCCCTGCTTCCTCGGATTTCACCCTCCTAAGCAACTTTTAGCGTTCGCACGAGAGCTCGGGGCTGCAGCGAGCCTGCCCCGTGCGTATGTGTTGGAGGTGTGGGAGGAGAGAGGCTCTGGCTCTCTCCCGGTGGCCTGAAGAGCCAGCTGGAGGAAGGAGGCAAGAGAAAAATAAAGGCAGCCCAGCTTTCGGGCCCACACGTCTTCTCCCAGGCCTGCGGGAGCGGCTCCGAGGCGTGTGTGCGTGCGTGGAGGGCTCGTGTGGGAGCTGCGCGGCCTCGGCGTGTCTACGTGGAGATGCTGTGTGGGTGTGTGCCACCGGGAGGGATCCGTGCCCCGGGGCACACGGCAAATCCTCGCTCCGACAGCAAAACCCGAGGTGTCCCTAACACCCCCTGCGTGTGCTCGTGGGTGCTCTGCAGGAAAGAACAAGCCCTGGTGGTGCGCGGCGAGCGGGGGCCAACAACGTGCACAACCTAAGTGGGGTTTTGCATCCTATCTGTGCTTATTCCTTATCGCGCTGCCGCTTCCAAGCATCCCCAGGGGGCCCAGACCCATCCTGCGTGCCGGCAGCTCCGCACCCTGCACGATTCATCGCCCTCCTCCCTCCTTTTCCCCCGGCGACGGAGCCTCCACTCCTGTCTCCAGCCCTTCGGAAGGCAACACCCCACCGTGGCCGCGCTGTGTTTATCCGAAATAAAAGGCAGCGGGGCTGGTTTACTTTGGCAGGTTTGCAGTAAATACCGGCTGGAGCGCGGGGGGTGTCTGGTGAGCGGCAATGACACGCTCCTTCCCAGGGAAACTCTTCCCAGCCCTGTGCAGGCCCTTCCCCAGCCCCACAGAAGGTGTCAGCAAACGGGGGCCATGTTGACACAGCTCCATCCCAGAGTGGCACTGCAGGCCACAAGTGGAACGAAGCAGGTCTCTTAGGGAGCCAAGTCTATGTACTTGTATTATATAAACTGCTAGGGGGAGGGGGGGGAATCGTTACAGCACCTCTTTGCCTTTCCCTTTGGCAGAGCCCTTCCTCCAATTGCCAGTTGGATTTCATGGAAAGTCTGGCCCGAAAACTTTGAAAAATAACCTGCCAGCGTCCAAAAAAAGCGTTGTGAGGCATTATAAATAGCAATAAGAGAAAAAAACATGTCTGCCTCCGGGCAGGCTCGACCCCATCGTGTCCCACCACAATCGAAGGGGCTGTTCCCATCTCTCTGAACAGACGTAGAGGGGGGAGACAGGGGGATCAGGTCCCCTTCCAACATAGCCAACAGGGCTTTGCAGGGCTGGGGGCAGCCCAGAGACAGTGGTACATGTGCCTTATTGGAACACTGGGGAAGAAAGAGGAAAGCAGCAGTTAGAGAGGCTTCTCCTCCTCCACGGCTCCCTGGGATGCAATCCTCTGGGAAAGGCTGCTCGTTGCAATCCTCTGGGAAAGGCTACTCGTGGCCCAGCCTGGTGGGAGCAGTGCAGCACTGACTGTGGCAGAGCCGTCCCTCAGCATGGGGTCACCACCACGCCGACAGTGAGCGACCCTTCCCTGCCTCTGCCGGGAACAGCCCACAACTCCTGGCTCCTCCTGAGCCCCCAGGGCCTGGTCCCGGATCCTGCCAGGTGTTGGCTCTGGTGGGAGCCCAACCATCAGGGCTCCGGGATTATGATGACAAACATCAATCGTGCTCAGATCGCTCAGGTTCCTCCCCTCCCCACAAAGACCTGTGTTCACCTTGTCCCTGTCCCCAGCTGCTCTGACAGTCTCCAGTCGCCTCCACTTTGCCATGGACTAGAAAAGAACATAAAGGAGCACCCAGAGCTGCCTGCTGCAGCTCTCCCCTCTGCCACCAGCCAGGCCCGGCCTCACCGACCAGGGCATGTCAGGGCACAGCAAGATTTGGGGCCGGACCTCTTCTCTCCCCAGCTCACATCCCTTTTACCTTTTCAGAGCCATTTTTGCAACACTGAGTTTCCCCTCGCCACAAACCAACACCCACTGCACACACGGCCCCGGTGGCCCTTTCCACCCCCCTGGCCTTGTTCTTCTCACCAGTGTGTTGCTGGCAGAGGCGAAATGAAAGCCCTGCTCCCTCCTCGCCCTCTCTGCACCCGTCCTCCTGCTTCCACCACCGTTGGCCAAGCAGAAATTGTAAATAGAGTTCACTATTTGGATAAGGGTTGTTTTTTTTTTGTTTTTTTTTTTAAGTACCCGGGCCATACATACAGTTTGCCTCTCAGGAAGTCGCACTAATTGTCGTTTCCTATAGTCAAACAGATCTATCTTTTCAATGCTGTCTTTGTGTGTCTGCGTGCGAGGGAGAAAGAGGGAAGGAGTGGATACGTTTATTCAATTATTTAAACACACACACAACACAACAAGAGGGCCGAGAAGGGCCGGTTCCTCCCGCAGCAGCCCTCCAGCTCTCCAGATGCAGCGTTGCCCCCCCACCTCCGCCTCCCCGCACACCCAGTAGAACAAGGCACTCGAGAGCACCCGGCAAAGAAACCGATTTTATCTTCTTTGACCATCAGCCGTGTTCTTTAACAACCCAGAACTGGAGCCTTTCCCATCTCCACACGGCCCCCGGGCGTCTGCTCTGCACCCCCGGCCCCGAGGGGAGGGCGCAGCATCCCCGGGACTCGGAGCAGGGCCGGATCCCGAGGGGTGCTGAGCCCCACCGGGCACACGGCAGACGCCGGGGTTGAAGCAGAGCAAAGAGGGGATCCCAGAGCCTCCGGCACCGCCACTCGCACACACTTTACTCCCGTTTTCTTCAAGATGCCACCAAGTCACCCGGTCATCGATTGATACCTCGGCCCGGGCGAGGGCGGGGGGAGGAACAGCTGTTGCAAAAGGACATGGTAAATCTAATAGGGGCTGCTGTCAATAGAGAAATGACAGGGAAGAAGAATCGGCTTCTTAAAGTCTGCTGAACTAACACTCATCATGCAGCCGCGGACACGTATTCTCCATCGGAGCCTGGTATTCATTACTATTTTCCTTACTAGGTTTCAATTAAAGAGCTATAACCCCCACACGCACACCCCAAGGCAGGGGATACATGAAAGAGAAGAGGAGGCAACGGACAAACTCCTGCCAGCCCCGAGCCCCTGACGTGCCCAAGCGAATCCCCCCAGCCCCGAGCGCCCGGGCCGGGGCAGAGCCACGTCCCTGCGGGCGGCGGGACCCCGCGCCCGGCACCGCTCCCTCCCTCTCGCCATGGGCTGCAGGGCTTAAAAAACTGCTAAGGGTGGATGTTCTCGAGGCATCTGGTCAGCAGAGATGCTCGGGGCACAGCGGTGGGGCACCCACAGCATGACCGTGTCCCCGATACCTTCATTTCACTCCTTCCTCCTCGCGGGAAACAGATCCTAAATTATCCCCGGCGCAAAGAAAGAAATTTAACAAACCTCACCGATTTTTGGGGGGGAAAGGGAAGAGTTTTAATTTTTTCCAGTGTCCCAGTTAGGAGGTTCATGAGGGGAAAGGAGCTGGGAACTTTTTTCCTCCCCCGTCTCTTGCAGCTTCTCTGTATGTTTGACCCTTGGCATCTGCCTGCGAAGGGCGAGGGAAGGGTTTCACCCTCCCTGCCTTCAAACGGAGGCTGCAAAAGGCAGCCGAAATGTGCCAGCTCAGCTTTGGGAAACTTTTGGGTAGCGGCAAAGTTTCACTAAAGGACTTGACCGCTCCGGTCAACCTAAAACTACCACCCGACATTGCATGGCAAGGGGCTCCCTCTGAGCGGCAGCCCAGACAGTGGGAGTGGAGGAGAAAGTCCTCTCTTCCTTCCCCACCGCTTCCCAACTCTCCCTACTGCCAGGTGACACCATCCCGCGGGGGCTCAGCCGGCCGGGGACCGGTAGCCCAGACCCTCCCCCCTGCCCTGGGGTCTCCAGGCAGCCCACCCTCCATCCCCTGCCCTGTGAGGGCACTGCCCGCTGCGCTTCGCCAAAAAAAGCTCCTTCTACACGCTCACACATCCACACACGATCCAGCGAAAACCCTCTGGAGATCATTTCCGTGGGGAGCACGACGAGATGGAAATAACTAACAATAATTAAAAAAAAAAAAGGCAAAAAAATAAATCAGGGGCTCCTCTCTGTCTCTAGGGCGTGGGAGGTTTTGCAGCGCTGTTTTATTTTAGTTTAGTATTTTGAACAAACTTTTAGATTGATTTCCGGAAAGCGCAAACGCGCACACATGGGAAAGTGAAAAAACCGGTCCTTCGAGGTCATCTGAGAAGGGGAGACGGGATCTGTATCCTCCCCCCCCCCAAAAAAAAAAAAAAGTAACAGAAGGGGAAAGATCCCATGTTTTTATAGTTTAAAAGTACTTTGAATTATTTGCTTTTAATGGCACACGTGGCTGCAGCAAAGACGGGATCTGCTTTCGATATTGCACTTGCTCCTTGCTTTTCTGTACATGTGTATGTGTGTGTACATACATCTCTAAGCCTTACAGCCCCCACTCCGTGGCCACGTTTCGTCTCTCCACCCTTTCCCCTGGACCAAAACCAAGTCCCAGGCCACGCTTGCTCCTACGGTAATTACTGTTCTGCTGGGATTCGGAAACACGGGCAGAGCCGACTTCTGCCACAGCGTTTCTCTGGAGCAGCAGGAGCGTTGTGAAAATTTATTAAACCCAGATGATCCGGGAGTCGGGGCAGACGGAAAAGACTTCCAATTAAAGCCGAGCGGAGCAGAATACAGCCAGCTCCGCGTCGCAGGTGTAAACAGTATTCGTGCAGCTCTCGCTCCGCTTCCCGGAGCGGATCCTTCCCCTTGCTGGAACTGGGGTTAGAGAGGAAAGGTTTGGGTTGGTGTTTTTTTTTTTCCCCCGCAGGAGATTTTGCTGGGGAGCCATCGGGCTCGCCCCGGCGCCGGGCTCCGCGGCGCGGAGCATCCTTCCCCGCGGTCGATGCGCGCCTGGGCGGCTCGGTGCCTGCAGCCCCCGCGGGGCCACCGGCCGCCACCTCCTACCCCTGAAAAATCGCTGCTCACCTGTTGCTGCAGCCGCTTCTTTAATGGCATGGGCTTTAAGGGGAAGCTAAATCGCTCACAAGCGATCTCGGAAAAGCGGCGGCGGGAGAAAATAATTCCGGTTACGCGGGAGATGGGGTAGGACAAAATAGACAGGGAGCCGGGGCATCACTGCTGATGCTCGGGATGAGAAAGGAAATGCGCTCCCATAGAGCACAGCTACATCCTCCTCATTTTGGTACCAGTTCTTACGGGGTTGGGAGCGTAAATGCACCCGGGAAAGCGGTTCCCTGTTTGCCAAGTTCAGGGCATTCAGGAGCCCAAATCACCTCGGGGTCCGCGGGAGCCACCCCCCTCAAACAGCTTTTTCCTCCTCAGAGTGAGGCTTGACACGCACTCCGTTCACGGGGCACTCAACTTTCTGATGTTACAGTCTAAATAAGAGAGAAAAGCATTAATGAATGTTTAATCCCTGTTTTCTTTAAATACCATTAGGACAATTGTCCAGATCCCGGGTCAAGGAAAAATGCTGTTCAGTGGAGACAGGAAGGCGACGGGCTGGAAGGAGAAGGGGGGATTTTAAGAGCGAGTAAGTGGGTGCATAGTGCCTGGAGCTCACCTTCTGCAAAGACAAGGTGTGATTAATGCCCGCCACTTGTGGAGCCGTTTGCCCCTGCCCCGGCTGATGCTGCAGAAGCAGCACAAATCCTGCTGCTCGTCCCCCGACAGCGAAGTGAGCAGAACAGATTGTGAAAGCCTCTGCACGCCGGGACGGGGGTGGGAGAGTGGGGGAAAAAGAGAAAGAACATACAAGACAAGCCCGTCCCAAGAGCTGGAGTGGGCAGAGTATTACATGTACAAACATCCAAACAAGATTCGAGAAGTACAAAGCGTCGGAAAATCCGGAGCAGCCACATAAAAAGAGAAGTTAAGTAGGAAGTGGTGTAAAAGTGTTGTCATTTATTTTGCCTTCCCTTACAGATGTTCTGCATAAAGCCCTATCTTAATGAGAGAGAGAGGGAGAGGGAGGGAGGGGGTGAACGCCGGGTGAACCCCGCGCTGCCGGCGCGGGCGGGGAGGGGGCGCGGGGGTCCCCGCCGGCCGCCCCCGCGGAGGGCCGGGCTCGCCCCGCGGAACGGCTCCGTGGGCTCCGGCCACGGGATGGCGCCGCGGCCACCGGCTCTCACCTGCCGGAGCGGGGCTCACCTGGGCGGCCCAGCTCCCTCGGCCCGGCCCGGCGCGCCCCCAGCCCCGGTTCTGCCCCGGGGAGGGGGTCGGGTGCCCGCAGTGGGGCAGTGGCTGGAGCGGTGGCACCGCTCATCTCAACGGATCGCGACACAAGAGCTATTGGAAGTGACAGCCAGGCGTTTATGGGCTGAGAGACAATGCGTGCCACGGCCAGAGCATCCCCGCTCCTCCGCCGGGGACCCGCGGGTGACGCGGGATAACCTGTCCCGGGGGTGGGTGGTGGGAAAGGGGGGCGAAGGGGACGGGGGGAAGTTCAGATTCAGGCGGTGAGTTAGCAAAGCTCGCCAGGAGGGAGGAATAACGCGGCGGGGCGAGAGAAGCGCTAAACCGAGTTTAAGGACCGGGAAGGGAAAGATCCGGTCTTCAAAACAGCTGGACTAAAAATATCCACCACCCCTCCTCTTACACTGAAGGCTGGGTGAAGGTGTATGAGATCTAATATTTCAGGTGACATAAGAAGGGAGCAAAAACCCTGCCAAAAGCATCTCTCATCCATCACCGCCCCCTCTCCCGAAACACAGTGACCACCACCCCTCCCAGCAAAAAATAAAACCCTCAAGAAAATAAATCCGAAGTCACGTCTCGCCGTCACCCACCAGCCAACAAAAACCCCTTAATTTTAAAATCGCGTTTCATGAGCCCTACTCGTCCCCGTCAGACCAGGAGAGGCACCAGTCGCCCCTCGCTGCCCCCTTTCCAGGGCAGGTGCGCCCACCGCCCGCTCCTACCATCAAACCACGATCCCAAAAGCGCTGGGGACAGTAGCTGGGTTTAAGCATAAAAAAAGAGCCTGTTTACTTCTTTATTAGTGTCGAGCCTACTCTAATTACGAGAAATCGCTGCTCTCGGGCTGAAACGACGTGTTGTCCTGTGCTTGTAAAATACATTTCAAGTAATTCTTTTCTGTCTATAAAATACAGCGTGAGTGCGGGGAATATAAATAAACCGCTGTCCATTTGTTTAATGCTGTTTTAGCCAAATTGACTGGCCGGATTGGAATTCGACATAAAAGCTTTAGTTTGCAAAACATCCGCGCTGTAACGTCTAGGAGACACAGGGCTCGAGCTCCAGCGCGACGGGCACGTTAACTGCATTAAAACCCCTCCATACATTTTCGAGCTTTTGCTTTTCTTCCCCTCTCGCAGCACATCCACCCGCTCTCCTCCCCGCCTCCGGGCGCCTGCGCCTGGTTTTCTCCAAATGAAGTATTTTACGTGATCGATGGAAGGAGTCATTTGGCCCATAATTAGGTCAATAAAATCAATGTTTATTCCTCTGATGGCCTGAAAGCTAATAAATTCCTCTTTTATATTCGCTCCCTCCGAAGATTAGAAACGAGCTGCCCCAGCCCCAGTGACAGCGGAGCGGGGCGGGCGGCAGCCCCGGCCGGCGGGGATCGCTCCTCTCCGCCGGGGAGCAGCGCTCCCAGCCCTCCACCAACCCAGCTGCTGGCCAAAAGAAAAAGTTTTTTTTAAAAAAAAAGGGGGGGGGGAAAGTTTTCCCTAGTCCTATCCCTCCCCACTCCTGTTTATTTTTCAAGGCGAGCCAATTTATAGCGAATCCAAATTTAGTCTAACACTTCCCCCCCCCCCCCCCCCCCCCCCCGTCGCGCACACACACGCTCCACTCCAGTCTCGCAGATAACTTTATTTCGCTTGATTCCCTCTGGAGCCACTGCTAGGGAAAAAAAAAAAAAATTCTAAGCCTTTTCATGGACACGCAGGGAGGTTTGAAAGCGCCTTGGAGAAATCCTATTAGAGTCGGGGAAAGCAAAGCTTTTAGGGCAACAATAAAACCAACCCAAACCCGCGACAGTTTTATTTTTCACGCAGTAATAGCGAGGAAAAAGCATCCCGGTTCTAATCAGATCAATATAGAGACACACAAATCTTTGCAAAGGTTTAGCAGTTTACAGTGGGTTCCAGACCTTTGACATACATTGCGGATTAATTGGGCACTGTCAAGAGGGGGGAAGAGGAGGTGGGATTCCAGTTAATTAGTCGAGAAATGAATAAAAACTAAACATTATCGGAATTGTCTGCGGGTCCCGGTTTGTTAGTGGGGATTTGGGGATCAGCTTTTGTGCGCCGTAAATTGGATCTGAGTAGCGTGGTGCTGTCTTACACTGTCGTTTTGTGAACTGGCGACAGCTCGAGTCCATGGGAAAACTTAAAGGGAACCTGGGGCCGGTCACAGAGCCTCATTATCTCATGTCGGATACCATCTTTCGGGGAGAGCGTTTAATCAACAGTGGCACACAATCCTTCCCTCGCAACCTGGGCAAACCGCACCACCTTCCCTTCCCTCCTCCTTGCAAACGGCCCGAGAGAGAAAAACATAAGAAGCCCCCTTTCCCCAGTGGGTGAAACCATCCCACGAGCTGGGAGGCGACGGCGGAGTCCCCAAAGATCCCGGAGCCGGGGCGGCGACGGAACCCCCCGAGCTGCCGGAGCCGGGGCAGCCCGCAGCGGGTCCCCAGCCGGGCACGTGGGGCTTTGCCCGTCCTCGCGTTGGAAGGGCTGGGTCTCCGCGGTCCCTGGGTTCCTGCCTTTCCCCACAGAACCGGGAAAGAGTTGGGCCCGTGTCCGGAGGGAGTTTTCCCCGCGGCGCTGGACGGGGCGGTCCCCGCTGCCCACCCGCGGAGCCGCCTGGACGCCGCTCCCCGCCCGCCCTGCCGACAGCCTGACTGGCTTCTCCCTCTTCCCGGCCTGCTTTCCTCAAGGAAGGCACGGCTTGCCACCCGCTGGTTTCCCGGTCCTCCGGGCCGCCCCGCCGGGCAGGCGGCGGAGCCCCGCGGCCCCAGACCGGCGGAGCCCTGCCAGGGTGTCCCCGGGCTGAGGAAGGGAGTTTCCCTTCGCTCTCAGCAAGGTGAATTCCCAGGCACACTCCTCCCTCCGCCTGCCCTCAAGGGTCCGGCTGGCAGGGAGAAGGGAAAAGAGATGGGAACGAGCGAGGAATCCGGCAGCACCTTCCCTCCAGCCGCGGGAGGGGAGCCCTCACGGGAGGAAAACCTTCAGCAGTGAAGGCAAATGTTACTCCCGCCGTGCCGATGTCCCGAGCACGGGGGCTCCGGCGGGGCAGCCGCGCTCCGAGGTCCCCCAGTTCTGCCCGGAGCCAGCGCGGAGCCGGGATGGAGCGAGGGGAGCAGAGAGGGGGAGCCCTCAGTCCACGGGAACTCTCAGCTGGGTGTGGGTGTCCCCCCCGAGCCTCTTCGCGGGCTCCCAGGTGGAGAAGAGACCCCTGTGAGGGGGTGACGGGTCTCTGGAGAGATCTGTTGGGGGGTCGGTCCGTGTAACCAAGCAGGACGGGGCCGGGAGAACCAGCCTGTGGCGGACCGGGAGGAGATGGTTATGGGAGGAGCGCGGGTCCAGGTACCCCACCATCCCGCGTGGGGCTGGGAGAACCCGAGGGACGAACAGACGGACCTTGGCCCCCAGTAAAATCCGCTGCACCCCGCTGCTGCAGTCAGGGCGATCCCCGTCCTCCGGGAACGCCGCATCCCTCCTCCGGGGCTGAGCAAGGACGGGCCCGGGACGCGAACTGCCCGCCGGGGTCGGGGCAGCCGCCCGGGCGCTGCTGCCGCTCTCCCGGCCGCCTCCCGGGCCACCGGTGCAAGTCCCCGGCATTCCCCTATCCCGAGCAGAAGGGATGTTCCAGCTCCCCTAAGGTTGCGAGGGCGTCATTCCCAGAGTAGGGGCAGGGAGGAAGGAAGGCGAAAGCCGCTGGGGTTTTGGGAAGGGAAGCTTTGGAAAAGGAGCGCATCCCGGTCCGTGCCCGGGAGCTGCCTTCACCTCCCACGCGGGGCGGCGCGGAGCCACCGGCGGTGGCCGCGGGGCCGGTGACAGCCCAGCAGAGCCCGGAGCATCCCGGTGACAGCCCAGCAGAGCCCGGAGCATCCCGGTGACAGCCCAGCAGAGCCCGGAGCATCCCGGTGACAGCCCAGCAGAGCCCGGAGCATCCCCGCGGCCGGGCAGCAGCCTCTGCCCCGGCCTCCTCCGGGCCAGTAATTGGGTGTGCTTAAAATCAACCCCGCTAACGAGCCTGTTGTCCTCCTCACCCCACCCCCGCGTGTGAAACATTGTCATTAGGCGTCTAATATCTCCGTCGCTTCCAGGGGGGAATGGGAAGAGGCTGCTCGAAAAAAACCACAAACAAAAGAAAGTGTGTGAACTCCCAGCGCCCATATGCACAGCACAATGCAAAGCGGGTTAATATCAGTTAGCAGTTCTGCAGTGACCTGTAAAGTTGCCTCTCTGGAAAGATTCTTGATGTATTACTTAACATGGCTACACAGTTATCTGTCTCGGCATTAATGCGTCCATTAAATCACTGTTGAGTAGCATCAACCTACTCCCGAGTCTTTCCGTCCCCTGGGAATATGGTTTCTAAACAGGATCAAACATGTGATGCTGACAAGTCATGAGATAAGTTATAATTAATTAGAGTTTGCTACATCTACAGAATGGGTACTTGGGGGAGTGGGGATGGACCGGGCCATTAAGGACTTCAGCCAGGAGGGAGGATCTATAATATTGAGTTGGAAAACAAGAAGAAGTAATAATCAAAGGTGGCCGAAGAAAACTGCAAACCTTTAGCTTTCAGAACTCAGTCAAGATTAAAGTTGTTCTTGATGGGAAACACACCATGCCCTTCTTAATGAAAACCATGGGGAGACCGACGCTGCGGATGGCTTCTTAAAGAGGGAGAGGAATCCTCGCTCCGGGTTTGAGGACAAAAATCGACGGCACAATTTGCAAAGGGAAGAAGAGAAGGAGAGGAAAGAGCCGGGAGAAGGGACCCGCCTTGCCTGGCTGAGCAGCGAAACCGCAGCCAGAGGTCACGTCCCCACCCGACACACACTTTGGGGTCGTTCTGCAGATGTTCCCCTGATTCAGAGAGGCCCACAGGGTCCCCTCGCCTGCCCCAGAGTGCCCTGGAAGCTGCCGAAACCCCTCTCCTCCTGGCAGACAAATGGCCCCTCTTGCCCTGGGCTGGGGCCAGCCTCCAGCCCTCCCCCTGCCCTCTCTCTGCTGGAATGACAGTTAAAAATCAGACAGCAAACAAGTGGATTTTGGTCTGAGCTGTAATAGCCCTTATTTACTTTGCTTTAACAAACAGCTGGGGGGGGGATTTACTTTCAGGAGGGCTGTAAAAGCTCCGCACGGGAGGGGAAAGGCAGAGGATGGAGGTTAACCGGCGGCACGGGGTGTCTTTTCATGCCCTTTGCGAGTCAAAGCGATGGCCGGGTTTATTTGCTTGCTCTCTGCAATAAATGGGAGCCCTTCAGGTGAGAAGATGCTGGAAGGGTGGAATGACAGGACAGATTTACACCTGTCCTGTCCTTACAGCTTACTCTGACAACCCCTATAGCCTACAGAAATGACCAGTGGTGCCGCGTAGTCTGGGGCAGTCAGCAGGTTCACTCGGCTTTTTTGTTGCTTTTTCTCTCTGTACCCCCACCCCCCACCCCTCCTGCTTCTAACTCCCTTTCCCCTCTTTTCCTGTGGCACGACATGAAGCACAGAGAGATGGGCCCGACTGAGAGGCTCCCCCGAGCCACCCCCTGCCCCAGGAAGACAAATATCACAGCTGACCTCGTGGAGCCCCTTCTTGGCACCTCCTTGGTTGTGCAGGGTGCCCAAGGTCTGTGACCACCACACTACAGCCTCCTCCGATTCTCAGCTGTCCCCCCCTAGACAAGAAGGCAGAGAGGAGATAACCCCCCTCATGTCCTGTCCCCAGCCCCCCCCAAACATCCCACCTCGATGACAGAGGCTGTCCAGATGCCTCTGGAATCTGGCTGGACCTGGCTGCCATCTTCATCTGTGGAGAGGACAAAGGCTGCATTCCCCATCTCCCACCCCAAGGGCCTGTTGCCACCTCCGAGTGCCTGCTGAAAGCCCTCCTCAGAGCCAGCTCTCAGTGTGGCGTCTGGTGGAGCCACGACCACTCAGCCCTGCATTCAGCACCCCCGGAGGAAGGGCTGTCTGAGCCATTCTGCCCGAGGGCACGGGGAAGTGTTGCTGAGGGTCCCAGCCCCTCTGGAGGGAGGGGTGGAATGAGTTTCAGTAGCCCCCAGCCAAAACCATCTCGTGAGCAGGCAGCTCAGCCCAAGATCTCATCACCCGACCTCGAGCAAACACCGCTTAACAGGACCTTGGGAGGCACTCCTGGCGTGGGTGCCTAAAGTTATAGTCAAAGAGCCAAATAGAAAAGCCACAGGACATGGCAGCACATAACTGAGGTCTTCTGAGGGATCCCACGTGCCCACCACGTTCCCAGGACAGAGCTCCTGGGCAGCAAAGTGCTCAGACACGGGGTGCACACACAGGACCCCACGCACAGAAGAAACACCAGGTCCTAAGCTGCTCTAAGCACTTTCACCCCAAGTTTTTAAGGTGCCGCGTTCTGCTGGGGATCTCCAGCTGGAATCCTCTTCCTGCAACAGGCAAGGAAGCCAAAGCCACATGTTCTTACAAAAAAAAAACCCCAACAAACCAGAGAAGGCTTCTCACCACCCCGTGTCTATTCTTAGGCTCATTGCAGCAATGATTTCTCAATTACACAAAGTCAAACAGTTTCAACAGAAAAGACTGGGAATGCCTCAGAGGAGGACTCTTGCCTCCCTGGGGCTAGGAAAGTGTAGAGAACCTGTCCCAAATGAGGCAAGCCTGGGGATTTGCAAACAGGTCCCTCTGTTCCTGGCGACAGCCCTAAGCCCTGGAATGGGGTTATAGCCAGAGGCAAGCACTCGAGATTCCTCTAAAATCTTTGGGAACATCTAAAGGTTCGGCACTTCTAAAAAGCTCTAGAGGCTTCTTCAGATGCCTGGAGAGAGATTTCACAGCTTGCCTCATCTTAATAGCTAAGTTTTGAGTCTCTGGCCAGAAAAATAGGCTGTGCAACTTCAGAGTGCCTTCCCTGGGATAATTAAGATTAATAACTCACCATTTCAGCTATGATACACACTATTACTGCTTAGTAATCATGAGATAATATCGTTTGTGGTAAAACTCATCCCAGAGAAGATGGATGAGGATATCCCAAAGGAGTAACGGGGGACAGGGAGAGGAGTTAAACCTTTTATAGCCTGGAAGGAGCAGAGGTGCCTCTCCCTACTGCATTCCCTTTGGGAGGCTGAGGTGCACTGGGATGATTCTGCCAACAAAGACGTTGCAGGAAGTGATGAGGCCAAGAATATCCTCTGGAAACTTAAAAAAACTGGTTTCTGTTTTCCCCTCTCCAGTGTGAATATGCAGATGAATTTGCACATGACTGCTCTGTACAGTAAATGCTTCTTTAAGAGACAGAGATGTGCTTTGGAATTGGCAGGGGGAAGAGGATGGAATTCAATGCTATTTTGAATTGCCTCTTTTCCAGCCACTCTGGAGTTGATGGGATGACATTTAAAGGGAGGCATCAATCCCTTTAAGGTGCATGACCACACGGGGTTACACCTTGGTGCATCTCTCCATGGAGGTGCTTACTCAGCCACTGTGTCCAGAATTTCAGACACGCTGTGTGTGTTTGGTGATCTCAGATCAACCCCAAAGTCAAGTTCAAGGTCTCATCCCCGTTGCTTTAAATGACCTGGACCCTGCCTCTCAGAAAAAACACTTCCCCTCCTGTGTGCTGGGGTCACTGGAGCTGCTGGAGTTTGTTCCAGGAGGGGGTTGCAAAGGGGAGAGTGCTGACAGCTGGCTTTGCTCGGTGAGAGGCCACTTCTCACCTCCATTTACCAAGCCTGGGTGTGGTTACCTCCTGGTGGAGATCCCCTTTGTGTCCATCAAGGATTTCCCAGATGGGAATACAAGCTGCCCTGCCAGATCCCAGACACGCTGGATTTCCTTCCCACTTCCACCCAACATCCTCAACACATCCAGGGCATCCCAGAAGCGCTGGCTTTGCTGCAGCCCATCTGCGTATCTGCAATGGCCACGGCTGGGAAGACTGGATGTGTTAAGCCCACACATGATTTCCAGGCATGGAAAAGGGCGTGCTCAGAAACCCCAGACATTTTCTGAGCCGACTCAAGACCTGCCACGGTCAGATGGTTTGTCCAGCCAGAGGAGTCCTGAAGATGGAGCACATGGCTGGGAAACGTGGGATGTGGAGGGAGTTAAGGGCGTTCGGAAGACACTTCCAAATGTGCAGTTTTTCTTGCATGACACACAGGGTCACTCTTGTCAACAAATATCCTATTTTAATATTTCATTAAACTTTCATGGTGTACTTTGAGTCCATGATAGAGGCACAGTCAACAAACCTAAAAATCAATTAATCAGTCCCTGAGCGAATACCCGCTGAGAGAGAGAGAAAGGCTCCCATTAATTTCTCCAGACTTCAGGTCAAGCCCTAAATGTATAAAGATCAAAAGACCTGGAGATTAGCATTGAGCCAAGTCATCAGCAGTGGGATTTCCAAAGGCCACAATCAGCCCCTTGCAAGTAGTCAGGCAAAAAAAATATTGACCGAGATTTTTTAGTTCCCCCCCCCTTTTTTTTTTTTGCAGTGAGGCAACTCTTGATTTTTATTATTTTTTCTTTTAAGAAGGGAAATTGTGAAAGAAGTTGTTTGCACTTTTCACCACAAGTGAGAGTTTTCTTAGTTTTCCACACGCACACGCTCACTTCCACACACACACCACATCACTCCAAAGTCCCTGAAAAGATGAGTGACAGCCAAATTGCCTTGAAGCCTTCACTTTTTGCACATCTCCCTGCCAGCTTTGCACCAGGAACAGGTGGTTTTCGCACCTAGCACATATTTGTGCTGGCCGAGTGTTAGCAGTGAAATCAAACCCTTCCCTTTGACCCAGGAATTTTGATGGGAGAGGGAAGGGTGACTTGTTGGAGGGGGTGTGGCGCTTCTTTCCACAGGAACGTTTATCATTTCTCTGCTGAAAAAGAGACCAATAACCCATACCCCGTGCCTGTTATTACCCTGTGAATTCAAAGGTGTCTCGTTTTTAATGGGCCCTTAGCAATAACGCCGGCACCTCATCATTTATCATCTTGTGCTGACATCTCCCTTGATGCAGAAAGCTCCTGAATGGCACCTCTAAAAGAGGTGTCAGCACAATGAGCCGTGAGGGGTCTCGTAGCTTTTCCTGCAGTCAAGGAAAGGAAGTCCCGAGGCGTGTTTGTACCTTTAAACAGGAGCATCAGGGATGGTAGCAGACACCCTGTATTCTCCTCTCTAGCCTCTCTACAGTGCCAGGCAGAGCACAGTGGATGAAAATCAACCTCTGAGGGCCACATCTCCCTCCTCAGCAAGGGCAAGAGGGATGGGACACAGGAGCATGGGCAGGAGAGCCCTGCTCCCCACCTCCTTCCTGCATCCCACGACCACTTCGGAGCCAGCACAGCTTGGAGATGTCCCTGCACAGGGCAGAACTGACCCAAACTGCTTCTCCTCCCTCCCAAACCAAAGCTAAAACCAAGAGGTGAATCACAGCTTTGACCTACAATTCGAAGCCTGCTTTTTTCCCAGGGCTTTAAGGAAATCTCGTGTTAAATCCATAACCGAGTCCTGAGGGAGACAGGCAAAACATCCTCTGACACAGCTGACCTCCTTTCTCCCTCTCTCTCTCTCTCCGAGAAGATGTTTTTTAAGGAAAGAAGCCAAAAATTCATCTTAGGGAAATGAGCAGAGCTTGGCTGGGCTGGGAGGGCTGAGCTGACTTTGGCCAGGCAGGCACTGCCTCCTAACCTGCTCCTATGCAAATCCCACCACCACCACCACCACCAGCCTCACCCTGGCCAGGCTGCTCTTTCCTCCTGGTAGCCAGGTTTTTGCAAATACAGTCTTGCCACAAATCCATTTGCAATGGCCTTAAATGACAACAGCTGATTTTGACGCTCACAACAGTAAATCTTCCCTTCCCCCCTCGGAGGGTTTAGCAGGGCGATGCTGATTTTCTTCTCCAAACCTTGCCTGGCACAGGTTTCCCTATCTCATAGCCTCATGCAAGCACAACACTCTGTAATTATCAGGTCCAGAGTCTTTCATTCGAGTGCCTTCAAGGACTTTGAAGAATTTTGACTCGGGGGCCCCTGGGGCGAAAGCCCAAGGATTACTTTGCCCAATTTACTTATGAGTAAACTGAGGCACAGCAGAGAGAAACCTCTAATTTTCGCGAGTCTCTTCATTCAGGATTCCTCGTTTTCCACACTCCCAGCTCAAAAAATGCCCTAAAGGCTGCAGTATTCAGGGCTGCTGAGCAGCCAGATATTCAGAGGAAGGATTTTGCAGCGCTCCAGAAAGCCAACTCCATCATCTTCCAAACCACCCACTCGGAAAAAACCAGGGCATCCAAAACTGGCGGTTTGTTACGCTCAGCTGATAACAGGGTGTGCTATTAATGAGCCCCAAATCTCAACCTTTCTGTATTTTCATTGAAGAGATATCTAGAGGGGAAAATAGCAAAGCAGGCAATATCTTCCCCCTCTTCTGCCCGAGAGCTCAGTGTGTGGGCAAAGGGGAGGTGTCTGCAAACAGCCTCACAGGAGGCTCAGTGCCTGGGCTTGCCAGGAGACACCTCTGTCACAAGCAGCACGTAGGGCCACGAGCACCACATCTGAACCAGGATCCGTGGCTGATTTCCCATTTTAATTAGGGCACACTGAGGCTCAGGTAAGAACTCATCCCTCCTTTGTCCTCCAGGGTTGTGCACAAGGGATGGACTCTCTGTCGAGCAGTTTATCCAGTGTCCACTAGCACATGGACACCAGGGATGCTTTATCACCACCTGCTCTGGGTACCGAGCAGCTGCTCCCAGTGCAGATCCTCAGGCCTCCCCCCAAATATAAGTGTCTGCTCTAATACCCAGTGCTTTAGTGGGGATCACTAATGGTCTCCTCCTCTATCCCACTGCTGTCTATTTTCACAAAACTTTTATGAAACTTTCAGTCAACTTCGACTGAAACCACCATTTGCACTCAAAAGATACCAGGGAAAGGGAATGGAGGGGAAGGGCAGAGCCACTTAAATCTCCTTTTCCTAGCAACTGTCTGAAGAAAAAGGAATAATTGTGTATTACCCACATGCAGCCAGAGAATAAGTTACAGGAAAGAATCCATCAAAGAGGGAAAGGAGATTCAGATATTCAAGAAAAAGATTTCCAAGTTGACTTATGATTTTTCCTGCAGGATCTCATTGCAAAAGGCACTGTGCAAACACACAGCGAGAGACAATTTCCTGCACTAGATATATTAAAAGCTAAGCTGCAGAGACAGAAAGAGTGTGGGAGGGAAAATGGGAGGGTTGAGGAGAACTGAACTGACTCACCATGGGTTACTTATCTGGTCAAGAATAGAGGCAGGGAGAAATAATCCAAGGCTCCAGAGTGCCAGTCCAACACTCTGTCCTTCAGACAAGGTTGCTCCTACCTACCCCTTTGATCTGCTCATAACAGCAGGGAGCAAGGGCCACCTCCTATCAAAACAAGAAGCCAGGCCACAGCCAAAGAGCAGCAACTGGAGAAATATCAGGAGAAGATTATCTGAGAATGCCAAATAGTTGTGAGAATAAAGTGTCTGTTGCCAGCAAAAAAATGAGGGTGTCACACGTGGGCTGGAGTAAATGAGCACCGTCCCTCACTAAGCATCAGCAGGGTCTGCTCCACGTTATCAATCATCAGTGCCAGGCAGAGCAGAGGGGAGATGGGAGCTCAGTCAAGGCCATACCCCAGTTAGGAGAGCACCAACATGTGGTCCCAGGCAGGGATCTGGATGTGTTGGGCAGGGAGAGAGAGGGGTGATAAAAAGAGAAAATAATGCCAAAATAGTGATTTAAATTTGCCTTGAGTAAAGGAGAAGAGATGGGAATCGGGTCCTGGTAAAGGTGAATTAAACCTTCCTTATCCCTCTGAACCCCTGAAAGAGTTAACAAAATAGTAGGAAAAGGAGAACAGAGATTCTAATTTATGGAGAGGTTCAAAGGGCTTTTGATAAAGCCCTTCAGTAGAGTCTCTGAAGGAAATTTTATAATCATGGGGTTGGGAGATAAAGTGCTGTCATAGATTAAAAACTTGTTGAGACAGAAAACAGAGGAGAAGGAAATAAATGGCAAATGACCAGCATGGAAATAATTTAGGAGAGGTGTCCCCAGGATGAATTTGGAGAGTCGTTAACTGTAGTATGACTTTATGACTAATAGCAATTAGACCTGGTAGGATAATAAAATAAACAGAAGCACACTAACAACGCTGATCCTGAGCTGCAGAGAAGAGCCTGATCTGGGGCAACTCCTCTGTCTTTTTTTTGTGTGTGTGTGATCACTTCAGGGGGAAAAAAAAAAAAACCCAACACCAAAAACCTGTTATTATTCCCATTCATTCCCCGTAAAAGTAAAACCAGAAGCGTTTCAGCGACACCTCTCCGTCCCCGCACTCCCTCCGCGGGCGGACATTCCGAGAGCGCGCCGGCAGGGAATACCTGGCACCAGGAAAGCGGAGGAGCAGGATTTTTTTGGCTTTCGGTGGCAATAAAGTTTTCAGCGGTTCCCTCCCCCTCGCTCCTCCCTCCCTTCGCTGGCTGTTTTTTCCCTGAGCTTGCATGGGCTGTGACCCATCGGCTCGGAAACACCCCGGGGAGAAAGGGAAGCCTCGTGCCTCGCTGGCAGCTAAAAACTGTTTGGTTAAGTCGAGCCTAGGTGGGAGTGCTTGCAAAAAAAACCAGGGGGATCCAGGAGTATCATGCAGAAGGGTGGGATGCCTGGAAATACAGCTGAGCAGCAGCTGGGTATCAGCCTAAACCGGACTTTCCCAAATCCAGTTGGAAAGGGATGAGAGAAGAGCGGTTCTGCCACCGGCTGCCTCTCAGGACCTGCTCCCATCACGTCGAGGGAGCCCCCCAGCCCACGGCTTGGGCAAGGAGCCTTCCAGTGCTGTTCAAGGAGTGAGGGTGGGGATTTCTTTGGCAGCAGCTTGGCACTGGAATGATTCTCCCGGGCGCTGCGAGCAGATGCTGCACTTTGGCACGTGCCACGTGTGGCACAGGAACAAACAAAGGGTTGCTGTGGCACCTTTGATCAAAATAGGTGTAGAAGAGATGATGTAGAAGAAATGCCTCTTCCTTTTCTCACCTCCCAAACACAGGAAAACATCAACTACCTGGGATGTTTTCCACACACTCGCTGCCCCCCACCTCTGCTCTGCTCTGAGACACAGGCTTGGGAAAGATCCTTCACCCCCCAAGTCCAGCCCCTTGTTATCCACAGGGAAAAAAAAAGAAAAAAAAAAAAAGAGCAGCGTGGAGATGAACCAGATTGCATGGTACATTTCAACCAGCCTTTAATCAAGTCATGCCAGGATAATTCGGAAACAAATGAAAATTGATACATTTTTAGGCATGCTGAGAGCAGGGAAAAGGCTGGATGTGGCTCACAGTGGGTCCGTGCCCTCCCCGTACCCCCAGGGAAGAGCAAGGCAGCTGCCCTGAGCAAGGTGCTTGGCATTTTAAGAGAGCTGGACTCTGTGTAAGGAAAGAGTTGCAGGAATATTGATTGCACAAGATGGCTGGTTGCCTGCCTTGCCTTTGTGACTCCTTCTATTTTTTTTTTTTCCCTCCCCAGTGCGCCCACAACGCCAGCCCTTTTATGACAGAATGATTTTAGTGAGCCTAAACACAACGTGCCTTACAGCTGTAATTCTGGGACTCCTCGAGCATGAATCATATGATGCACAGAGCTGATAGTGGGGGCAGAGGCATTTGCTTCGCTTCCAGACAGAGGGATGGAGTCAGACTCCACCCGGTTGAACCAGTGCTACCACTGCTCCAGCACCTTTTTCCAAACACCACACACAGGCCAGGTGCCTGTAGGAGCCCTGCTTACAGGAAACCACCTTCCCCAGCCCCAGTGTGACCGAGGAATCAAAGTGTGGCACTGCTGTTGAGAGCTCAAGGCATTCCAGGCCCTGGGCTCTTGCAAAATCTCATGACCTTGTGTAGGCAAGGCCACAAAATTCACTTGTTTGACTTCATTCTCAGACTTTCATTGAGTTTGACTCAGGAAAAAAAAAACCCAACAAAACCAAACCAACCAAAAAAACAACCAAACAACACGCAGCAGAAATAAAAATAACACCAAAGGAAGCAGAGTTTGCAGGGAGGGAAATCTCGCTGCCCTTCCCTCCTGCCTGGAGTTATGGCTCTTGGGGACATGTTTTTTTTTTAAATACCCATCCTTTCTAAGCCCTCAGATGTAAATCCATCTTATCCAGACCTCCCAGAGAAAAAGCAGTGAAGAAAACCTTGGGATGGAGATCTGAGAGGCAGGGAAGGATCTAAGACCATGCACAGGTGCCTTCCTCCAAGCGGGATTGTGCATTTCTCCGAGGCCCAACGCACGCTGGCATCATTCCACCGACTTCAGAGAAACAGTGCTACCTCGGGACTGGATTAATTTTCCTTAAGCAAATGCTCATGATGCCTTTCTATTTTTTTTCCCCCCACTCACTCTGGTGTAAACCAGCACCGTCCCCACCATCCTCCTGTTGTACAACGCACCTCCGGCGCTTCGCTTTCGTTTTATTTGTGTGGCCTCGCTCAGAAGGTCAATGACGCAAAAAAATACACCATTTTCACTATTTGTAGGTCATAAGATTTCACAGGTATGAGTGTCCTTTTATAGCATAGAAGCAAACAGCCAAGAACGTATTTTGATTGCCCTTTAAAACTTGCAATAAAGGTGTTAAAAGGAAAGAGTGTTTTTACGTGCCATGTCAGGCTGTAATCTACTCCATATCTCCCACACACGCTCTTCCAGCAGAGAGCAGTTGTTTCAAGTCTGTCTCCAATGTTGTTTTTATTTTTTTTTCCCCTAAGTAGGGCTTGTATAACCAACGAAGGAAAAGCAGAGAAGCTTATCTCTGACTGGCTTTTTAAAGTAGCAATCCCATGTTGTCGTTCTCCTGCCCCAAGGAGTTATGTGTGAGGCTGCTGTTGCCTTCCCTTGGGAGGTGATAAGAAAGTTTGGGCTCAAGTTACCGGCAGGAACATTGGGCGGGTGACAGTGAACCTTTAGTGTCCCTGCTAGAGGGGAGCAGCCACAAGCCTGATCCATGAATCCACAGCTCCAATCCCTGCTCTCTCCTGACCTGCTCTGTGCAGCTCCACACATCCCCACGTCGGAGCGGGAGCTTGACACGGGTCAAGCTGTGGGGTCTCTTGGTCCTGTAAAGTGCCCAGCCTTGTCTCCAGCCTCATCTACAACACCAGAGGAGAATTAGGGGGCCTACAACTGGAATTAGAGGAGGCAAAGAGCTAAGCAAGGCAGTGGGAAACACTTAGGAGATAAGCCTGGGCTTTGTCTCCCTTTTGCTCCGAGTTCCAGCGAGAGCAGGGTGAGGGAACAGAATCCTTTTTTCCCCCCTTTGGCTATCTGTCATGAAGCTGGGGGAGGAGGGCACTTAAAAGCCGTAAAACCATCCCCTAATCCCCCTCCCACTGTGGAGATAGCTGTCAGGGGTGCCTGTCTTCCCCAGCTTGCCGGCAGCCCGCATGTGACACCTCCAAGACACAATTATCATTAGCCCAGATTCCCAAATGACTCCCGGAGCAGTCCCATCCCCTCATCCCGAGCATCCCCCGCGCTCCTTGTGCCTCTACCCCCTGCTCGAAGGGTGTAGGCGATGCCTCTGCTCCCTCACTAGTCTGGCTTAAAAGCCACAAGGCAAACACAGTTCAACTCCTGATCGGCTTAAAAATAAACAATCGGGTGACTCTCCTAAAACAGGAGAGTCCAAACAAATAATTATCACCTCCCCCTTGACTCTGGCGAGCGGGGCCACAGAGCTGGCTGCTCTTTCTGCTTCTGTGTGGTCTCTCCCTTATAGACAGACGAACATAAAGGACTAAGTCACTGAAACTTAACGAGTTACTGCTCGTTAGCTGAAGCACATTAACTGCCTGTGTGTGTGTGTGCTCCCTATGGATAGCTGGGACAAACCCTGTGTGTCGGGAATGGGCTGGGACAGCGTTTTCCAGCCTCAAGAGCCTACGAGGTTTGCGAAGGTAACTGGAAAACAAACCACTTGTCACCAGGGTTAAACCACTAACTCAGGGATCCACGCCCAGTGGGAAAAAGAAGTGTCAAAGGGCTGGCAGAGGGAGGACTGGCTGGGCCAAGGGCATGCCAAGAGCAGGCACTGAGGGAGCACAGCCCTGCTGATACGTGGTATCATCCCGATGTTTAATTGCACACAACTACCTGTCCATGCTTTTACTCCCCACGTGTGAGCGGTTCCTGGAGGCTGCAGCAGCCACTCTGCTTTACACACAGAGGGGAAAGAAATAAATGAGCCAGCAATTAATATGCCCGTTTCAGAGGAAAGTTTCCACGCTGTTGGAACCGACGGAGACGGAGGGTTTGTGACTCCGGAGAAAAACTCTGCCCCGGCGATTTTTAATCTCCCTCTTTTCAGATTGCTGCAAACCCCGATGCTTCCAAAGCGTTTTGTGAAGCACAGCACATATTTTTAGGAAGGAGGAAGGCAGAAAAAGTTGTGTGTGGGGTGAAAAGGGAAGGAGGAGGCGCCGCTCTGGGTGACTTCCCATTTGGGATGGGGTAAGAGCAGCCCCACGGACAGTTAGTGTGGAGCAGCTGACAGGCTGCGGCTTGTCGGCGTGGCCCTGACCTGTGTCAGCAGAGCTGCAGCCAGATAATTATACTTCTCTCTCTCTCTTTCTCTCTCTCTCTCTCTCTGGACACTTGCACAGAGGCAAAGCTGGAGGCACAAACCCAAAGCAAATTGCGTGGTGGCATCTGTGTGCTAATAAGATGCCTCCGCGTTTGGGAGCGTGAGAAATGGGCCGGCTGGGATTGAAAAAGCAGGAGGGTGAAGGGATGACAAATGTCCTCCCCGCTCATCCCAGGGGGATGGGTGTCCTTGCTAAGGGGAGGTTTCAAGTCTGGGTTAGCTCATCCCCATCTCCTGCAGGTGAACTCCTGGCTGAAGCCTCTCAACACGCAGTTCATGGGGTTCTCAGGTGTAATCCCAGGGCTTTGGCTTGGGAATGTCAGCCACGGCAGTGCTGCTGCAGCCAGGCTTCTGCTCGGGAGGGATTTATCTTTACAAACAAGTTTTCTCTCCATCAGCAAAGCTTTTGGAGAAATGAACACTTGAGGGATATTTGAAATCTTTAGGTTGATGATTTTTTTACGGAGCCTGACTTGGTTGGGATCTCTCATCTTCCGTAAAACACTATGGTTTTATTTGGGGGTGGAAATTTCATATGAAATCCAAATGTACTTTATGATTCCTTTCTGTTGCCAGCTCTTTTATTTTTAATAACTTCTAAGCTCAACGAAGCAATGCTATTTTCAGCAAATGTTTTTGTACAATCTGTCCAGATGTTCAAATGCAGTACAAAAGTACTCCAAGAAAAGAAGGTCCTCTCTTCTGTCACTACAAGAAATATGTCTGCTATCACATTATTAACGGATAACCCCCCTTGGTGATCAGCAGAAGTAAACATCAATTTTTATTTGTATTTTTGCAAATCTTTCTCTCTGCCATTTATCTAATGAACTCACCCCAAACAGCATCTCCAACTGGTGCCACACTATCATTTATACTGCTGAGCTAATAATTGAATTTTCAGTGGGGAGAAAGGGGGGAGGAAGTTGGAAGGAAAGAGATGATTTTACTAAATTGCTTCACTTTGGATAATGTTCATCCTCTGGCCATTTCTGATTTATAGCTGCTGTTGGCATTTCCAGTTTCTTAGAAATGAATTCCCGTATTTTAAAGAAAGAAAAATACCCTGACTGAGCCCAGGATTGTGGGGTATTTGATGGGGCTCAGCCAGGGCCAGGCAGGAAAGAGCCCCAGGCATGGGAGCAGCTTTCTGCTCCTCCATCCCTGCCCTGGGAGAGGACGGGAATGCCCTGTGAGGATCCCCAGGGAGTGGTGGAAGGTCCCACTGCTGGTGTGGGGAGTGCTCAGGAACATCTCTGAGGCTGCTGAGAGGAGGACACACCCCAAACCTCCCCCAAAACCAGGTTGTTTGAGTCAACCCCCTGTTCAGACCCCCAAGGCAGGGTGCTGGGAGTCAGCTGCCCCCTCCCTCCCTGGGGTCTCTCCCCACCAGGTCCTGCACTGTCCCTGGCCTGCTGCAGGCTCTGGGAGGGGGAAAGAGAAGAGAGAAAAACCCAACCAAGGTGCCATTAAAGTTAATTGTTTTTATTGCTGATTTAACAGTGTCTTGTAAATCTTTTTACGACCCGGCCCAAGAACACCAGTGAGGCCTAACCTGGAGCTGGGGCAGGATGAGTAGGGGAGGAGGGACAGGGGAATCACAGAATCATAGCATTGTTAAGGTTGGAAAAGCCTTCTGAGATCATTGAGTCCAACCATCAACCCAGCACTGCCAGGTTCACCCCTAAACCATGCCCTCAAGTGCCACATCTACATGTTTTTTGAACACTTCCAGGGGTGGTAATTCCACCACTTCTCTGGGCAGCCTGTTCCAATGCTTGACCACCCTTTCAGTGAAAAAGCTTTCCCTGTTATCCAATCTAAACCTTTCCTGGCACAACTTAAGGCCATGTTCTCTTGTCCTATTGCTCGAAGAGCAGTTCTTGCTCTGGTCTTTCCCCCTGAGAGCTGGAGAGCTGTGAAGTTTGGGGCCATGATGTCCAGAAGTAGCTCTTGGCAGCACAGAAGGGGGTGGGATAAGCCCTAAAACATCCCCCACCCAGCCAGGCCCTGAACCTCCCTTTTGCCCTGGCAGGAGGCTCATCTGGGCTCGTGGAATTTGTTCCTCACAGAAACACCACAGGAATCCATGAGTGCCCTGTAGGGACATTGCCTGCCATGGACACAGAGGAGTAGCAGGGGCACCTCACTGAGGTCCCTGCAGAGCACAGGAAAACCCCTTTGATCCTGCAGTACTTGCAAGGAGAAAGCTAATCCCATGTTGTGATATAAGTACCAGATGCTTCTTGGAAGAATTATACTGGGGCACAGGGTTAATGCTCCAGCTTTTCTTTAAAGTGTCCCGTGGATTATTCCCCGATTAAAAGGATTGTTCCCCAAACGGCTGGAGTGTCAACCCGGCTGTTATTGTTGTTGTTGACACATGGGACAGGAGAAAGGACATGGGGGGAACAGGGTGTTGGGATTTATTTCCTGCCTCAATAACCTCTCGCCCCCTCTTTGCCCGCCCCTTCTTCCCCCGTACGAGCTCACCGGGGGCGAGTCGGCTGCTCACCCAGGAGGGGAGGGAGGGAGGACGGGGAAAAGGGTGCTGAGAGGGCTTGAAAACATTTTTTCCAAGTCCAATGCATCGGGCATCCCCCTCCACCTGGGGATGAACTCGCAAAACGAGACACACACACACACACACACAGAGCAGGTAAAGGGCTCAGCCCCCTGCAGAAAGATGTGTCCCGCTCCAAGCCCCACATAATCCCTGCTCAGCACAGGGACACGGAGGGAACGAAGGGAAAGAGAGAAGGGAATATTTCGACTCTTTCCGCTCCCAAAGGCAGGCGAAGGTTCCCCCCAAACACACCCCGTGAGGACAGCCAGCTCCTCTGGGACTGCCGAGATGTCCCCCCTGCCGAGCTACTCCCGCATCTCCCTTTCTTAGTCCTCAACTCCGCTCTTTTTTCAGTGTTTTCTACTGGTTTTTAGTCCCACCCTAATCTGCATCCACCTCCCCATCGCCCTCATCCTTTCGACCCGAGCATCCTCGGAGACTCCTCTTCCAGCCCCGGGATGTGCGGGGGCCGCTGATAGAGATGGGGGGGGGGGATGGAGGATCCCCCCGGGCTGGGAGCGGGCTCGGGGGGGACGGCGATGGGCTCCAGCCCCCTGAGCACCCCCGGTCTCCTCCCGCTCGTCCCCGCTTAACCCACGTCTGTCCCCGCAGAGAAAACGTCTGTAACCTATAACGCCGCAAATCTTTTAAACCAGGACGGCGCCGAGCTCGGAAGGGGGGAAACAGCATTTCCCAAAAGCGGGGAAAAAAGCAGCAGCTCTACGGAGGCACAAGAACAGCATCATCCCTCTCCCAAAAACCACGGCGAGGGGGCTGCGGGGGTCTCCTCCTGCCCTTCTCCGCTATGGGGGGGGGGGGAGCTCAACACAAGAACCGCTGTCTCCGGGTTAGGGAGCATCCCGCCTCTGTTTCCTCAGGGACGTAAACGAAATCGCCACCTCCGAGGGGGTGACAGGAGCGCTCCCCCCGCGGGCAGGGTCTCCCGGGGGGGCTCTACTTCCCGAGCCCCCTCACTGCCATATAACCAGGCTCCTTCCCTCGGGATTTCCTCCCCCTCCGCTACGTCCCTCTCCGATGAGCGGGGGTTTGGTGCCCCTTGGCACTCGGCTGCTTCCCAGGGGGGTTGAACCCCACCTTCCCACACCCGCGGCCGCCTGTCCCGCCCTCCCCAGAGCCCGCAGCGCCAGGACTGTCCCACAGACCGGGAAGCAAAGCGCTGCTGCTCCTCATCGCGGGGCTGGAGGGTTCCCCGCAATCCCGGGATTGCGCGGGCTCGGGATGCTCCGGGACGGGCCCCGAGATGCTCCCAGAGCCCCGATCCCTGCCCACCCCGCCAGCTCTCGGTCTTTTAAGCCCCAGCTGCCCACTTGCTTCCTAAAACCTTCCATCCCCATCGGTATTATCAGCGCCCAGGGCGAGCACCCTCCCCACCATCTGCATAACAATATGTTTTATGCATTAAGCACCCCCGGAGTGGCAGGTCACCCCCGATTTTGCCCCGCCCGCATTAACTCCTGCCCTCTCCCTCCGTCTCCCTCACACGCTCCCCTCACCCCTCTCCTTAAGGTTTTCCCCACTTTTGCTCTCTGCCTGTCTTTTTTTGGGGAGCTCCGGGAGGTTTATAGCTGTAAAAAACATCAGCAAGGGAATGGGGAGGCACGACAGAACCGCTGAAAAAAAGGGGGGAAATATCAAGGCCTGATAAAAAAGGGGAGAAATCCTTATAACACCCCAGCAGAGACCTTCAAAGCCAGCGATTTCTCCTCAACTCGAGCACATAAAGGACATTTTATTCCACATTAAGTGTCGGGAAGGCAAAACCAGGGTCCATAACTGGGAAATTATGAAAGGAAGTAAATCCATCAAAGCAAATGCAATTGGGAATACAATTAGGCAGAGGGCTGGAAGGACACAAAAGGAGGGAGGATGGAGGGAGCTCTGCCGCTGAGTGACGATACGCAGGCTGCGCAGGGAAAAACATCCCGGCAAATGCCATTTTGTAGGAGGCTCTGGGCAAGGAATAAAATCGATAGGAACCCAGGGCGGCTTCCGAGAGTAGGAGGGGGGTGGGATGCGGGTGCTCTCACCACAAGACTTGGGGTTGGTTTGTTTGTTTGTTTGTTTTGAGGCGAGTGGTTTGGTTCGTAAGACAAAAGTAGCTTTTTTTTTTTTTTTTTTTTTTTTTTTTTTTTTTTTGGTGCGAAAGGGTGATGCTGGTGCAGAGGGATGGAAGCTCCGAGCAGTGGGACAGCGGTGGGGACACGGACACGGGGGGACAGCGGGGGCCCCCACCCCCTGCTCAGCCCCCGCCGCGGCCGCTCAAGCTCCGCGGAGGGAAAAGTGCCACCCCCGGCAGCCCAAAATTCAGCGTTTTCACCCCAAACCCCTCTTGGCCAGGTGTTAAGGAAAAGCGGGGGCTTCGCCCCCTTCTCCCCGCCGGTGTTCGAACTCCCGAGAATTTCGGCTGTAAGGGAAGCGGGGATGAATTTATACCTTCAAAACTCTTCAGGCAACGCTCACCTCCCATTTTCCCTGTTTTTTTTTTCTTTATTTTTTTTTTTCGGGACGACAGACAGGAAGGGCTGAATGGACGGTACTGAGAAAAGCGAGGTTTTATGCGCTGTCATTAAAAAAAAACAAACACGACGAACCCACGACAAAAAAACCCAACCCGAATTTTCTTTTGTTTGTAACCTAAACTATAACCCAGCTCTGGAAACTTAAGGAAACTACTTTTATTCCTCTGTGCACCTATTTATCCAGCCTCTAATTAACACATATACACATGCAGAGCCTTCCATGACATTTATTGTTCAGATCTTTCTGAAAAACAATAGATCTCCCGTCAGAATTTCCTATTCCTTGTGCTTCAACTCATCAGCGTTTCCACTGGGGGGGAAAAATGTGTCAGGATAATCAGCGATTTTCAGCAGCAGTGAGTTTTTTTCGATCGGGGGTTAAAAAAAAAGGAAAACGAGCAAAGGTAGTATAAACACGCAATTATATCACAAGAGTTTTTGCACAAATGAACTTAATGAGTAAAAAAACCCGTGTAGTTAAAGGCTTTGCCCCCTCACTGAACCAGATTAACAGTGTTTGTTGCTTTTCTAGCTGTACAAAACTGCAGTAATGAAAAATAATCTTGACATCATTTAACTTCCTTAAGGTATCTTCCCCCCGCAGACGCTTTTAGAGCTATTAAAGAGATGAGATGGGGTTGTATTGGACTGTTACAACGCTCGCTTTAATCAAAATTAGACGGAATCGCTTAATATCACAATTAAGGAAAGCTCCTATTAAAAAAAAATAGGAAAAAAATTAGTTCCGAGCATCGGCGAACTCCAGCATTCCCAGCCCGCTGTCCTCCAGCCTTCCCAGCGCCAGGAGCTGGAGACAGACACCGAAAATTTGCGGTCGCAATAAAATTCCCCTTATTAGGAACACGCTGAGGAACTGGGGGTTCCTGTGCCTTCACCTTCCGCCGGCTCCGGAGCCGCTGCCCGGTCCCGGCCCCGCGGGGTGGTGACATCCCGGTCCCAATCAGTCCCCCCCCTCTTCCCGCAGGCGACATGGGATGAAGCGAAAGTGATTTTTAGCTCCTTGTAGGAAAGAAATGTGCCATCCTGCCGCTGCCAGGGCGTTCGGACAAGATAAGGGAGCGGCTCGTGCCGCAGCATCCCGGAGAGTCCCGTCCTCAGCCCGTCCCTCGGAGGGGACCGGGGGGCTGCGGAGAGGGGGGAGCTGGACCACAACCCCCCTGCTCAGATCGCAGGGGTTTGGGCAAGTTTTCTTCAAATCCCAAGTTTTTGTGAAGCTGTCGGGGGAGCTCGGGATGGAGCCGCGTGTGAAGGAACGGCGAGTTTTTTATTTCACCGCCAAGTAGGAATAAAGCAGATGCGGGGGGGGCAGCGCCGAGACCCCCCCATGCTCACCCGGAGACCCCCCTTTGGGGCGAAACTGGGTGCCCACGCGTGGCAAGGGTAGTCTGTCTACCCTCAAACTGGTTGCACAAGGTTTAGGGGGTGGGGGGGAAGAGGAGAGCAACGGTGGAATCTGTGGAAGAAAAAAAGAAAAGCCCAAAAGGACAAAAAAAAAAAAAGAAAAAAAGAAGAAAGAAACAAAAAAAGAGAGAAGAGAAAGAAAGGGGGAGAAAAAAGAATAAGAAAGAAGAAAAAGGGAAATGGGGGAAAAGGGGGGGGGAAAGAAAAAAGGAATAGAAAAGAGAAAGGAAAAAAGGAAAAGGAGAAAAAGGAAAAAAGGAAGAGGAGAAAAGGGAAAAGAAAAAAGAAACGACAGCAATAAAAAAGAAAGAAAGAAACAAAAAAGAAGCAAAACTCAACCCCCAGTCCTTAGAAACACCCGTATCAAGCCACCCAGTCCTCCCACTGCTCTCTGTAATCCAGCAGGAGAAGCCCAAGGAAATAAAAGGCGAGACCAAAAATCCCCCCCCTCCCCGCGAACCCCCGGCCAAGGCTCGGCAGGCTGGGAAGGCGCTGAAGGCGTGAGCCAAAGGTGGACCGCGGGTGTGAAGAGCAGTGCGGGGGCCGGGGCCGCCGCCCCCCTCCCTCTGCCCTCCTCCAGAGCCGTTTTCTCCAAGGAAAGTCACAAGGTAACCACGGCTGGCTGTAACCTAAGAACTGAGGATGGCTGGAGATTATTTTTACATTAAGAGCTGCCTGAAGATGCAAACGTGCCTTCTGATGAGTTCTGCACTTTGGGGGTTTGACCGAGGCATCTCCCGCGGAGTGTCCTGCCCCTGGGTCGGTGCTCACACTCACACACTCACACACTCACACACTCACACACACTCACTCACACACTCACACACTCACACACTCACACTCACACACACACACACACATGTGCAGTCCCCAGGGCATGTGTACCCTGGACAGAGCACCCAAGGTATCAAAAGAAATTTAAGCTTCTGCTCTGAACCTGATCTCCTTTCCCCTGGATCACACTTTTGATCTAATTTGTTTCTCTGTCCAAATGACTTGGCTCAGCCTTCCCCCTGAAAATTCGGTGTACAGTTGACATCAATCATGTCTCAGTCTAGGGAGGGATAAGGATAGAATATCAGAGAGGTGACCATGCATGCCACATGATTCAAATCATCTCAGCATTGATTAATTGGGTTCAATCTGAGTTTCAGAATCATAACAACTGTTGTTCCCCTTCACGTAACATCAACAGGGCCTTTAAAGCAGAGTATCCATTTACTCGAAGGCATGTGATGCATTAAGACCATCATCTTCTATTAAACCTTAAAGGCTGGACGAATTTTAGACAAACTCAATTAGCTCAAGATGGTTCTGCAGTGATTAGACATTGTTGCCCCTTCCCCTTCATCAGGGATTTTCTACCCCCTCTATTTTTTAATGTAGAAGACAAACTATGCTCACATATGGAAGATGAGTGCCTGCCTCGGGCTTGTCCTGTCACTGCTCTGACAGTGCAGGTACCCCCTTAAACAAATGCAAATCCCCTCTAAAGCTTCTACATGAAATATCTCATAAAAGCAGAACCTATTCCCCCCTGAATTTAAAGAAAAACTATTCATATACCTGATTAGTCGGGACAAGAAGTTGTTATCAAGAGGAAGAAGGAGCAGATGGAAAATACATTTCTGAGCTGGCCAGGAGAAGATGGTACCTCAAGCTCAGAAGAAAGGAAGAGTCAGGCAGGACTCCAAGCCCTTATAAATGAAGTTATCCCTGCCCTTACAGCCAGTGAGAAGTTGTGCTCAGCTTAGATAGTTGCTCATCAATTAACTGGAGCTAAAACAGCACAAAAACACTGCCTGGGCAGACGGGGGCTGAGCAGGGTTTGAGATGGAGACTACTTCTGCTAGTCAGGTTTCCATATGTTAAGAAAGATGAGCCCTATTTGTGTGTGTTTGATTCTTATCTACCAGCTGGGATCACTCATCTGGGTTGTAACTGAAATAATAATGATTAAAGAAAAGCATGCCTGCCTTGTAATGTTGCAAGTATGGGCCTCCACATCACATATATTCAGCCCCGATTGAGGGATGACCTATCACAAACGCAGCCTTGAGCAATCAGAGGAATATCATCTCTAATTACTGTTTTGCAAGCTGAAACCCTATTAAGTACTTCCCTGTTGTGCCTATTATGACTGGTTCTACACTTAAAACAAAAGCATCCTTTTTTTTTAATCGTTCCACTTTGCGTGGGAGCGAGAGCTGTGATTCAGCTCAGGGATT
This sequence comes from Pipra filicauda, assembly GCF_003945595.2. Taxonomy (NCBI): domain Eukaryota; kingdom Metazoa; phylum Chordata; class Aves; order Passeriformes; family Pipridae; genus Pipra; species Pipra filicauda. Next base: position 451,465 of record NW_024104405.1, read on the forward strand.
GCTTTCCTTTTTTTTTTTTTTCTTATTTACTTCTGAAGGAAAGCTTGGAGCCTCTGGTTGCAGGGCTTGAGATGAGTGTTGCATGAACTCTCCTCGTAGCAGGAACATTAATTTGATTTAAGAACTATACTTAAATCAATCCCCTGATTTAAGGCACGAGCGTTTGCGAGTAGAGAAACTCCACAACCAGGCTTTTGAGACAAGTTTACTCCAAGGCTTTATCTGCACAAACTGCCCTGCTACGAGTATGCCAGCAACAAAAACGGATATATAATTTCCCATATAAATGGATATATCCCAGAACAAAACACATGCAACAGCAGATCCTGACTGGACAGAGCACCAGGGACCACATCACTCTCCGGAGCACCTGACAGACACACCACTGACCCAAGCACGACATCCTGAGCTGTGCAGCTGATTGCTGGTTTTGACTGATTTTTCCACTAAGAAACAGTGCAGTGGGGAATAAAACAACCCCCCAGAGAAGAACCATTAAGTGCACTAGTGCAAAGTGATGGGGGGAGATGGCAGCAAACATTCCAAAGGGACGTCCAAGTGACGCTCAGCTTTGGGGCCAGGACTCCGGAGTAGGGAGCTGTCGTCGTGTTCACATAAATGAATCAGGTAAATTAATTAATCAAGTCACTGTGCTGTCTTCAGCCAGGATACCCGTCTGATTTGGTCAAATCACAGAAACTGGTGTCCCCACACTTATCAGGTGTTTGACTTGTGTCACCAAGGCAGAACCAGAGTTTCGCTGTCTCTGGCAAAAAGTCATTTCCACTCGTGTCTTTCACAGAGAACAAAGAGACCCCACGAGTACCTGAAGCCACTTTGAAAGAAGTGGAATAAATAGACAAGTACACAAAGATGGACAAGTCCTGCTTTTAGGGCCAGGCAACATGCTCAGCCAGAGCAGAAACAGAGGGTCTCCATCCCTGCATTTGTACGAGACCTGTGGGACACCCCACGGTTGCACCCCAAGGGGGAAACCCAGCAGAGATCCCCCCCGACATCAGTGAGCACTGCTGGAATATGTAAAAGCTCATAAAAAAGGAACTACTGCTAAAAACATACAGCCCCCAGCCATGTCATATATATCACCCAAACCAGCAAACACTTTCATGTTTATTTTCTCGTTCGACAGACCCAGAGTTTCATCCCCTTATGTCCCAAGGGGGTTGAGAAAAGAAACAGCAAAGTTTGAGGTCAGCTTGGATAGAATGGTTGCTGTTTGCCACTTTCCCCGTGCACTGACAGGGGCAGAGCTGGGGCACAGCATTACAGGGACACTGAGCTGTCCCTTACATGCAGGAGAGAGTCCCCATAGGATTATGTCCACAACTGGCACTGCCTGACCTGCCAACCTTAATGAGCCAGAGATGGAGTCACAGAGCAGCAGCACCCCTTTCCTCTGGGATTAATGCCCAGAGAATGATCTGCTCTCCCAGAGAAGAAGCAAGCTTCTCCCTTGGCCCTTTGTGCTCCCAGGGGTGGAGGTCTCAGGTGGGTGAATCCCAACACTGAGCCTTGCTACGCTGAAAAAAACCAAAACCTTCTATTTTTCTTTTCTTCCTCCCCAAATCCACTTTTGGAGGAAAGATTTCCCAAGCGCTGACACCACGCGAAGGGGTTCTTCATCTCCCTGGAACACAAACCATCCATCTGCGTGGAGGGGATTCCTTGAGGGTTGTTTATTTTCCCTCACTCCTTTTTCCTTCTTTCACATCAACTGCCCCTTCCCTGCCCCCAGCTCTTATGCAGGGTCTCAGCTGGGAAACTGGAGATGGATCCACCCCTGAGAGCAACGTGGTTATCTCCTAAATCTCTGGTGGGAAGGGAGCACAGAGGCACCTGCACTTCTCAGTTGGGGCCGGTTCTTGGAGCTGACCCCACATTTCCCCCTGTAACGACACCCACTGTCCATCATCTCCGTAGGCTGCGAGTCTCCCCCGGCAGGGACGGGGTAAGTGCTCCCAGCAGACTCCTCCAAAGCAGCTGAAGGCAAGGAAATGAGAAGGAATGCACTGAACCAGACCTGGATTTGAACTTTTAAGTCTCCCTCTCGCCGAGCATAACTTTTCACTTTGAATTTGACTGATCCAGTAGCTACAAGCTACGGAGAAAAGAGCACGTATGTGAGGATGTATCCATCCCTCTGGACTTTCTGGGAACTCCAAGCTGGTGCTGCCCCAAGTTTCTTCTGCACCTCAATTTGTTTAGCATTCACCAAGTCAGCTATTCCAGGAATGTGCGAGGATCAGTCCCCAGAAGAGCAGATTGAGGCTGTACAGCAACGCAGCATTTCCCCCAGCTTCTTAAAGCAAATTTTTCCCTGCCCTCCCAACTTCCCCCGTGTGACCCGAGAAGTTCCCTTAACAAAAATATAGATGTAACCTTATCTAAAGTGAGTGCAGCAAATGTACTATGGATAATGCGTAATTAATAACAGAAAAATAATGTTTCCCCTGTTATTAAATCAAGGTCTCCCCTGACCTCTCACCCTCATATAAGTGCCTTTAGTTTTATGACAGCAATGGACAAAGTTATTGTGTGTCTGTATGTGCAGGCACATCCTAGCGGGCAAGGGGCTCACCTAACCATTGCTGGAGTTAGTTTAGGGATTTTCCTTTTTTTTCTTTTCTTTCCTTTTTTTTTCTTTTAAGGTTAAAAAAAAAAAGAAATGCCTCCAGTAGTTTATACACCGCTTGGCCTGCAAATGAACTCAATCAGTGGATGAAAACTAATCTGGTTCCAGCGAGGAAAGATCTCAGTGTAACAATATCTATTTACACACACACACACACGCACCCGCGTGCGTGCATCGCTTTTGGGCTCCCTGATGCATTTCCAGGCTGAGATGGATGCTTGAGGAATGCATCAATATTTTCATATATTTGCAGCATGCAAAGGGAAAACAAAGAGCAGGCGAATTCCCTGGAAGGGCTCGGCATTTTTTTTCGCTTGTAAGGCAGTAAAACCTTCCCTGCTCACAAATCAGCGTTTCTTCCCTGGCTGCTTTTCTTGTTTTAATACTTGCAGAGGCTCAGCCCCCAGCCCTCCCTGCTGCAAAAACATAGGCATACATGGGGAAAATTAACAAGTTTGGACCTGAAAGCGTATCAAGACATTAAAGAAATTAATAAATCAGAGGCCAGCCTGGTTTTCTCTGCCACCCCCCCCTTCCCAACACGCTGGCTGTCGGGAATGCTATCTAACTCCAGAGGTCACGGGGCTCGTCTGATCTATGGGCTTCCCTTCTGATTCGTTACGTTTGATGCACGGCTCTTCCAGGAGTCAGCTCAGCAAAACCCTTGGGTTAATGGAAGCCACACCAGCTCCTAATCCAGTAGCTTTGAATTCCCCTGTTTGTGCTGGAGAGGCGCTGCACGTAAAGCCCTGTCTCCCAGGGTCAGGGGAGTTCCTTGTGATCATCATCAGAAGTGATGTGAACCCCAGGTCACGCGTTTTCCACCAGTCCCTCCAGATCTACCGGAGAGCAGCAACAGTGTTCCCTCGCCCTTCCACACACCCTGGGACCTGCTGCTCTCTAGGGACTGGCAGAGAGAGAGGGAAGGGACACATTATGTCCCTGTCATCACATAAAGCCATTTGGATGCAATCCCCCTTCCTGTTCCTGAGCTTACTTCATTGCCTGATTCAAGGCAACTGATTTCAAGGCTCAGCCCAGGGCTGTGCCTCTCCCCCAGACTTTGTTCTCTTTGCCGTGCCCTGAAGTGCTAAAAGAAATAGAAATATTAGATTTCTTCAACATTTTCAGCTTTAAGGAGGTGGAAAACCCTTTGCCTCAAACACACAGACATGAGTCAGCCCCTGACTCTCAGGATTTACCCATCCAGCCCCTCAGCTTTGAACACATAAATCCGCGCGGAGACAAACGCGTCTTTTAAACGGGCGCCGTGCAAGTGCTCTGAGGGAAATGCTCCCATAAAAGCAGGTTTTTCCTCCGTTCTCCTCGCTCACAAATCCTCCTGCCACCCTTCTCCAGCTCTGCCTGCAAAAGGCTCAACGTGAGCCCTGAGGTTTGGACAGCGGGAGGACGCACAACGCTCCCACCTTCCAGATTCATCGCTCGCTCTGGTTTAATCCTTCAACTGAGCAAAATCCCGCCACGTTCCCTGGATGGAGTATCATGCACCAGGCTATAAATACCATGCCCTGCATTTCCCTGGTGCCCTCCCTTCCCCTCCAAAGAGGAGTTGAGGGTGTATCGCTTTCCAGCCGCGCTCCAGCAAACGCTCTCCCAGCCCTAAAACCTCCCCCCGGGATGGGGGAGAGGGGGCATCCCTCTCTTCACTCATAAGGACGCTTGTGGGCATCCCATTTGAAAAGGAGCTATTCCCAAAGGGAAAGGATGCAGGTGGTATTTGATATAGGTGTGAGGGGGCGGGGGGGACGGACTGAAGTTTTCCTCCTTTGCTCTGTATTCCCAGAGGAACGCAGCTATTTTATCAGGATAAGGGTTACTGGAGGGGAGACTCCAAGCCCAGGGAGCGCAGGGAGTAGCTCAGCAGCGAGCTGGCTTTGCACTGGTCAGGATGATATCCGAGTTAGGGAGGTTAAAATGGGATCAAGGAGTCAGGATCAAGGAGTCAGGACATCTCCCCTCCAAATGGTGTAACGTGGATGATGGAAATGGGTTAACCCCATCACCTCCCCCACTGCTCTGTGTTTAAATCCCTCCTCAGCTGGCTGTGGGATGCACCCACACATGCTCTGCTCCCATCAAAACATACATGTTTTATTTTATACATATATTTACTTAAAAAACCCCCCCAACCCTATATTTGAAAACAATATAATTTGCAAAATGTGTTTACTGCTTTAATAACTCCTCGGTGCCCACACAGGGGACATGAAGGGCCGCAGCTGCGCCGAAAAAGGCGCTTTCTTGTCTTCCAAGTCACCAGCAGGTCCCATAAATCTTAAAAATATTTCGTGCAGCACCAAAACAAACCCTGAACGCACACAACGAGCTGCTTTCCAAGCACACAAATACTTTCAAGCTCAACAAAATGTTTCGTCTCAGTCAGGGCAAGTTCTTTCATCTGGGTTTGGAGCCTCTGTTCAGTTATTTCTCTACGGATTCTCCTCTGAAACAAGCTAAAAATGAAATAAAACAGAGCTTTTTTCACCCTGAAAATATCCAAATAATACGTTTTGCAAGGAAACTCCCTATTCCCATTTTTTGGGGGGGGTGGGGGAGAGGGTGTTGTTTGATTTTATTACATAATATTTTACCATCAGCATATTTTGTGAGGATAAAAACTGGTTCCACTAAACAGCATTTTCCAAAGAAAACCCAATCCTGTTGCATTTCTTCTCTCTGCAGAGCTCAGTCCCTGAGACTGAGAATCCCTCCACCACTCCTAAAAGCCCCTCACAGAGAACTATGCACAAACACAGCCAACTCCAGTTTAGAAACAAATCCGCTCTGTTTACTGATAAATATTTATTCAGATATTTACACCAAGAAAACATGAAAGGCAAACCCAACATCTGTATTTCTAGTATTGCTCTCCTGGGAATATCACCAAATACACTGGGGCACAGGGAGAAGATGGTGGCTTTGAGATCACCCCTGAATTTACTTGTACAAATCATCTTTCCCCCCTTAAAATCAAAGGGAATATTCTGATTTACTCTGGAGGCCAGGGCATTTCTGTCGGCTGAGCGTTGCAGCCCCGCTCAGCTGCTCTGCAAAACATTATGTTGTTACGGCTCAGAAAAAGCAAAATAATGAATTCCCATCCCCCTGGGGGAAAACCCAGCGTGGGAGGGAGGGAGGTACCTCCTGCCAGGGCAGGGGACCTTTACCAGGACATCCATATGGGACTTGCAGCCGTTTCCATTTACAGAAATGTCCTGTTGTGGCTTTTTCCCCCCCCCCCCACCTTGACTTTAGGTGAGCTTCTTATTTCTGATTTATGGCACTAGTGAGAGCTGAGGGTTGGTCTGCAAGATGCTGTACTGCACTTCTCCCTTTGCTGGTATTACAGGCAGTTACTGGAAAATAATAGAGCTAAATAGATATTTGCTGCAGCTTCTTCCATCAGATGAAGCCGTGGTTTCGTATGGATGGAGGAAATCAGCTACAGCAGCAGAGCTCCAAAAAGTAGAATGATAGAAATAATAAAAGCAGAAAAGGACAAAATGCTCATGAACCCATTGCAGAAATGTTGCTGAGCGAGGAAGTCCCAACAGTTGTAAATCTCCAGCCTGCAAAGTTTTATCCCTGTACTTAGATTTAACTTTGCTTTCCCTGAAGTAGAAAATAGCTCCTGGTCTGAGTTCAGGGTCTAGTCTGAAGGCTCAGAGCTGAACACTGCCAACTCTCGAGAGTCTGAATAGGCAGAAAATTAAGGACTTTAGCTGGGGTACTGCATTTCCAAACACCAAACCAGAATTTTGTCTCGACTAGAAACTGGTATTTATCTTTCTGTGCAACATATCAAAAAGCAGGTTAATAGACCTAGAAGAACCAAAACAAACAGGAATCAGCACAATAACAGGAATCAGCAAGTATTCTGGTCAAAAATGACACTCACTTATGCACAGAAGGGGGTTTTGTTTGTTTGCAGCCAGCTCTGAAATTCTGCAAACCCCAAGGAACGCCCCCGAAGGAGAGCGAGAGCGACGGCCTGGGGGGTTCTGCAGTACTTTGGGGGATATGGGAAAAGAAAGAAGAAAGATGAATGATGAGGTGGCACCCGAGAACTCGCTCAGCTCTGGGCGCACAGGAACGTGAACACGTTGCTTTGCTCCCTTTCAGCATCGATTGCAGGAAGCCGGGAAGGCTGCTCGGAAAATGGTTCCCCGGCCTCGGCTACGACGCAGTTCCAATAATAGACAGCGTAGGCAGATGCTTAATCATCTCCAAATCATGTTTTGCTATGCCAGCTCTAAAGCTCTTGGCCCGTGGTAGGACACAGTTAAGCTCCTGTTTAGCTGAAGAGTTGCAACAGGGCTCGAGGGCAGTTGTCCCACAGCCGGGCAGAGCCGGGCCCTCCGTGCACTGGGATATGGGCACTTTGGGGCTGTGACTGACAGGCAGCTCAGAAACCTTCCCTTGGAGAAGGGCTGTTACATTATAAACACCTCATGGGTCTTTGGAACTATTTTTTCCTACTTCTGGACTAATTTTTGAGCCTTTAAATTTACACCTTACACCCAGCACTCTACACTGTGCTCCAGCATCCTTCCTCTCTACAAGGTGAAAATGAGTGGGTATCTCTTCTAGGGGAAGCGTGGGATCCTCAGAGACCCTTTCATGTTCCCAGTAAGGTTTACAGCCTCATGCTCACCATCAACCTCCTGATTCCTGCTGGAGCTGGAAGAGGAGCTTGGTGGGTCTGAAAACCTCTCCTTCCAAGAGAATATGAATCCCTGGCCTCCAAGGGAGGTTGGGGGTGAAGTGGGACATTCAAAACAATGCCCAGCTACAATCTTTGCTCCCCTATTTATTGGACAGCCTGCCAGTGCCAAATAAATACCCCTGCTGCTGCTCACACCACTGGTAGAAATGGCAGGAGAGGGTGAGGGAGGTGGGAAGGGTTAAATAAACCCTGTGTCGTGTTATTGCCACTGGAGTTGGGCCAAGCTCGAGGGCTGACATTGCTCTGTCGGGATGGGTGCCATGGAATCCTTCCTGATCAGGAACACTCTTGGTCTCGTGTCTCACCCAAAAGGCACCTCAGCTTCCCAGCCAGGCAACTTCAAGGCAACAGCAGGGTGTTAAAAGGGATGGCCATGGACACATCCTGCCACCTCGGGCAGAGCTGGGTATCTGGGCAGATGGAGGGACCAGCTCACTGGACCCTGGCAAAATGCTGAGTTACTCCTTGCCAGCAGCTTCTCTGCAGAGATTCCCAAGGGAAAACAATCCTGGGAATGCCTTCATCCACGCCACAGCATGGGGACCCTGCTTGTTCCTTCACCATCCACAATCCTCTACACTCAATTTTTCCACTGTGGCTCTTACTCTCCCTCTCCCACAAATATATCAGAAACATAATGGAGGTTTCATCCAGCTGCTCCTGGTCCAGTGAGAGTGAGGACACGGCAGTGCTGCACAATGAGCTGTGGTGTGGGGATGTCACTGAGGGACAGGCTGGTCTGGCCCACACACCATGGCTCTGATTGCAGCTCCCAGTCTGGCTCCTCCCTGCCAGCCCCAAAAGGGATGCTGGTGTGTGGACAAGGAGCACAAATCCAATAAAATTAACACCTCTCTCCCTCCTACTCTCATTTTTCTGCTCAGGACTACCTGGGTTTATTCAAACAGGCTGAGCTGTGCTAGCACAGAAACTGTGATTGCTCTGGCAGGGCTTGGGGTCAGTCCATGCCAGAAAGTCCCACCAGTGACAGGGCTTGAAGTCTCTTTGGTTGAACCAAGCAAGTTTCTTAAAGGCTCTTTATTCAGGTTCAAGGCTAGCAGGTTTCTGCTTGGCTTCAAATTTGGGATGCTTCTCTTGTGGTCCAAAGCAACTATCGGAGTAGGTTAACCCATTCAGGGTTCAAACCCAACTACTGCCCAGTCCCACTAACTGCACACAGGGCAAATGGTGGTTTGCTTAAAACTCCATGAAAGATGTTTAAATGAACAGGTTTTACCCTGTATTTGTCCTAGGCTGGGAATACCCCCATGGCTGGTTAATGCACAGCAGCTGAGCCCCAGTAACTTGATCGTGTGCCTGAACCCAGTTCAGAGACTGTCATACAAGAAATAAACCCCACAGTAAGTCTCATGTGCAGGGAAAAGCAGAGGAAACCTGTGTGTGCTGGTGGGGGGGGGGAAGATCTGCAGCCAAAGCCCAGGGCTCCCACCCTGCCCTGGCACCTGGGACGTGACTCTGCAGCAGCCCCGGGGAGGACAGATTTCTTCTGTCCTCTTTTTGGAGAGGAGGAGGCTTTTCCCAGCTTTTACTCCTGGATTACACCAGCATGGGCAAAGAGACCTGACCTCTGCACCAGCCACCTCCACCTCCACCTCTGCAGGAGCAACAGGGCTCTCCATCACTCTCAACATCATCTAAGCTGGAGCCAAGTAACTAAACCAGAGCTTTTCCCTCCGATCCCCAACCAGGCCAACTTAGGTCTGTATTTTTAACAGGAAGGATTTGTTCCAGCATCCAGGACGGTGCCAAGCATTAAAAAAAGGTGAAAAATATGTGCAAAAAACCACTCATAAATACCTCCTCTGCTCAACTCGGGGCAAGCCAAGCAGACAGAAGCGTGACATTCGTGTAGCAAAATATTCCGGGAAACAATTAATGCGGGATCCAGATCAAGAAAAATACGCTCAACTAAGTCATACAAGTAGGAAGAGTAGATGTCAGGCTGCTTCCCTCCCCGATGGCACTTGTCCACTGTGCTGTCACAAGTCCCACACCACCCTGAGCTCACCTGAACGGGTGCCAGTGGCTGGCAAGGAGCTTTGGGAACAGCCAGCTCTGCTGGAGCCACGGCCAGGTCGGGCTGTCTATCTCTTTTTCAGCTGTGCAGTAAGTCGGGTAAAGAGTGTCAAAAATAATGACCTGGCTGGGGCTGGAGGAGGAAGGTTCAAGAGTTCAGCCTGGAAACGGAGAGCCAGGCTTTCCACAGGGAGACTAGCCATGATTGAGGGAAAGGATGGGGGAAAATCCTCTTCTTGCAAGAAGCGCTGGTCGGGGTTGCTGGCAGAAAGGTCTGCCCAGGTGTCACTGAGCTGTAATCCACAGGGCCAGGATTCAGGAGTGGGGATACAGCCCGGCTCCTTGCTCAACACTGGGAGCTCTGACTTGGTAGGGAGTGAAGGAAAAGCTGAGGTTTTTTTGCTGGGCTGCTCCAGGTAGCACTTGCAGTAGCCCCACTGGTCCCAAGGGACTTTTGGGGTGCAGAAAGCAGCCCCTGCCCTGCAGCACTACCAGCATGAGGGACAAGAGCAGCACTGCTTCTGGGAAGGGCAGATTAAACCACCAGGATGACCTCCCCTGACTGCAAAGCCAGCACTCAGTCCTCAGTGTGGGTCAGACCCGTTGCCTGTCTTTGGAGAAGAGACCCAGATAACCTCTTCCCATCACAGAGTCACTCACTCCATCAATCCGGAGAAACCAAGTGTGGCCTTAAATCCCCCTTCTTGGCATGGGCGGATTTTTCCACCCTGGATAACTCCTGGAGCATGCAGACCATGCAGATGCCATCACCTTTGCTGCCTGGATGTGATTACCCCACCTCAACCTCCAAGAGCAGCCCTGGGTGTTGCACTGGAAACAGCTCCAACGCCAACTCCAAAAGCTTGTTTGGTGTCAACAGGAGTCGTGAATTTGTGGGGTCCCTGTCCACGGAGGAGCAGGAACACAGACACCTCCTGCACAAACCTCAGTGCCATCATAACCCTGGGCAAGTTTCACACAGGTATCCCCCCCCCAGATGTTTGCTTTTTTGGATGCTGCGCAGCTGCAGCACCATCACTGCCCTCAGCCCTTCCATCTGGAGAGGTTCTTCCAAACGTGTGGTAGAAGGCACAAAAAGTGCACAGAACAACTTGCAAGCCCCCCCCCCCCCCATCCCAGTGGGGATGGGAAGGGCACCCCTGCTCTCACAGGGCAATACAGCCCAAATCGCTGCTGCTGCTCCTTGCCCTCCTCCCTCCGGCCTAGCTGTTAACATTTGAGATTTCTGCGGAATTATTCACTGAGATTTTGCCTTCCAGGAGAAGCTCTAATAAGATTAGGTGGCCCCACCGTTAATTCCAAACAATTTGCCTCCCTCTTGGGAAGAGGATCACCCAGTTCACTCTGCTTTCTTCCCTTTCAGTGGACTTCCCAAGCGGGGACAAATTTTGCGCTGCTTTTTCAGGGAACGTGTTAAAAAAAAAAAACCCACATCACTGGCAAAATTTAGAGGAAACAAGGATTTCACCTCTTTGAAACAAGTTGAAACCAACCTCTGTTGGCCTCTACCCCTCCAGATTGCTTCTCCACGACGCAGCCATGGGAGGCAAGCACAGACTGAGCAAAGGCTCTTCTCCTGGGTGCCCCGGCTCCCATCGAACCCAGCGCCTTCCCTGCGGTGCAAGCGCTCGGCAGAGAGCAATTCCAGGACCAACAAGACGTTACATGCAGTGAGGACGAGGTGTTTGATGAATCATTTTCAGAAAAAAAGGGGATTTTTTTTTAATAATAACAAGAATTCACGTCCCGCTGCAACACCTACAAGACAAACAAACAGACCAAGCCATCCGTGAGCTCGGCTCGCCGTGTCATTGCACGCTACACACCTCCTATAAAATACTGCTTGGGAGGTGAGAACCCCTCTCATTTAGAGCCTTGCTATGATATTGGGTGTAATAAATTAGCAGGTGTCTTTAAGAAACAGAGTTAATATGGCTGGTGTTTCATTTGCGGTCCTTCCCGAAGAGTTGTGGTTAAAGTTAATAAAAGGCAAAGGTGGAAGCATGGCTATTTTGCTCATTTAAAGTAAAATGTGTTCCCATCGCCGGTGCATGTTCCTGTCACACTTGGAAAAGTGTGAGGTCTGAAAACAGTTGGGAAAATTTTTTTAAATAAGTTTTGGTACAGGCCAGCCACCCATCCCAGCCCACCACGTGGGATCTGCAAACAAGAGGGATTATTGCGGTTGTGGAGCAGCAATGACCTCACTTCTGATTTCACCAGGACTACGGAGGAACACGCAGTCAGTGGAGCGGGAGAAAGCTTCCAAAATCCAGCACTCCCCATCTCCATCTAACTCACTTCATGCAGAGAAAGGCACTGAGGGTGGGGAAGCAACAGCATTTCTGTCATTCATCTTTTATCCATCTTTTACACTGTTCTCCCGATTCTTATCAAGTGGAAAATCACTTGAAGCAGCATGGGGAAGGTGGAATAAAGACTGACTTGTGCTGCTCTCCTCGTTCTAAAGCGATGTCTCACATCACCACTGAGAAAACCATTAAGGAACAAAAAAAAAAAATAAGAGAGAGAGAAAAAAAAATCACTACACTCAGCACTTCTACAGTGGGACACATCTGTTCCCATCTCCATGGAAGGGGGTGGGGGCTGGAATAATTGGGATATCCACTTAGCAGGAAGGTAAAAACTCCAGCGAGGTGCCCTAAGCTGTGCAAAGGTGCTTCCCCCCCCGCAGGCTGTGCTGACCAGCCCATCCCAGCCGGGATGCTCCCACCCCCCAGAGCCTTTAAAACCTTTCCAAGTTCCAGCCAGCCTTCCAGATTTACGATGTGTTGCCCTTTTTGAACACCCTTGGATCAGCCTGGGGTGGTGAAAGCCCGATAGCTCTGTAGATAGCTTTTTGTACGGAGCATATAAAAAATATTGCCCCTCCACACACATGCACATACACTCCTCTTTCCCCATCCCTTAAATGTCTCTTTACAGAAAATTCCAGCCAAGTCCATCCATGCCAAGAACCTTCCCACACACCACTCCAGCCTCTGCTTTACTTGAAATTAATTCAGAGACATAGTACCAAGGACCACAGCCTTTGCTGAGTCTTAATAAGACTGCAAGGAAAAGGAAAGGGAAAAAAAGAAAGGATGAAAAAACCCAAGAAAATAGAATTGCAGCAGTTCTTGTAACTAAATCTGTTGGAGTTGTAAGTGTGGTAAATGCGTGTTCCTGCGTTATTTGGACGCCTCTGCTTTGCCTTTAGCAGCTGCTGTAATAAACTTCCCAGAAAGTATTGGATTCACAGAAGTGTTACTAGAAACCCCAACAGAAATCCATGGAAATGATGTCTCAACGCAACCAAACGGGGAGATAATCCCTGCGACCATAAAGAGAAACTTAAACTCGGTTTCCTTTACTGAGAGAGAAAAATCAAAATCGCCCTCTGCATTTCAGGGGTGTCGGGGGGGGGGAGAGGAAGAAAAGAAAGGGGGGGGGTGGTGGTGTGTTTGAGATCTAATTACGAGTGTCTTGAAATTCCTTCTGCATAAAGTTTCCTTAAAGAGCTGCCAAAAGAGCAAACCCTCGGCGGTGGTGTTGGAGGTGCAGCTCAGCTGAAGCGCACGCGGCTCTGCCCTTGCGATGACAAAACGTTTAATTATGACCAGCCCCAATGTCTTCCACATTTGGAAACTGGATTCTTGACACACATAATATACCCCATGCTGACACGACTATTTGGCAAAAGCCGAGCCTGTGATCTCACATTAATTGCTACACAAATATACTTATTGTGGGCATGGGTTTTATACGGCTGAAGCCTCCATTTGCACATGTTCACAATAAAAACACTCTCCCCCCCCCCCCCAAATAACGATTAACTTTTTTTTTTTTTTTTAAGGGTTTGTTGGGGTTTTTTTGAGAGGGGTTTTTTGGCTTTTTTTTTTTTTTTTTTTTGAGATGCAGTTTTAATGGCACGAGAACTGTCTGCCGGCTTCCATTACCCCTTTGTTCTCGTCGTCTCTTGCTTTATACGTATTTTTATAAGCCTTTTAAAAGCAAGTCTCCCCGTTCCTAATTCTTCTCTCTCTTTACTTTTGTTTTTATTGTAGGGCATCAATAGAAACAGAAAGATTTCTCTGGATTAAAGACAAGGCTGTCACTTGAAAGCAAGTCCTCTGATAGAGATCTTATAAGATCTCTCGGTTTCTTCCATCTAAGGCTTTTTGTGGGGAGACAGGAGGACGGCGACACATTTCCCCTTAAATCAGTGGCTGGAGGTGCAAGATATCCATCAGCTTGTGGGATTCACCTCAGCCTTTATTCCACCCAACCCAACTGAGCACGCACGAGCATCCACAGAGATTGTTCCCCGGTGACATCACGGGCCTCTGAGGTCACAGCTCCGGTGATCTCTTGTGCAGGAATATGCAGCAAATGTCAGGGTGGTGTTCAGAGGGTTTCCTCTTTGGTGTCTCATCACAGAAAGACTTGGGATCTTTACCTGGTTTCCCAGTGAAGATACCCCACAGAGGGAAACCAGGCTTTACCCTGGGGTCTTAAACCCTTTGCCAAGCAAAGCAGCACCAGAACATCAAAATTCACCCTTCTCCAGCTCCTCCACCACATGTGGTAGCTGGGTCATGAGCCACTAAATCTGGCTTTGCCACTAACTTTCCCAGTGACCCTGAGCCTTTGACTGAGTCCCTGTGAGCCCTTTGAGATCCACAGGGAAAGCAACAGCCAAAGAAAGCCATCAACCCCCACCAGGCCTGGGGAAAATCCTAACACACGCAGCAGGCTTGGAGATCCAGAACTGAAAAAGCTATTTAAGGTTTGGAGCTATAATTCCCATCACCCTGCTCAGAGGAGGAAGGCTCCAACAAGCCCCTGTGGAGCGCCAAAGGGGCTGCCAGCAGATGGAAGTCCCCACATTCCCTGCTTCCCCAAAAAAGCTTTGCAGCACACCAACGGTTGCTTTTCTTTCTTTCCCCCCCCCTTTTTTTTTTTTTTGCTTTCTCAGTACAAAGAAACTGTTTATTTAGAAAGATCAAGGAACCAAAAACACGGGGAAATGGCTCTTCTCCTGGGAAGGCAGCAGAGCATGCCCAGCCTCGCCGGCGTGTTCCTGCAGCGCTGCCGTGAACGCGGCGAGCTGGACGCTGCCTCCCTCCCTGCAGATGCTTCCACAGTTACCCCAGTGCCTGTCCAGGAGCCATCAGCTCTTTCAAACAATGACCAATTTGTTCCCTGGGGTGGCATTTCCTTATGATTCATCCCGCTTTGCCGAGGGCTGGGATGCTAATACCAGAAGGATACACTCACGTGCTGGACTGAGTGCTGCAGTGAGAGTTTCCATGACCATCAAGTTTTTGTTTTTTTTTTTTCCCCCCGTTCCAAGTGTTTCCCAGCCCCGGGTGGGTGCTGGGGCAGTTTTTCCACAAGCTGGATCTGCTTTTTGATGGAGTTACAAAGTCCAGAATTTGCAGAGAGCCACCGTTGTAATGGCCTGCTGGAGTGGGAATTGCACAAAACAGCAGTTAGGAAAAAACTAAAAAAAAAAACTTCATTCCACTGGGGCAGAAGTGTCTCCCTTGAACAACAGGATGTCTTCTGTAAACACCAGGCTACCACAGCTGTCAGAGATCTGAAGTGCTGCATTAAAATACTTCATTTTATCACTGCTGAAATGGAGTGAGAAAGCTGAAGGGATCGGCTCAGCTTTTCCTCTCCCCCTCATGCTGCCAAAAACCCACCGAGAAGGGTGAAGCCTTGTTCCTTTAATGGAAGTTCATTTTCCAAAGGGCAAGTATGCCTCTAAAAAAGGTTGCAGGCACTTTCCCCCCCCCACATCCATGGGGCTGCCAAGTCATAATTTTAACAGCAAACCTTTTTATTTGCCTTTTTTTTTTGGTCTTAAATCCCAAGCACTTGGGATTTATGCAGTGCATGGGAAGCAGCTTTCATGACGGGAGCGAGTTTTCACACACGGTGCTTGCGTGTGGTTCAAGCTTCTCTCCAAGAAGGAGTGGTCCAGCCACTGGCACACGAGCAAGGAGAGCAAGATGAAGTATTTTTGGGTCCCCTGATAATCTGGTATCTAATCAGAGTTGACTGGCTGGGGTTGGCCACATCGCACACGTCCAGCCACCCGCGCAGCTCCGAGACCATCTGCAGCCTGGAACCTCACACTTCATCTGCAGCATCCACGGCCCATTGGTGAGGCTTTCAAACCATAAATTATCTTTCAGAAGTGACTTATCACAGAGGCACATTCATCTCCACGAGCTGGACCAAACCCAGCTGCGCTGGCTGGAAGTTCAAGTGAGGGCACACACATTCACACACATTCACTATTTTTTTTTTTCTTTTTCCTTTTTTTTTTTTTTTGGACCATACAGTTTTGGGGTTGCAAAGCCAGACATTAAGCTGGCTGAAAGTCTAGTCCTGCGAAGCGTTCTGAGCTGGCAAAGTTTTACTACTGATTTATGTGGCGCAACAGCTCGGGGCCTGGGATGCATCCATAACATTCGTTCCATCTGTCGTCAATGCAGATTCTGTTCTCCACCGCTCGTGTTGGCAGGGCTTGATCCGAGATCTGCTGCTCTCTCTGGGGGGGAGGAGGAAAGGGGACGAGGAGAGAGGAAGCTGAAGTCTTCCATTGGTGCCAATGGCTTCACAGGAGGCCTCGAGTTCTTCAGATGCCTCTAAGCATTGTTGCTGGAGTGATAATCTTTGGCAGCCCGTTTAGGAGGGGAAGGGAATGAGCGGTCGCATGGATTTTCAATAGGATTTCAGAACCAATGTTCACCAACAGTCTCATTTCAGGCCCATGCACGCCTGCACTAATAAAGGATAAAGGTCCAGAAAACCATCTAGTCCTCTTGGTCTCCTACCCTTGCTCCTTCCAGGCAGATCTCTCGGATCAGTCCACACAAAACAGACTCCTTTCAGAGCAGCTAAAACCCCGCTAATCTTTGAGTTATCTTCCAAGAGTATGAGCAATTCAGTCCAAGAAGCAAAGGGAGCATTTATCTTGGGCACAACAAAAGCCTCCAATCTGCCCTGGAGATCTCAGGCACGCCTGGGGCTCGCTGAGGCTGACAGGGCTGGAACTTCCATCCGCAGAGCAAGTGCTGAGCACCACGCTGGGATTCACACCAAGCTGAGAGGCCTCTTCTGTGGATAGATAGCTGAAGCGTGAGCCAGGCTGCAAGCCAAGATGCTCTTCCCTCCTCTTCCCCTCTTCCCAAACTAGGGAGGAGAGGGGATAGTCCCCACCATGCACAACCCGTGCTCCGGGTGGGACAGTCCTCCCCGCTGAAACGCTGATGGTGCGATTCACCTCTCAACATTACCTTCTGCTTCCTCGCCATTCCAACGCCTCCGACATCTACAAAAAGCTGGAATTTCCTGCCAGCTCAGTGGTGCAATTTCAAATGCTTTTTGGTTTTCGACTGCGCTCTTTAATCTGCAGCCAGCTGGGCCCGTGCGTTAGCGTGAAGGCTGAAAGCTCCACAGCTCTGGGCAGTCAGTTTTCCAGGGATCTCACCTGTGGGTGGAATGGCTTGCTGCAGCTCTGCAGTAAATTAAAAAGGAAGGCACATGCAAAAACCATGTGTCTGAGCTGCCGTGTCCCTGCTGCAGCGTGGAGGGAAGCTGCAGGCCAGCTCCGGGGTCCGATTCCCTTCCAGAGAGGGAGAAATGCAGGTTTAGTTCCCTGTGCCAAGGAGGGCAAGGAGCAGTTTGGAAGAGAGAGCTGCAGGGGCTGGCAGGTGCGGCGCGGCACGGAGCCATGAAGGGCCTCCCCAGCCCCTCCACGGGGAAGGATGGAAATTCAATTAGCCTGCCTCACACGGGCACTGGAGGATACCTCAAAAGAGAACACACGCTTTCTCAAGGGTTGTCCCACGAGGCAAATGGATTTTATTCCCCTATTTCCCGTGAGAACTGGGAAAAAAGATCCCATGGTAGATTCTGCCGTGCTGTTCTCAGCCCGTGCCGCCATGGGAGGTTTGCAGAGGTGAGGCCACTGTCCACAGCAGAATGAGCAACCCTGAATTTACACAAAGCCTTGGGCAAGATGTTTCACAGCTCCAGACTACGGGGACCAGACCATCAGCTGATGCAAGGTGTCTTCATTGTGGAGAAGTTAATAAATTGGTGCCACTTCACATCAACCGAGGATCTGCTCGAGGAGCAGAGACAACCACAACCAACCACGCACCTGAATATCTGAGAAAAGGATATTCAGGAATATCTGAGAATTAAGTCTCATGGGATAAGCCAAAAAAGTGCGTGGCAGAGAAAAGAGGGAGGCACGAAGAAGTCCCGTTCCCCTGCTCACTCTGCCATTTAACAAAAAGATCTGTTTATACAAGGACATCTGACAAGGGTTACGGCAAAATGGATGAGGAGCTGAATATGTAAAAGGCAAAACCATCACCGAAAATAAATTCAATTATTTGGTTTTGCTTAGAGAAGCAACAAAGTTTCTGACATGTTTGTTATTCAGTCTGTCATTAGAGCTGAAAGATGTCTCAATAATGTTGAAGTTACATTTTTAACATCCACTCTCCTCCAAGCAGTTTGCATATTTTCCACTACGTTAGCTGATCAAGCCATTAGTTACAGTTACTTAAAAATAAATGAGCTCTATATTTTCCTTCCTCCACACTCCCCATCGCGAAGCTCAACAGCAGGGGAGGGGGGACAGGCAAGAAAACGACTTCATTTGCGATGAAACAACACGACAATGATGGGAAATGCTCAAGTTTGACTGTGGAAGGAGATTACAGCTAAGGAGAAAAAGCAGAAGCATCTCTTGTCAAGCAAGGAACTGATAAGGTCCTAAACAGCAGCAAAACATGCAAAATGAAAACCATATTTGCAAGAGAAACTGCAGTTGGGAGGTTAACAGCATCCAACTCAATCCAGCAAGACCAGAGGCAGGGTGGAATTTTGTTGAGTGTGCTGATGTGCATTTACTTGCCAAAAATGAGTTTTAACTAGAGCTATTCTTTCTGCTCTTTACCCTAATCCTCCCTCCTCCCCCTAAAAAAGTGCCGTCGTCAGTCAATTTTCATGAAAAGGTTCCTGTTTTTACCCATTAGAGAAAAGCAGGTAATTTTAATTCCTCTATCCCCCCTTTTCTCAAAATTCAGCCATAAAAAAACCCCAGAGCAAAACCGACGGTTTATGTCCTGACCGTTGAAAAACAGAATCTGCAAGCAATTTTGCTTTGTTAATTATGCTTAAAATAAAAAAAAAAATAAAAAAAGCAGAAGATGAAGATATTTTCTGCCATGCAGAAAATAAAGGCAGCGTATTTTCCCAACTATCTGTGAACTGGAGAATAAAAAAAACCACCAGGGGTAGAGAAAAATCTGGGCATGCCAGGAAAAAAACCAAGTACACTGCACTAATAGGCCATTGGGCAATTCTAACTCAATCCAGACTTCATTGCTGGATATGGATTTATCCAATATATTGACTACTGGGTCATAAGAACGGCCTTCACACCCAGCACAGAGCAAGTCTCCAACTGCTGCCCTCTCCATATGGTGATGTCCCACTGGGATTCAGTCAGCTCTGTGGAGCTGCTCTCACCAGTAGTTTTATCAGAGAAATAGATAAAAAATTCCCTTGCTGCAAGAGATAACTTTATTATTGGCCTCCTAAAGTCCTCTCCAGGCAATAATATCCAGGTTTTGGCAATAGATCCCCCTACTGCAGGATAAGAGACCTCTCTCCAGGTGAAAGTCTCAGCTCATTCTGTGCCACCAGCCACCACAGAGCTCCAGCAGCTCACCTGCCCTGCCACAGCAGCAGGGCTTCTCCAGCTCACAGCCAGCAAACTCCTCCACCAACAAATCACTTCGCCATCAAAAACTATTTATATGAGGAAATCAGGATGAATGCAAAAGCCAAACACAGTTGCTAAAAAAAACCCAGCCCCAGCCCTGCAGACCAATGGTGGCCCAGACCATGGTTTGGATGTCACTGATTTATGGGTTTCTCCCCAGTTTTGGAGCACATGCTGCTGCCACATGTCGTTCAACAGCTGGGGCTTTCCAGCTTGTTGTCTGACAGTGGAAGATGACACAACCTCCACTATGGGTTCTGGAGAACCAGAGCTATGTTGCAGAGCACTTTTAAAACATTTGAGGGTGCTTATAGATATTTTAGAAAGGTCCTTACTTGTAGAGGGAGCTCTTGCCCTTTTTGAGAGTATTTCCCCCCATAAAGTCTGTTCTGCTCGAGTGCATTCTGGCTCTGCCCTTTGCTTCCTGAGCAAATTACACCCAGAGAGATGGGGAACACTCCCAACAGTCCCAGGTCAGACCCTTTCCTCCAGCTACATCCCAGCACAAACTTAGTCACCGAGTTCCCGAGATGCTCAGGACACGCTGTCCAACCCTGGGAAAAAGCAGCCAGTCCAGAATGCCACGCTGGGTCCTGACCAGTTGTCCCAGTTCCCGAGGGGCAGTCTGGGGGTCAGCCCGGCTGAGGCAGCGCACACGAGTCCCACGCATGCGTCCTTCCCCTTAACCGCACCCTCCATGCTGGGGTGTGAGAATGCTCCATCCCCTCCAGCTACAGGGGAATTCCCAAGCAGATGGTTAAACTGGATTTCCAGCTTCTCTGGAGCAGCAGAATGGGGGTAACTCATCAGGGCGGAGATGCGGAGCCGGCTCACGTTGCCCAGTGCTTTGTGCTCTGGGCAAGCCACAGGTCTATCGGTCACCAGAGTTTCATTAACTCCAGATGAGGTCACCCCTTGGCATCCGCAGAGCACCCTGAGACCGTCACACGAGTCTGGTAATTATGCAGAAATACCACATAAATAATGAAACACGTTATGGAAACGCAGCACGTTTTGGCTGGGGGAGTCATAGGAACCTTCTAGGAACGGGAGATTTGAGCTTCCCTAAAATCCCTGGGGAAGTGGGTACCTCATTCTCTTAGACCTTCCGGAGGTGCCGGGTACATTAATACCAGTCTGTCAGCTTTGATGCCTCTGGAGTTCAAGGGCTCCTGTGAGGCAGGAGCAGCAGGCAGCAAACTGAACGCTGTGGGTTTGAAACAAAGGCCTGCAAGTCAATAAAGTTCAACAAAATAAATCACTCATTTTTTGCTGTCACTCACAGGCTGCTGCAGTGTTGACTCTGAAGGGTGGGAGAAAGAAAGAGGAACACAAAGTACGTGAACAGAGAGAATGAGACATCATGGGGAGAGCACAGCAGTGGACACAGCCCAGCCCTCGCTGACGGGTGTGAAAGGGAGGTCAGGGGTTTGGGAATATCCTGGAACAGCGGTGCCAGGCAAGGAAAGAAGATCTAGGGCTCTCCTGTTCCAGCCCTGGAAATCCTCTCCTCGTATGTAGGTGTCCAGCAGCTGCTCCTTCCCGTGGTGGGAGGAAGGGGAAGAGACAAAAAATAAATCAAATGGTACTCAAAACAAACCCACACCATCAACAAGTCACTCTCTGCTTCAGCTCAGACCTTCCTGCTGGAGCACAGAAACCTACTGGAGAAAGCCCTTCCTCCCCAGGCTGGAACCATTGGCACAGCTTGATTAACTCCATGGAGCAAGACTCCAGGATAGAGAACCAGAAGACCTGTCCTGCTGTTGATTATGCCACTGGCCTAGACACAATTTCCCCTTCTCTTCCCACTTCTGTCCCAAAATCCATGGCAGAAATCAGATTTATCCATTTGAGTCTACCAGGGAAGAAGAGAAGGTGCAGTTCTCCTGCTACTTCATCCTTCACTTCGGCAGCAGCTCCATTCCCATGGCTCTGTTCCTACACATCAAGGACAACAATCCCTGCTATCATTTCAGGAGCACCCATCAATGGAAATGGCCATGCTCTTCCAACTCTCCACTACTTTTTTGTATGGACATCTGGAAAAACTGTGGAAACTCTTGAGCCCCCAGGGCTTTTTGCCTCTATTCTCAGCACTAAATCCTGGCTCAGAAAGCTTTTCTCACAATATTTTCCATGTTCAGTGTGTAGAAGGGCAGAAATATGTAGTACAGAGAGCAGTGATGTCTACAGGAACCCCCAGGGCTGTTTGGTTGAAAGGTTGGGGGGCTTCCTGCCTCCCCCCAGAGTGACCTGACCAGGCCCATTTAGCAAAACACCAAAACAAACCTTACAGCCCACGCTGAATTAAGGCATTTACATCTTCCAAGAACAGTCCAACCCCCAGATCACTGGGGGGTTGGCATTGCAAGGGGATTAAACACCCACATGCAGCTCTGAACCTCGGGACTACCACTTCTGTTTGGATTTAGTCCTGCTCTGAGCCCATGAACAAGGAGAGATCTTTGCAACCCATGACCAGACCTCGGCCCGAGATCTTACTCTGGGGTCAGTGTGCTACACTGATTCCTATCAGTGGAGCTTTACAGACTTATCCTAGCTGAGAATCTGACCACTTATGACTTAAATAGTTTTCTGAAATGTATCCAACAGGAAATCTTAAATCAAGAACACTCTGCATTTTGAGAAGATTCCTCTCCCTCGGTTCCAAACCCAAGTAAAAGCTGTGCAACTTTTTCCATTTTAGGAATAAGAGGCTTTCTTCTCATATCTTCCTCTCCTCCCAAACAAATAATCAAGTACACAGGAGCCCAAAAATGTCTTTCCCCTCTGCTCACTTCATTCAGCGAGCTGAGGCTGAAGCCAGCATGTTTAAAACTGGCCAGCTGTGTCCTGACCAGCTGACAGTGGAGGCTGCAGCTGGGACAGCCAAGCAGGCAAGATTCCAGCTGCAAACAAATGAGGCAACACCTTCGGAGAAGGGATCGAACCGGGGGAAATGGCCACGACTCAACTCAGAGCTTCCTGTTGCTTTTCCAGTGACAGCTGCTGGTGAAGGCTGGATTCTCAGCTGGAGTAAGCTGGTTTGGTGCTGCCTGCACTTCCCCAGGTCTGCACCAACTTACACCAACAGAGAACATGGCACTACGTGGTTCATGTTTGGGCTTTGCTCTGCTGCCTCCCCGTTATCATCCTTCATCTAGAAATAGCTGCACCAGGAGAGAGAGAAGGAATAACAACAGAAATTTGTCTGGTCCAGAAATGGTTTCCTGGAACTTAAGTCTTTTTTTTTTTTTTTTTTTTTTTTCTGAAAGGAGATAAAGTTGTTCATTGTTTGTCTTGGCTGCCTATAAACTCATGCTGCTGAGAGCAGCCTTTGATCACAGGGCTATTGGGAGGCTGACCCTTGACAGCCAATCCACTCCCTGCTCTTCCAGTCTCACCAGCCCAGGCCTGACTTCCTTTTTCATAAAAAGCCATAAAAAAAAAATTATACATACATTATCTAACAGCCCTTGCAGCAGTTTAGGGATCCTGATCTAACTAGCTTACAGACAATTTCAATATCAGGCTATTCCCTTCCTCAGGGGGTTCTGTGATGGGAATGGGGAAGGAAGGAGTTTGTGATCTTGGATGTCCTGCCATGAGTGGCAGCAGCTCCATCCAAACGTGCATCAGGGTATATCTAAAAAATACACTCTTTATAAGGAACAAACCATAGCCCTGTCAAACACTGCCAGAAGTCTGAGTTTATTTCGTGTCCTCTTCTCCCACTGAAGAGTTCCTGGACATTTGTGTAGGATTTGTGTGTTCCTGTGATCTGGTCAGAGCTCCCAGCTCTAGCTGGTTTCCCACATATCCAGAACATTTTTACAGCATGTGTTGCCCAACCCCTGAGGCTACAGGCACAAAACACATTCTCTTCTGACACCTAGCAGGGAGTTCTTCTACGTAAGTCGCTCTGTGTAACGTGACTCATTGCTCCCCCACTTCATGGAAGTGGCACGCTGAGCTCATTCCAGCATATCCCAGCAGGGACAACCATATTCCCAAAGCACTGGATTCACAAAGCTTGAGTAAATGATCTGAAGCGTGAGCATGATCAGGGTGATGCTTCCCAGCAATTCCCAGCTCAAGCTCTGTCTTCCTCCCCAGCACAATGACATGAAAAACCAGTGCAGGTGACCTGTGAGACACAGGGTAAGAGGAAGGGATTTTTAAGAAAGGAGAGGGACACATCTCTTTAACATCTTTTTATCCACCAGCACAAAAAAGTGAACTCTGAAAGCTGGGGTGGTAGAATTGCCACTAGCTGGATTTATTAGCCACCTCCTTCGTCAGGGGACTCAGATAGCCTGATATACATCACATAAGATGCAGGGGACTCAAATAATATCCTTATCATCTCCCACTTGTGATCTGGGAGTCCAATTTTGCTGTCCTTTGTTCTTGGAGTCCTACATCACTACTAACACCTTGAGCTACTAACACCTCCAGTCCAAAACTGCTCCCGCCCACGTATGCAGCAGCACAATTACATTGGCTTAAAACAAAAAAGCTCCACTGGTATAGAATACATGACTATTAAGCCACCCTTTAGACCAGAGTCAGGAACGAGACATGTTCTTCTTGTGCTCATTTTATCTGATGCATTAGCTATGAAAATGAGCAGACAAGCCAAATGTTCAGACGAACGTCCTGCCCTCACGTCTGGCCACATAGCTGAAAGTCAAGTTCCAGTTAGCTGTGGTCTGAACAGATGCAACAGGCAAAAAACAGCTAATTATTCCTAATTTCCAAACAACAGTACCAAGGCAGAGGAGGGAAATATGTGACTGGTCTGTAGTTTCTCAGAAAGCCTGTAGCAAGGCCAGGAGGGGAATCTGGTGCTTGAAAAAACTAGTTCAGCTCCGGCCACGACATTTTCCCTTCCACTCCTGATCACCTCCAAAACCTGCAAATATATACTTAGGTCTCCCATTTTCAGAGAATCACAGAGGGGTTTGGGTTGGGAGGGACCTTAAAGACCACCTTGTTCCACCCCCCTGCCATGGGCAGGGACACCTCCCACTAGCCCAGGTTGCTCCAAGCCCCGTCCAACCTGGCCTTGGACACTTCCAGGGACCCAGGGGCAGCCACAGCTTCTCTGGGCAACCTGTGCCAGGGCCTCCCCACCCTCACAGGGAAGAATTTCTTCCCAATATCCCATCTCTGCCCTCTGGCAGTTTAAGGCCATTCCCCCTTGTCCTGCCACTCCAGGCCCTTGTCCCAAATCCCTCTCCAGCTCTCTTGGAGCCCTTCAGGCACTGGAAGGGGTTCTGAGATCTCCCTGGAGCCTTCTCCAGGCTGAACAACCCCAACTCTCATTTTAATTAAGATGATTAGGGAGCCACATTCAGCTCTGAATCCCTCTGAGCATCCTGGCCACAGGAACACACCTGCTGGGACTTGTGTTTTCACAAGCTCAGTTCCAGTGTTCCCTGCCATGTTTTTCCCACATACACCAAAACTCTTCCCAGCTTTTCTAAGAAAACTGTAAAAGCCATGAAATCTGCAACATTTGACATCAGAGCTTAACACCAGTGCCCTAAAGTGGATGTGTGTCACATAAAAATACCCAGAATGACAAAATACAAATGTAAATCAGCCCCTTCCCAGGTTTTTTTTCTCCCTCATACCCAGCATTTTTGCTCTAACTATTCTCGGGTATTTACCCAAACTCCACCATTTCAGAAGATCCAAAACTGAGACAATTATAGTGTGTGGATAATTTGGATGTCACAGCCCCATCACTGTTTTTTGGAAATCAAAATTAGGGCCTTGTAATCCTGAATATCTTGCCTTTCTTTAAGGTTGGGTGTGCAAATCCCATAAAGAGAGAGACACACCCAAAATCCAACAAAATAAAGACATATGAAGGGTCTGGCTGTGGGGACACTGTGTCTAGGATTCTCATAAACACATATTTTTCTTGTTAGACTCTTACCAGCATACGTAACAACATAGGAAAAACCCCTAAATACCATTCCCCAATGTTATTCCAGGGTGATGTTGCCATGGCAAAGCACCCTCGTGCCACTCCACTCATTTGCAATGTCATTAGCAAAGTCCCCCCCAGATGACCAGGAGGTCAGATTGATGACAAACTGAGCTCTGACC
Organism: Pipra filicauda; assembly: GCF_003945595.2. Lineage (NCBI taxonomy): Eukaryota > Metazoa > Chordata > Aves > Passeriformes > Pipridae > Pipra > Pipra filicauda. Next base: position 476,866 of record NW_024104405.1, read on the forward strand.
CTGCAGTTCCCTTTGGAACTTGGAGCCAGAGGAGCCAGCAGGAAAACAGCTGCTTTTCCCTGCTGGCTCTGCAGCTCCGGAGGGAGCTCGGGCTGCTGAGCAATCCATAGGGATGGAGAGCTGGACCCCCAAAACAGGTGACGTGAGGGTCACTGTGAGACCTCACAGCTTCAAGGACTGAAGGTCAGCTCCTAAAACAACGAGCACCCAACAGAAGACAACTCAGCAACCCAGAAACTGCCCAAAACAGGCAAGAGGAAACCCAGAAATAAGGACTCCCTGAAATCACACTCTCCCCCAGAATTCACACCCTAAATGATGGTGCATCTGAATTGCTCGTGCCCGAGGAGTCCAGGGCTTCGAGCTCCCTTCAAGAATTTTGGAAACTATAATTCTGTTCTGTCCACAGCAAGGATTGCTCACAAGGCCTCTGTTACTCAGATAATTCGGCACCAATTGGCTCCTCCTTATCAAAAAGAAAGTGGCTGTGTTCAAAGCTGCCAGAAAAGTTAACTTGGCACTAACTGTTACCAACTTTAATGATCAGGGCCATGGACATCAGAGGGGAAAGGCTGGCAGAAGGCTGAGGAACCTCTGAGGTTCAGGTGGCACCACTGTGTTCAGTTCAGCAGTTCCTCTGTAGGAAACTCAATAGCCAAAGGGGTGTTTAACTGTGAGCAGAAGTTGTGCAAGTCAAAGAAATGCCCTTTGGTGGACCTTGAGTCCATCTTTGCCATCTGACAGTTGGGTTTAAGCATTTTTTTCTGCTACAAGGACTTAACATTATTGTTAAAAGACCTCCTTCATTCCTTCAAGCCAACTATGGAGCATGGGTTCACAGCAGTTTTAATTGTAAGCACCCTTTGGCTCCCTCTCAGGTTGAGAGGAGGCCATTCAAAAGGAATTTTTAGGATTCACATAATTTTTTGGGAGTTGTTTTGTGAAAACTGAGACCTGACTGATGCCATGAACTGTAGGTTGAACACCCCTGGGCTTCTGGGTAAGGGCTTGTTTTCAGCTGGTCACACACTGACAAGGGAGCTGAATTATTTCCAGGCAGCTGAGAACTAACAAATCTCACTTCACTCAGCCAGGACAGCAGTGATCTGAGTCCAAAAGGAAATCACTGCTCTGTGCTCTGGTTTTCTCATCTGGAAAAAGAGGCACTGGTCTCAAAATCCTTAAGGAAATCCTGCCACAAGCAGATCAAGAAATAGATAGTACCAAATCAGCATTTTGTGATGCTACACAGTTATGACAAAACAGCAGCATGTCAATGCAATTTTAAAGTGATGGAAAATACACTGACAGAATCCTTTTAAAGTGTAACTGAGAAGAAAAGGATGAAAAGACCAACCAGTTTCACATGAAGGGAAAACCAGGAATGCTCCCTCCTCCGTGCCCTCCCTTCTAAGCAAAACAAAACCACAAGTGAACTACAAGAGGGACCTGTTGTTTCAAATCTGAATGGAAAAATCAGACAACTCTCCCATGGCACTCTCGGAGCAGAGGTTAAGAATGAGGGGCACAGCAGAAAGGGGAGATATGCAAGATAAGCTGCTTAGATTCACATCTCCCCATTTCCTCCCCTTCCTAAGAACTGGGTCATATTATAAACTTATGCAAATGTGTTTACTTTACATTTTATTTTGGTCTTAGCCACGCAGTTGTCAGCCTGTATCAACATGTCAGTCTGTTTGTGCAAACAATCATTCCTTCGTGGAAGGATTTCAGTAAAAACAGACAAAATGTTATGACATGAGAAAAGACTTCCTAAACATGACAATAAAAGAAAAGCCACTAGATGAGGATATGTTTTCCCTACCAATTACACAGCTTAAAACAAAAGAAATCACTCAGTGCTTTTTCTCTCCCCGAGGATGGAACGGTATCGGATCTCATCGTGTCACATGTTTTGCTGAAGTACCAACACAGGGGTGGGATTTGCAGGGTGGGTGTGAGGAAAGAGAAGCAGAGCCCACCAGCACTGCCCACATACACTCCGAGCTACCCACTGCCAGTCTGTCCATCTTGTTCCCGTAAAACATCCACAGGTGCTGGAGAGAAATGGAAAGAGCCCCTTCATTCTCTTGCAGAAGATGTGAGGAACGGGTGAGAGAGGACACGGGAGGGATGAAGGAGGTTTGAGGGTGGGGAGGCAGCTGCAGAGAGCAGGGGACAGGGCTGGCCCGATACATCAATGTTCTGGTTGTCCTGGTGACAGCTCTTGGCCACTCTGCTTCCCCACTGATGTGGCAACATCTGGACCAGCTCTATTGTGTTCCCCTTTCACGCTGTACCCAACTGTACCACACTCAGTCCCCCGTGCCCTCCCAGCTGCACAGGCTGGTGGGGACGACAACGGCACCACAGCTTTGAGGAGAAGTTTCCTGGGGTCTCCAGGAACATGCTCTTGGGTCACAGGGACAGAGAAAAATCTCAGAGTTGAGCTCCAAAGCCTCACAGGGAGACAACACGGGTTATGCAGTGGCTGTGCAGTGCAACAGGCAGTTGTGAAGCACCTTGTGCTGTGGGAACCCGTGGATCACATTGGAGCTGAGATGTCCTCAGCCAGAGCTATCACCCCCAGGGTCATTAATCTGTGACCCTTTGCTCCCACCTCCCTCACAATCACGATTTCAAGAATCCTATTAAAAAAATTCTGGAGTAGTTCCTTACACAGTTCACCCAGATGAGATGAAGTCTGAGACCAAGCAGGGAAGGGAATCTGTTCCTTCTGATTTTTTCCTGCTTGGAAGTGTGGGTTTGGTTAGTCAGCAGCATTTGCTGGTATTTTCTTCCAGGAAAAAAGCAGCGGAGACTCTTTCCCTGCTCAAGTGTTGATACTGAACAGGTCCTGAGCATTAGGAATTGCACAGTGCAACAAGGGACAGGAGCACAGGGATGCAGCTACAGCCACAACTCACCTCAGTAAGCCAACCCCCCCCTTTTTAGAGCTACTTTGCCATTCCCACAAATGATGCCTTACCCCTGCAAGGTTATATGTGCACCGTTGCTGCTGTGAGACAAAATTATAAGCGATAATTCAGGACAAACAGCCACTTTGCTGCAAATTCCACAGAGCTTGGTGCAAACTCCAACACGCCCGGAGCTGCCAACCATTGAGACCCACGACCAGAGTCACCAAGGAACCACCCAGGCACTTGGCACGAGCCCCACTCTCTTGCTGCAAGGTTCAGCTGTGAGTGAGGCGAGGAACGCACATCCATAGATGCCTTCAGCTAGGAAACACTGACTGAGGCCTCTCCATTTCCCTGGGAGCTCTCAAAATCTTCCAACAAATAATTAGAAACATTCTGAGTGCGAAAGCCCCCCCCGTGCGAGATGGAAAACACGCTAACCCGGCTCCCAGCTTACCTCCTCGCTGCCGAGCTTCCCCAGGCAGCTGGAAAAGCTGGGATTGACCCAGCCTGGCCGAGGAACCACAGCCAGGTCCTCCCGGTGCTGCTCCAGCTCCCAGGCAGCCGTATCCCGCTGCAGCCCCAGCCCATTCCCGCTTCCCCTGGCACTGGAAAGCTCGTGCTCTGTTCCTCCAGAGCCTACAGAGGGCATTGTGGAGAATTCCCAAATAATTCCCGACCCAGCTGGCGAGTGGGTTGGATGGGCAGTTTGGGTGATTTGTGCTGTTGGCACTGCCAAGGCCTTTGGGGGCAACGCCCCCGGGCAAGGAGCCACTGAGGGTGGGGGGAACAGCCAAGCACTAATTCCACAGGGAAACAGACCCAAAGCATGAAGAGCAAGAGGTTTACCCCTGCCCTGCCCGGCAGCCCCTGTCTGTTGTGAGGGATCTCAGTCACTGTAACGAGAGCGGTGAGGGCTCACACACAGCTGCAATCTCATTATTGTCAGCGGGCTGAAGCCGCCCGGGGTCAGGAATCACTAATTAATTACTAAATGAAATGTAGCTTTTGGGGCTCAGGTCCTGCTCTGCACACAGAGCACACGAGGTGGAGATGGCTCACAAAGGCACAGGGCAGTGCTGGGCTGGCACCAGCACAAATGACCCAACTCCTTCATTCCCCAGTGCTCAATCCCCTGTAGTGACCTGTCCTGCAAGGTGGGACTTCCAGAGAGCTCCCCTGAACACAAAAATTCCATTTTTTCTTATTGCTGAAACACCTGGGAGACTGTGGATATGCTGTGCTCAGCTGGCAGCCTGTCTTGGGTTTTGGAGCAGGGAAAGCACTTTTTCCAGCTTTTGTCTGCTGTCCCTGAGCAGCCCCCAAGACTACAGGGGAGAAGGTAACTCCTGGGAAGTGGCAGCCTTTGGACCTACCCACCTTCTGCTTATTTTCCTACTCAAAAGCCAATCCCAGGATCCAAATATGCCCCCAGGACTGCCTAGTCCGATGTGATAGGAAGAGCTGGACTCTGGCACTGGTAGAAATCAGCCACTGTTTGCTTTAGAAATGTGTCATTTCCCATTCCCTCCACAGATCTCCATGTCATTCAGGCTCAGATGGGGTCTGCCCAGGGCTGGCTCATCCCCAAGAGCACCTGCTCAAAAATAAGTGGAACTGTAAGCTGCTCATTTAATTCCCCATCTTATTATTTGAAAGTTTACAGCCTTTTGTGAGTAGCTGAGGTGAGACCATGACACAGCAGGAGAGAATTTAAAGAACAAGTGTACAGAGAGCTCTGCAAGCCACAGTGAAATCCACCCTGTGCATGCAGTCCAGGCTGGCACAGCAGAACCCAGGAATGGAGCAACAACTTTTAAAGATCAACCCCAGCATATGGCTCATACCCTTGAGTCCAAGAGCTGGCTGAAACCTAAAGCAGTCCAAAGTCTTGGCTTTTGTCCCTGCAGAGTCCCCACAGCCACTTTTAAGACCTGGCCCATCCTCAAAACTGGAACTGCTACTGGTGGTTGTATTCCCAACACATTATTAGCAGGAGAGGGTCTTGGCTTTTGCCCAGGCTGGCTGAGAACTCCTTATCATAAGAATCTAAATTAGAAAACTAGGACAAGACTTCAAAGTTACTGATAAAAGAAAGCAGTGACCTAATGTCATTTGAGTCTTCAGGCTGTGCATTTCCACGGTAGGAATATTTCTTTTGTATATTTTGGAAGAAAATTTGTTCTTTTTCTAAATAAAGTTCCCCCCCAAAACCAGTAACACTTCACTTCTCAAAACAGCCTCATCTCTTCAGCATCATTTAAAACCTTCAGAGTTTCACATCAGGCTGGAGTTACCATCTGCTGAAGTGAATCAAAGTGTCTTCCCAGGGCAGCTGAAACAAGGAATTCTGGAAAGACCATTACTTCCCAGCAAGGGACAAAAGTAGTTTTAATCATTTTTTTTTCATCTTCCTGCCTTATTCCGTGAGTGTGGGCTCTGCTGTATCACAGAGGTGAAATTTGAACCAAGCCAACCTTGCTTTCATTAGCTTTAGGAGTCTCCTGTCCCTTCCCCTCACTGTCATCCACCTTCCCGGCCATTAAAAGCTTTGTCTGCTTCCTGAGAGAATAAATATGTTTTGTAGCTTGACCTTCACTCTTCAAACACAGGTTCTGGCAGACCTGCGAGGGCACAGGCAGAGCAAACTGCACAGCCTTTCCTCATGGAATGGCCCAGGGAGCAGGCAGCAATCCCTGTGCTCCGTGAAAGAAGTCACTCAATCCCCCCAACACCGAACCTGCACCAGAGCTTTGGGTAAAGCTGGAGCTGTGGCTGTGCTCACTGACCCACCTCAGCACTGCTCTGGCTTCTGTGAGTAAAGAGGGCAGCAAAGACCTGGCAGTGCAGGATGTGACTGGGACAGGGCACTACAAGCCCCCAGGTTGCTCTGTACCACTGTACCCCGGGGGTTTATTGCAGGTAGGACCTACAGAAAGCTTATTCACAGCTCCTGCTAACCTGCCTTCAGCTCTTGGAGCAAATGCATCCCTAGACTCTGCTGCCAGCTCTCCCACACAGAAGGTTTCATGACTCTAAAGGTACAGACACCTTGGATTCACACAGAAATAAGGTATCTTTTTCCTCTTTATGAGTCTTTTCACAAATCACCCCGTTCTAAGAGGCCACTGCAGCAGCTGGTCAGGGAGGAGGCTGTGACCAGCCATTAGCAGTCACTATGTCAGATTTGTTTCCTTGACCAGGGATGAGAAGATTTTCTTCTCTCTGAGCTGCCTCAGGCTGTGTAACTCTCATCCCTTTGGAAAACAGAGCAGTCCCACATCTCTGAGTTACCACTGAGGCTGCTGCTTCACCAAGCCAGGAACAACTGAAGTTAACAGATATAAGGGCACTGTGTCTTTTGTGTTAAAAACACAACACATCCTCTCAGAATGCCCTTGCAAAGTGTTTTAAAAGCAGAGTGAAGTGTTTTAAAAGCAGAGTGCACAACACAAGGTAACTCTGAAATTACTGAGTCTCAGGGGTGTTGGGAGAAGGACACAGAGTTTCCTGTTGGTTTCTGATATAAACTAAGCCTTGTCTTGCTCCTGCTCTGTTGTTTTCTCTGAGCCTACAGATTATTTAATATCCAAGGGGAAGGCTTCAACCTGGCTGAGAAACTGCAGGAATTCAGAGTGACCTGGAGGGAATTACAAGAATGCTGCTTGCTGATCAGATTAAAGGGAGAAGTGGCGGGGCTCCCAAGGGTCTTCTTATTCAGCCTTTGCTGCCTACAATACTGTGCTTTGTCTCTGACTCTGCTATTTAAAATGATTCAGGTTACTGCACTGGAAGCATCACTGCCTTGGGAGCGAGGGCAGGAACACCTGGCAGAAGTGAGGCTGAGGGTGGGTACTCAAGTGCCAGCCCTAGCACATATTTTCGCTTCCCGCTGCCCTTGATATGATCAAAACTCTGGCATGTAAATGCTTTTTCCTAAAAGCATTTAAAATCACTCATTCATCCTCCTCAAGGCCCAAGTTACAAGCTGTGCTACGAAGAAGGAGGATTTTGCCAATGTTTTTTATAAATCTGGAAGACTTTTGAATAGCAACTTGGGCAGGGCCCAAGGGTGTATTTTAGCTGGAGTGGGGATGCACAGCACTCTCCTCGTTTGGGTATTTTCCCTCTTTCTTTAGCGCCAAAGCATCATCTGGAACCTCTGCACCCGTGTGCCTCCCCGAAGGAGAAAGTGGTATTTATTGAGAACTACCTCCCAAAAGACTTCACCAAAACCAAATAAAGCAATTAGAGAGTCAGAGACAAGTCTGGTCAGTTATGTTGCTGCTGAATTAAGCTGGGTCAGTAGCCAGGAGGGTAGAAGAGCACTCACCAAACAGACAGAAACAGGGGACAGGCTGCCAACGTGGTTGTTGTTCATCTGCTGGAAACTCTGGGGATGACAGAGGTTGGTGTGACAGAGAGTTACACACATCTCAGTTTGAACAACACCCTCTGGCACTCTCAGAAACCCAAACTGCAGGTTTTTGCCTCCCAAGAATCCTTTTACACGCTAAGGGCCATAAAAACATTTGATAGGATCAAATACAGGTGTCCAACAGTTCAACCTTAATGGTGATGTCCATCAGGCAGTTCCACTCTGCATCCACAGCTTAATGCCTCTTACTTGTCTCTCCAATGAAATAATTAATTAAAAACAAGCAATAGTAACCATGTACTATTAGTAACTACGTGCTTCTGCATATTTTCCTACTCAAAAGCCAATCCCAGGATCCAATTATGCCCCAATTTAGGGAAACTCATCAAATTCTACCCTACGTCACAATTGTCCATGACTCACTGCTGCTCCTGAGCATCTCTCAAAGGCAGGGCATGTTAAGCCAAATCCATCTCTCAACCCCAAGAATGCTACTTCAGCAGGATAAATCTGACTCACTGAGCTGTTTGCTGAAGGCCAGGGGAATTTGGTGCACTTCCTCCTCATCTGCAGTTCTCTCTCATTCTACCCAACACATTTAGGCAGCAACTTTTGGTGGAGGAGCCTTTGATCTCTGAAATTTCTGCTCTGTTTCTGTGGCGACCTGTATAACCTACGTGATCATGAATGAACCCCATTGTGCTCCTCCCATCACCTTCTCCTCCAAATTACTTCTGCTTGCTAATGCCAGTGAAGTGAGGCCATCTGCATGGCTTCCACCTACTTTGAGAGAAAGATTAACTGAAGAAATTTGCCTTCCAACCCCCCCAAACTCCTGGAAAATGAAATAACTTAATGGCTCGGAACCATCCCCTGAAGGAGGGTAGGTAATTCTAGGGTTCATCACCAGGATGAGGACGCTCTAATTTACCAGCCACCCCCTCACCCCTGCCTCTTTCAAATGAATAAGCAGAATATTTCCCCTGTTTCTGTTCTAATCCCTGCATCTGCATCGTTCCGCTTTCCACCATGAGTCTAAATGAGCAAAATCAGCCTCGCTCCATCCCTCTCTGCTCCCGAGGAGAGCTTTCAGGGGGGATAAATCGGCACTGCAGCAGGGTGTAGATGGGTTTGAAAGGCACAGAGAACAGAACCTGGCTGAACACGGGGTGTTTGGTGTGCCAGCTGCCTCAGTGCTTCCCGGGGAGAGCAGCACAGCAGGGCTTCATCATTACCCGCCGTGAAACCCAAGAGGGGGGAAAAGCAAAATCAAAGGAGAGCAGGGGGTGAAAAGAAGGCAAAAGGGTGCCTTCAGGGCTCCTTTCATGCAGCTTCGCTTCACCATCCACCAGTCAAGGCTCCTAAGCAGGAACAGAGACACCATTCAGGACAAATCTGGATGTTATCCCAGGGCACCGGGGACACCACTAAAGGGAAAGTTTTGACAGGTGAAATGACCTTAATATAATTAGCCCTGCCAGCCCCTCCTTCCTCTGCCTCCTTCACCTTGCCACGAAAACGGTAGCCTGTTAATGAGATCCTTTTTCCCCCTGTAACGCAACACCGCCGGCTCTCCGATCTTTTGCTCGCGCGTTTCAAACGGGACGGACGTGATCTCCTCCATCTTCGCTCCCCCCTCTCACATCTCAAGATATTGCCATTGATTCTGCTGCTGCTGACTGGGGTGGGTTTGTTTTTTTTTTTTTTTTTTTTTTTTTTGGTTTTTTTTTAGTTAGAGAAAAGGCTGAAAGGAACCCTGGTAATAGAATGATTTGGCCTGCAAGTCAAATCCCCCTTGATGAACAATCAGACACAAATGTCAATAACAATTAGATTGGCCAAGGGCTCCAGTCACTTAGGACTTCAGTTTTCCATCTACAGTGCTCCAAATGAAACCCTCAGTGCTGCGATCTCCAAATCAAGTTTGGCATCAGGAATGAAAAGACATCAACAATAATAAAAGGCTGATGGCAGGAGAAGAGCAAAAGACAGACAATAGGGGTGTGTGTGTGTGTGTGTGTGTGTGTGCAAATGCACATGGGGGGATGGAAATGAAAAAAGTGGGAGCTGATGTAAAAATCCATCAAGATATGAAATTAGTCCTGCCTAAAGAATGACCTAAACTGCCTCGGATTGTCCTCCCAGACAAGTTCTGCTCCTCTGGGCTTTAAAATTTCCACCTCCTGCTGTCCAACACATCAAGCACGGGAAGCGACCGAAGGGAAGAAAGCCCTTAAGTGCAGGCTGTATTTTTTCCTGTTCCTAAATTGTAAATATACAGTGGAGGCAAGAAATGCCCAATCTAATTAAGAGCAGTTGAGAAGTATGGAGACAGGGTCCTCCCAACGGGAATGCTGCGGGTTAAAGAGGTTAAAAAGAGGAATGTTCAGCCTAATGAGGGAAGTTTAACGTTGTGAGCACACTTTCCACTGGTGAGGCGGGCTGGGAAGGAGGGGATTAAAGACAGAGATAAAGGAAGAGGTGCCTCCACAGCAAGAGCAGGTGTGTGCTTGGCTGCAGTGCTGACTGAAGTGAGGGCAAGATGTTTCAAGGTTTGCAGCTCGGGGTAGCCCCTCAAAACCCAGTCCTGAAGGGGTCCAGCATTGAAACCATTATCCTAATTTAAAAGCCAGCTTAGCTTAACTTCCTCCCCTTTTCCCTGCAAGTGTGAGGCTCTGAGAGCCACGTGGCTGTGCCCCATCAGCCACCATCGACCCCTCGCTGCCTCTATTGGGGGCTCACCAAGCTGGGAATTAACAAGTAACACACTGGTAACTCAGCCAGCAGGGATATTGCTCCTAAGGAGGGGCAACACTGAAAATATTTCAGCTCCTGTTCACTGCACACAAACTGGAGCACACCAGAGCTGAGCCTGGACTAACTGGCACAACAGCCTTGCTGTCTCTCATGCAAAGTGTGTAAGCCATCTCCTGAAACAGTTCTTAGGGTGATGTGTATCTAGTCCTGCTATTGGGTGGTTTCTGATGGCACGCTGGGTGCCTGGTGGGGCACAGAGTGCTTGGAGCACGTGGCTGTGTGTGACAGCAGGACCTTCCACCAGCCACTGGCACCAGGGAAGCAAAGGCCTCCCACTCCCTTGGTCACACTTTAGCCATAAACAGGCACCAAACAAGACAGGAAGGTTGCAAGGTGCAGTCTTTAACTTAGGCAGCACCATTCCCTGACAAAGCACTCAAAACATTTTCCAGCTGAAGGGATCATCTCTCCCCTTTTGGGTGGAGAACACAACCCACACTCAGGCTCAGTCCTGTTAGCTGGCTGCAGGACATGCACAGAGAGAGAAGGATGAATGAAGTACCTAAGTAAGAACAGCTTTTCCTTTTTGACTCGTCCTTCTACTGTGACTGCAATGAGCTTCTCACCCAGGCACAGTGACCAGGAGAAGGCTGGATTTGCCCTGTTTGGATGTCCAGGTTTGCAGCTAATCCCTGTGTGTGGAAAGTCAGTCAAAGCTGGCGCAGGAAGAGGGCAAAAGGTTGAGCCCCACTAGAGAAATGCTTTAACTGCTTTGCTTTGTTTTACTTGGATGGGCTTCACTATTAATTCTTCCAAAATAGTGTTAGCCTAAATTTCACCCAGTTAAAAGCAGAGAAAACACCATTTTAATTTACTTATTGCTGGAGTGAAAACTTTCTCAGTAAGCTCTTTGAAGGCCATCCAGTTTCTTTTCAAGGCATTGGGAGCATCAGCCCTTTGCCTGTTAGCTGATTTTCAACTAAAGTGTTTTATTTGTGAAGGGTCAGGAAGGAGAGCAGAGAGCTGCTTGGGTTTTATTCAGCTTTTTTCAGTTGTACATCATTAATGTAAGAAAAACTATTAAAAAAGCTTTCTCCCCTCCCTGTTTCTTAGTGGCATTTCAGCTTTTTTGAGACACCAACCCTGAGGTTCTATTTCGTACTCTTCTCCTGAGCTGATGGAAAGCCTTCATCCCCAAACCTCCTGTACATCAAGACAAGCCTGGGAGTTATCCTGGCCACCTCCCTGCATGGGCTTGGCATCTTCAGCCACACACTGAAGGGCAGGATGATCCCACCACTCATGTGGATTGTAGCTGTCCTGCTTCCCTTTGCCATCCTGACCCATGAGCCCACAACCCCTGTCATGGGGGCTCTGCCATCAGCCCTGTTCAGAGACTGGACATGTAAACAGCACCTCTAAGTACTTCTTTTTAATGGAGGCTCAGCTCAGTGTTAGATATTCACTTCCCATGGGCTTCAACTAGGACAATGCCCCTGACTCTCTGAGCCAGATGCCTTGCCTAGTGGGACCCAGGAGCAGTGCACAGATCCCACCCTCACTCTCCCTAAGCTTGCGAGTCCTTTGGCCTCTCCTACGGCTTCTGCAGGAGATTAGAGATGAAACAGAAGTGCAGGAATCCCAGCAGAAGAAAGCTGTTTCCTTGGAGACCCAGGGTGGAATTAAAGACACAACCAAACAAACTAAGAAAACAGCAGACACGAACTGGGCAGAGCAGGCTGTTCGGGAGTGGCTCTGGGGAGAAGACTGATCTCCCACCCCCACGATCCCGCTGCTCCAGTCACCCAGTCCCCATGCCAGGCAAGTGCTGGCCATGTGGGGATGGTGGTGGCCAGCCTGTGTCCCCAGCCCTGTGAGGGCCCCTGAGCAGGAGGCAGATGGCCTGCAGACTGCTTGACAACACGGCTCCTTCCCTGTTCCCTCCCTGTCCCCGCTCACGTGGCAGGAGGGGAGGGAGAGCGCCGGTCCTCGCGTGCACACGCTTTGGGATCGCAGCAGCTGGGGACAGGAGAGCCACCAACACACACACACACACACACACACACACACACAGGGACTGAGCCTCCTCACCAGCAACTCCCCAGGCACAGACCTCCTTCCCAGCCCCTCATCCCACCACGGCTCAGCATCCCCGTTGGAAAGATGGCGCTTTCCCCCATGTCCTTCCCCGGGATAATGGCTGTGGCCCAAGAAAGTTAGCAATGAATTCCTGGGAAGTGGCTGTTGCTGCAAAAATAAAGTATCTGTTATTGCTAAAAAACTTTTTTCATCTTTGAGGGAAAAACACATACCACATGATTTCCAAAAAGGAGCCGGTCTGGTTTACAAATACAGTACATTAATAGCTTTGTAAACATTTATTCAGTATGACAGCTGACTGCAACATGTGGCATTAATTAGAAGACTCAGCAATGTAGCATATTAAGAGCTAAGTTAAATCTGAATTAGCTGGGTTTGTTGAGACTAAACACCCGTGGGGGAAGTCCTCGGATCTAATACATTATGACTCACTTGACACGGGAGACCCACAGGCCTGATTCCCAATACACTGGGGGGCCCTTATTCATACTCCATCTCCACACAAGAGCTGCAAACTCTCAAGATACCATAGATCAGAGGGTGTTGATGTTGGGACGTTGTGACAGAACGGGGCGCGCGAGTCCCTGGCTCCCAACTCCCCGACCCTTCCTGAGGAGCGAGCGAGCGGAGACAGCACGGGCTCGCCTCTCCTTCCCAGACGCACCAAAAAGAGCACAGACGGGAAGGGAAAGGATTTTACATTCCCTTGAGCTTTGGGATCTTACTCAGCACTCCCACACAGCCACCTTCCCAGGCATGGGTGACACAACTCCCGCCGCGAGCTCTCGGTGCCGGGGCAGGTGCCCGGGGCGTCTGCGTCACCAGTGCCACGAGGAGCTGGCTGCAGGCACTGCACAGCCCGCTGCTGTGCGAGCTCAGACCTGCACCCCAAGTTTCCTGCTCTGAAGTCAGCCAACAGCTTGTGTTTTGGCTCAGGGCACCCAGACACCTCCGGGCTCTGCTGCCCTGGCAGGGTTTCAGGACGGCGCGTTTCAGAGCTGCCACGTAGATGGGAAACCCACGGTTCCGGTCCCTCCTCTAACCTGTCCTGTGGCTCAGGGCACTGCTGACCTCCTGCCCCTTACTTGCTTTGAGAAATACCTGCTTTGTTGTCCTTGTGAAGTTGTCACCAGGACTATATTACAGCTGCAAAGCATCGTGAAATGCATGAAATGCCACGTGAGCACACCGGTGTTGGGGGGATTTTACCACAGCTGCCACAGGCTGAGCCAAGGCCAGCTCACAGCAGCCACACCGGCCAAACACCAGCCACTGGGCTACTTCTACCTCTCAGACCCGTCTCTTGTGTCATTTGCATTATGTCAAATCAGGGCAGCTCGCTGACAGCCAGGGGATTTACAGCAGAGCAGAACTGTCTGAAATTCAGGAAGATCAGAAGCAGTTCTCCATCTCAGATCAAAGCAAGAACTAGTTGAAGTCATGTAGGTGGGTAAAGAAGATGGACCAGCACAGCCCCAAGTGTTTGAGCTGCCATGTCTGTGGTAACAAATATACCAAACCCTGTTTGCATGGAACTCTGGTGTAAATGGTGTAAATATACAGTCTGTTGTACAGCCATGGGTATTTAGGACAAATGCAAAACAAACTATCTGGACCTGTTGGAGTGAGTCTAGAAGAGGCCACTGAGATGCTCTGAAGGCTGAAGCCCCTCTGCTCTGGAGCCAGGCTGGGAGAGCTGGGGGGGTTCCCCTGGAGAAGAGAAGGCTCCAGGGAGAGCTGAGAGCCCCTTGCAGGGCCTAAAGGGGCTCCAGAAGAGCTGGAGAGGGACTGGGGACAAGGGATGGAGGGACAGGACAAGAGAGAATGGCTTTACAGAGAAAGATGGCAGGGTTAGATGGGATATTGGGAAGGAATTGTTGGCTGTGAGGGTGGTGAGGCCCTGGCACAGGTTGCCCAGAGAAGCTGTGGCTGCCCCATCTCTGGAAGTGTCCAAGGCCAGGTTGGACAGGGTTTGGAGCCACCTGGGCTAGTGGAAGGTGTCCCTGCCCCGGCAGGGGAGTGGAACTGGATGGTCTTTAAGTTCCCTTCCAAACCAAACCAATCTATGATTTTGTGATCTTGGTTTCTATTCGAGCTGTTGCAAGATGATGTTTTAAGTGATTTAAGACCCTGCAGCCCTCAGCAATCCTCTTCCCTCTCATGATGGGCTGGCAGAACAGACCATGAAGTCACCTCTCAGCCCTTCCAGCAGGCAGATGGAGCTTGGATGTTGAACCTGAGCTGGGAATTGAAGCAACAGAGGGCAGTGGGGTCACTGCCACCAACCCCACATGCAAAGCAGGAGGGCAAGTGTGGGCTGGGGAATGAGTGGCTATCACACATATTGAGCAGTGCAGCTTATTCAACTCAGAGCAGCTCTGCTTTCACCTTACAGTGTTAAAGCAAACTTTTCTTGCCCTGGAATCCTTATACAGCATCAAGGCAAACTTTTCTCGCCCTGGGCTCCTTGTGTTGGATGCCTAAAATGTTATGTGATTAGAAGCACGTATGAGAACACCTCCAGAGGTGCTGGGCCCCCACTAATTCAAGCCCTTGTTGTTAGAGCTGGATAAACCCTCTCAAAAGCAATAACATTATTATCTGTGGCAGCTCCAGCTTCCCAGATACACTATTGTTAATGCTAATTGCCAAGAGCAAATAAAATAAATCTCTGCATGGATCTGTCTTCTTCATTATCCTGGAGCAGATACTACCATTCTTATCCAAGTTTCTTCCCCTTCATCCCTTCACACACAATTTTATCCACCATAGATCTGCCAAATGGAGAGTAAAACTACTAATGTGTCACATATGCAGCTATTTCCATAATTTAAGCCTCTTTATTCTTATTAATGTTGCATCAAGGTATTGGCCTGCAACAACTGTTTTTGAAATGGGTCGCCAATGAAACTGAAAAGCAGAGGACAAGAAAATAACAAATTGTACCACTGTGTTTCTATTATAATCTTCCTCTGAAATAATAGAAAGGGATGGTCAACAGTTGAATGTTTGTACAGCAAAAGTTTCTGAGATATCTACATTTCAAATAATTGGCTTGGTTTTAAATTGGCATGAAAAGCCCAAACCCTCAGAGATGAAAACTAGTGAAAATAGTTTGTTGTGACCCCCCCTCCCCCCAATCCTTCATTTCAACAAGAACTGACTGTCTAATTTCCACTTCAGCATTTCAAATGGAACTCAGCTCTTTCATCCCTTATACTATAAATAATGTGTGCTATAATGGAAGGCAGAATTAAGTCAAGAGGAGGCTTTTCAACTTCTCCAAAAAGAAACATTTCGGTATGTTCCAAATTTTTTCCAGTAAAATAAATTCACACAGGGTAAAAAAAAAAAAAAAAAACAAAAAAATTCTCAACAGCTGTTATAGTAGCTATTAGTAGAACTAACAAACACCAATGATAATTCTTTTTCCTTGGCTATTTCAAAGCTGTGTAGGTCTTGTACATGAACAAAGCCTTCTCTAAAATAAAATAAAACTGCATGGCCAACTCACGACTTTAACACACATCTCTGGATATTTGATATTTACTTAAAGGCCCCAATTCCAGGAAACAAGCAATTACAGGAGAGTCTTAGCTCTCGTTAACAGAAAAAATAAATTAAAAGAAGGAAGTTCCCTTGCTGTTGCAAGGAGAATCTTGAAAGTGTGACCCAAGTACATCTCAAATGTCCAAAATCCAGAAGCCAAAAAGATTTTTTTTAAATGTTAAATCTTATCAGTTTTGATACCTATCCCTTGATTCTGGAGCATTTTATGTTAGCAGAAATGATTACTGAATCTTAGTATGACCCTTTAGATAATTTCCCTGCTCCCTCTCTTACCCTTTGCCAGCACTTCTACAGAAATTGAGGTCTAAAGTGCAGTTCCCTTTGGAAGAGATGTTTGGAAATGCAGTAATTTCCCCACATTTTTCTGAAACAAAGAAAATAAATTTAAGAGTATCAGGAGGATGAAGCTGATTTCATTGTACGGTCAAACCTGTCATCCCTCAGTTTGAAGAATAAAGTCTTATTCAACAGCTCAGACACAGTGCCAAGGAACACATCTCCCAGTGGCAACTACGTGACTTATAAGGCTCTTGGGCACAAGTCTTCTCCATCAGGATCTGGAAACAAGGACTGCACATCCAGCAGGACCACATGGGACCACTGACTGCCCTCAGAGAGAACCACACAGCACTGCTGACTCACCCAAATACCCCAGCAGGCTGTAGATATTGTCCTTTTCTGTCAGTAAATCAGCTTGAGAGGAAAGTTCTCATCCTAATGAAGCTCTGAAATAAAGCTGTCGAGCCTGGCCCTAAAAGCAGCCGTTCCCCTTGACCATAAAATACAGGCTAAAACGTGGATTTCCACACCTTTGAGCGGATGTACAGCACATTTAAGGGGTGATCTCTGTGCTTGTGTACATGGAGAGGAAATCTGTACACCTACAGTGTACAATACACGTTCAATACATTTACAATGTACAACACATGTACAATGCCCACAGTTAGGGATGATGAATCCCACAGTCCCTTGAGATGTGCATGTGTCCATTTCTCTGAGAAGTCTGGAAACTGATATCCACCAGATGAAATTAAATATCTCAAAGTGACTACAAGTTTCACATAAACTGACAAGCAGGAAAACACAGGATACGAGCACTCGCATTTTCCCCCACTAATAATATTCAACATCCAAAGCCCAAGTAGTGCCACTGGAATACTCTGGAGGTGGAAATACGAGTCTGGGAAAGAAAGGAAAATTCAGAGTATATGGCTGAGCATACACAAATTATAACTTGCCATATTAGCAGGTCATTCCAGCAACAACACTGTGAGGTTTCCAGCAGCACTTATGGCGAGATCCTCTCTTCACCGAGCGATACCGAGGGCGGTATTTGCCGAGCCTGCTTTAGTTTTACTCCACCAGGCACGAAGAGCGTGTCGTGCTCGGATGCTTTAGAGCCCTGCCAGTACGACCAGACCCTCATTCAAGTCTGTCCTCCCTGGGCCCTGAGCGTCCCCGCGGCGCGAGCGCTGCCGTGCCAGCACCGAGGGGGCTTGGGCCGAGTTCACACGCGTGTGCGCCGCCCCACGCATTCAATGCGTCCCTGCCCTGGGAGGGGAGCGAGTTCCGGGCGCGGAGCTGTTCCAACAACTCCTACATGTGGGAGTGAATGTTCTCCGCTTAAACGTCCCCATACGGCCACTTCCCTTCCCGTTGAGGAAGGGACTTCAATTGCAGCCTGTCGCAATGCCTTCACCAGCCACCAAGCCCATCACAGCACTGGGCCATCGCCCTGGTTCATGTGCAATCCTGTAACCTCAAAGGTTAACCAAGCTTCCCAAACTTCCCAACCTCTTTCTGTCTGCCAGCGACACTAAGTACGAACCAACAACCAGTTCCTTCCTATAGAAGTAGAGCTGTCCATCATAAACAGCTCCCTCTCCTCTGCTCCGAGGAGTAATAGGTTCAATATTTTCTGTTTTGATGGTCTTTAACACTGCAGTGTGAATCTTAAGATAGGTGCCAGAAAAACGTTACAATTGCAGAAGACTCGAAACCTAGAGAGTCAGGAGGTCTGGTTCTAATCTTCGATTTAACACCAGGGTGTAACTCCAGGCAAGCCTGGGTTTCTTTTTCATTCTTTGATTGTTTTCACTGTAAGCTCTTTGGGGCAGGAACTGTGTCCCATTGTGTTGTTACAGGGTGTAGAACAATGGGCCCCTGACCTCAGCTAGGGAATCAAGAGATTACGAGAATTATTTAGAGGAAATCTGTGGTTAAACAAGGAATTGGAATCAGACCTCAAGTCCCCATCAAGTGCCAGTACCAGATGACAATCCTTTTTTACCCTTCGTTAAAAAAAGCCATAATCCACGTTTATTGTTGTCCAACATTCGCCATTTTTCACACGTCTCTTCGCCTGCCCGACATCTGAGAGCCTCCGCCTTCCCCCGGCTCTGCTGCCACGCTGGGGCAGAGCCTCTCGCCCCGACAGCGCCGGCGCTGGCACTGCAGCTCGTTCTGCTTCTGATAAAAAAGGGGTATCTGGGGAAGGAAGCACCAGAAGGAAATCAAAAGGAAACGCAAGGGCTCGCTGTGTCTGTGTGTGCGCATGGGATTCTTCAGCTGTACATCGGAAATTAGTTCCAGCCAGGGTGAGCTCTGTGTGGTCTCACTCGCCATCCAAGTCAAACTTCAGTTCACCCCGGCTGCCAAGCGGAGCTGTGGAGGAGAAAAAGGTTCAAGAAAACGTGGAAAAGGAACAAAGAAGCCCGAAACAGTGAGCTGGTGGTGGTTTTTCCTCTGAGTTTTTTTCTTCTTTTTTTTCCCTCTCTCCCTCCTTTTTTTTTTTTTTTTTTTTTTTTTTAAACAAACCACCTGGATTTTAAGATCACCAGAATCCCATTAAAGGGCTTTTACTCCTTCATGAATTGGAGGCGTTTGATGAGAAGGGGTAAGGGGAGAGAAGTGTGTCTGCCTGTGGGAGGGGGAGAGGAGGGGGAAGAGGGGGAGATAATGGGGCATGGGAGCCCTTAATTTCTCCTGTCTCCCCTGCCGGTAATAGGGCTGGATGTAAACACTGCTCTGGTGAATGTTGGAGAGTGATTACAGGATAGCTGGGGAAGGAGGAAGCATTTTGAAACCACAAGTAGGAAAGCAGCTCTTTGATGGAGGGTTAGTAATTTCTTTTTTCTCCGTGCCCTCTTCCCTCACACAGCAGCCCCCCTTCCCCTCCGTCCTCCACCTTCTGTAAACACGGCGGCACAAATTAGACGGGGGCCAATCCGTTAAACATTTGAAGGCAAAGTGGGCTCGGTGGTTGCTCTCACTCCGTAGGATACAAAAGAAGAGGTTGATAACACTGGAATGGGCCTTTCTGGCCTTGCCTGTGGAACAGGCGCAGAAGGAGCTGGAGAGGGGGGAAGACACAAACTGCTGCGATGGAGAAACATCGTGGAGCGGGATGGAAGTTCATAAAATGAAGACTGAGTGTCCTCAGCAGGCACTAAAAGTGCTGATGGCTGAGCAAACAGCAGCTTTAGGGTGTCCACCTACATGGAGGGTCCAGAGATGACCTTCCCAGAGCAGGTTCATCCAAGCTGGAAGCTGCTTAAGGGGAACTTTACCATCCCCTAACACGCAGATGGCTTCTGGAGCCTGGTGTTCAACTTCTGACCTGGGTAACTCAGCTACTGTACTCTCTTTGGTTTTCCTCATATGAAAACAGGCAGGCAATTACTCCTCTGGAAAGAGCTGCTGTCCAGTGGCTGGGAAGAGCTGGGCATTACTGGCCAGGCTCTGCACGGACGTGCAGTTCTAGAACAAACCACCCCTGGGGGAAATCCCTCAGCATAAACAAGCTGACCATCTGTCCTCAGACATGAGGTTTCTGTGTTCCTGAATGCTGGGGATGTTCTTGCAATTCCCATCCATACTCACAAGGAAGGGAAGAGAAAAGAGAATGGGAAGCAGTCTCTCCCTTCAAGAGCTTTAGAAGATTTGAGGCGAAATTCCCCATCTCAGCCCTGTTAGTCCTGCAAGGGCTGTTCATTGCTGCTCTCTGAGTCACAATCCTCCAGAGCAGAGCTGGTGTGCATCCCAAATTCATTGTTTGCCCTCCACTACACATCAGAGAGCAGTTTTTCCTCCCTGAGCCAAGTCCATTCCTGGCAAAGAGCATTGATTTTACAAGATCAGGGAGGAATTCAATATTCGGGTTTCTACTAATCACTGCAGAGACTTTAGAGGAGTTAAATACTACAAAATCCTACAAAATCCCATAGGTACTGGGTATCTCACTGCCCTAGCATCCACCCAAAAGTTCTTCATGGATCTCAGAGGTTACTCAGCTCTTATATGCAGTTTTTGACTGAATATACTCTTTAGCTACAAAATATCATGATGGTCTTCTAATTAAATCTCCTGCTTAATACATCCACTCCCCTGACACTTAATACTTCTTGCCCCAGGCTCCTGGTGTTTTCTTGCACGACAGCACCACCACAAAAGCCTCCATTTAAACAACTGTAAATGCTGAAGAGTACACATCCTGTCCTAAACACGCAAGGTTTACAAGCTGGAGTAAATACATCAGACTGCTCTGTTGCATGTACACAGCAATATCTATAAAAAGGTCTTTATATTGCTATTGTTTATCCATGTAAGTTTGCTTAACCAACATACGTAAATATAAGGCAGTTCAAAAGCTATTTATATGCTGCCCCTGATCAGTCTTTTGTTAGGTCTCAGTGCAAGAACTTCTGTGTTAACTGTAGGAACTGACCATGTGATAACATGAAAAAACTGACACAGAGTGTCCTTCAGATGAGGTGGAGCAACCCCACTTCTCCCAGATTCCCACTTCCTACCCATCCTTCACATTGTTTTCCCTCTCTAACACTCTCCATAAGTTCCTTGGTCCGTGTACCTGTGACAGTCAAGATTCCAGGCTCCAATGAGAGACTTTCAGCTCTGGTGCAGTGAAACTCCTCTTTAATGATCACCACAGCTACAGGATTTGTTGCTGCTTTTGTGTGTCCACCATCTCATGAATAAATTAGCTACCAAAAAAAGTCCCAGTTCTTAAACAACTTCTGAGAATCTGTTCCAGTTTTTATCTCTACAAAGGTTTCTTATCTGCTGTAGGCTCAGCAATGACCTGAGACTAATTGAGGAACAAGCAGTTCTACACTGACAGTTCCCAACCTTCTTTCTTTTCCTTCCTGTCCTTTACCCTATTCCTCCCAGATAGTTTCATTTCTTTGAAAGGGAAAGAAATACAAGGGATGGGCAGGTAGGAAGCTCCATCCTTTCCTCCCCGTGCCTGCCTGTTTCTGGTATCTGAATAAACCTCTGGAAGATGGAGAAGTCTAATAAAAAGCCTTACATTTAGCTAGTCTTCTCCCTACAAATTGACCATTTTTAAAGGAGAAATCTCCTTCCATTACATGTAACTGAGGGCAGATGAGTCCATAAGCCAGGCAAAAAAGGCACCCAGAGACTTGCAGCAGCCTCAAACAGGACAGGCAATGCTGCCTAAATCAACCCCATAACAGTCCATAACAGGCAAAAAAGGCACCCAGAGACTTGCAGCAGCCTCAAACAGGACAGGCAATGCTGCCTAAATCAACCCCAGGCCTTGACTACAGCACCCTTGCTCTCTCTACACATTTTCTCAGTCCAGAGGCACCTGGGACCAAGACCAAGGTCTTGAAGGCTTCGGTCTGCAACTGTCATCTGAACCTTTCCCACCACCACCACCAGCCCATCACAGGGATTCACCATGAGAGGATCCTCTTCTGGACAGTGAACCAGCTGAGCCACAGCTCTCCACCACCAGACATTCTCCCATCAATCTCACAAGGGCTGGGACCAGTTTCGAGGAGTTCAACCCTTTAATGGAGATTAGAACCTTCTTTTTCCCACCTCTACCCCTTGAAAATGGCATTTCCCTACTGTGGGAACCACTAATCCCATATGCAAGTCCTCTAGCCTGGGCAGGCAGAGCAAAGCTGGTGAGGTGCAAGGAAGCACTGCTCTAGCACTCAGCAAATCAGACAGACAGGCAGGCAGAGGCAAACAAAACTGCCCAGGGAAGTGGTGGAATCACCACCCCTGGAAGTGTCCGAGACCAGGCTGGACGGGGCTTTGAGCAACCTGGTCCTAGTGGGAGGTGTCCCTGCCCATGGCAGGGGGCTGGAACAAGATGAGCTTTAAGGTCCCTTCCAAACCAAACCATTCTGTGATTCTATGTTCAAAAACATGTGGATGTGGCACTTGGGGACATGGTTAAATGGTGGACACAGTGGTGCCAGGTTAACAGTTGGACTCAGTGATCTTGGGGGCCTTTTCCAACCCTAATGACTCTGCGAAGCAACACAAAGCAGGCTGCAAAGGCAGGACAGAAACACCATCACATCAGAGCATAATAACTTGGGATTTGTTTGATAACATGTCCCTTTAAAGCCACAGTGTGGTGAGAGCCTGGTACTTCACTGATCCCAACACCAGAGCCCTGGACTGGAGAGAGATGCTCTCCCTCCACCTGAGGCTTCTCACAGCAGCAGCTGCACGGAACAGGCACAGGAGCCAGCAAGAAGTGTCTGTGTGTCCTACCACAGGTGCCATATCCTTATCACCCTCCATCACACGACTCTGCTTTACCTTTTCCTCTGTCCAAAGTTGGCACATGGCCTGGCGCTGTTTGTGTTAATGAACAATCATGATTTGGCCATAAAACAGCAAACGGCGCCATGAGGTCATTAGACATTAACAACACCCTGAAGTTCAAGCGTCTTTATCTCCACCAGAATGTTACAGGGAGCGCTTATCATTTGGGAAAAGCTGAGCTGTGGGCTCCTGGGAGGGTTCAAATGTCATCTGTGGAAGAGGAGGGCGGGAGGCAGAGTAACTGGAGATGATCAATCTCAAAAAGGCAATAACTGCAAACTCAAGATATGAAAGCACATTAGTTCCCACAAATGGCTGAGGATTAAACCCAAGCACAGTTATAGCCAGGAGTGTACAGTCAGCCAAGGTGCTATAAAGGCGTGATGTTATTACTTCCAAGGGATGCCATTAAAACTCTGTTTACAAACCTAATGTGCCAGGGAATGGGTCAAGGAAAGAATTATTAGCAACAAAGCTATTTGATCTCTTTTATGATCCAATGAGTCATATCACTTCATACTCCAGAAGGTGAATAATGCAAACCTCAAGCCTGTTGATTTATACATGTGTCCAGAATCCTGTGTTCTTTAACCTCAGATGCCCTCTTAAGTGTGATTCATCCTAAATCAAATGGAAGATCGGGTGCTATCATCCACACTCTCTCCTCCCACTCCCTAATTGAAACGGTGATTGACATCCTGGTAGAATAAAATACCATTGCCCGGTGATGGATGGGGCAGGGCAGAGGATGGGGTCAAGATACAGGACTTGCAGATATAACTCTATCCTCCTCCCCCATATGGGACAGTCCCAGTTTCACCTAACACTCCCTCTGGAATGCTGGAGACGGAGGCACTGAATAATTTAGGCTGGAAGGGACCCCTGGAGGTCATCTGTCCATCTGGACGTACTTTAGTGGGGCAGAGCTGAGTGGATATAAGAGCCTTTCTTGTCGTGACACTCATTGCTGCAGCTTCACCAAAGGCATGGAACCATGACCCCAACTGGTCCAGAAATGGCCTCAGAAAACTGCAGAGTCCAAATGTGCCAAATTCTGAGATGTGCCTTGGGGACATGCTGGTCTCAACAAAATCCCACCAGAAACTATTAGGATTCCAATGGAAATCTACTGCATCATCAATCAGCTCTTTCTCCCAGCTTTTAGCAAGCCTGGTTTTTAGGTTCCCACATTCCAGCAGGCTTTAGGACTGTATGAAAGGTCTACTGCTATGCAACAAGAGCATCCTGAATTCCCAGGGTAAGTCCAGAACAGTCCTTGCAGAGAACTTTCAAGCTTTGGGAAAAACGTGGAGGTTGCTGTTAAAAAAGTAACTCAAAATTGGCTCAAGGTTACAAAAAAGAGCAAGCTGATTGCTTTGAATATTCTCATTTTTTTTACCAATATCATCATCAAAAAGCTGAAGATTCCTGAAACATTAAACTGTGCAAATTTTCTTCTTCACCGCTCACCCCCAAGAAAACACCACCAAAACCATCTCAAGGGAACCAAAAGTCTTATGTTTTCCAGTACATACATACTTCCATCCTTCCTTGCTTTCTAATAGTTTTTCAAATCTCTGGAGGCACGTCCAGCCCTGCAGGTTTGGAAGGGTTTCCAAGATACATGGCATAATGTACTGTGCATCCCTGTGCTGCCCAGCAGACAAATCATCCCAGCTCATCCGGGATTTTCACGTCTGTCCCACGTTATTGTGTCTGCTCTGTACATTTCCTACACTCCTTAGAGCTTGAGGACGGGTGTGAAGCTGTTTCTGAGACGCTGGGAATGCTTTCTTTTTGGAGACTGGAGTTCTTTGCCTGAGAGACCAACAAAAACCCCCCGAACAGATCCGTAGGGTTTGCCGATATTCACCCCCTGGAGCCCACCCAAGATCCCGACCATGGTCATGTTGTGCTTGTGAGGGGTGAATGCAATGATTCTATGGCATTGTGAACATTACATTCTGCATTACAATACACAGTTTCATTGTTATTTTTTCCACAGTTGAAGCCAGGAAGAGAAGCTGGGCTGAAGGAGCAAGGCCACGTTCAAACTTCAGCAGTTCATTAAGAAAGCTGAGCAACCAACCCAACATCTCACTTCTGGCTTGCCAGGAATTTTCATTTCCTTTCTCAAACCTACATACAGTCCTTGAATTTTTATCCTTTGATAAGAAGCTTTTGCAAATGCAGAATGGAACCAAAAATGTGGGTGAGGAATGAGAGCTGTACTAAACACCATTTTTAGAAGGTGGGATTAAATAACCTGAGCGTACCAACAGATCAGTAATGATGCTCCACCCTCTGCACTAGACCCAGCTCTTCAGGATTAAGACACATCTGATCTTTTCACTTTGAAAATTTTCATCAGGATCTAAAGAATCCATCTCCTTGGGCTCGTCCCTGCAATGTTCCACCAAACGCTGAAGTTAATATATTCCAATTCAGGTTTCGAACAAATTCATCTACATTTTAGGTACCGACTTGGAAAATGGGCTGCTCTGCATAAACTTAGTGCCTGCTCACAAAACCATTTCAGCAAGCTGGTCAGGCACTGCCCACGACCTTCACAGCTGCAGTTGCTGCAGTATGAAATGTATCTCCAGCAGAAGTTTAGGAAACACTGAATACAGGATCTCAAAAGAATTTTTGAGGAAAACTTACTCACACAGACCACTTCTGGACAGGAATCCTACGTTACAATTTAGACCAGACTTGAACAGCTGTTGGGAACAGCCAACTTTGTTCTGCTGCCCATAGAGAAAAGTGTTCCTTAGAATCTCGAAAATGACACCTATTAATTCTCGCCTATCCTCAGACCTGGAAAATTAATGACAACTCTCTTTAGGATACTCTTTACAAGGAGGAAAGCCCTCGTAATGCAGAGCCTAACCCAGGAATTTCCATGTTCAGTTAGAACCAAAAGCCGTGTAGTTCCAGTCAGGAGATTTGGAGCCCAGCCTGCTATCTCCCTTCTGCTTGGCAGGACCACACATAAACGGGGTTTAAATATTTATTTTCCCTTCGCCATCTAACGTCAAACATAACAGCCACATGCAGTAGTTAACAACTGTGTTGTAAGATATGAGCAAAACCATTGCAAACTGGGGTTTAGATTTAACCTGCCTACAACACCATTGATCACTGCAAGTCACAAATTATGTCATTTCAGCAGTGGAGCTACTGCCAGCGGAAGGATTAGCAACATCAGTCGTAACGAGCCACTTCACTTTCAAATAACATTTCAGAAATTTACAGTGCCTGGAATTGCCATGATTAAATGGATAACAGAGTTAGATAGACCGGATATGGATCACTTCTAATTTTCCACTTATATCCAGTAACCCATCATAAACTATCCGAGGTCCTTTGGTCTTCGTTTCTCTCACACCAGAACATTTAAACAAAAAAAGATGATCCGTCACTGAAGTTATAGTAGTGGAAAACCAAGGAGAGATAAGAAGCTGGCCACAAATTCCCAGACTTAGATGTCCTGTTTCCAATTCTGGCGATGTTGGGGAGAATTAAGAGAAATGCCAATGAAGTGACACAAAAGTGAAAAATTAAACCAGACCTGCAGAACATGAATCTATGACTTTTTCTGATTATAGAGAGTCCATACTCATGTATCCAGTTTCACAAAATCATTATTCCCTATTCCCACGGGTGCAGACTGGTCACATATCCAAGGACCAAGACCTCAGACTGAGAGCACAGCTGGTTTAAAAGAGCTGAAACAGGGTAATTATCTTAAAAGAACAGAGATCTAAAGAGAAATATTGATTTTGATGACTTCTTTTTCGTGGAAATGTCAGAATGTTTGTTACATTTCTGTGTTATTTAAAAGTGCAAGCAACTAATCCCTCTGACAAAGTGTCTTGGTAATGTTAAATCCCTTTTTTAAGTAGGCCTGTGGGACACAGGGAAGTTTGGCATTTTATTCTGACGGGGAACAATCCCTTCCTCCCTCTCAAACTACAGAACTTCCAAGGGAGCAGAAATTCCTCTTTGGTACCTTCTGTACTGCATATGGCTACAGGGAGGTCTTTTACATGAGTTTCTAACGTTTCCTTTGCAGTTCGAGCCACTTAAGCAATTACGACACCATTGTCTCTTTTCCTTTTTCAATTCCACGTCAAATCTGCAAACACAGAAGTGCCTCCGAATGGAAGTTGGTGGTTCTGCTGCCATACCCTTCCTTCTTCAGCTTTAGCTACACTAAAATTTAAAGTTCAGTTGCACTAAGTTTATTACTGGCAGGGTAGTTTGGGTCAGTTTTAATCCAACTCACCTACCCATAAACTGTGACCTCCCCAAACCGGGCCAATCCACCTGGAAAAATCAATGCTTCTCTCTTTCTTTCCACATTAAAGTAATGACATAAAATAATCAGATGCTGGAATGTGTCTTGGCATGAACAACAAACACAGGCAGCTTTATTAGCTGTTTCTCTGGAAGAAAGCTCCAAAGACCCTACACATATTTACTAACGTGCACTGGGAATGACCTCAGCTCTCCCAGGCCAGGCCAGGGCAAAAGCTCCTTTAAAACTCACTTTATGCTTTACTTCATTATTAGCAGGGAAGGATGGAAAAACATCCCCATCGCCTGGGAAACTTGTGGAAAGGGGGATGATGGATTGCAAAAGGGGACTTGGCATCGTGCTGCCTCCCAAACCTCCTGCCACCGCGCGTGGGTTTCGTTCAGCTGGGAGCATTTAACAGGCCGTGCTATTTCAGGGACAGGGAACCACTTGGGATCCCTGCAAATGCCTCTGCACAACTGGGGGGTTACGGGGATGTTTCTCCATCTCGGAACTGGCAGTTTTTTGGGGGGAAAGTACTGATGTACCCTGGTTTTGGGATGTGGGTACAGCCTTGGGCTAAGGTGGTGAGCGGCAATTCAGGATGGGTATCTTGATACTCCAACAGAATATTATTGTCCAAATGCCTCTAGCAATCACTTGGTGGCCTGGTTCAGCTTCTCAGAAACCCTCACTGCATCTCAGAAGGGATCATACAGGTGAGGTTACCTGGAGTTACTAAAGAGCAAGCACAGAAGCAGAGGGGTATCAGACTCAGAACTATGGCCATCTCCACTCTCCTTGTGCATCAAACTGTGTGCTGAGAACCTAAGAGGGTCTGTATAGATTCAGGGGCAAAATCTGGTTTGTTCTATGGCAGGAAAAACCCTAATTTACTTCCATCAGTCACAGTCTGCACAGTGTCTGACCAGGGAGAACTCCATTGTAAACTAGGACGAGATCACTGGAGGGAGGGATGCAGAAACATAAAAGGAGGAGAGGAAGATATTAAATTTGCATATGGTTCATGTGAGAGAGAAGAAAATAAATGATCCAAAGGCAAACAGAAGAGCTGGGTCACAGAAGACAGAAAGCAGAGCAATGTGTAGAGCGAGGCACAGATGAAAAAGAGGTGTAGAGCTGAGTCGGCTTTTCTTTGAGGAGTTGGGGTCAGCTGAACTCTGTGTCCATCGAAATCAATCACACTGAGCAGGGAGGGCAAGTGCCAGCCAGGGCTGAAATCCTGCAAGAGCAGCCCTTGTTCAGAGGGGACAGTCGAGACAGGATCAGCTCCTACAACAGCCGTCAGAAACCTCTGGAAATCGCTGTGTGATCACTCCGTGTGTGCAGAGACTGAACAGGAGTCACGGCCTGTGAGGATCTCAACAATGAGACAAGGAGCTGTGCTGCTGCTCAAGCCATTCATCGAGCAAGCTCCCATCACTTGGGCCCTACTCTCTTGCTGACCTGGGATTCTTCTTCGGTCAGTGCCACCGGTACAACTTGCCTACAGGTCTGAGACAGTCTTGTGCTGGCCATCACAGTAACAGACAGCTGTCTGCTGTCTGGAGATGCTTCCAAGCATTCTGTACCACTAGATCTTGAAAATACTTGGCAAAAGCAGCCAAATATTCCTGTTTATATTACAGATTGACAAGACTCTGCCCTGGCTTCTCCAAGTTCAGCCCCCAGATCCAAGTCCAAGTCCCAGTCCAGTGTTCTGACCAAAACCAAACCATATCACTCCAATCTTGCATAAGAGAAACTGCTCTTGTTAAAGCATGTGCTGGACCATGGATGGCAACTCCAGGGTCGCGGAATAAGGGCTCGCTTAGCAAAGTAATTCACTGAGACATGAAGCCTGATGAGGGCTTCTGGCATTTCAAACATGCACATAAACCTTGAAAGCAAAGCACTGTACAGCCTGAACCCTGGAAGCTTCTCCCAAGGAAACATCACTGCCAGGGCCTGATGGACAAAAGACTTACAACACAGTAACTCCACTCATTCAATGGCGTGATTCCCCATGAGGTCAGTACAAACAGGAGTAATGGCAAGTCTCACAGACTCTGGAGGGAGGTTTAGAAACCTCCTCCTTGAAGACTCCTCATAAATGAAGCCTCAAAGTTCCAGTTTCTCCCCAAATTCTCAGCCTGCCGCATACACGAGATTTAAAAATAATAATAATAATAATAATAAAAAAATCCAACACTCGCATAAATAAAATATAAATGGCATCCTGTGTTCTCTCCCACACCCCATTCTTCCTCCCTCCTCTTTCCTCATTGTTTGTTCAACAGGATGTTGGCTTTGCTGTGAGGTACACCAAGCCATCTGTCAAAAACATGGAAACAGTTAACAGCGCGCGCGCACACACACAGGGGCTGGAACGACATGTTACGGAGCCTGTCCGGGGTCAGAATCACGGGCTGTGCTTTCGGGAGAGCAATCCAAGCCCCAGAGCTGTGGCTGCTCGAACCAAATCGCAGCTTTTCCCTTTTGACACGGGGAAATGGCACTTTGCTCAAGCGGCAGCTCAGCTGGGATGCACCAGAGCTGCCAGGACGGCGTTCCGGGGAGGAGCGGATTCCTCACGGGGAGATTTGGCACGTAAGGAGCAACTGAAGCGGCGTGGTCTGCTGGAACTCAGAGATAGTGGCCCTTCTCGTACGCATACGAAGGTACGAGGGAATGGCAGTGACACAGAAACATTTTTGGAAGTGTGTTTTTCCAGGAAATAAAGGATAAGAATAAATTCTTAGAGACTTCTGAACTCCGGTGACCTGTTTAAAACTTCCCTTCAGAAGTCAGACCAGCTCTGCCTCCAGTTTTGCTCCAGGCCAGCTGTTGGGCTGTTGCCTGTGAACATTAGGGACTCCAAATGGAGCTTGAACTGATCCCAAGATGGGGAAGATGGATCTGCCCAATTTTGAAACGAGTGGTTTGAAGCCACATCTTGATTCACTAGACCCTCCAAAGGAGGGGGGGAAGGGTAGAATATCTGATTCAGAAGTGAAATCACTCACTAGGTTGACTTGTTTGGCAGAACTTCCAGCAACTTAGTACATCTCAGTTCCAGGCTGGAATATCCTACCTAGGAAGGGACCAGTGGGTCACTCTGCAGTTTTTAAGTCCCTGACCCTGCTGAGACCATCCAACAGAGCAACAGTTGCAGAAGACTTTGTTCTTCTCCCTCTCCAGAAAAAAAAAAAGTGACACCCCTCCCCCCCACCCCCCCATTTGCCCAGTGATGGGAGAGAAGAGCCAGATGGCTGGACCTGAGCAATGCACGTGACACTGGAGGAGGAGATCTGGGGGCGAAAGGTTCCATAAACCGATTACTGGGAAAACACGCACAACTGGAAACAAATGCTAATAAAAATTGCAACATTCGGAGATCAAACGCCTCAAATCATCACATTTCTTTAATTTAGAAACGCAGGATAAAAGAAACTAAAAAGACTCTGCAGCAGATTTAAGCCAATCCAGTATTTTCCAGGCATGTCCCTAATTAAGTTCACAGGACAGGTCTTAGAAAGCAGTTATAAATTAGCACTAAACACAGATGAAGACTTATTTTTGTAAGAGCCCACCTCAAAAGTCGTTCTCTCTTTCCAAACTGCCATCAACAGAAATCTTGCAGCATTAGAAAATATACTTTATCCCAGAGCTTAAGTGAAAGGTGTTCAAATCAGAATATTTCCATTTCCTTTTAGCAGATTTCTATTGGCTTCAAACCCCACTGAGAACCACTTTAACCATTTGTTTGAAGGGTCAGCAGGACAAGTTCCCATCAGTGAAGATGAACCAAAGACACATGACCTAGTGCTGCTCTCCAGGTCAGGCTTTTGCCTCTATTACAGTCAAAACAGTGAGAAAGGAAGGGATTGGGCCTTTATGTTTCATTCAGCTTCAGAAAACCTTTTGGAGGTGTTCTCCAAGCTGTGGAAGTGTCAATCTCCTTGGGCACCTCAGAGCCCCCTCCAGCCCAAGTTCCCAAGTTTTGGAGGCTTCCCAGGGATGCCCAGACTCTGTTCATACCCTCAGTGCACAGTGATCATAAACAAACCCAAGGCCTTGCTCTCAGCACTGGCACTAAATAGAATTGATTGAAACAAAGCTCAACAAACAAAAATACAACCCAAACGCACAACAGCATGTGGGGATTTGGGGCTAATCAGAACCAGCTCCCCTGTACTTCCAGCTCCCACTCAGTTTTCAACCAGCGAAAATGAAAACCTTTCCATCTTTAAGAAGCTGCAATATTCTGACAACAATTTGAATGAACTCAAAGAGTTTGCTTTTGTTGATCATTTCCCCCAAGAAATACTAGACTGCTCCTGACTGGTTTACAGGGTACTTCTGTATTTGAAGGAGAGAAAGGCCCAAGTAAAACTAGACCCTGATGGTATCTCTGGTACCTGGCCATGAGACAGGGTTGAGTATTATCTGGTCCAACATCACGTTTCTATGCGTGGATTGACACCTAAAGCCCAGCACAGGCTCCTGCAGAACCTTCCTGCCCTTCCAGCAAGACACTTGCAAGCCCTTTTAGGATCCTGGAAATATTTGACTGCAAAGACAGGGTTATCCATAAATTGAGAGGCCAGACAGAGCACATCCATCTGCTCTGGGATGGATCCCTGGGGAGGAACAGCATGGCCCATTCCTCTGGTGTCTCCCAAGGAGCGCACCAAGCTTAGCCTGGGCATGGCCTTCTGTCAACACAAGTCAACATGAAGGAAGGTAATTCTCCAGCTAGTGGGGGTCAGGTCTGAGCTGTGAATACATTGTAGGTGTAGCTTGTATCCTGCTCCTCACCTAAACCTACATCTGAGTGTTCCAGCAATGGCATTGATGCAACAGGAAAGGTCACCACGAGTGTTGACATGACTGGAATGAAGGAGGGTTTGCATAACTGTGCCCAGAACAGCTCAGTTCTGGTAGCTGCCTGGCCTTATCTCTCCTCTGGCCTTTGTTTGCAGATGGAGATGATACCTGGAGACTTCCAAGGAATGGTTTGCCAAACCACTAAATAACTGTCTAATTCATGTATCCTTCCAGGCCCTTCCACATGCCCCAGGAGGATGGCAGAAGTTACAGGACCCTCATTTGTCATTTTTGTCATTTGTTGTTTTCCTCCAATGGCTCCCCTGCCTCTATCTAATCAGGGGGACGTTTCCTGTCTTTGTTCTCCCCCATTCATCCTGCGGGAATGATTATTATCATCAAACAGCATTAAAATAGAAAGCCTGGAGCCAGCACCCAATTAGCCTGGAGTTTAGGGAGTCCTGGAAAGGAGCAACGGAAGAGACCACAGACAGTCCCAAATGGCAAAAACGGGCATCAGCTTCTGTCCCATTCAACCACAGCATTGCCCCACCTTCACAAACAATCCCAGGCCTCAAACCCATAAATGTCACGTACACTTGGTACATCCCCAGGAGGCCAAGAGAACGAGGCAAGTGCCAGTCCATCCACCAGCTTAAACCCTACACAAAGTGGGAAATTATTCCCATTTCCTCTGTGCATCCAACCTCTGCTGCCAGGAAGCCTTGGCAATTCTCTCCTGAAGGAACAGTGAGGTAACAGAGGGTGAACAGAATATTTTAAGCCTTGGATCCATGTTAGATTAAAAAATTAACTTACTTTTGCCTGCTCAAGCTCCCTGGATATATCCCATCCTTGTTAGAGCTGGAAGAAGCTGAGACTTGTACTTATTTCAGAGATACAAGTGAAAAACCAGTGACAAACTGGAAGATTCTTCCAGGCTGAATAAAAACTGTGAATAAGATATGACTAAAAAATTTGGTTCACCAGTCAATTTTTCCTCCAAAAATCCTTCAGATGCTTTTTTTCCTTCCTAAGAGAATAAAACCCAACATTGATGTTTTTGGTTGTTGGGTGTTTTTTGTTTTGTTTTGGGTTTTTTTTGTTTGTTTGTTTGTTTTTCCAGAAAGACCCATCAACTTATTGAAAAACCTCACTTTGTCTTGATTTTCAACTGGAAATTCGATTCAGTAAGTTAAAGAAGTTGGTACTGTCTTTAATAATGTTTTCAGCATTGAAAATATTTGAGAGGAAAAATAAATATTTTATACAAAGCCAGCCTTTTAACTCTTGAGAAATCAGAATAATACCAATATTTCACCAGCTAGTTTTCATCTAAGTCATGTAGGACAGTGCCAGGAAAGCTCAGCTGGAGCAGAGCTCCTGCCTTCCTGTGGTCAGGTCACTCCATCACCCTACAGGCACAAAATTAGGAGCACAACTGATGGGACACAATGTCCTGCTGTCCCCTTTGCATCAGCACACCTGGGATATGATCCAGGTCATGTACACAGGGACAGGCACCATGTGCCATCCCTCCTCTTCCTCCCAAATATTGCTGAATTAACCCCACCTCCCCAGTTTCCTCACCTGCTCAACGGGGAAGTTACTTCTTGATAGGCTCTAAAAGAAGGGAATTTCTCACAAGGATGGCTGTGGTGTCCCAGAAGCAGGACAGAAGCAGCAGCTGGATGGAAGCAGCAGCAGGAAAACAGCTGGACAGAAACAGCCCTGAGCTGGGATCCTGCTCTGACTTTCTGCCCGGTCTGGGTAGATTATGAATTCCTTCCTAAGAAATGCTGTTTGTAAACCTAAAATCACTTTGCATCAAAGACTTCTGAGGGGATGCTGCTATTTGAGAGTCCTGAAAACATGAAGTGTTGTTTATTGCTTAGCTTGGCTGACCCGAGGATTTGCCTCCAAGCACAAAATTCCAGTCCTTTGCTGCAGAGATCCCAGGACCTGTGAATCACAACAGAAACTTCAAAATAACCTTGGGAGAGGCTGGACTGAAGAAAAGCTGCTCCTAATATCCCGTATGACAAAGCCAGGGCCATCTCCAAGCCCCTCTGCATCACTGGCTATTGGTTCCAAATCCCAGATATCATTTCAGCTCATATGAGGAGGTAAATACTAAGTGTTGACCTCTGAGAAGTGGGGAAATTCAGACCTAAATGTTGAGCCCATCACTTTGTTGCTGGCTGGAAAAGAATGGAGTCAGGTTTAAAAATACAAATATATTGATAATTTGAAAGCTTGCTCTTGTGATTATGTTCGGCCTATTTGCTTTCCTTCTTCCAATCATTTTTTCCACTTCCTAATTGGAAGCTAATAAGAAATGCTCACATGCTTAATAAGTCCAAGTCTGCATAAGTGAATTTTTTTTCCCTTGCTCATCTTTATACACCCTGGCGCCAAACCCTGTGCTGGTGTAAATCATGTCCTTGATGGGAACGTTGCTCATTTCTATCCAAAGCGAATCTGGTCTCCAGTGTCTCCAGATAATGATCTTGTTGTGTTTAATACTGCATAAACACATAGGATGATGCGTTCCCCGTCTTAAAAAAGTTTGTTTAACTTTTTATGTCTCATCTTCAGTCAGAATAGCAAACAACGGGAGGGAAGGGTGGAGAAAGAGTGAGATACCAGCAATGAGATCATGCAGCACAGAGCCCAGTAAACTCGAGGGTGAGAAGTTTTTTTAAACACAAATCTATCTCTGCAAGATCAATGGGAGGAGGAAGAAAAAAAAAAAAAAAGAGTCTAAATTTAACCCTTATTCTATTTAAAACTCGTACGCAGCATCTCACAGAACTGCACTACACAAACACAATTGTGTTATATTTACGGTTCAAAACAAAACACAAAACCCTCAACTGAAAGACTTGAAAGTCCCACCCTGCTACGGCATCTGCACACGCTGGAAGAGCCGAAAACAGGGAGCAGCCCTGGAGCCCAGAGCTGTGCCAGGCCCCATCTCGGCTGGGCTGGCTTGGCCAGCAGAATAATTCCAACTCCAGGAGCAAACAGCTCCCGTTTTTCCGCATGGATCTGGTTACCACCCTGCTCCTGGTGGTGACCACCCTGCTGCAGGTGTGGCGAGCCCTGGGCATCGACACGAGCTGCTTTGGTGGTGCCGAAACACTCACCAGCAAGGTGGGAGCACAAAATGAAAGCAAGGCACCAGCCTGCGACCAAACCGCTGGATGCGACCATTGCTCAGCCCCTCGGCGCAATTCCCAGCCCTTCTGCACGTGGCCCTGGAGGCTTCTACAGGAAAAACACCAACCATCCCTCCCCAACAAAAATTCTTAGCTGCCCACTGAAACATCTGCTTGCCAGAGACATCCAAGCCTGCGTGTGTCACCGCTCTCTGACTCCCACGGGAGGCCGGTACCAGTTTCTCTGCACGGGTTGCACGGAATTAAAGCGCACAATAGGGTGGGAACATCCAACGGATCGTAGATGCAGCACAACAGCCACCACTCCAGTTCCCTCAGAACCCTTTGGACTCGGTGGCAGAGCTCGGGCAAGGGCTTCCCAAGGTGGCCAAAATGCTGGTGGGACTGTTGCTCAACACATGATGCCGTCTGTGGTTCTATCAAGATAAACCTTGGCCAACGTGACGCAACAGCCTTGGCAGAGATGTCGGTGTAAATGCTCGCCCCACAGGCCACAGAAACATTCTCCAAATGAAGGAGGATCTCTCTGGGAGAGGTGTACCAGGAAACCCACAAAGCCCTATTTCTCCATGCTGCTGTCCTGGTTTTCCCACTCCAATTAGCTCTCAAATCAGGTTGGATTTATAGAGGACTTTCATATTCAGACTCTGGCATAGGACAGAGAGGTTCCTCTCTCTGGATCACTGGCACATGGACAATGAGTTCCTTGTCCTCGCTCCATGCCTCTGTGAAACTCTGCTGTGGCTTGATGCACATTGGGTGTCCTCTTTTTTATTGAAAAAAATTAAAGACAACCTTAATTTTACAAACACCCTTTCCTGCAAGCAGCGTTTTGGCTCCTCCAACTGCTCCCAAGTCAGGCTTTGTTTTCTTTCTCAGGGGTAGGACCCCGTTTAATCCCAGTCCTCTGCTTGTTTGCAGTGGAAGGGACCCAAAAGCACAACAGTTGGGATCATTCCTTTCCAGTTTGCCTCTGCAGTTTCTACTTGAAACGAGGTATTTTGCAGCTGATGCTCAGCTCTGCTCCAGCTGTTTCGAGGCGAAAGAAGCGGCTAATGGGATCAGGGACCTGACCTTGGCACTCCAGGCATGTAAGCATTTAATTCTGCCACCCGATTTATAACCTACCAGACACTCCTGTGGTGATCCCACTCTGCAGCAGCATCGCAGCCACCAACACCGAGGTGAGAGACGCTGCTTCTTAAAAAGGCATCAGCTCCTCAGGGAAAAGCGGGAATCCAATTATAAAGGAAATTAATTTCTTTTTTTTTGCCATCATTATCCTCGATCCGAAAGAAATCTCGGACAGAATGACTGATCTGGCTCCAGCCAACACAAGCTCAGCTGCTGGCAGCAGGGAGGCAGAGCCTGGCAGGGGTGAAAGCAAAGCAGGATGGTCCCAGATTCCCCCACCAAGCAGAGAGTTGCTGCCAGAGCAGGGGACCCCCTGAAAACCACTCAAAGAAAGGGGGGGGGGAGCACTGAGTTCCCCAGAACACAGAGAAACAGAGTGAAAGCTGCTCCCTGACAGCAGAAAAATTGAAGGGAGGGGCTCCTAGTAGTTACACCACCTTAGAAATACATTCCCAGGGGACTCCTGGCTGGTGGCACACGATATGAACTCCAGCTAGAAACTCCAGCAAGAGGAACCAAGCTCAGAGCAGGAAGGACAGACAGATGGACGGCTACAATCCATGGGTGTTCATACACACTCACGCCACGGCAGCCAGAGCTTCCCGAAACGCTGCTCCCTCCTTGACTTTAGGCCCTTGGCTAAATAATGCCGCATTGTTTTGTATCAGGTTCTGCTCCCGCAGCCCCGCTGCGGCTCAGAAACAAAGGGGGCTTCATGCAGGACAAAAGGGGACTGTTCTACCTAATGAGGACCAGTTGAGAGGTATGGAGACAGCACCCTCTCCCCATCGGATCGCGGGCTGCGAACAAGCCTCTGTCCCCGGGGCTAATGAAGAGCAGTTGAGAGGTGTGAGCGGCAGCGAACAGGGACGTCTCTGAGCGAGGAGGGGGCCGGCCCCGAGAGACGCCGGGCTGCCGCTCGGCCAGGGACAGCCCGGGAGAAGGGAACACGTTTAGGTTCATCTGTCACCGTGATGGCTCCTGACCCGCCAACCTCCCAGGCCCCGCTCTCTGACCTCCCGGTCTGACCTCTGCAAAGA
This sequence comes from Pipra filicauda, assembly GCF_003945595.2. NCBI lineage: Eukaryota > Metazoa > Chordata > Aves > Passeriformes > Pipridae > Pipra > Pipra filicauda. Next base: position 513,693 of record NW_024104405.1, read on the forward strand.
GGCGCTGGTGCTCAGCCAGAAGTCCTCTATTGACTACCTGTCAGAGGGCACCTGCTTAAGGAACCCCATAGAAATTAAAGTCACAAAATGAGTCACGAGGGACTGTTTGAGCTGGGAAGCCAGCATTAGTCCCTGGCTGGTAAACCAATCTCCCTAATTATCTGCCAGAAGAATCTCTCTTCTTTCTATTTTCTTTTCTTTCCCCCTCCCCAGTCCTCTCTTCTCTTTGACTCATTATCTTAATTTCACATTAACCGTGAAGGCATTAAAAGTACCTTGGAAGAGGAGAGGGAGTGGAGTAGGGAGAGGCAGAGGTTGAATAAAAAAAAAAGTACTTCCAGGCTTCCACACTGGGTCCTTTGCAGGAGCTGAGGCAAGTGGACCAGCAGCACCGTGAGCCACAGAGCTGCCACGGCGGGTCATGTTTTCATGTACAGCCCCCACCGCCGCAACCCAATCTGGTATAAAAGAAAACAAACCCTCAGCGGGGCAGTGTAAACCAAGCCCTGTCCGAGGGAGGATGTGTGGCTGTTCCTCATTTCCCCACCCTCCTCCCCTGCAGTGTAATGTTATACAGCTGCACCGGAGTGTCTTTGCTCCTCGCTGGTGTTTCTTGTCTTGGGCACATGGAAAGGGGCCGTCGTGGCGCCCGGGGCACGGCCGCGCTCCGGGAGCTGCTCCCTGCTCCGGGGCTGGGCAGGATTTCATCACACCAGGGCATTGCATGGGGAATGGCACCACCCCCTCCCCGTCACTGGGTTGAGGTTGACTCCTAAGAGTTCATTGCATGGAGGTTTGTGATCCACACCTCTGTTAATTTTGTTTCTTAGATAACACTAAGGCACAGGAATGTTGTGATTCACCAGATCTGGATCTCTTCTTTTTGCAGTGTTCATAGAACCACAGAGTGGTTTGGGTTGGAAGGGACCTTCAACCACCTCATTCCAATGCCTATCCCACCTTCCACTTGCCCAGCTTGCTCCAAGCCCTGTCCAACCTGGTCTTGGATACTCCTGGGGATGGGGCAACCACAGCTTCTCTGGGCAACCTGTTCCAGGGCCTCACCACCCTCACAGGGAAGAAATCCTTCCCAATATCTGATCTAAATCAATTAGTGTTACTGAAGTTCATCAAGCACCATATTACCCAGATCCTGTGGAGACCAATGATAACACTGCTGCTTTTTCAAACAAATACATTTTTTTTCCATATGGGAAAAATTGGTTAATGCTACTCACTCCCTCGCCCTCCAATGAAGCTAAACTTCAGATTCAGAGAACTCCAGAAAAACCACCTAAAATTTTAGTGGAGACCAGAGCAATGCTCTCCTACAAATAAACAGCATCCTCATCGGATCCCAAATCCCTTCCCAGAGCATGGGATTGCATCCCCTGTGGCTGCAGCTCCCACAGCCCTTGGTACTCAGCACGAGACAGAACATCCTGTCACATCCAGCGCTACAAAGCCGTTACTCTGGAAACACAATTATTTATTATGTTCTGAAACCTCTTAATTACAACAACAGTGAACAGACAAAACAAACTAACACAAAAGAAATCAACCTTACAGAAGCCCCAACCTGGGCTGTAATTTGTTCCCAACTCCAGCGGTCGCTGTGAGAAGCGAGGCCAGGTGGGCCCGACCGCCTTTCCCTAGAGGATCACATCCAAGGGTTTACAACAAAGCCAGCTAGCAGGGAATTTTCACATGGGTCTAGGTTTCATCATGAAAATTTTTGCCCTGTACTCCTCCTAACCCTTGAGAAAGCCAGGACTGCATTTCAGTTTAATTCACAAATCTGGCTGTAACCCATTACTCTGTTAAAAGGCCAAAGATTTAATAGTATATAACTCCACAGTTAGTCCCATTGGATTCCACAGGATTACTTTTGCGGCCAAGTACCAGCATTAAGTGTGAATAAAGACATCAAACTATGGCTGCAAGTGTTGATGATTCATCGGCAGAATTCCTAGAAGAGAGGGAATCCACACAACAGCCTCATAGCTGTGAAGTGACCTAACTAATATGTTGTTACACAGATAGTAAAGCTGCATCCACTGGGAGAAATGGGAAAAATATATTGCCTACCGGGGATGTCATGAAAGTGAGAAGGTTTCTTGCCCTGTTTCTGTGCAAGATGGTCACAGGCTGTCAAATGCTCCCTTATTGCTTCACGTGGCTGCTCATTCTGGGAGCCCCAGAGCAGCTGAGGAAGGACAAGACCTGCTGCTCTTCCCTGTCCAAGGGATGGGGGAATGAGGAGCTCAGCATGACACCAGTTGCCCCTCTCAGTTACCTGCAAGCAGAGCTGAGCTCGCCCACAGTAACCGAGCTCAGCCCAGCAGAGCTGGCTTAAGCAGGAAAAATGTGTGTCTCCTTCCCTGCCCCAAACCATCACCACCAGGCAAATAAATGCCAGACCAAAGCTCAGGTCCCGGAGCTGACGCTCCCCTCACACCCCAGATCAGGAATCTCCGGTCACACCAGTCACCCCTTAATGAACCCAGGAGGGTTTGGCCCCTGTTTTATTGGGTGAAAACATTTTCTCATGGCCAAATGATAAGGAAGCTTGATGCAATGAGTGACAAAGGACAAAAAAAAAGCCCCAACAGTGGTGAAAAGACATTTTTCACATATTTTTCTCCCTGTCATCTTCCGGGAAACTGATAAAACTGGTTTCAGATGTAGTTTTCATTCAAAATGCAACCATATATCTTGGGATTGAGCAAACCCAAGCCTCGAGCACAGGCACTGAGGGAAGAAGCATGCCCTGCTTAATGGCTCACAGCCTTGAGAAGAGACTGTAACCAAAGCCAGGAAAGAAAGCAGCAGAATTCCCTTTACCTTCCCCACCGGCACCAACGAGGGAGATAAAGTGTCTCCAAAGAACTGTCCGTGCTTTCATTCCACAGGGCTGTGGTTTTACCAGAGGCACCTGCTGAGAAACACTGTTGGCTGAGAAGCAAACAAACACAAGGAATTTAGGGACACAGACATGCAATTCAGCCTCATAAATGGGAAAATCATCCTCTGGGGTTTAGTTTGGAAACACCAATGGGTCTGGAAAACAAAGAGTGAGCAACGAAAACCCTCTGCACATCAGTGTGAGGAACCTTCCCCTGCTCCTCAGAGCTCAGTCTTTTCCCCCCCCCCATCAAGGACATGAGGGAAGGATCTTTCTTTACCCTCCCAGGGAAGCTTTATGCATTGAAACAAGTGTTATTTAGATAAACCCCTTGAACTGGAGTCTTAGGATGAAAAAATGGATCATCAGTTTACCCATGGGACACACTCAACAGCCCCAAAGCTGGAGGAGCTGCCTTGGGGAAAACCTTCATTTCAAACACTGCTGTGGGTTCCAACCCAAACAAACACCATTTGCTGCAGTCCAAGATGACTTTCCTGAGGAGCAGATCAGGGTTTTCAACACTGGCTGCTCTTGGGTGCTGCAGCCAGGCAGAAAGCCACGTCCCCTGCCACAACCTCCAGCGTGACAAAACTCGCTTCAGATTCCCATTTGAAGAAAACCCAGCCAAGTTTTCCACAAAGTAGAAAGTTCTGGAGTTTCTCACTAGGAAGAAAATCACATCTTTTCCCTCCTGGTTAAACCAAAGTCCTGCTGTGGGTGAGAACAACTCAGTCACAGTTTGATGAACACTGAAGACCATAAAGTTCTTTTTCCATGCTCCCTCTCTGTAAGTCACTGTGGTTTGAAGTTCTACCCCTCCTGCAGCCATCCTAAAAAGCCACGGTTCTGAGTTCCTTTAGGAAGGGGCACACAGGCATCATCCCTTCCCTTTAAAGGTCTGTTACACCACGTGTGGGGTCACCAACCCCCCTCGCTCGCTGTAACACCAAAAGAGTTTATTTACAGTAATAGAGAAACTGAGATGAAGTGAAATGCCGGTGCTGAAATGACAAGATCCCAGTCCATTGAAACAAGAGCCTTTTGATGTTATCCAAACAAAACATGAAAGCTAAAGGAAGTCATGCCAACGTCATCTGCCGGGAAATTTAGTTAAAGCTGACACTCCTGGAAAACATTTTGATTTTAGCCAAAATCTGTTTGTTCTTTTCAGTGTAACCTGTTACACAGAGTAAAGAGAGAAGAAAGGTTGGACCAGTTTTACTGGGAATATACTCAGCAGAGACCCACAATACCATGTACTGCACTGAATTTTGCCACACGAATATAAATACACCTTAGGAGGTGACTCCAAAAGAAGACAGGGGTGCAAAGCTGGTTCCCATCCAAATGGTCTGAAGTGGGCCAGGGCCACCTTTTGTCTCCATTTCTCAGCCTCCATGGACATACTTTGCTTTTACAACAGTAATGAAATTGGTAGGAATTTTTATATTTGCAATAGTCAAAGTGGGAGAATAATTCAAATCCACGTGTTGGTGCTGCCAGTCACACACCTTAAAACTCATTCGGAAGGGCAACACTGCATATTTTAAAAACCAAGCGTTTGTACACTTCCTTCCCCTCCAATCTCTTGGAAATGACACAACAGAAGGGACAAAGAAGGAACCAGCAGCAGTATCTCTTCCCTGAAAGCACCGTAATGATAAACAACCCCCCAAAGTCCGAGTTCAGAGTTAGAAACGGCACCGAAGGTGGGCAATTCCACAAACTCGGGTTTCTGCTGAAGTGCCCACTCAGCCAAAGTGTCTGTGTTTGGGTGTCAGGTTCAGTACAGATGAAAAGTCAGAAATAGCCAAGTGTCAAGGTTTACACATAGCAAGGGAAACGAGCAGAGTTATGGGAGAGCAAAGCAGCTGAATTAACGACGCCTCAGCCAGCTCACAACGCGAAGCTTCCAGGCTATGTGGGTTGGGTTTCCTGGCCTCAGCGCTGCATTTCAACTGCTTTTGCAAATGTAAGAGGCCAGAACTGTCCCCTGTGCTCAGAGGACAAGTGTCCAATTTGGCTTTTGGCTGCACAGCCTGAGCTGTTAGTTCCAGTTGCAGGGAGATGTGACGGGGGAAATCCCTGACACGGGGCGCTGTGAAGGAGGAATTCACTAGAGAACTGAATTGCTGAGGAGCTCTGAGGCTTAAGGATGACTCTTATCTTCTGTCCAGAATCACACAAGTCTACATTCAGTGCCTCCAGAGTTCTGATTTCATAGCAAAGTCTTATGCAAAAGAGGAAGTTTCCTTCCCTCGCCCTACACTTGGACCCACTGGGCTCCAGTCTCTTGAGTCAGACTCAGCCTTGTGGCCAAAGGGACAAAAACCATGTCAACATCTGCACAGGGATCTTTCCAAGCGCTGTTCAGAGGGCTACATAAGCAGCTCTGTCTGCATCTGGTACCCCAAAGTGGGAATTCACACTGCCTCCCTCCCTGACTTGCCATTGCCTTCCCTCCTCCTGGGACTTCCCATTGTGCTGCAGACATGGAGCTGGCTCCATGGACGGGAGCTGTGGCTCAGTTCAGAAGCAAAGCCCCAGGGTATCGTGACAGGTCTTTTCTGCCAGCCAGGGAGATACAAAAAAACCCTCTAATGCAAGGAGAAAACCAGCCCAGAACCCTGAGTTGCTCAAGAAAAAGGGAACAGCAAGACTTCTGGTTAAGCATCTGAAAGATGCCTCCAAGCTGCCCAAGCCCTTGGGTCCAATCTCCCACTCACATCCCTTAGATGTTCCTCTGCAGCACTCTGCTGGTTTGGTTTTTTTTTTTGCCCAGACTTCTCAGTCATCTCCCCAGTGGAATGGATGATTCACATTCAAACACCGAGGCGAGTTTAAAGCTAAACTGGCAATGTAATGGATCCTTTTTCCCTCCTGGCTCAGGCTCCTGTGCTGCTGCTCAACAGCTGCCACGCTCCATCTCCGGAGCAGCGCTGCCGCCTCGGCCGGAGCCATCCTCCCCGTGCCCAGGGCTGGCACGGCCTTTTCAGCCTCAGGCATGTGCTACAATTCCACCAAAGACCTCCTGAATCAAGGCCAGACAGGTCCCCTTGGCCATCCCCAACATGTGCACGGTGGCCAAGTGCTGAAAAGGTAATGAAAATGAAATCTGGGGATTCTTTTATTTTTACTTCTATTTTTCCTGTAGTCAGAGCCAAATGATTGCTGAGCTCCTTAGCGAAAAAAAAAAAAAAATAACAAAAACCCCTCAACAGGACGTGTTCCAAATCAGCCACACAGCACAGCAAATAAATTCAAACACACGGGATTCCTCCCCCCCAACACCATAAATAATAAAAACAATATACTAAGGCTACAGAAAGCAAACCAAAGGCAGAAACAAACATGCCTTGAGCCACAGATTAATCTACACATCTGAGTATCCATCATCCCTCTGCTTCTCCCTCTGTCTACTTTGGCATCTGGCATTAACCAGATTTTGAGAGATGACCTTCAATTTGCTCACTCTAAAGCAAGTCTGGCGTGCCAGAGACTTAACAGATGATATACTTTGGCTCCAAGGAGTCAGCGCTCCAGAGTCTTTGAGCGTCCCACTCCAGATCCGGGACAGAGCAGGACTAAGCGCAAGCACGTAATACTTCTATCACTCCCCTTCGATCTTTTGGACTGGTGTGGTTATTTACTACCTGGTCTGGCTTCTGGGAAATCTGGGGAGGACTCGGAGCCTCCTGCGAGGACCCTCTGGAGTTGTGGTATGCCCCAGGCTATCTCCTGGATTAAGGAGTTTCCATTGTGTTTTCTGGGGGAGATGGAGGGGGAGATTAACAGGAAAAACATTGTCCCAAGCCCCAGCCACTGTCATGACTCACAGCTTGGCCCCAGCCAGCCCCTGTATCCCCCACCAAGGCAGCAGCTCAGAGGCTCAGCTGCTCTCTGTGTGGTGCTTTGAGATCTTGGGATGTGCCACGTCGAGCTGCAGGAATCGGCTGTCGGGAAGGCTCGGACTTGCACCCCCTCCTCCAGCGCCCACCTGAGCCAGGCATGGCTTCCCAAACCCTTCCTTCGTTCCAGCTTGAGTTAGGAGGCTTAGTTCCGCTCCCTAGGTAGGAGGGGAGCTCTTCCATCTGTACACGGAGATGGAGGGAAAGAACATGACGTCCACCCTAAAACCCAAACCCTGGGAGTCATCTGCTCTGGCCGGGGATCAAAGGCTCTGTTCCATTTTTAACCGCTGCCCTGCCCCACCTTACTACTGCAGTGCATCCAAGCATGTTTTCCCATCATTTCATTGTGTGCCAGAGGATAAACAAAAGCCACCCCCTCGGTCCCAGGGAAGGATGCATTCCTGAGAACTGTGAACCCTCCTCGACAGATAAGTGCCTTTCCCACTGCAGGCAGCGACAGCTTCTGTAAACCTTGACTGAGCCAGTTTTCCTGAGCTTACATGACAGGCTGGCAGGCCAAGGGAGATGGATGGCTTTATTTTTGTCAAGAACAAATCTACAGATGTTGGTTAAAACCAAAAGGGGAAAAAGAAAAAAAAAAAAGCTCGGAGGGTGATTGAGAAGCCAGTGAGAGGGGGACAAAGAACAGTCCAGAGATACATACAGACAAGTAATATATACAATGTGCTTAAAAATAACGCCAGTGGGAGCTGACATCATTTGTTTACTCATGGCCTGCTTGTGGTTGGCTTGGTGTAATTGTGGAAAGGCCAGTGGGGCACATGGGGCTCACCCCACTGCCACTTAGGTCCATAGATTCCTGCAGGGAACAGCTTCCACCACATGGTACCCATTTCCCACAGGGCAAAGCCAGGGGATCTTCCTCCTATACACAGCGATGGAAATCCCTGAAGAATGGTGGTATTGAGGGATGCTCAGTCTTGCACGCCCTGTCAGGAGACTGGTTTCTCCCTGGATCACTGACTGGTGTTGGGGGAGTCTCACTGGAGCACCACAACCAGTCCCACAGCTCAGTCATATCTGTAACCAGTTCTTCAGCCCACCCTGTGAACACCCCTGAACAAAGTCTGTTTGTGACTTTGAACAGAATCAACAAAATCTACACTTAAACACCTCCACTAGGAGCCTCCTTGTTCCAAACTATGCCCTGACTACGAGGTCTCCAGAGCACAAAATGGGAAGGAACATGTGACCCAAGCAACAGCCTTTTCTAAGGCTCCATCTGAGGGGCTGTTTTTAGATCCATGATGGAAAGAGCAAGGGCAGATGTCCTGAGAGAGAGGCAGAGAGCATACTGATGGTCTAAATCCATTATTGCACCTGGCACAGGGCCAGCACCCACAAACTCCTGAATTTTTCATCTTGGAATAACTGCTCCTTCATTTGGTTTCCCTCTACCTCAGTTTCCCCAGCTGGAAATGGGGATGCTGGTGCACAGCCCTGTGCCAGTGTCACATCACAGATGCATTAAGAAACAAATGTTTGTTAAAATGAGCTCCATGTTCCAGTAAGAACCACTTTGGGGAGTGGGAGAAAACCAGTGACATTATTTTAAACAGAAAGCCCTGTGCCATAATGCACTTCCTGTGTTTGAAATCATAAATTTTGTGTACATCACAGCTTTGCTGAGGGGTGAGCATCTGAAGAGGAGGTCCTTGCAACAAAACAGTATTCCTGGTAGACCTCAAACAGATGGAAGATGCCTCCATAAACCCACTGCTCTAAAATTGCCTCCTGCTTCCCCACCTTACACATTTCTCACGCGCTGCAGATGCCAGGACACTACCTGATAAAGCTCCCAGCTAGAAGCAAATGGGATATTTCACTCTTGGACTCATCCAGAGGCTGCCAACAAGGCTGGAGAGCAGCCAAGGCTCTCTGGTGTGTTTGTGTGCGTCAGCCACAGATACCTGACTACCAGGAAATGGAGTAAGACCATCAACTCATTACACATAAGCCATCAGATGGTAACAACTTTCAGTCGCTGGTATTGACTTGAGCTGCAGTTGAAAAGGCACTGGTGAGATGAAAGGCTCTGTATCCCATTACTAATCCCCTGAGCTATCCAGTCCCCCAAATTTTGTGGAAGTTTTAAGTTTCACCATGAAATGTTCATAAAATGAAATGCACATTTGTTGCCAGCTCTACTTATTCCTATGCAAGCATTTCCTCAAATTCCCTCCCCTGGAAGCATTAGCAGCAAAGACTCTTGCTGTTGGAGGCAGCTCCTCTGCTCCCATCTCCCTGGAACTCAGCACTCTTTGGTCTTCTCTCCAGAAATCCCTGGACACTGGGCTACCTGCCTGTCCATGATGACCCCCATTAGGTATCTACAAGCATTTCTCAAGGGGCTGTCAAGAAGTTAAAGCTTTTCCACAAACCCTGAGGGCCACAGATGGGTCTGGGTCCAAGGCCTGCAGCAGCCCAGGGTCCAACTCACGCTGCTGGTTAAGGCCACGCTGCCCTCAGCACCCTCTTCCCCGCCAGTGAACGTGCTCCACCACCCACCAGATGGCTGTTGCGAGTTGCAGTCATGTGTGTCACTCATCAGAGAACCTCCCTTGCATTTTGGAGGCCTGTGTCATACAGCTGGACTCCGGCAGAAGGCTGGGAACAATGTGGGAACACAGGCAGGAACATTCCCATCCCAATGTCCCACTGGAAAGACTTTTTTTTTTTTTCCTTCTTCTTCTCTTCCCAGATCTCTCCCACCCCCAAAGAGGAAGAGGCAAACACAATGCCTGTTAGCAGCAGGGAAATCTCTCACACATTTTCTCCAGCTACAGACCAGGGGGCAAAGCCTGGTGTAACGTCGCTCGCACGGCGCTGAGCGTCCTCACACCCGGGCAAAGGCGGCTGCTAAATCAGAAACAGTCCCACTAAATATGGACACCACAGGAACCAAACCGGGGCTGGGATATTGTTGCTCAAGAGAACAACCTCTTCCCAGGGAGATAATGAAGAGCAAAACAGCCACAGGAAGAGCAACGGTCGTAACGGAGCCGGATGAATAGCGTTACATCCATTGGGAGGCTTTTTTGGAAGCACAGCATCCTCTCCCTCGAGGACGGGTGAGAAACCTTCTCATAGTTGTTCAGCAGAGTGCTGTGGTCATTCGCAGGAATTCTGCACATGCCCTAGGAATGCGTCACTGCCCACATCCACACGCACGTCCCCAGCTCTCCAGCTTCTCCCTGTGGACTCACAGCCAAGAGAACAGGAGAGAGAGCTCTTGCAGAGGAACCCCAGCCCTCCCTCTCCGGGGAGAAAGCCCCTCAGTGGCACTCATGAACCAAACCAAACCCTTTCTCTTCACCCACACCCCTCTGTTAAAAGCCATCCTGTGGTCACGGTGTGCCTAGAGACACCCATTTCATGGTTAAAAATACTACACCTACAAATTACAACGTTTTGGGAAGCCTGCAAAGAAGTGGGCAGAGCTGACGACAACGTTGAGCTGAAGCTGCCAAAACCCAAGTGTTGGCAGGCTGACTGCTGGACTAGTCACTTGGAAAGGCCAGACTCACCCTCTTTCACTCACAGCACACTCATGTAACCTCTCCCCGCTCGGGAAGAGCTCACCACTGCCCACTCGCCTTCCTGCTGCTCTGCCTATAATCCCTTGCCCTCTTCAGGGTCAGATCTGGCAGTGATGAAGGTCCAGAATGGATCAGACCAGCAAGTTGATCCCAAAGGAAAGTTTTTCTTCTGCTGGGCTAATTTTTCACAGGATCAGCTGATTCAGGTCACTCAGAGAGGTGATAGATGCCCCATCCCTGGAAACATCCAAGGTCAGATTGGATGGGGCTCTGAGTAACCTGATTTAGTGGAAGGTGTCCCTGCTCAAGGCAGGGGAGTTGGAACAAGATGATCTTTAAAGTTGCCTTCCAACCCAAACCATTCAGCGAGTCTGTAATTTAGGCAGCTCACCCTGTGGCAGCAAGACCAGCACGAGGGGGGCAGTGGAAATGCAGGGGGGAAGGGCAGGGCACCTGCCTACAGACACCCCAGGCTGCATGTTCTGGGAAACCAAATCCTTGAGGTGCCATCTCACAATCAGCTGAAAGCAGTCTAAAAATCTGTGCTTCCATCCTTGGCTCCTCCTCTCTTTTTTACCCTTTTTCTTCCATTGGCATGAACACCCAACTGACCAAACATCTGTGTGACCCCAGGAACCGACCCCATCATGGACAAGATGGTTATTTCTCCTCAAAATCAATAGGTTTAGGTTTGGTGTAATGTCCCAACTCTGCAACACTGTAGGCAGATATTTAATGTGACTTTTAGACCCAACTCAGCACCCAAAGAGCCGATGGGGTTCTGTGCCTTGATGCCAAAGATATTTAGAGCAGTTTCACCAACAGACTTCAGCAGGACTCCTGTGCCCATTCCTGTTGAAAAGCTCAGTGTTTCAGGACTCAGAGTACTCACGTCTGCATAAGGTCAAGACTAAAGCCAAAGTCAATATTCTCAGAGTAATGATATCAGTATCTGGCCCAGGGAGCAGAGTTTCACTCCTCCAGTGGTCGGAGCATTTCTCTGCTTCTCCAGTAGACTTGTGGCTCCTTGTGGAAAAGCCGTGGTTCCACAAACATTTCTCTCCGTGGTAAGCCCAGCTCATCCCATCACACTCCTTTCTCAATCACCAGCCACTCACTCCCAAATCCTGTTCACCCCTCAATTATGCCAATCCAACTATTTATGGAGCCGCACGGTGACTCAGCCAAGGGAGCTGATCCTGCAAAAAACGAAACAACCTCACGGAAAAGGAGAAGGAAAGAGAGAGAGAGAGGGGAAGAAAAAGCGTTCAGTGAGAAGGGGCCCTAACAAGAACTGTAAAAATCCATGGGGCAAGCTGGATTTTTAAAAAGGGTAACTCAGTATTGCAAGTGCTGCCCTCACATCTGTTTACTGTTATCCCAGCACAAGTGAGGTTCCGGATACCGGCACTACAGGGGCTGAGGCATAATAACGCGTGGCACTTGGCTTTTCTGCTCCTATTAGAGCTGATTACAACTGTCTGAACTTCAGTGTTGTTGATCATGTCCGGGGGAGGGAAAAGGGGGCTTTCCAACTCTTAAGAAGGAAAAAGACTCGGGGAAAAGGTTTCACGAGCAGCTCTCAAATGGCTCATTTTAAGCGACTCGCAGCTCTGTTTTCCCACCCGGATTATCCAGTGGGTTTATCTTTAGGGAAAGAGGTCGGGTTTGTAAAACCCTGATCCCCCCACTTTAATCTGTGCAGGTAAAGGGAGATGTTTGGCACTGGAGCAGTGGGGGAAACAAGAGGAGTGGAACGGAGCTTGTAAGCAAATCACCAAAACGGAGCCTTTTAAAATCTACATTTTTCTGTGCATGGGAAAGCTTGATATAAACACATACCACTGCCCCCCATCTCTCCTCTCCACTTCCCTGTCATAGACCTTATTCTTCTATGATAAAAATAATGGATTTATAGAGTCATAAGGCTGACAGAGGAATGAATTTACATTTTAGAGCCTCAAGTCTTCTACTTCAAAGGATAAAGTTCTGCTCAGTGCTGGTCCATCACCACTGTCCCACCCCACTCAGTGGGAGCACAAGCACTGAGCTAATCTCCCTTCTGCTAGGAATTGGCAGCAGGAATCTGCTGGTTGTGGAGAGACAAGAGGGGAAAGGCAGAAGAAGGGAATTTCTGTGTTGTGGGACACTTTCAATTTACTCGGTTTGATCTCCAAGTTTTCGTGGTCATGCTGAACAAGATCATGTTTGAGTTTCACAAATGACTAGAAAGGGAAAGCTTGTTTGTTCTTTTTTTTTTTTTACCACGGAAATCTATGGCTACAACGCAAACATCAAGCAGGCAGAGCAAAGGAACAAGCCGAAAAACATCACCACATTTTATCCCCCACAACAAACACTGGTTTGCAGGAAGCCACAACAACAGGAGGCAGAGCAGTGGTGGTCCCCACGGCTACACGATAACCCGAAATCAGAACATGAAAACACAATGACCACAACAAACAAGCAGCCAAAGACACAACAAGCACAACAACAAACCCACTGCCACGCGTCACAGGCAGAAACGATGGTTACAGCCTCAACCTCCATCCCTGAGAGGCACATCGAGTGACTGTCAGCCACATCCGCAGCACAAAACTCCCAGTAACTCATCTCAGATGATCAGCCAAGAAAATACCCAACCTAGGAGAGAATTAAAGTGAAACTCTAAGATATTTACTACTGTTGTCCTATAAAAAGGGAAAAACACGTGGCCGGTGATAACAGAACACTTGATGTGATCACTTTTCCTGACCAGCTGGGAAATAAAGGACACATCAGGCAGTAAATGAAGAGATGCTCCTTGTTCTCAGCCTAAGTGCTTTTGGATTTTGAGGTAAGATGGGTGGCAGGGTCAGCTGGGGAAACCCCTGAAGAAAGGGAAGAACCTGCCAGGTAAGTGTGGTCACCACCTCCAGAAACGTGGAAGGATGACTGGATACAGCAACAAGAATTTAAGTTATCATCAGCTGGGACCGATGAGACCAGCTCACGTGTAACAACAAATAACTGGGGAGAAGCTGGGAATGCAAAGAATGAAATATGGCTCCCATAGAAGCAGGGGTTGAGTCACAGCAGCCAGTCTGCCTGCTGAGTGTTTTAGGTGCCTGCAGAGTCATAGATCTGGAAGGGTAATGCAAAGGGAAATGGGAAAATTCTGAGCACTGTTAAAATTATCATCTGAAGATCAACCAAAAGGAGGAATGGAAATAGTCATGATTTTTTTGCACCAGCTGAGCCTTGACAGTGGCAGAACAGGGCTGCACATGGTGCATGAGAGGTACAACCAAGGCATCCAAAGCTCAAAATAAATCTTTTTTCCCCACAGAAAAAACAACGTATTAGAAAGGCTTTGTGAATGACAATCCATCAGTGTGATTTTACTGTGTTCTGCAGCTTGAATCCGTGTGGTCAGTCATGCAAAACCCTCCTGAGTCTGCTCCACAGCCCATTCCTGCCCTGCTGCAGGATGGAGGTGCCATGCCCCAGTAGCTCATGCTCAGGCAGGACATCAGGACTTCTCAAACTCAAAACCTCCCTTTGCCACTGGCTAGGTGATGGAAATGGAAAAGTCACTTAACTGGCTATTGAATGAGAAGAGCAATATGTACCCAAGCTGTCAAAATTAATTTATTGTTTCAGCTGGCACTTCGGCTTTTATCAAAGCCATGAACATGCATGGCCAGTCAGTCTCTGGCCCCACATAAAATAAACTGCAAAATCTTTTCTCTGGTCTTTGATAAAGCAGACAAAAGGTCAAAATGGTCCACTAACCTGCATAAACCATTTCTCTGTGGGTTCAGTCAAAGAAAAGTGATTAGAAACCAAGTGGTTCACCCCGTGCCAGTCCAGAGAGCTTGGGCAGCAAAGCAGAGCCTGGCTGCCTCATTCCTTCCTCCCTGTGGGGCTGGGAGGGTTGACACTACACAAAGAGTGGCAGTAGTGGGATGGTCTCCCCTTTCACTGACCAAAACTCCATGTCCTTATTCTCCTTATTGTATTTTCTAACTACACCTAAGTTCCCTTCTTTCCTTCCTACTGCTGCACATCCCCTGCCTGGAAAAAAAGAGATGTGACTCATGTTGGCATCAAGAGGCCAAGCAGAGGATTTCTTTAAAATGCTCAGCATTTCACTAAGTTCACCACACCAAACTGACCCCAGGGTCTGCAGCTCCACCATACTGACCAGGCACCTACTGGAAGCCCTTCTCCATCCTCACTGGGACTCTCCTCCATGGGACATCATCAAGTGAAGCCTCAGCAGCTGAATCTGGGAAGGTGGTCATGGTCCCAAGCCTTCAAGAAGAATGTGGACAATGCTCTCAGGCACATGGTAGGATTCTTGAGGTTGTCCTGTGCAGGGTCAGTGCTGGACTTCAAAGATCCCTTTCCCTGAGTCCTTTCCCTGCTCAGGATATTCTGTGAATCTGGTCTGCCCACAGCAGTAGCTCATTCACAATTAAAGGCAAGGCCACAGCACTCTGCAGGTCTCACCTTGCAGGGAAAGCACAATCCCACTCCATGGATGTTCTCAGCTCCCTTGTCCCACAGAGAGCAGTTCACTCCTCAGAAGTCCCACATGGTTTAAAGCAGGTGAGCGCCAGCCCCAAAACACAACCAGGAGGTTCTTAGAGCAGCTTCGCTGCAGCAGCTGAACACTTGTTAAACATTTCCTTCATGACCTCTGCTTTTACAGGGGTTCCAGCTTTCTGTGCTGGAGCAGCCCTGGCAGGGATGGGAGATGAGATCACACGAGGCCACCCCAGCCCGGGGTGCTCGCGTTCAGCTGCTGGATTGGCAGCGTCTGCTGCGAGCGGAAGCCGCTCCTCACACCAGCTCTCTGCTCCCTGGCTATCAGGAACAGTTAATCTGATTTTCCTCTCATCTAGACTGCCAGTATTTCAGGGTAGGGCAAGCTGTCCAGGACAAAAGCATAATCCAGGCTTATAAACGAAGTGTGGCATGAAGGGAGTGATGTCTAGTCAGCCTTTTGGTACTGCTTTATATGGCCATGACGAAGCTTAGCCAAGGAGGACTCGGGATGCTGAAGTCCAGAAGGAGAAACAAAAGGTCAAATTCTTTCCCCTCTCAATGAGATTTCCAGGTGGTAGAAGAGGCTCAACTATTTAATTAGATTTGTGTAAGTTTTGTAACAGAAGTCATTCATGTAAGGAAAGCCAAGGCAAGTGGGTCAGGAATTAGACACATCTCCACACCTCTTCATAATCCGGTGGACCACATTTCCCAGAAGCTTGGGAAGAGATCCCAGTGAACCGGGGACAAGCCCTCAAGCCAGGCAGAAATAGAGGTGTGGGGCCAAGTTTCAGTTTGAGAGCTCATCCCACCTTCAGACTCCAGCAGCAATTCCAGGACTCTGACCCTTTAGAAACAAACCTGTCACAGTCTGCTGTGGACAACTGTGGTGGGGTGTTCCACCCCTAGAAGAGGCCAACAGCACAGACTGGTAAGTTTTCTCTTTGCAATCAGAGAGAAAAAGGGCCAGAGAAGAGCAGCCCCTCAGATCTAGGACAGACACCTGAAGGAGGCTGCAGGGTAGAGCCCCCTGAGCGTGTCCTGTTCATCTGTGAGTAACAAGAGAGCCCAGAGGGATCTCTTGGATACAGAGATTCCCACAGCACAGGGGTGTTTCTGCAGACCCAGACAACTCACCCCAGATTGGCACATGAGCAACTTGTGCATTTTAACAGATAAAATGCCAACATCCCTATTTAGCAGCCTTAGAGCTCCTTCCAGCACCTAAAGGTGCTTCAAGGGAGCCAGAGAGGGGCTTTGGACAAGGGCCTGGAGGGACAGGACAAGGGGGAATGGCTTCCCACTGTCAGAGGGCAGGGTTAGATTGGGAGGAAATTGTTCCCTGTGAGGGTGGGGAGGCCCTGGCACAGCCCCAGAGAAGCTGTGGTTGCCCCTGGATCCCTGGAAGTGCCCAAGGCCAGGCTGGACAGGGTTTGGAGCCACCTGGGCTGGTGGGAGGTGTCCCTGCCCATGGCAGGGGATTGGAAATAAAGGTCCCTTTAAAGTCCCTTCCAACCCAAACCATTCTGATATTTAACAGCAGTTTGCCCAGCATGACAATACAGAGAACTTGGCAAGGTCTGGCCCAATACCTTTTTGTGATTGATTAATTTGACACAAATGACAAGATTATAGCATGTATAGCTGTACACCACGTGACTTCCCACAGGTCACCTATTTTGGCTTTCTCAGATTAAGTAACAATGCAGAATATGAATAAGGGAAAAACCTGTCCTCCAGTGTCTGCATCTGAGCTTTTGGAATGTGCTATTTTTAGACATCCTCCTGCCACTTGCAGCTTTATAATATAAATGATTGCTCTGGGCATCTTGGAGTAAAACAAATTAATTTTGTTAAAAAAAAAAAAAAAAAAAAAGAAAAGTGATTTCCAGTGACTTAGTAACAGCATTTGACAGTCAAATAACTTAGGGCTTTAAGTCCCCAAGTGCCCATTGACACAGAAGTCAGAGCTGGCTTCCAGTGCATGAGAACTCTGAAAGGCACAGAATAACACCGTAAAAACATGTTTTTTCAAACTAAATAAATGACATCCTGTAATGCAAAAAACAGTTTTCAAGCTCGCACACATCTGCCCCGTTACTCCCCTTGCTCTCACACTCACTCTCCCTTCCAGAAAATCTATTTATTTCTCCCACTGCTCTCAGGATGTTTTGTTTCTTGTTTATCTATAAGCATGTCCACTAATAGCTTTGGGAGATCGTGTGATTAGACCTATGTGGATTTTTTTTTTCCAGCACTGCTTTTTGTGGAAAAGGAAAAATTTTTCAGGACTACAACATACCATAAATGCATGTTGATATTGCTGACTTAGGGGGTTGATATTTTTATTTTCTGCTAAATCCCAACCCATCAAATTGGCAAATTTCAACAAGTTTCAGAAATATAATTCCTATTTGAAAAGACTCCTTCTTTGTATTTTTTTCCCTTGAATAGCATTAAATGGCATTAAAATATTATTATTGCCAATGTACCAGACACAAATGAAAATTCACTCCTATTTTTGTGCTTTTAACTTTAATTCTAAATTAAGCACCGCTCAAGTTGGTTTTTTTTTTTTAATTGTCAATGCATTTAATTATTTTACACAAGTTTTTAATTTTTCCACTGGTGCTGCCCAGCATCAGCTACAAACCACAAGCTGAAGGCACTGGCTGGAAACAAACTTTGAATTTGCCAAAGAACAGGTAGAAAAATGAATATGAATTAAAAACATGGAGCAGTATCTTGTCCTTCATAAACGAGTTCCACTGACCTAAGCACCACAAACCTGACAGAAGTAAGGCAGGCAGGTGGTCCTAGAAACAAGGGGGAGATTTAGCTGCCAGCACTGAGGTGTGGTCCGTGGATTGAGCAGATGCAGCTGCAGCAGGCAAAGCTCAGAACCAGCCCATGCATCAGCACCAGCTCTGCACTGGGCCCCAGGATGGACCAGCATCCTCTCATTGAATACAGGGCAACTGGCTCTTTCAAAGAAACGTGGACAGCAGACCAAGGAAGAACATTGTCCACCTCTACTCAGCACTGGTGAGGCCATACATGAAGTAAAGGCTCCAGTTTTTGGGTCCAGCCAGCCAAGAGTCCGACAAATTTACCATCACTTCGTTTGGCCAAGCACTGACCATCACAGAGACACAGCACTGACACAGAGCTCAGCAAACAGCCAGGGGCACGACAGAAGGACCAAGGCCAGGCTCCAAATGTGGAAAAAGGGGAGGAGGAAGGAAAAAAAAAAAAAGAAAAAAAGCCAAAGAATGTACCATTGCAAACCCTGTTTCAATTAGCAGGGGTGAGCAGCGACTGCACGACACGCACGGAGCACATGGGCTCCGCACGCAGCGGGGTCGTGGCACAGGAGGGAAGAGCAAAGTCACAGCAGCCAGCACGGCACAGGGTGTTTGCCAGCATGGCAAAAGGTGTTTGCCAGCAGGGCAGGTCACCTGAGGGGAGCTGGGGACAGGCAGCACGTCGCAGGGGTGCTCAGGACACCGGCCGTGACCCCTCGTACGCGTGAGCTTTCCCTGCTCTCCTGGGCTCCACCACCCGAACGTGTCCCTGCACATCCCACTCTGCCAACTGTAGCAAAGGACGTGGAGAAGTTCCTGCCTTTGATTTTATAATATCTCTGCCTTACCCCTTTCTGCAGGGATCAGGAATTTCTGAAGCCAGAGCATCTGAGGGCAATGCCTCTTTACTTCTGCCACATTTGTGGAGTAATCCCGAATCAATACAAACCTTCCTGATTTAAAATGTTCAATAACCCGGGGTGCTGTTTCGAGATCTCCCAACAAATGTGTTGCCAGGTAGAAAACCATGAATTATTATTATTTTTTTTTCCATTCAAGATTGGGAAACTCCAACCCTACCTCCAGCTGCCAGAGAAAGAGAGAAGTACACGTGTATTTTATCAGAGGTGTCTGTTTGCCCTTGGCTTTCAAAATGTCATCTAAACAACACACCCCCCAAAATCGAAACCCCCCAGTTCCACATGTCTTTGATGCAACTGTCCCCTCTGGCCTTAGAAATCCGTGGATTGCTACCTCTCACTTATCTGTCAGCCTTGCTCCTGCATCCATATATCTCTATCTAGATATATAGATATACACAGATGTTATCTTAGCTGTCACATACAGTGAGAGTCTAAATACACATGATATTCTTTCTTCTCCTTTTCACTGGCAAAGAGATAACAGGTAGGCAGACAGACAAACACATGTAGAACATTAGCTCTAGGTCCCTGTAAGCTTATCTTATCAGTTTAGTCTAAATCTCGACTCGGAGCCTTTTGCTCTGAACCGCGAGCGAGCCGAAGCTTTAATTTGGAAAATGTGGCACCGGCAAGAGAACCCTGACATTTGGCTTAAGAGCTCAAGAGCAGCACTATCAGCTCCCAAACCACAGCCCAAAGGAAGGATGAAGCCGCCTGTCCCCTGAAAATCTAACGGAGAAATGAAAAGGTTGAAAGGGAAAGAAACGGCTTGGGATAAAATGGGAAGTTTTAGATCTCGCAGGAGGAATGCTGCCGAAAATGAGAACCATTTGAAAGCTCTGGGGGTTATAAAGTGGAATTCCCACTCATACAGTACACAAGAGTTATTAAGTGTGTATATGAGACTCCTGTTTTACTTCATGTACATGATTATTTTATACAGGGAAGTTTGGAAAGAATTATAGACTGAGCCTGAGGCCAAGCCAAGAAGCAAGATGAGCAGCAGCAGCAGCTAAAGGAGAAAGGTTGAGCTGGCAGTGGGGAAGCAGCCGGCCAGACAAGGGTTATTTATAGTGCCTGGAGCATGGGAATGTTAATTGAAATCAATCAGTGGCCATGAGGACACTAAGTTGGAGTGTCAAGCTAGAGCAATTAAAAAGCCCATCTCAGGGGACGAGAAAGTCCTGACTTTTTGTTTTCTTTCCTTGGGATGGAAATTAAACAGCCATTCACTTTGGAGTGAGGAAGACACGGGATGGTTGCACTGCCCATCTCAGCCAGGAATTGAGTCAAACTCTACTACTGTTTAAAATCCCACTGGCAGCACAAAAACACTGTGCTTTCACTTGTCAGGTATTTTTAACAGGAAAATGGGGGCTAGAGGACTCTGATAGTGTTGCAACATATAAGAAAATGGCCAAATTACCAAAAAAAGGAAAAAAAAGTTACTTTATATTGCACTTAAGTCCCATCCCCTCCCCTGTTTGGCAATGCTGATATTTGGCAGCTCTGACATCTGACCTAAGGGCAAACAAAGGACAGCCAAACATTTAAGGCGTCTGTTGCTCTGCTGCTGTTGTAACTGAATTGTGTCATAATTCAGTAAAAACTGTATTAAAATAAAAAGTAGGGACATTGGAGTGCCCAGCATTGGGCAAAGAAGAGCAATATTTGGCCATTAGGGCAAAGGACCTTAAATTGAAAGTATCAAGGACAGATTTTGCACATTGGTTTCACACTGACAGAAGGCAGAACTAGATGGGATACTGGGAAGGAATTCTTGGTTATGAGGGTGGTGAAGCCCTGGCACAGGTTGCCCAGAGAAGCTGTGGTTGTCCCATCCCTGTGAATGTCCAAGGTCAGGTTGAACAGGGTCTAGTGGAAGGTGTCCCTGCCCATGGCAGAGGGGTAGAACAAGATAATCTTTAAGGTCCCTTCCAACCCAAACCATGCTGTGATGAAGAGGCTGAACCGGGCTGGGTGGCGCCCCGGGCTTTGCCAGATGCCAGGCAGAAGACGACAAGAGAGAAAATTAAAAAGCTTCAAGAACCACCACCATCATCTTGGCTAAGCCTGGCGTCCAAAGAACAGCTTTGGCAGCAAACCGACGCGACACGAGCGCGAGCGAAAAGGGAATGGATCCATATTTTAATGGCACTGTTTAAATTGTTGACAGAACACTTCCCATGTCTGCGCCTCCGGCGCGGCACCGCCAGCGCTCCGTTGGCTCCCCGATAAGGCCCGTGTGTGCTTTCTGCCCCTTTATTTGTCAGGGAGATAAAGCCCTTTGACTGACGAGGTTACAAATATTGGGAAATGCACAAACCGTATTTTAAGTGCTGCTGGAAGGGGGGGAGGATGGAGGTTTGGCAGAGCTGTGGCCTGTTTGGAAAGAGCAGAGCAAAACTATTTTCCTCTTTGGAGGACCTGGCAAATGGAGCGGAGGAGTCCAGAGGGAGGATCTCCTCAACACCAAGTTCACGCCATGCCTTACAGGAAAAGCTCCCCACACTTCAGCCGAGTTCAATTCAACAGTTCTCCAGTAACACTAAAGAAGTCCTTCAGCTGTAAAGCCACCATTCATTCACACACACACAAAAAAAAGCCCAAAAATTGACATATTTTGCTCCCCCCCGACTTATTTCTTATATTCGAAAAGCAGAATTCTGAAATGGCCAAAAATGGCATTTTCAGCCCTAGAAAGGGTTGAAAAGGAACCAGATTAAAAGCACAAGGTCTGCAGCTCCATTCCTGGGAATGCTAATCCTCCACACACTAACATGATTCCCTTTGAACCAGGGCCTTTCATAGAAAGGGAAGCTTCTTCCAGAGCCTGCCTTTCTCCCCTGCCTCCACCGACCCCATACCGGGAACACGACCGGCCCAGAATCCCCAGGAACACGCAAACACTGACCGTGACAATCACCTCTGGATCATCTCTCCAGCACAGCTGGATCCCTGCGTGCCAGACCCCCGCACTGGCCAGCACTTTGTACATAATTAACCCTCCTGATGTTGCAACTTCAAGGAAGTTCAATCCGGCTGCTGGCAGTAAAACACCCAGAATCCGCTGACACCGACAAATTAAAAGAAAGCTCCGGGATTTTGGGTTCGGCAACAAAGGGCGATTCTTTCCTTCCGCCCACACTTTGGAATCTGGATGATGCTGTTGACTCAGTTGTGTGACTCCTGCTCGGCCGAGGAGGCTCACACAGGGAATGTTCACCCAGGTGCCTTTCCCGACCAAGCAGGTGCACCGAGCCCTTCACGGAGCAAACACAGCCAGAGATCTGAGGCTGGGGTTCCCATCTCTCTGCTAGAAAAGTGCCTTGATGTAGATTTTACTTTTTTTTTTTCCCCATACTCGGCGGCGACCAAATCAAAAGCAACACCCCAGTGCGACTTGGCGTCGCTCACACCAGGATTCCAAGGACTGAGTCAGCCAAGAGGGTTTGTGGCAACGAGAGGAGCTCGTGTGTTAGAGCGAGTCCCGCTCGCCGCAGCCTCACGGAAGGGCTGTTTGCAGGAGATGAGTGCACACATGTATGTACGTACGTGTGCCTGTGAGAAAAAAAAAAAAAAAAAGAAAACCTCCTTGACAGAGGTTTCTGTAATTAAAGTTGGGGTTTGTTTTACCATGGCACCCCCCCCCACCTGTAACCCTTGGCCACCCAAGTTGTAAAAGCTCTTCCGCTGACTTTAGGCGTTCCCATTGTTTTTTTTCTTCATAAGCAGACTAAATTTCATATGAAAATCTTTCATCTGAAGAGATCTCCAGCACCGCAGGGACAGTGAAGTGTGGTGGCTGTAAGCAGAACACGGGAACACGTGATTTTGAGGGCATATGAAACAAGCAGCGTGTTGCTCTGGCTACATAAGTGGGGGCAATGGAGATTTAGGGGAATAAAGCACAGCATGGCAAGAGAAAAGGCAGAAAATTGCACAGCACACTGGAATAGTCAGATTGCAACGGGGTTAATTCCAGCCCAATTTACTTTTCCTATTCTTTGAATCGTATTTGTTTTACATCCAAGACCAAGGAGCTGGTGGGGATGCAGAGAAGTGGCACTGCCTCTGTGTTATCTCCTCACGAGCATCCTGAGGCAACACTGTGGCATCACCCAACAGCAGCACATTCAGCATTTCTCCCTGGTGTTATGAGACAACAAAAAGGACAAGCCAAAATCTCCCATCAGGGGTTTCTGGGGTTATCTGATTAAAATTCTACTACCAAATGAGGGACTTTGCCCTGGCCTTTCCAATACCCCAAGCCCCGGGTCGGGAGTTGAATTAAGGTCACCACACCATTACATGGCCTCACATGTCCTCTTTTGGCCAGAGATTAAAAATAATCTCAGCAAAGAAAGAGGTACCAGGACATTGGTTTGTGCAGCAGCTCTAACTGGACACCCAGATATCTGGAAATGCCACAGTGCCATCAGGCAGATGCAGCCTTTGGCACATGCCAGACCCAGAGCACACGTGCAGTGGTGCCAATCCATGCCTGCATCCAGTGCTGATTAGCTGGATTTATTATCCACACACCCCTACACATCTGCCTGTGTAATTGTGTCAGGAAACCCAGGCAGACAGACAAGAGCACTGGGGTTTATCACTGCTGTTCCCAGTGACTTAGTGCAGACAGATTGGGATATTTCAGGGAATTCTAACACAGAAATTCACCTGCTGGCAGCTGTTTTCCGAAACTTACTTTCAGGGAAGGATGTATCTCAGAAACAAACATACAGATAACTATACACACACACACTCCTGATTGCACAAGCTGAACTCTGTGCTAAGCTATCAGTGCTTTGTGTATTTCTTGGGAACGATGTATCAACATTTCCAGCAAAATAACCTTCATTTAAGGTTGTTTACCAACTGATACCACCTTCTTCCTTGCTTAGGCTTCTGAGAAAACTACATTTTAAGAGAAAGAGAACTAAACTGACCCACTGCAGCCTCACTCCTTTGCTCATGCAACCCTCCAACTCGGGATTCAACATCTCCAACAGCTGGGAAATGCTACAAGTCCTTGTAAAAATCACCGGCTCAGAGAAAGGTGCCAGAGGCAGTTGTTATGCCTCTGTTTATGAGATGTGCTAGTTCTGGGATGTCCTTCCTCTACCTTGGCACTAAAATAGGTCCTTTCAAAGCCTTTTTGACTACTGCAGTGATCTGCTGCCATGTTTCTTCAGATGCTTGGCTGTGCCCCACTACAGCCATGCTGGGTTATGTCATTAAAAAATGCTGGCAAGCTTTGTGCCAGTGCAGCAGCTTCCACATGGACAGGCTGGTGGCCTCCAGCCTGGCCCCTTACCCACACAGCTGAGCTCAGGCTAAGGGGAAGGCTGGTTTTTTCCCTTTGCTGGAGTGCCCCAAAGCTCCCCACCCCTCCGTTTTGGAGAGCAGCCCTTGCTCAGAACACGGTGAGCTTGATCTGAGCTCGGGTTTGGGTCAGCGCACCACCTAAATTCCAGGTATATCCTAAGAGCAACTGGACAGATTTAACTCTGTTACACACTCGTCAGAGACATCATTTCACGCAGGTGAAGGGGCTGAACACAGGCAGGAACTGGAAGGCAGGTCCTTACCCACCCTCACAGTCGCACAGGACCGGGTGATGGTTACACGGGTGAGCTTCCCACTTCAATCACTACTAAGGAGTATCTTGAAGACCAAATCCAAAAATCCCCTTCTTGGTACCACCACCTGCCCTGGCATGGGCCCCTGTACCCGACTGCACCACCTGAGCAAGGCACTACACCTGCTGTGAGCGACACAGAGCCCTCAGGCCGTGGATCCCGAAGTGGAGACACCGGTTGGTGCCATGACTGGAGGGAAAAGGTTCCCAGAGCACAAGCCCCGTAACCCAACGCCCACGGTGGCAGCCTGCCTGCATTTCCCTGCCTGCATTCATCCCGTGCCTCTCCCTGTCTGCCATGCCAAACCCAGCAGGATCTGGCTCGTAAGCACCGGGGACCGCAGAGGAGCTGCGCCAAAGAAACTCCTCTGCCTGTGTAAGACACTAAATAAAGTTAAAGGGCCATCAAGCCTCCAGACAGAGGTGTGGCGGAAAGGCATCAGGAATGGCAGGCTCCCACTTCTGGATTTGCTCCTTTTGGTTTGGGAAGACCTGGAAGGGCAAACAGAAGCTGCTGACAGGCTCGGTTCACTCACTCGCACCACCAGAGCACCACAGGTTTGCTTTTCCCTCCCAGGAGGCTACACAGTGCACTGGGAGGCTTTGGAAACTGGCACTAGCAGAGAAAAAGTGGCAGGAGAACATTAACAGACTGCATGAATGCAAGCCTTTTCCTGGGAAACTCCGTCCCTTCAGTATGGCTGGAGTGGAAGCTGACAGTGCCGTAAACTTATTCCTACAGGAACAGTAGGTCAGTCCAAGGCCCAGAGCAATGAAATCCTCAGGAACAGCACCAAGACCTATTGCAGGATTATGTTTGCTTCAGTCATTCCCAAGCTAGGGTTCCCTGTGGTTGTCAGCCTGACCATGAGAGCCAGCCTCCATCCAGCCTGGCACATGTGCTGGCACTTCTTATATCATTACACTACAGTCTGCCTGTAACTGAGGATCCAAGTCCCTTTGCTGAGGGATACACACCAAAACATCTCAAAAACCTGAAAACCATAACTGGGTTGATATTTTTCCCCAAACCAGGCCCAGCAGCGACCATGACATTGTCCAACATACCCCCTCTCACAGAGATGTCTTAGGACTGATCTAGAAGGTCCCTAAAGGTAAGTTGGTTCAGAACATGCTGTATAACCTCATGAGCACACCATAAATATTCCACAGTGAGTATAAAAAGCTTCCCTATGGTCCAGGGCTGCTCCTCTGCCCAAAACAGCAGTGAAGGTCATTTATAGAGTTATTTTCCTCACAGGCAGTGGAGAGCCAGCACAAAGCCCCACATCAGCAGCAGAGGACTCACATCACAGCTGCCTGCTGAGATCCTCAGTGGCTATTTGAACCCTTCAAACCACCCCTGGGTTAAGGCTCAAAGAAAGGGAAAGGAAAGATGTACAAGAGACGAGCAGAGAAAGAGCAGCCTAAATGAGGGATGCTGCAAGAACAAACCTGGGGGATCATCATCCCTTGGCATAAGGCTCAGTCTAAGGACAGGATTGGGTAGGGGGATATTTGCATTCATTCCTTCATGA
Source organism: Pipra filicauda (assembly GCF_003945595.2). Lineage (NCBI taxonomy): Eukaryota > Metazoa > Chordata > Aves > Passeriformes > Pipridae > Pipra > Pipra filicauda. Next base: position 539,514 of record NW_024104405.1, read on the forward strand.
ATTTTTTAAGCTTCTAGCTTCTTCTGAGGCTTATTTTCCTCCTGAGGTGAGGGAGGAGGATGCACAAGCAGCATCCTGAGCAGGAAGTATGGCACAGCACCCACAGATCCTCACCTAGTGAAAAGCATCAGGTCCCCAGTCTGCCGTGTGCAACCTGGCAAAACACTCCAACCCATTCCCAGGGAATGGATCAAAGGCCAAGCAGCTCTTTGCTCTGGTCAGGGCACATCCCTGGACCTCTCACAACTCCCAGAACGCACCACGGGTCTAATTCTGGAGTTTTACTTCATTCCAGAGTAGTTTTTAATTGAATGAGCATTAAAGTCAAAGTAGTACAAGGGCTCCCAGTTCCTGCCCAAGGACTGCACTGGGACTGCTCCAGCTCAGGCCAGTGGTGGGTGGAGGTAACAGAGCCAAGAACCATCTCTGCCCCGACCTTGTGCCCTCACCAGCATTTCCCACTTGGGTTCCCATGTTCAGAAGCAGCTGGGTGACCCCACTTGAGGGATAAATCCCTGAATTTTATGCCTGAAGGACAATTTCTTTCTCTCTCCCCCTGCAGTTCCCTCCCACTTCCTCCCTCCTCCCTGAAAGAAAGATAAACGACTTTGCTGGAGGAAAGGGTGAAATTTCATCCCGGATCAAAACCCATGAGCAGAATACCCATGTGACGGTTCGCAGAATGTGTTTTGCATGCAAATATCATACATGCAAAGTGAAAATGAGTCATTTCACAGCAGCTCTGGCTCTAGGCACCGAGTGACTTCTCCTCTGTGACTCCTACACTTGTCTGCTTCCCCTCAGTCACCAGCTCCTGTGGTTTCCTCAGCCTGTTTGCCTGCTCAGACTCCAGTCACTTTAGGTAGGATATTAGTTAGGAAGGAAGGAGGGAGTATATTTGGTTTTTTTTTTTTTCCCCCTCTTAGATTTGTTTTACATTCTGTTTTTTATGGCTTTGAGGTTTTTGTTCACTGCTTTCGCCATCAGCTTCAGTCGCTGTGTGTCGGCTCCCAAAATCCAGAGAGGCCAAGAGTTTCCAAAACACACCAGCAGTATTTGTATTGGCTTCTGAACTTGCTTGGGCATGGACATGGCTTGGCTTGCTCTCCCCGCACACAGGAGTTGTTTTCTTTCATTGTGGCCGTTAATTGTTTTGCTTCTGAGCTCTAGACAAGGGGGGCAAATCCATTTTGGAGTAGGAGCGATCAAAAGAACGGGAGGAAAACGTTAAGTTCACCATCAGGTTTGCCTTGAGCTGATCACATAAGCTCAGAGATCAAGGGCAGAACGAACCCGCTGCACTCCCGGTGCGCGAGCGAAGGGAGAGGGGAAGTTGGAGGTTTTGGCTGCCTGGATGGAAAAATAAATACCCTCCCACAAATGAGCTATTCTCACAGCCTTGAATTAGCACTGGCAAAAGTCACCTAGGAGCAGCCTCGCTCAAGGATACGGGTCTGAGGAGATCAGAGCAAATCTCAGTGCCCTGACAGGATCCCCATGGAAGGTTCGCTGGGATGAGATGCACGAGAGGCCAGCGAAAAGCACGATAATGAAGAGACCCACTCCCTTCCCCCCAAAAAACCCACTAACCAACCAATATCCTGCTTCTCTTAAACCAAACAGTAGCTAAAACAGCAAAAGGGAGCTCAGGGTTTGCTTTGCAAAGCAGAGCTTTAATATTACCCGGCCATCTCTTCTGGCAGCGCCACCACCCCCGAAGCCAGTGAATAGCAGAAGGATTTAAACCCGACTGGAGTGAGCAGAGACAAGGCCTGGCTCTCACACAGGGTCCAGCCTGGCTGAACACACCGAGGGGTTCGGAGCAGCCCTCGCCTTCGACCACAAAGCTGAAACTATTTGTCTGTTGTTTACCTCCCCACCCCACGTCCTCCCCCCTCTTCCTCCCCACAACTGACCTCCTCCTCCTCCTCGCCGCCAATCAGCCAAGCCTGCCAGCATAGGGGTTACAGCATGACATAATTGCAACATGCATAAACAACATTTGCCATTAAGGGATACTTTTAATGAGAAACAGAGCTGCGAAGGGGAAGCATCAAAGTGGCTCACGGAAGGAAACCGCCTGGAACAAAATCCTACTTGATGCCCCAATTAATATGTTCCCTAATTCTATTTCCTGCACTTGTGGTCCCGCAGCCTCCTTGCTTTAATTTCTTTGGGAGGATGGAGAGGAAGGAACCTGGAAATGCAGCGTCTTCATGGCTGACTTGATGTGCAGGCAATGCGCAGATTAGAACAAATTAGAGAATTAAAAAATAACCGACGACAGACTGAGGAAATGTCATCCCCAGGATAATAGTATTAATTGAGACCTGGGTTTTGCAGGCCAGCTTTGGAAAAAAACACACAAAGCTGAAAGCTGGAGTAATATGACTGGATTAATTACCCTGGGAGGTTTTTCACTCCGCCCCGTGCTCTGGCCAGCCTCGATCTTTAAGCTCAGTGACACTGTTGCCCGTGTCTGCAGCGTCTCCTCGGTGCAAAGGCAGATGTTTTATTGACTCCCGGGCTTGGCAGGGCTTCTGTGCCCAAGGATGAGCAGGACAATGATCCACACAGGATCCTACACAAATGCAAGTGCGTCCCAAGCCACTTGGAGACGTCTCTTGCAGCTCTGTCACATTGGGAATGAAGTGCAGCTGAGCACCTCATGTTCTCCCGACCTTGAGTTTGACTCCAAAGGGAAGGGGAGAGTCTGTTTACATTAGTGTTTAACATATGGATGTTGTATCCAGCTGACAGACCCAAATAACTTGGTCTGTGTCACTCTAGCAGGTATGTCCAGTGATTCCCTGAATCCAGGTGGAGTCACAGGGATAAATTCAGATTAACCCCCCCCAAACATTCCCTATCAGTTAAAAAACTCCAAAGTTGATCAGGCAAGAAGTACAGAAATATATAAATACCCTCATGAAAGAAGTGATGCTTGGTAAGATGAACCATCTGGTGAACATCTCTGTTTAACCTTCACCAACAACTTGAAGCTAAACAGAGGCAGAAGACTCAGAAATGATGTAAGCTTTTTTTTTTTTTTGGCCTGGATTCCTATGGAGACAAGGTTGGTGTGATCAGAGCCTGTCCTCCCACAGTTACCTCACCACCTTTGAGCCACGGATCTTTATTTAGATGAAATACTAAATTTTTCAATAAAGGTCTCAGAGTTACATAGTTCTTGCAAGTATCACACTACAAGGTAGCCAGGCAGAAAAGAGTTCCCATAATAGCCTGAAAGAGGGAAACCCCAAACTTAGCACCCACCAGAGAATCCTACAAGGTAGAAAATTACAGCAATTCGGGCTTCAGAATCTACTGGACAGAATAAACAGTGATCAGATGCAGCCATCTGCAAGCTGTGTATGCACTACTCCAAATCCTCATCCACATTTCCAGGGCTTTGTTCTCAGCACTGCAAGAAATATGATACAGGGGGATACTGTCCCCCACATTCCAGGGATACCATCAGCTGGGGTGAAGACATTAAAGGAGGAAAAATAAAATAATAAAGGAACTGGGACCTAGGAGATGGAGGAGCAAATAGCAGCTGGTAAGAAGTTCCAACAAGATGTTAAAAATTCTGCTGGCACATCACACTGCCCAGTCTCTTCCCGGCGAGCGCCACAGCACAGCCATGGAAAATGGGAATCATGGAATCACAGAGTGGTTTGGGTTGAAAGGGACCTTAAAGGGATCTTAAAGATCACCCAGTTCCAAACCACCTGCCACGGGCAGGGACATTTTTACTAGACCAGCTTGCTCAGAGCCCCGTCCAACCTGGCCTTGAACACCTGGAATGGCTGGTCAGGGGTGGTGGGACCCTGGTCAGGGGTGGTGGGACCCTGGTCAGGGGTGGTGGGACCCTGGTCAGGGGCCCTGGTCAGGGATGGTGGGACCCTGGTCAGGGATGGTGGGACCCTGGTCAGGGGTGGTGGGACACCAGCCAGCACAGTGAGTTCTCTACAGCTACCACTGCCAAGCTGCACCTCCTCTCCCTGGCTCTCAAGTACAGGGACTGACTTCTCCCAGGTGCTCTCACTGGAGGTGCAGACTTGGAACCTTCAGCAGCCCTCCAACCACGCCAAGGGTTTCATGGAAACAGCCCCAAATCCATGTCAGACCCGCTGGCTGGCACATGCACTGCAGACAGGCAGCCCTTACTTCTCCCATTCTCCTTTTACTCATTTGAGATTTGTTAGGGAGACCAAGGCATTTGTTTATGGATACAAAAGACAATGACAGCTGGTTTAATTCTTGGCATTGCAAGTGTTTTGTGTTGAAACCAGGCTTTTTTCTTCTTCAGAACCAAAAATTTTTAGCCGGAATTTTTCTTTACTGTCAGCATTTCCAAAGACCATTGGATCCTTTTGGAATAGTTTATCTATGTTTTTATTGAACTTACTAAAATTGTTTGCAAAACAAGAATGTTTTTTCCCCCCCCCTCACCACGGCCGCTGCTTTCAGAAAGTGAAGTTTGTTGCAATCAAAGATACAGTGGCTGATTTGTAAAATTAGTTTCCTAAAGAGATTTAAAATGGCTCCAGCTTCTAGAGCGTTTCCAACCTTGTAAAGCAGAAACAATCTGAAATGACAGCTTTAAAAATATTTTTGATAAAATCTGTCACCAGCTCACAGTGGAGTTTGTTTTGTTACCAAGAAAATCTTTCTCCTGGTGGACTTTCCCATTTTAATCTCTTCCACATTGATACTGATGGAAATTAAATTTCAAACTACATTTTACAGTCTGGGCTTGAGTCTTTGCAGGGAATCTCAGAACGCAACACTGAGCATTTGATGTAAAAAGAGGAGTTTCTGAACATTTGCAGATCTGCTCTCCAGGAATAATTTTCAAATGGCTTTATTAAATATCAGGTTCACTGGATTCCTCACTTACTGACAGAATATTTAACATATGGGAAACCATTGCAATGGTACACAATGGAGCAAGAAGCTGGGCAAGTTTTACCCCTGGTTTAGGCTGAGGTCAGCACTAGGAGAAGGTGCAGCCCCCAGTCAGGCTTTGGATCACAGGATGGTTTTGCCCAGGCAGACCCAGGTTGTAGATGTCTGATGCTCCCCAGGGAGCTCATCCATGAGCAGGTTTGGCACTGCAGAGCTTTCTAAACACCATGATTTAAGATGCCTCCAGTCCTGGCCTCTGCTGGGACTGAAATATCCCTGAGGAAATGTAGGCAAGTCACCTACTGTTGGCCTGGACCCCGACAAGTCAGGCCACAAAGAGTCAGGATGAGCTTTGAATTGTACTGGACTTGATTTTGGAAGAAATCAAGCCACATTTTCAGAGACCTGGATCACCTAAGGAAGTCATGGCCAGTTTTCAGATAAACACAAAATTACAAGTAATTTGACTGTCACATATAGACCCAAGAGAAGTTAAACCTTGTTACTTCAAAGCATTTGAAAACATAATTCACCTTGGGACAAGAGTAACATTACAACCCTTTTCAGACCTGCTGCCACTCTGCCAGTGCCCAAACCCAGCCATTCACCTAAGGAGAAACATCAGCAAGTTAAAGGCTTTGGGTGTAGAAAACCAGCTCATGGAAGAGAATAAAAAAAAGCCATGGATGCTTCCACAGCTACATCAGCGTTTTCCTTCAGTGATTTCCCCCACTTTGCCTATTGCTTGACACATCATTACCTGGTAACAGTTCTCTCAGCTCTGGGTGGGAATGGGAGTGGAAAGAGCTGCTGGGAACTTAAGGACCACAGCAAGCCGTGTGCTTAATAAAACCAGAGATGCATGTCTGGAAAAGGTAGAGCAGACATATAGAATTGCAAAAGAGGCCCTTGCTCACAGGATCTGGGGCTCAGCCCTGCAGAACTGGCCAATACCTCCTGCAAGGAGTGGGAGTGAGAGGCGCTCACATGACGTTACTGGATCGGTCGCTCGTTCATTACTTGACTCCTGGTTTTACTATTCTCCTTAATGGACTCCACTTCCTCCCTTTTCCCTGTATGTGTGTGTTAAAAGGATTGGACCTCCACATGTGCTGACTCTCAATTGAGAAACACCCCATATAATCACAGGGAACTTTATCTCCTCTGCAGTCCTCGACACCTTCCCACAGAGGATGTGCTTTGTACTGTCCAGTCTGGATAAAAAAATGTTGCAAAACACAACAAAAAAGGACAATCATTTTCCTTGTTTAGATTTCGTTGGAGCTGCCAGAAAAGCCAGCTGGTTGAAGCACACTAAATATGTTTTGCAACTATTTTCCTCAAAGTCTAAAGACTTGTGAACATTTCTGTTGTTGCCTTTGCTCAGAAAACCAACAAGACATGAGAGAGTTTTTGGAATTGTTTCTCTCTTTCTAAGCCTGTTCTCAGGAAAGGAAAATTCATGAGCTTAAAACAATTTATAGTTTCATTTCTTATGTAAACTTTATGTTTCAGCTGAAGGTCAGGGCTTTTTAAAGGTTTTCATTCTTTAGGTGAGCAAACTTTGAATGCCAACCTTCAACCACGCACAAACCAATGAAATCATTTTATCTGGGTTGCAATCTTCCAAGACACCAAACTCCCAGCTGAAAAATGGATTTATCTATCCTAACTTGGAGCACATGTTTGAGTTAGTAATCCTGGGTGACTTGGTAGGTCGTGGAGAGAACTGGAAAACTCAAGAGACGCTGAGGAATCACCCTCTGACCCCCTGCTTGTGGCACTTGTTGAGGTGACATTGTCTGGGTGACACTTATCTGCCTACTGCTAGAGAAGTCAAGCCTGTCCATCCCATTAAATATTCCTGGCACACAGACAACCCAACATCCAACAATTACAGAGCCTGCCTTGCTCACTCTTTCCCTCAATGCAGAAATTACCCACCTGAGGTTTCTTCAGTACTTTTCACAGACTCCAAATTGCAGAGAGCAAATTTCCAGCCTCAGAACCCAGACTTTGGGAGTCACTTCCTAACCTCCCCCATGTTCTCAGCTGGCATGAGATGCCAGCACAGCCTGGTCTCACCCACCAGGCAGCCACGCCACCAGTTAGGATTGCTTATTTTCTGTTTCCAAGGAACAAATGGATCCTCTAGAACATGCACTAAGACTAGTGTTTTTTTTTAACTGGCTCCCACCTAGAGCTCTCTGCCTCTCCTCTCCAGCACGGGCTGACCCTCCAGCAGCAGCAGAGCTGCTCCTTCTCCCACCTGCCTTCACACTTGCAGGGCTGGAGGAGGGATCCATGCCCTCCTTCCCAGTCAGGGTTCACATGGCTTCATAGAAAGCATTGATATTACAAACAGTGAACCCTCAAAATACAGGCATTCAAGTCCAACCAGTTTCATTTGGAAAAGCTTCAAGAAGATCCAGGTTATCTGATTCTACTACACCTGGAGCACAGCAACTCCTTTGGCCCAAGCAGAGCGTTTCCAACCCAACTCCAATGGTTTCCAAGTTATGTTGGTGCCCCCTCCTCGGTTCCCCCCACCCAAGAGTTTGTTTACAGACTGTGTATAAGGCAAAAGCTGACTTCAGATGTACATCTTCAGAAGCAACTTCACCTGTAAGAGCTCAGCTGCTTTGCCAAGAGCTTTGCATGATCAGAGGACTACAGTGTTGGGTGGATTTGGCAAATCACTGAGAGGATGTTTCTCTAAACAACAGCACAACACAGGCTCCTTCTGCACTTAAAGTAACATAACTTGTACAAACTTCCTCCCCAAAGCCTCTCAAAATCCCTCCCAAGTAATGCTGCCATGCCTGGAGATGCTCCTGGCTCCTTGAATTTCCCCTGTTTCAAACTTGATCCTCCTTTTGGGTGGCCCTTGTCACTCACATGGACTTCAACTGCCAGCTGCTGGAAGCAGAGAGCTGGAACACATCCACCACCTAAAAACTTGCAGGTGATCTAACCTCAGCCTGTGCATCTGGGCAGTTCTGCAAAGAAGGGAATCGGAAATAGTAACGGGAAATGAAACGTCTCAGCCCTACATGACTCAGTTTTCCGATCCAAGATCACTTTCTTCTTCCTTTGTCCTTTAGCACTTTATAATCCTACACAGGAAGAAGAGAGAGGGAGCAGCCTGGTCTATGGGCAGTGTCCCTGCCCATGGCAGGGGGGTTGGAATGAGGTGATCTTTAAGGTCCCTTCCCACCCAAACCATCCTGTGAGCTCAAGAAGTGATGTTATACAAGTACAGACATATCTTCCTTTAGGGTTACTTGGGGTGTGATGGAGCTGAAAGACCATGGCAAACAGTCCCACAAGCCAAACCCCACCAGCCAGAGCCACCCCCACGTGCCACGGGGCAGTGCCCTGCTGCACAGCCCTGCCAGCACCCCCGGGGCACCTGCCCATGGTGAGGGCTCTGTGCCTGGCCTGGCCCCCCCACCACTCAGGAACTTGGCTCCCAAATGGGTTCATTAGCTGTGAATGGCTTTTGCATTAGCAGATATCAGCCCCCCTCGTACCACCCCTGTCACTTCCGCAGGCACCAGCACAAGCCTCGTTTCAAACCTCCAATTTGTCTGTTTAGTGTCTTCATAAAGGAGGGGGAAAAATGAAAGAGAGAGGCTGGGGGAAGGGGCTGGGATAGCTAAACCAGGGACTTGTCTCTAATTTCTGTGTGCCCCCCCACCCCCATGCTTCCCCTGGGGACACAGGCTTCAAAGGGAGCTACAAATATTTACTAATTCTATTAACAGGATACAAATTGTTTTCAGGGGAGCATCAACCACACAAAGCCCTGTCAGCCCCCCCCTGCCCCCAGACCCCCGGCGCACACCCCCTGCCCCGGCACAGCCACACGCACTGCGTAGGCAACCATTGCTTCCCGCCTCCCCAATTTTTCCTAAGTTCAAGATGAGTTGAAGGGTCAAAAAGGCAAAGGGTGTTTCAGAAGTTTAGCAGACAGCATTTGGTAAGGGGAAGGCAGCGGGAGGGGGCGGGGGGGAAGAGAGGAGAGAAGGAATCTGGCATGCATTAGGCTGAACAGTTCCAAACATCCATCCTCTACAGACTTGTTACTTTCTTTCTTTCTCACAGGATTTTTTTTTTTTTTTTTTTTTTTTTGTAATTTGTGGTTTATTTAAGGGTTGTTTTTTTTTTTTTGTTCTTCATATCAGCCAACAACTGTATTTTAATCTCCTTCCCCCACCCTCCCATGCTGCCTCCAAAAGCACACGCTCAGACTGAAGAGCTCAGACACATCCGATGAGCTTTGCCAAGGAGCTGCTGCAAGAAGTTTGCAGTAGTTGCTGGAAACTTGAAAAGTGAGTAGAATGCTGCATTGTGGGCAAGAAAAGAGCTCAATGCAGTGAGATGCTCTGCCTTGTCAAAGGTGTCCCTACCTATGGCAGGGAGCTGGAAATAGATGATCTCTAAGGTCCCTTGCAACCCAAACAGTTCCATGACTCCCACCAAAACGCAGCAGAGGAGGAATGATGCTCACCTGGGATCGTGTCCCAGTGCACATCCCACTGCACAGATGCAATAGCAATAGGGAGCTCTCTAGGAGGAGAAAAAGGTCCAAGGCCACAGTTGCTGCTGTACAGCTCGATGGAGTATAATTAGAGTTAATACCAGATAAGCTTTTGGCTCCACAAAGTCTCCACAAAGGAGGTAATTTTCCACACGACTTAAATGTTGACCCATATCTCATTATGTTTTATGAGCCCAAAATAAGAACAGCACAGGCTACATATTTAAAAGAAATAATACTTCCCAAATGTCCGGCTACCTAAAGCAAATCCATCTGGCCGAGTGGACAGATGACCAAAAGCCTTCATGAACGTGACAGGATTACACTGGTTGGGGCTGTGGTGTAAAGTGGCCCAGACCCTCCACCTCAGCCCAGAGGAGAGTGGAGAATGCAGCCAGGCAGGACAGCACTGTGGGACCCCCAGCACAGAAAAAGGCCTGTAGCAGATGTGTCCCTTTGCTGTCACCAGACTGCCAGGTGTGACACGAAGAAGATTGTTCTCTCACATGGAAGTGATGTCATGGGCTGGAGAAGGCTGTGCATCACTTTATTTGTTAACCTTTCCTGGCAAGCCAAATATTTTCACTTTTGTTCTGGGTCAAGGAGTACTAAAGATGGAGTAGAGTGTTCAGCACATTGTGGAGGAGCTGCTGAAGAGGACCTGCCTTCTGCCAACCAGATGTGAGAGCTGGAAGTCGTGGTATGTGGTGTTTGAAAGAGAACGGACAACCTGACCAAAGATCCCCTCAATCCTGACTACAAATCTTGTTCCTTTGCTTCTCATCAGGTATGGTCCTGCCAGTCCTCCAGATTTTCTATTTCCACCAACGGGAAACAAGTAGACAAAAAGCTGTATTTTAGCTGAAATCTCCTTCCCCTTCAGAAAAAAAAGCAATTGTAGAATCACTAAGTACCCTGAGTTGGAAGGGACCCACAAAGACCATCGAGTCCAGTTCCTGAGTCCAACCCAAACCCAAGTCCCTCAACTTTTTTGGGAAAGATGGAAGGGCATATGAACACAACAGCAGCGTGTAGAGCAGCCAAATTCATAAAATCATGGAATGGTTTGAGTTGGAAGGGACCTGGGAGGTCACCTAGACAAGGCAGAGCACTGCACCCTGCTCGTGCCACCCAACTGCAGGTGGTTCTCTCGGGCACATGGAGGAGAAGTCACGTTGCCCTTGTCTTATCAGCGGAAGAAATAGGTACCTCCAGAGGGCAATTTAAATCTCAGGTGGATTAAAATGCCCTTTGGCACTAAGCAGTTCAATAGTGCCTGAAATTAGCCAGGATGAATCTGGACCTTAATCAGCAAATGGACTTTTCATTCCATGAAAAGTGTCAAGATTGCAAATTATTTTTCATTTCAAATGAGGACCGAAAAAATCCTCCCCCAACATTTCATTTTCCCCGTGATTTATTTTTAAATTCATTTGAGTTAATCAAAATATTTATTTTCAATCCCTTCAAAACATTCCCATTTAATTTTACACATCTTTAATTTGTCTACAGATGGACTGCATTTTAAAAATGAAAATTTTTCCCCTCGTGGAGAAAGAACAAACTCCTTTGGTTTGCACCTACCAAAGCCAGACCTCTGGTATTATTTCCCTCCTAATGTTAATTAAAACGAGAATTCCAGAAAACCTATCCATTTGCACGTAGAAAAATAATCAGTTTTCATCCAGGTGATGGCATTTTCCTAGAAGAAAATGAAGCAGTGGCATTTTCTGACCCACTTAGGGTGGGTAGGACTTAAATTCCTATAGAGGAAGAGAAGCCAAGGGCTGGACAGGGCTTTGGTGAGGGACAATTTATCCCAGTCCAGGATCCAGAGAAGTTGAACACTTTGCAAAAGACAAGATACCCATCTTGCTCCTAACCTGTGCTGTCATGGCTGTCTATGGCTTGAATAATGTGGCTCTGTTAGAAATATCAATCTACAGCACAAAGTCTTCTAATGCACAGTTCGAGAGGGAAGGAAGGAGGAGAGGAAAAAAAAACAAACCAACAAACCACCACCAAATTAGTTCTCTGATAGTTTTCAAACGCTCAGAATGTCAATCTCCTGGCAACACCTGCACGTGGCACATGGACCTTGGCTTTGTGGAGTCCCTGCAGCGTCTTTTCAAGCAATCTAGGGGAGAATAGAAGGATGTGGCCTTGGAAAAAACCCTCTAAGTGCATAAACAGCTGTGGCCGCGTTTCCTACGTCTGACATCTCAAGGTTGCTGCAAGAGGGGAGAGTAAGGACAAACAAGGCTCTGACACAGGCTCCCCAAAGGCAAGTATTTCCCATGTGTTGGTTATTTGTTAAAGAGTTCAGCAACTGAATTGGTAGAAAGATTTTAGTTGCTTTCTGGTAGCTGCTTTCTGCACTAGCAGTGGTGTCGTTTTCTGTGCTGCCTCTCTACAATTCCCTGTGGATATCTGAAGGATGTTTGACCAGATAAAGTTATAGATGTGGTACAATGCAGTCAAATAAACATCCTTACTCATACAAGCGGACTTACAAGGACCATGAGCATTACACAAAGTGACCACAACAGTCACAATCAGCACTGACGAGTGGGCGAAGAGAATCCCGAGGATAATCCCAGCAGTCCCAGTTCCTGTCAGAGCTACACCACATCTGACACTTGGTATCACACCAGTACGGCCAGGGAGGCAAATAATTTCCGAACTGGGAACGAAACAGTCCTCCTCCTGGGCAGATCTGCCGACTCAGTGCTCACCTCTGGAACCCTGCACCGAATCCAAGGGGCTGGTGCAGCCATTAGAGCCTTCTGGTTCGCTCATCATCCCCCAGAAAGGTCTGAGCATCCATCTGAGGAGAGGTGTCTGCACAATGCACACTCGTACTGAACCTGCCTGAGGGGCTGGGGGACTCATCCTAGACCTGGAATGATCTCCAGAACAAAAGCCACAAGGCCAAGCAGAACAGTCCAGAGGGAGCACAGGCACTGGACAGCCTCTCCTGGAGCTCCAAGCTGTGCTTTCTCCACGTCCAGCTGGAGAGGGGAAATGAGAACCATCTATCCACACATCCAGTGTCCACAGGCACCGAGCCCTCCACCCTCTCCCAGCCTTCCCTGTGGCCTCAGGCAGCAGGGCCAGAGGAGCCTGGGGAAAACATCAGGAGACACTGGCCTCTGAGGAGCCGTGGCAGCAGCCAGCACTTGCAAAGCCTCATTCCTTGTCACAGGCTGCAGGGAAGGACAGATGGCACCAGAAACAGTGCCTTGAGCTGACACAGAGCAATCTGCCCACTGCAGGAGGAGCCTGCACAGCCGTGAGGCTGCTCTCAGATTTGTCTCGCTACAGTCCATAGAAACCCAAGAGCCGTTTTGCTCCTGGTGTTCTGTTTGGCCAAACCCTGCTCTCCTCACGCAATCAAACCCCGGGACAACTCCACCTAGGATGCATCTCATCAGCACAAACGCAAATAAGGCATTTAATAGAGGCAACTCGGAGCACTGTTTGCTGAGCACTTCATCAGGGCGCAGAGGAGCCGCCGGGGCTGCGGCAGGTGAGGCCAGCTGTCGTGGAAAATGAGCAGAGAGCAGGAGGCTCAGGCTCCATCTATTCCCCTTGCTGGGCTCAGCTCTCCCTAATCCTTAAAAAGGGAGGAAAGAAAACAAAACAAAGCCTCTCTGCATCAGCCTGTTTTGGCCATAACATCCTCCCTACTGCAATGGCGCCCGGGCCATCGCGGCGACCCAATGAAGTGTTGCTGTAATTAAGGTTTAATGGAGCTGCAAGGCTGTGTCATAGCAAAGAGCCTTATAACAGAGGTGGAATGCAATTTACTGCCCACCAGGTAGAGAGCAATAAATCTGCAATATTTATTGGCAAGAGAGAGAAATGTGATCCAGAATTCCATATGCTGGGTTGGGGGGAGGAGATGAACATCACTTCCAAAGGGGGAAAAGTTCCTCCACTGCTCTTACTCGGAGCTGTGTCGTGGAACTGGGCTGGCGTTGATGTGCTGGTGGCCATTCCCAAGGATCCCACGGCACCTTCCATGCTGCAGGCAGGCTGCTCCGAGGGCAGGGAGTGGCAGCTGGTACCCTGTCACTTAGGGAGGGGAGGGGATCCTGTGGCCAGCACATCTGGCCAACCCTGCATTCCTGCAATATGAGCCCCAGGATAATGGGAACACAAAACCTCGGGGCCAGTCCCACAGCTGGTGTAAGCCAGCACAGCCACACTGATTTGCACCCACGGACTAACTGGCCTCGGGGTTGGCTTTTTCCCCCTCCTACCTCTTTCACTTGAAACTTGTGGGCAGGCAGTAAATGGAATGGTATTCCATTTATTGCCCTCGGAAAGGGGAATGGCTGAGCAGCCTGTGGAGCTGAGCCTGCTGTTCCTGAGGAATGGAGGCATTCCTAGCCTGCTGCTCCAGACCACTAGAGTATCCCTTCTGCTGCTGAGACTCCAGGGGAGCATCTGTAGCACTTCCACTGGAAAATCTGGCTAGAAAAATAAAATCACACTCCTGTGCCACATGGAGTGCAACGACATCATGGAAGTGTGGAGAGAGGATGCCACTGACCATTCTTTAGGCACAGAGAGACACAAGTGAGAACTAGAGAAGATTCCCATTTCTGGAAATCTTGAATTGCACAAATGCCTCATCAGAAAGTTTGTGTGCACATGGAAAGGAGACATACATCCAGCACATCCAATCATGTCTTCCTCCATTAATTTTTAAGCTGAGAAGAAGGGGTGCATGTGTGAGAACATGGCACACTGTATTTTTCACTGTCCTGATGTGGATGACCAAGTGTAAATGCTGAGAAATGCTACAGTTAGATAAACTCAAACACAAAACTACTGCCAAGTGGAAAAACAACCAGAGAAAAGCCACAGTGCCCCAGCCCTGGGAGGTGCTGAGTACCTGTGCTGAGACTGTGGGAATGACAAATGGCCAGTCCCTCCCGGGGGACCGGATTAGTTGTTTCCTATGTGTCCAATAGACATTTTCTCTCCGAGCAAAACAACTAGCAGGTGGCTGGTCCTGCCTTCCGAAAGGGCTGTGGCAGATGCAGGGCTGTGCTGGAGGGGCAGCTTGGATTTCACATCCTTTCCTTCCCTGTGAGCTGACTGGGTTGTCGGGGGGTCACCGGGGTTGGTTTGTGTGCATGTGCGAGTGTCAGGGACCAGGCAAAGAACAAGAGGGAGTTTTCCAGAGAGATTAATCCTCTACCAGAAGTGGTTCTGCCCCAGGAGTGACTCTCAGAAAGGCTGGCATAAATCTACAGTTAATGCTGTTTGCTTGGGCTGTAACCAACAGCGATGTTTGGCCCACTTGGTGCTGATCCCATGGCTTAGGCTCTCATTCTCTCCTCTCTGAATGAATTTCCCAGATGGATTTGCTGCTCCTCTCCACAGTTCAAGCATTTAGGGACACAGAACTCCTTTGGTGTGTAGGAGTAACTCCCACTGAAGACCTCAGAGAAGACACACCGGCAGGGACAGGACCTGTACCTGGTGCCACGTGTTGTGACTGTGTGGTGACATTGGTGCTCTGGCTCCTGTCACCAGGGGCAGGAGGAGGTGACAGGGCCACAGGGCCCCTTCATGTGGTTCCAGCCTTTCAGCACGAGCGTGTTGCAGACTCTGGTAGCCTTTCAAGACAGTGTCTGAGTTCAGTGGGGACGTGCCAGGATGGTAACCTTGGTCATATCTGCCCAGGCAAAGGTTTCTAAGGCTCCTCATGGGTCTGGCTCCCAAGCTGAAAAAGTCCATCATTTACTGACTGAGGGAACGAGGTTACCACCAGCTGGGAGAGCACTTGGGAGGCTCAACCCCTCAATACATCTACCCAGAACGCAGGTTCCTGGTCTAAAAGGTGTTGTGTTACCAGGCAGTTTTTGAGTTCATCACGTTTCTTGAACACCTCAGAACAAGCTTTTCCCCCCCACTTTGCACAGCTACAGGTTTCTTGTGGCCCAAATGTGTTCAACACACAGGGCAGCAACAGCCTGTGTGTTGCATTGATGGGGTTCAGAGGGCAAAGTGAGGGGGTTCCTTCCATCTTTAGGCTTAGACCATGATTTTAAGACCATGCCAGGTCCAATCTGGACGCCCTAGTGTGCACCTCTGACCACTGAGCCATGTAGTTTTGGGAAGCCAGGACTGTCTGGGAAGGCTGAAGCCTTATTTCCTTGGCACAGAGCAAAGGAAAATACAAGGAAGGCAAGACCTGCCATTTCTGTCACACATTCTTAGCAAAAATCTCTTGGTTGCCTCAAGTTTTACACAGTGATCAGAGCCCAGGACACACTAAGGTGGGGGAAGGCGCTCAGGGACCCCTCTTCAGCTCTCCAAGCATCACAGTGGGGATTTGCTTTGGTTATGCTCCCCTTGGCAAACACAGTGCAAAGTGCCAGAGGCCTCCTGTGACCCCTTCCAGAAGCCAAGACACTTTCTGGCCATGGGAAAGGACACGAAGAGGCTGTTTGGGATTGACCACAGCCTCTTCCCACAACTGCCCTGAACTCTTGCACTGCACCAGCCTCCTGCTCTTCCCTTTCTGCCAGGGGCTAAGGCTGAGTACCCTCACTACAGCCATTCTCAGCCTTCAATCTTCTGTGACTTCCAGGCTGATACCAGACTGCCCACATTGGTCAGCTCAAAGCCTCACTTTGTTGGTCTGGGTGATCTCCAGGGCTGTTCTCAGAGTCAAACCTCCTCCATCCCCTGGAGCTCCCACACCAGGGCCCGACTGTAAAGCACTGAGGGCTCATCACCCTGAAAGGAGCCATTCCTGCTCCCAGAAAAGCTCTGTCTGGCTGAGGGCAGACAGTTCCTCCCTCCTGGAGGCAACTCTGCCTGTGCTGCCTAAACACAGCAAAGATTTTGTTATTGGGCTGGCTTTTCATTCCTCCCTCCTTCTCGCTGCCTGCAGAGCCAAAGGGCCTGTTTGTTTTTGCTGTTACTTATCAGAAAGGTTTATTTGCGATTGTTTGAGGGGGATGGGGGGGGGAAACCCCTGTGTAGCCACAGGCAGACAAGCTCAGTGCTCAGGAACATAATGGCTGGAGCCCGCGGGCCCATATGCTCGCCATCCTGGGAGGTGGAAGGCCAGCTCTGATCACATCCAGCTGCTCAGGATACAACTGATCAGGTATGGCTGGATGTCAGGAAAAAAAAAAAAACAGGGTCAGCCTGACTGGGGGTTGAGGCAGGGAGGGGAATCTGCGAGGAGCTGTTTAAAGTGAGCTGCAGAACTGGGAATTTTCCTGTTGGGAGATGTCAGGGCTGCAAACTCAGACACATATACAGCCCCCCTGGAGGGAGGGAGGGAGGGAGGGAAGGAGGAGGTTATATTTCCCCTGTCAGCTACTATAGCATCCTCTGGGCTTCGTGAGGGAAAGAACGGAGCTTTCATACCGCGCTGAATAATTCCTGCATTTTTAGGTTCCTATTTCCTCGATGAATTAAGACCTAGGAATTCAGCTTGTTTGTTGTCGCTTTTGTTACTGAATATCCGTGAAAAGCTCAATGTCCCTGGGAACTAATTAGGTATTAACCCTGCATTATTGCTGCGTATCAGCCATGGAAACACACCATTTGGCTAAATCTCCTTGAAATATGGAAATATTGAAGGGTCAGGTGGAATGGCTGAAAAATAAGTCAAAAAAAAAAAAAGAAAATTTCTAGGGCAAGGAAGGAAAGGAGGAAATATTTCAACAAAAGCAACTACATGGTATTATTTTTTACGGCTTCTATGAAATCCTAAACAAAACTACCAGATAGGAACAAAGTTGTTTTTAGAAGAACAATGAGGTCTCACTGGGAATTGTGCCTGGGAGAGATGTGGGAGAGGTCGGGAGCTACATAGGATCTATTCCAGCCTAACCTCAACTGCTTTACTTGTTTTGTTCTTAGGTCCTCACTACCATGTTTTTGGGCAAGATACTTTTAGAAGAACACCTCAACCAGATCATGCTCTCAAAGACCTGAGCCTTCACTGATGGCAGGCAATAATTCTGCATTTTGGAGTATCTTCTTACTCTTATGCATGGCAACATTTAACAGCACACCACCATCTGCCACAGAAGCACAGACCACTAATGGCATCATAAGAATAAGTGTGTACCTATCTATATTTTATTACTCATGCCATTTCAGGGTTTTGCAGATAATTAACTCTGAATACTTATTCATCTATTTTCCCTCAAAAATGTTACCATTCCACTTAAAACCCTTCTTTGTGGTCCAAGCAGCAGCACACTTAATCAGACCGAGCAGGGCCGCAGAGCAGCTTTGAAGAGGCCTTAAAATATCTGAAAACTCTAAACCCAAGCCATGGGAAGGGGACTGCTCTCATCCAGCCTCCCCTTGCTCCCCTCTCCTGTGGCTTGGGGGAGACAGCAGAGCTCCTGATCCCCCAGGGACAGGGATACAACCCCCTCAAACCAGAGTGTTTCTCCAACACTGTGTCAGCCCAGACACACTGACCCAATCCAACACACCACTGAACCAAAATATTTTGATTTGACAAAACAAACTCAACAACTGTTTAGACTTTGTCTGACCAGACTCACAATGGAGGTTTCCTTTTCGACTTCCCTATTTATTCTCATCTCTGCCATCACACAGTTAGGTGAGCAAAGCCAAAGCCATTCCCTTCTCCTTTCCCCCCTGGATCCCAAGGGAATGGCCAGGTCTCCTGGACTGTCTCCCACTGCACTCCTGCATGGAGCCAGCCCAACAGGGCTGTGGATGGCTTCAGGAAACCCTACACACGGCTATAATGAAAAATTATTATTCCGGCATTTTGCTTTCCAGTTGTTATACAGGCACTTCCCACAAACCCAGTATGGGAGTGAAAGGCCTCACTTCCATTGTTAGTGGGTTTACAGTGTCTTTCCCAACACATCCTTGTCTCCCTGTTACAACAAACCCACCCTGCTCCTCCCTCAGCCACACCCAAGCTCCAGCTCCCCGTGCACAGCCCGAGTGCTCGTGGTGGGAGGTCCCTTCTCACATCAGATTAAAGCCAGACAGAATCAATTAAAGCAAAAAGGCATTTGGGGCAAAATCTCACAGCTGAATGCAGGAGAGATGCCTTGCCCAGGCTCTCTTGTTCCTCCACAGAAGCTGGGGTACAACATCTCTCCAGATGACTCCAGACTGCCAGTCCTACCTGGTATTTTTTGCAGTGGCTCACAGTGCTAAATAACAAGGAAGATCCAAGTCAGAGACAGAGAGAAGAGGATATGAATGTAGGAGATGATCAGAGGAGGGACTTCTGGTAACTGGAAGAGATGAAAAACAGCTTTGCTGCCCTCCATTACTCAGAGATGAGTAATTCCTGTGGGGGCCCTGAGATAAGAAAACCAGACCCAGATTTTTGTACCTCGCAGATGAACACATCCTTCCTTCTTCTTAAGACTCGTTCTCCACCTTCCACCCCTCTGCAACCAACCCCTCAGGATCTATTTTGTGTATTTATACCCGTTCTGTATCCACTCAGAGCCACCCACTGTGCCCATTCCTGCCTTTGTCCTCTGGTGACCCCAGGGCCATTCCCTCGTGCCTTCCCAAAGGGAATGGCAGAGCACTGCAGCCCGTACATACCCTCAGTAACAGATGTTGGCTTTGTAACTTTAACCCCCCTGCAGGCCATCCCCCTCCCTCCCTCCTCAGCCTACATGCCATCCAATTTGTCACCTACAAGGAAGGTCAGGGTCCTGCTGGGTGCCCAACATCTCTCAGCTTGGGGCACTTAGTTTCACATTTTTTCTCCCACTAAACAAGATGTTGAAGCAGAGGAAGAACAAGGCAAAGAAACTGGCTTGAGAGAGGGCCTGTCTGGTGAGGGAGGATTTTGCTTTGCTTCCCTCCCACCTAAATTATCCAATGTCCTGGTAGCAGACACAGATTTCCAGGAGGAAAATTCCTCTGCAAGCTCCTGAGACCTTCAGCTTCCTCTGGGAGCAAGTAAGCAGCATTAGCTCTTAGAAGTTTGCCTTGCTGGGCTGATCTGTGGTGTGAACGAGCTCTAATTAGTCATTTAACTTAAGAACTAAGACTCCCAAGAGAAGATTTCAGAGGGGAATTCAGACTGAAATTATCAACAGCCTAATGCAATTGCTCTGCACTGCCTTTGCAGGAGCTCTGTCTCCCTCTCCTCATTTGACTATCTATTAAAATAGGTGTCCTGAAATACTTCCACAGCTTTGCCAGACCATGGCTTGTGCAGCCTCCCCTGGAGCCACTCCTGGGTGAATTCACATCCCATTATCTCCTGGATTTGGGCTGGGGAGAGGAAGGTGTGTCTGCTCACGGATGTGGAGCTGCTCAGGAGCAAGTGCTGCTTCAGGTCCGTGGGATACAGTGGAAGGGAGCTTAAAATCTGCTTAGAAGCTGCTTAAAATCTCAGGCCTCCAAGCAAAGGGTTCTTAGAGATCAAAGGGATTCTTAGGGCTGGATGCTCTGAACACTGACTGGACTGAGTTTTAAGGATGATCTTCATCTAAAGCATCAAACCTGAGCCCACATCTTAAAATGATTCCAGCATTATCTGAATATTCCCACAATCCTGGGACTGTTTGAAAGCTTCTGTAAGCAGCCCTGATGGAGTGCTGGTGTTTCCTGCTTTCCTAACTTACATCCCAGGGATGGGAAGACTGGGTGTGTGGTATTGCCAGCTCCAGTACTGCCATGCCAAGTTACCTTAACACAGTAGTTTCCTCAGTTTGTATAATTCCTGACAGAATACAGAATTGTTTGGGTTGGAAAAGCCCTCTAAGATCAAGTCCAACCACCCCCTAGCACTGCCACCACTAACCCATATCCCCAAGTGCCACATCCACACATCTTTTAAATCCCTCCAGAGATGGTGACTCCACCACCTCCCTGGGTAGCCTGTATTGAAAAAACAAGTGGAAACCTTATCACTGGTGTGATTCTACACAATTCTGAATTCTTGTTTCCAGTAAATGATAGTCCTTCCCTGCCCCTCCCCAAGAGAACCCATCTACCCAGCACAGAAAAACCCCCACATTAAAACCTTGCTGATGTTGCCCCAAATGAAGTGTGAAAAGCCTGCCAGGGAGTCAGCTCTCCCCACTTTCTGAGCCCAGCTCTGTACTCAGCCAGTGTCTGGTAGAGGAGAGATGAGAATGCTGTAGTCCAGTGACCTGAAAACATCTCAGTTTCCTCCCAGAACCTTTCTAATCAGTTAAATTGATTACTTTATAAGTGAGGAGTAAGGTCTCCAATTTCTTCTTCAGTAGAACCACTCCTAGAGGAGCTCTTGCAGAGATATAAAGTATTTTTTTTCTTTTTAAATAGACTGTCAGACAAATCCTCCAACTCTGATTTCCCAACATGTGTGAAACCGGTCACATCAGTATCTCTTGGAGCTCTAAGCTGGAGACAAAGGCCATGGAAAAGACTCTTCAGAAGGCAGTAAGCCATCAGTTCACCTCTTCACCAGGTAATCTTTCTTCCTGTTCAGTGCAGTGCCTGGAGCAGCTTAATGGACTCCTTTCAGAGCTTACCAAATTTTCCCCACACACACATAGCACTGAACTTATCTGGAATGGATGGTACCCACTTAGAAAAAGAAATTAAATCGTTGCATGTCCTTTGAAACATCCTAATGTCATATTAATAACATTTTATTCTGAGCCCTGTGTTCCCCTGCCATGGGCAGGGACACCTCCCACTAGCCCAGGTTGCTCCAAGCCCCATCCAACCTGGCCTTGGACACTTCCAGGGATCCAGGGGCAGCCCAGCTTCTCTGGGCAGTCTGTGCCAGGACCTCACCGCCTTCACAGGGAACAATTTCATCCTAATATTTAACCTAAACCCACCCTCTGCAAGTTTAAAGAAAGCAAAGGATCAGCACGAGGTCCATGAGTACTGGTGGAAGCCCTTTATAACCCCTCAAAGAACGCTCAGTTCCCTCATCACACTCGCTGGCAAACACTGACCTGGCTGACACCGTTTGGCACAGGAAGAGAGGGAGGGAGGGATCTGCACCTTCTCCAAGCCCCCAGCCCGAGCCACCCCCTGCTCGAGCCCCAGCGCTGCGGCCCCGACACGCAGGACCATGGACAGCAGTTCCCACTCGCCCGGCTCGCTCCGCTCCCCAACACACCGAGCACACGCCGGCAGGAGCTTCGCGTTCCTTAGTTACCCTGGGCTACACCCTGAAAACACTCACATAAAGCATCGTGAGCCGCTTCTGCTCACTCCGACTGCTGGAGCTCTTGGAAGAGCACATCAGCCCAAAGAACACCCTTCTCTCTGCTGAGTCCTGCTGAACACCACAGAACAGCACACAGAGCTTGAAAACTCCCTGCTCTGCTGTAAATAGAAGCATCTTTCCCGGCCCAGGTCCTGAGAACAACCAGGATGTAATGAAATATTATTAACCTCTCAGGCTCCACTGTAACCAGCCCCTGGCTTCCAGGACACACTTAAAGGATTCCTGTGAAAAGGGCAAGTTGTTATCCACCCACATACCCAATTTACTCCCTAACTCCACTTATGCCAGAAGAATTCACCAAATAAGCCAGAGTGTGATGGCATCTCATATGATTTTTGGGATGGTCCTGTGCAGAGCCAGGAACTGAACCTCATAACCTTGCGGGTTCCTTCCACCTCAGGATATTCTGTGATTCTATGACCTCATTTTACGAGGTGCCAATGCCATTTTCCACACTGAACTCACAACCACACAACACTGGATGTACCTACATCACTGGGAATGCACATCCTTCTAGGAGGAAAGAAGAAACAGCATCTCTGCCACCCTACTGCAAATTATTTTAAATACCAATGCCTGAATATCAAGAACTAATTATTAATTCCCTTGCAGGTCTAATTCTACACAGCTGTCTCAAAATAAGTGGACCATCAAGCATGTTTTGCTATCAGACATCCCTTTTACTTTGACGAGGAGCACAACACTGAGATACCACAAGACCAGTCCTCCTACAAGGCGGATTCATTCTCACTCAGCATCCAAAGTTCAACTTGGAGGACAAGGAAAATGAGAGAAATGGCTAGTGACACTAAGCCTTGATAGGGTCATGGGCTTTGCAACAGCTTCGACATGCAGGCGGGGGAAAACATCACTCCCAAAGGAAAGGGACAGAGGAAAGAAATGGAGGAAAGAAAAAGGAAAGGTTGATGGACAGTTGGACTTGTTGAGGGTGAAATCAATTAAAGTGCATCAAATCCGGAGTTCATGCTTTTTCAAAGTGACAAATATGTGCTGGAAACTGAGAAAGATGAGGGGAAAATAATGTCTTTGACCTCCCGGAGACCGGCTGTTCCTTCCGTCAGAGGAGCCAGAAGTGAAGTGAGATGCGTTCATGATAAATTGTAGCAGCCAGGCAGCCACCTCAAAAAAGAACGAGGTGAAAAGGTTACAGAAGGGACCCAAAATGCGAAGAATTCAACCAAACATCAAGATAAATCAACTCAGGCCCTTGTGTGTGCATACCCAGCCTTCACAGAGCTGCTGTGGCTCAGCTCAGCTCGTGCAGCCTTGCTGGAAGTGTAAGAGAGAGAGACACACACATCTTGTTTACAAAAGCTCTGGAAAACACCCTTACAAAGGGCTGGCTCACCTCAGCCTTCCCAGGGGAAGGGATGCAGTGGCCACCCCACCTGCCATCCTGTTTTGGAGTTTGTTAGACAATTAGGACATTTCTTTGAGGCACACAAGTATCCCTGACAATCCTGTGTTCCGCTAAACTCAGCTTTCCAAGAGCTGGATGCCTCTCTCCCAGTAAAGCAAACAATAAAATATTCACACTTCTGAAAGTTTCAGAGCCTTGGTATCTCTTATTTTCTCTTGCACTTTGAATTTCCTGGTTTTGAGATTCAAAGCAGGGTATAAATATTTGTCTGGGTGCTTCCACCAACACGGCAACTTTGGATCCTTTCCCTTGCTAACAACCAGAAATTATTAACTCTGACGATGCCTTTCATGCAGAACAGTTGAATGCAAAAGGTAAAATATTTTAAAGGATCAATAAACATATGATATCTGCTAATAAAATCTTTGAAACATCCCTTTAAAGATTGTACCCTGCTGGGAAAATATATTTTCAGTCCAAGAAAATATCTCAATCCAGGTGAAACGAAACTCAGTATTAAAAAATGACACAACTCCCGTGGCAGTGGTGTTTTCCACATAAGGCAAGACTTCACAAAATCATTTTGGCCCAAATTCTCCTCTAGCAAAAAGCCACCTTCCCTAGTGCTGCATCCAATGGTTTATGTGAGCTGTAACAAGCCAAAGCAGAATTTTAGGGAATATTTACTGCACATTTGGGCACTTTGGCAGGGTACACCCCATACACCTCCCACTCAGATGCTCACACTGACTACAAACTGAGCTCTCATTGAGCCCACCGAGTGTCCAGACATTGGGTGTTTGTGACACAGGGTCCTCCTTAAATTATTAATACCTAGCAATGGATGTTAAATTACCCCGAGATCTTCAAGCAAGAGCTGGCCAAACTTTTCTTCCTACTTCCAACAGCAGGCTGACCTTTGAAGAGGTCACTGAAGAAATCATGTTTTCTCTCCTTTCCTGTCACTGAAGGGACTGTAGGAAGTAGATTGCACCAGGAATGTGAAGTTAAGCCTGCTCACTCCGCTGCTGTGCAGAGAGCTGCCTCAGGGTAGCCCTAAGCACAGGAGCTACAGGAGATTCCCAACTGCAGTGCACAATTCCTCATGCCTGGGCTCCCAGCTGGCATTGAGGGCTTACTGTGGCAAATGCCTGCACTGAGGGAGTGAGGTTTGCCTCGGTGTTGCTGTGAGGAAGCTCAGCTATCAAGTCCTGGCTGGCATCCTCACAGCCCTGCCTTCAGAAAGCACTGGTGAGCATCTCGCCAGCTCCTCCTGACACACATGCCCACCCCGCTGCTGTTGCATTTTTCTTCACGACAACCTTCCCTGGATGGTCCCTTCCCCGAAACAGCATGATTCTCTCAGGGAGACACGAGTTCACATCAACAAATCCTTCCCGACACTGCCCCGAAGCACTTTCGCTATGATCGGCTATTCAGAGTGATGGGACACACTAGTTAGATCTCTCTGTGTGTTTATCAATCCCTTCTCAGCCATTTTCCTCTGTAAATCCGTCAAATCTTTTTCTTCAAGCTCTGTGGGAACAGTTAGGAGCTATCTCCTCAGAGGTGCCTGCCCTGCCACTTGGATTTCATCCCGCTCCCGGAGAAGTTGGATGTCAGCAATGAGAGACTGGCCAGCACAGCACAGACACAGCAGCACTGCTGCCAGTACCCTTGGAGCCACAGGATCCACACAAAAGACCCTTATAAAGTCCCCTGCCCCTATGTAGGGGGCAAGGGAGGAGTTCTCTTCACCTGGGACAGAGAAGGGGAAAAGCTCAGAGCTGAAGTCAAATGAGTGAAAAGTCTGTAACACCCCAACGCAGACATAACTTG
This sequence comes from Pipra filicauda, assembly GCF_003945595.2. Taxonomy (NCBI): domain Eukaryota; kingdom Metazoa; phylum Chordata; class Aves; order Passeriformes; family Pipridae; genus Pipra; species Pipra filicauda. The sequence continues at coordinate 564,426 of NW_024104405.1, forward strand.
TTCTGAGCTGAGCCAGGGCAGGAACCCAGCTGCTCCACAGGAACACAGGACCTTACAGGATTTAAGGACACAGGGCTTGGAAATGTATTGGACACAAGACATATATTACAGATCCCTATCCACATATTACATATCCACTACAACCCTGCGATGAACGTCACTCCAACCACACGCTGCCACCGACAGATTTGAACCTTACAAATTTCCTTTTATCCTGCCAGGGAATTCGAGCCCGACAAACCACACATCTTCCCTTTTAAATAGGGAGCATCAGCCAGTCTGTTTGCCTTACACTGATGCTTGTAACCCTCGTGGATGGCAGTGACTTGCCAGCCAGCCTGAATCTGCACAGATGCTGTCCTGTGGAGCTACACTTCTGCAGCTTACATGCAGTTTGACTGTGCAGATCTAGGTCAGCACCCTGACAAACATCAAAGGAGAAGGTTTATCTCTCCTTTCACACTTGTCATCGGCCAGGCTGGTTATCAGCCCCATTTTGCAGCCGGAGGAATGAAGCACAAAGCAGTGAAGTGACTTGGCTGAGGCCACTTTGCAGGCCAGTGCCTGGTTTGGGAATAAAGCTCCAGGTCCTCCACACCACCAACCAGGTGACACCATGTTCATAAGGCTAAATTGTGAAATTGGGGAAGATAAACTTGTGCAGGGCTGACAAAACCTGTAGGTATCACCATCAGCCACATTTGCTCACTCATCTACCTGAGGAGCTTACCAGAGTTCCAGGTGGCACATACAGCATTCCCACTAGTGACAGACCAAAACTTTGGACAATCCCCAGTCTCCCAGTGAGCCACCTATTCCAAAGGAGAGCTACAAGGATGATGAAGGGTCTAGAGGGAAAGCCATACAAAGAGTGGCTGAAGTCACTTGGTTTGCTCACCCTCTAGAAGAGGAGACTGAGGGCAGAGCTCATGGGGGGCTGCAGCTCCAACCTCTGCTCTCTGTGAGCAGGGACAGGACCCCAGGGAATGGCTGGAGCTGTGCCAGGGCAGGGGCAGGTTGGATCTCAGGAAAAGGTTCTTCCCCCAGAGGCTGGTTGGGCACTGCCCAGGCTCCCCAGGGCAGTGGGCACAGCCCCAAGGCTGCCAGAGCTCCAGGAGGGTTTGGACAATGCCCTGAGGGACAGGGTGGGATTGTTGGGGTGTCTGTGCATCCAGGAGCTGGAACGATCCTTGTGGGTCCTTCCAGCTCAGAATATTCCATGATTCTATTCCTTGCTTGCTCACCAGCCAGAATAAGCACTCAGGGGTTGGGATCCCCCCCTTTAAGCCCTGCAGAGTGGGGCAGGAACCTCCCAGGACCACCCTTGGAGCTCCATTTCATCAGACACGCTGGATGTGAGCAGAGAGACAAACATGAGGTTATAAATACATGAAACCAACAGAACATTTTACATCCAAAAAAAGGGGTTCTGTCACTATGATTGAATAGCTTCTGCTCCTGCTTCTGATGTCTCCTGTCAGAAGGGGCAGATGAGAAAGGACCACGTGGCAGAAACAGCTTCTCTAAAATGACTCTGGTAACAAGCAAACCAGACAGCTCCATATCCAACACATCCACAAGGAAAATAAAAGGCTCCAAGAGCCAGAGAGAGCAACTGTCATTCTTCTAGGACTGAATTTGTTTCTTTGTCCAAAAATAGTTACCATCTGAACATCAACGTTTTTAATATTTTAGTTTTGGTTGCCTTTCCCTAAATTGCTTTCATTCATTTAATGAAATCTTCCATCTGTGAAGCTTTTCAGTTATTTTTTTTTTCCATCTCCTCTAAATTCTTTTTCCATTTTTTGTGGACTTTAAAGTAATTTGGTGCTGAAACATTTTTGGTGAGTTTGGAAGGGAGATGAAGCCTTTACTTTTTCTAAAGGAAGAAAATACAGGAATCTTTTTTAAGCTACTGTTTCATTATAGGTTGTAATGAAACTGATTTTCTTTTTTTAAAGGAAAAGCATCAGTAAAGCCTGACTAACCAAAAGCACCACTTTGCTGATCTTTGACATTTGGCTTCACCACAAGTGCTGCCACAAAAAGCCAGGCTGCAGCTCTGGGATGCAGGCCATGTAAATGGTAAAGTTTTGTTTTTAGAGGGTTGAAAGGAAAAAAAAATCCCACAAGCAACCTTTTTGCTCACTAAAGGACTGCCCCTAGAGAAGGGATAGAGCAGGGAGCCTGTTCAGGATCCAGTGCCAGCACAACAACACACACCACGTGCTCCATGCAGGGGATGTGAATGACCAGGGCTGAGTTTATCTGGTCCCTGATGGTTTCCAGCCCAGAGTCCCCACGTTCCCCCACAAGCTGGTTGGTGTGTCCACCAAGCAGGACCAAGCCATCACCTCTCCTGCCTGGCCTGAAGGAGGCTCTTGCCAGCACACCTGAAGAACTGGCTGCAGAAGTCACTGCATTGCTCCAGACTCAGAGGGGTTTAGGACTTTCTAAGACACCCTTAAGTGTTTGTTTTCCTCACCCAGAGCAACTCCCACCTCATGCTTTGCTTCAGCACAGAGCAGTGATTGCAGTGGGATGGGAGCTGTGCCAGGATGCCTTCCTACTCCTGACACTGTGCAAGGCCAGGCTGGACAGGGCTCTGAGCAACCTGGCCTAGTGGAAGGTGTCTCTGCCTGTAGCAGAGGGTGGAATTAAATGGTCTTTGAGGTCCCTTGCAACCCAAACCATCCTGTGATTCTCTGACACTGAACTGTGCTGCTGATACAACACTGTACATGTGACTTGTGTTGCCTCTGCTGCCTTTCAGGCCCAGGTTGGCCAGAAGATCACATCACATCCTCACCCATGACCCTGCCCCTTCCACTGCAAGGAGTAGCTTGAGCACAGCATTCATGGCTGAAGGACCTGGAGATCACTGTGTCCTCAGCCCAACACACAGAACACACTTCCATCCCACGTATTGTACAGAAGGATCCTCTCCAGCCCCCCTTGGAAACCCCAAAATGCAATGTTTGCTGTGGATACCAGGACCTGATCCTAATCCGTGACCCCAAAGCAACACAGAGGAATAAGTGACAGACTCTACCATGGGATTGTCTTTCCTGACCCCCCAGCCTTGCGTGCCGGTAAGTGAAATCCATCACCAAATGAAACAAGGCCATTTCCTCCAAACATAAATCCCAGAATTACTGGTGGGGAAGGGAATTCAGTCCAAGTGCTGTAACGCTGTGCCACGCACGTAATTCAGCCGGAGTCATTCCCAGCTCTCCAGCCTTTGGAAAGCCTGACTCGCGTAGATTTGTGAAGGACCCGAAGCTTTAGCCCCAGCCTCCTCCCCCCCTCTGGTACAACTTCCTACACCAACCCTGTGGGATATTAAATCTTCCACTTGCCGTTTTCTCCTAGGCAGAGAGGATATGAATTTCATAACTCCTCAGCTGAGCTGCCATCAGGAGCCATGAAATACGGCAGGAAACCCCCGGCATGGACCGGTGAGCGCTCCGGGCGCAGCCACGGGAGCTGCAGGACTGGCCAAGCCATTAGAGCAGCACGTGGTGCAGGGTCCACGGGGGTGTGCAAGGAAGGGCACACTGACACTTGATCAAACCAGGGAAGGATGAAATCACAGCAGGACAGAGCCAGCGCCCGCGCCAAGGTTGGTCATGCACAAAAAAAATCCTGTGCTTAGCGAGGAGTTACTATTTGCATCTGTCTGACTTTGGGGGGTTAAGGAGGTACTGGGCTGACAGAAGGGCTGGAGAAGGAAAACAAACCCTTAATTCATGCATTTAACAGCTACAGGAGTAAACCACTGCATAATTCCCACTTGAACTTGTGCCTCTCTGCAGTAACCAAGGCGGTGGGAGAACTGGTGATGGCCCAGGAGTGAGTTGGGCTGGAGCACTCCTGCCTCCCTCACCCAGAGCTCTGCCAATGCAGATGTTTTTCCAGCACCTCACGGGTCACAAAGCCCAGCATGGATCACACCGGCAACAAAGTGTTTCCAATGAAAACAATCTGGCTGTGGAACAGCCTTCCAGAGGAGAGCAGCCCAGCACCTCACTGTCCTGAGGGCACACTGCAAGGCTTTGCTCCTCCTAAAGGCTTGCATTATGAGCAGAAAATTTATACAGGTGCTTCTACCCCAAAGGACTGCATCTACCCCCTCCTTTCATATATTTAACATCAATTAAAATAAAAAAAAACCAAAGCATTTTTAATGAGCTGAACCAGTATCACACTTTCCCCTCACCACAGTTTTTACTCCCCAAAATAAGAGCTGAATAGATAAAGAAATCCCAGAAGGAACCAATACTGTTGTCAGGCAGTACACTGGGGTCTTGAGCAACCTGATTTATTGGGTGGCAACCCTGACCACGGCAGGGGGGTAGGAACTGGATAAACTTTGAGGTCCCTTCCAACCCAGGCCATTCACAGAATGACAGAATCTGTGATTTCTATGATTCCATGACTTCTGCAGATCATCTAACATCCTAAGATGGACAGTACAGAACAGTGTTTCCCCTGTATAGGTGGAAACCAAGAGGAGGAGGAGATACTTTGCTGGGGTTGCAGAGTTTACACCACAAAGACCACTGCTGTGGCCTCCTAGATTTCAGCTACCCAAGGCTGCAACTGGAACAATCAATAGCTGGGGGAGCCCTTTAGTGCTTGTGAAGAAACCTGGGTCATGCATAAGGGAGAAACCAGTGTGAGTGTTCATAATAGACTGTAAAACAACTGCTGCAAAGCACCTAGAAAGGCATTGGTAACACAGGCACAGTTTTCTCTTACAAATCAAGGTTCACCTGCACCAAAGATGCCCCGTAGCACTACAGCAATCCCCACAAAACACAAAGGTTTCATTCAATAACCCATCTCAAAAGCTGGCTGCACCAACAACAGTAATATTTCTACTGTCACAAAGTTCTTAGCACTACAACTGATATGTAAAGAGAAAGAAGTAGAAAAAGAAGGAGTGGTAGTCTGGTTGTTCACTGTACCACAGCCTTTAGTCCAGTTTCTGTTATTCAGCCAGTCTGAGCAGGACCACACCCAGCTCTCCACCTGAGCATGGTTTTGTGAACTACCAAAACAATCTCACCACTTTAAAGCAATTTTTGAGAATTCAAGTCTAACATACAAGGATTTTTATATCTGGCCTCCCTCCAGCCAAGAAAACACTTCCCCACCTTCCACATTTGTCCAGAAAACCAAGCAAGCAGCCAAGTTCAGTACAACAAAAATAAAAGCTCAACATAGACAAAGCAGCTCCTGGGGCACCTTCCCTTCAGCCATGCTCCAACCAGAGGCAGGTGAGCATCTTTCAGTACTTACAAGCTCCCGACCTTCAACATTCCTCTGAAGACAAGTTTCTGCAAAGAGCCAGCTGGCTCTAAGGGCATCCACTGCCCATTCCAACCAGGGAACACCGACACCTTCCCAAGGCAGGCCCCATTCCGCAGTCCTGCTGCCCACTACACACATTTCTTCCACCAGTCTCTGCACACCATATTCCCAAACACGTGAAAAGTTTGCTTACTCACAGTTAGGAGCAGGTTTTCTTCCCTCCCACCTCCTCCAGTCGCTCCTGCTGGGGTCCTTTGCAGCAGAGGCAGCTCTGAAGCAGCAGTTCATTTCAGCCACTGTGCCAGCAGACTGCAGCAAAAGTCACCTCACCCCGCAGTGGGTTTTCCTCATGGCACAGCAAACACTTCTCTCAGCCTTTGAGGAGACTCCACAGTCGCTTGCATGCTCCCCACTTGCCATGGCACACATACAGCAAAGAGTTTGCTTTTCAGTTATGGCCACTTTTGGCTTCTTTTCCTCTTCTCCCAACAGCACAGTCACCAGGTAACACACCCCAGTCACAGAATTACAGGGTTTAAATCCCATGTATCACCACTGAACTTGAATCCTCCATGTGAGCCACAAAAGGAAAAGCTCAAGGTGGACTCAGGCTGGCAAAAGAAAGCAAAACTGAGGGGACTGAGCTTAAATACAGCTCCTGGACCAATGAGCAGAGGCTGTGAGATGGGCCCAGGTGAGGCTTGTCAGGGCAACAACACCCCATGGGTGAACTCAGGCCCTGCCAATTTGTAATCAATTACTGCTGAGAGAAAACACCTGGATGTGCCCAGGGAACTTTTAGCTAGAGAAAGTTCTAGATTTTTATGAGGCGATTTAACTCTTGGAAGACTGGAGTCACCTGTCACTCAAGCCACATTAGGTGCTGTGTTCCCAAAGCCCAGGCTCCTGATCAACCCTCAGGAGGTCAAGCCTGCTAACCAGGATGAGTTTAAATTTGATGAATCTTATGAACTGGCACAGCTGCAGAGGATGTGACATAATTTTGCCCCTGAAATACTTTGACTGCTTGTCCTTATAGTCAAAATGTCCTTTGCAGAGGCAAAATGGACCCAAACTGGGTCTGGCCAAACCACCTGACAAACAGGCATTTGTGTGAAACCCTCCCAGAGCACAGTGTAAGACCAAAGGGGATCCAAGCCCTGAGGACAAGGAGCACAAGAGGCAGGGATTCATGCTCCTCATCAGGGTGACAGCCCTCTAAACCCACCCCCCCAAAGGCTCAGCCTGGCTGGGAAACCACAGCCCACCTGGGCTGCAACCTCTCTTTCTTCACTTGCTGTTTGCTTTCCCTCAGCCCTCAAGTTCAGGAGACGAGTTAAACACATGAGTAAAAGGAATTGCCTTTTTTACAATAAGCTTTCCCTTTCCTATGTACCCTCCTTTTTCCTTATCATGGAAACACAGAATGGTTTGGGTTGGAAGGGACCTTAAAAGACCATCCAGCTCCAGTCCCCTGCTCCCTGCAGGCAGCTCCTTGGCACTTTGTAGTCCTTGTTTTCCCTTCCAAGCCACCAGCAGCAGCATCCTCCCCCCACCCTCCTGCCTGCTGTGGCAGCATTTCTGCCCCAAGAAGATAATAAATACATCAGGCCTGTCAAAGCCACGTTGTTTTGGCTGGAAAGAGGTGCCCTCCTGCTGGGTGAGATTACTTCCCACCGGGATGGATGGCTTTCCCCTTACTGACAGCTCTCCAACAGGGAGCAATCAGTGTCCAGCCGGGAGGAGCAGGCAGCCAACGTGGCTAAATGGCACTTAGGAGTGATGAGGGCAAGGAGGAGGGAAAGGAACTTAGCCCTGCTCACACACAGCCCTCCTCTGCTGTGTGGGGTGCTGACAGGGACACAACGGGGATCTCCTCGCCGGGATTTCCCAGGCAGGGGGGGTGGCAATGAGAAATGGGAAACTAATATTGCTGCTTGAGACTCAGGGCAAGTGTCAGGCTTAATCCTACCCAGGCCTGACACCTGGAACCAGTAGCTCCCAGTGCCTAAATGTATTAGTGAATAGGAAGTTAAGGAAGACATGAAGAAGGACAGAGAAAAACCTCTCTCTTTGCTTGTGGGTACAGGTGTTTTCCATAGGCCAGGCCCTTTACACCCCACAAAACAGCTCATCCTGAGCTGCAGGCTTGGCACACAGCAGATTTTGGGACAAGAGCTAGCAGGGAAGTGGATTTCCCGTGGAAAAAAATCCTAAAGAAAAGGTTTGGCCTGTTTGTATGTCACAAATGTCCCAGATGTTCCACGGTCTCTGAGACATCCAGGAAAACTGAGGAGCAGCCGTTCCACCTCCAGGTCATCACCTCTCCTTGGGAACCTGCCACTGTGGTGCTGGGGGTCTGGATCATGCCAGCTGAATGGGCTTTGTTTTCTTGGCTTTTCGAATTAAAGAAATAGAAAAGAGTAAAAGGAGCATTAAAGAACTAGAAAAGAGTAAAATGAGGGTTGAGATGCCGTGAGGAGACTGAGCAGGATTACAGTGAGTCATCCCGAGTTTCTCCACCTCTACACCGGCCTCTTCAAAGACACTTAAGGGAATCAATTGCCCGTATCCCACTAAAATCCTCTCTGTCTGTGGTTTGTGAAGCTTTAAGCCCCTTTCCCACCCCCACAACCTCCATCCCTCACCTCTGAAGTCTCTCCAGTCCATTATTCTGGGGGCTGCTTTGTGAACAATGTGTTCACTTTCCGTACTGCCTAATGAAGATGTTCCTGGCCCTGAATATGAGATCTGCTGCACACTTAATGGGAAAAAATAGCTATTCTTATCATTGGTGGGTCAGATGAGTTTCTTGGCAGTGAGGGTGGTGCAGTTATGTGGACAATCAAACAAGCCAGAGATTATTGCCAATGCATTTTTGAGGAAATCAGTGCTGTTTAAACTCTAATCACAACAAGACCTCGTTTAAAAGCATAAAAGCTTTCACTCAGCAAACCTATCTTTTTTTTTTTTTAATAGCTAGACAATTAAATAAATCTCCTGACACTTAACCATCATTTACCCAACAGTCAGAAAATGGATTCAATGCCTTTGCATTAGTTAGATGACGATATTAAAGCAAAAACTGAACAAGTACAAGCAGGTGAAGGATGGTCTGTGAGGAGTTTGTGCTGCACTCAAGGATAGCAGGGTATCTTCTGAGGGGAGGTAGGGGGATTTTTTTTGTCTTCAAGACACCAAGATGGCTTTTGGCCTTATTGTGCTTCACAGATTTTAACATTCTTGGGAAAACAAGGTAGTTGTTCCCCTTTTTACAGGCTGGAAACTGAAGTACAGAAGCGATGCTGCTGCTCTGAAATTCTGTGTCTGAACCAGGAACTGAGTGTGGATGGGATGAACTGTTCAAAAAGTAACATTCTTACTCTTAACTCTCATCCAATCTTTATTTTATGGGCATTTCCATTAAAACTGGTACCTGGAAAATTCAGAGCAAGTGTGGATTAAAGCTCATCAGGGAAAAAAAATCTGGGTTCTAGTGCATTTTTGCTGGCATCTTAGGAAAGATTGCATTGTCTTAAAACACAGCCCCTCAAATTAACACTGAAGCAAGTGGGATTGACCCTGCACTGGTATGAACATCAGCTCCTGGCAGATCAGAGACCTTTTATTATCCCTGATCCCAGCTGCACTCCTAATTCCCAGCTCTAGCACTTCTCCCTCATTAGGTTCCTCAAGTGAAGAGCATGTTGTGACTCCATTATTCAGAAGCTGATGCTAAATAACTCCTAAATTTATTGCCTCCTGCCAGCTGTCAGCTACCAGCAACTGTAATGGGAGTGTCTTTCTCCTTTTCAGGTAGCGACTGCAACGATAGAAAATTCATGTCTTCCAAGCAGCCTTTGAGTTTGAGATGTACTATTATATATTCATTACCCTGTGCTGTATTTCACGGTCCAATTTATGATCTGCTGTTCAGAAACAAAATACAAAATGGAAAGGAAAGCAATTGATCCAGTCTCAGTCCAGGCCCTAAATAACTGACAACTGTAGAGACAGTTAATTGTTTCCTGATCTCTGCTTGCTCAATTTTTAAAGAGTTCCCACAGATAAATTTTACAGAGATGGATCTTCAGTTTTAGCCCCCACCCCAGGCCTCATTTTGGCTCTGCTTCATGAAGGTGTTTACGATGGGGTGGAAAGAGTTAAAACCTCCTCTTCCACTCCTCCCTCTTTATCGTTTTAATTGGCTGTTCTGATGACCTGACCACCTCTTTGATTCGCATCAAACGCCGGCCGTGAGGAGGGAGCACGTCAGTCTGCTGAGCAAGGGTCACCCTGCTTGTCAATAGGCCATCCATCAGCCCTGCCAGCAGGATGGATCCAGTCCAGACCAACAGCCCCAGGTGGAAAGGGAGCAGCCTCCCTGGATGGAGATGACCCACCGTGTGCCGGGCGCCCTGACAGCTCCCAGAGGGGTCACCGGCCCCGGGGCCGGCGGGCGGCAACTTCAAACTTCAAACTGGGGAAAGGCACCCGTGAGCAAACAGCAAAACCCCAGAACCAACACAAAAAAAGCCTCTCTTGGCGAACCCAGTGGCGGCTCCAAGTCAAAGGTGAGGGAGGTGAGAGAGGTGGGAGTCAACAAGGGGGACAGTGGGAGGTGCCCTTAAAGGGCGAAATCGCACACGTCTCTACCAGCAACACCTACACAACCAGTGGTAACTACAGAACTGGTGGTACCTACACTTCTGTGCATCCCCACGGGGGAAGAGTGACTCCACCACAAATGAACATCACTGGCACAAACAGGCCTTCCACAAGGAAGTGAATTAGGGAGCAGATCCAAGGTAACACCAGCCGTAATCCCTTTCTGAGATTTTTGGGGACTTCATCATGGAGCTTTAAGAACCTCTTATTTTCACAGAATCATTCAGGTTGGAAAAGAACTCCAAGATCACTGAGCACAACCTGTGCCCACCTTGTCCCCCAGCCCAGAGCACTGAGTGCCACGTCCAGTCCTTCCTTGGACACCTCCAGGGGTGGGGACTCCACCACCTCCCTGGGCAGCCCCTGCCAATGCCTGACCACCCTTTCCAGGAACAAGGTCTTCCTGATGTCCAATCTAAACTTCCCCTGGCACAACCTGAGGCTGTTTCCTCTTGTCCTGTCGCTGGCTGCTTGGGAGAGGAGCCTGATATCCCCCTGGCTCCCCCCTCCTGTCAGGGAGTTGCAGAGGGCAAGAAGGTCCCCCCTGAGCCTCCTTTTCTCCAGGCTGAGCCCCCCCAGCTCCCTCAGCTGCTCCTCATATGACTTACACCATTGTGCACATCCATTATATGCATTACACATTCACTGGCTGAAGTCCCTCAGTGTCACACACACACACCTACACGTGTGCACATCACACCTACACCCCCAAAGCCCAGTCCCCATTTCCCTGCTGCTATGAAGGCAAGGCAAGTGCTTCCTAAACTGTCCAGGCCAACTGCCCTGGGGGCCGTGTGCTGGTTTCACACCCTCTGGCCTTGCCCCTGCCCTCGGCTGCACCTCCTCGTGTCGCCGCTCACGTCTCGGGGCTCAGAGGCTGCTGTGCTGCAAATATTTGCACGCTCTGGGGGGGGGGGGGGGGGAGGAACACGGTGCACTGGCCTCCAGTATTTATTCTGGAATGGCAAACAACAGGGAAAGCAAAGAAGAGAAAAAGGCAGATAAGATAAAAGTGTGTTACCGGGTCTAACGACATAAAATCAACAAAGACCGCAGGAAAAAAGTTACCTGCAAAGACCAACAAATGCAGCAGCGAGGGATCCTGACAGAGGAGCCCTTCTGCAGGTTGGATCACCCAGAACACTGGTGAGACACAGCTGTTGGTCTCTTGGAATTCCCAGTATCAAGTCATTGGAGATCTCTGCCTGTGTCTCAAGGCAATTTGCATAAAAAGATATTTTTGTGGTCTTTGTCCTGCCCACATCACGAACCTGTAAGTGCAACCAGCACCTCCAAAATACAGAACAGAACTGAAGACTTCCCCACACGTTGTAAGGCTCATCCAGAAGTTAATGTCTGTCTGAAGATGGCATGAAATGCTGCAGCAGTTAACTTCCAGTATTTCGTGGGACTGGGTATTTCTTCCAGAAGAGAGATTCACTCAGCTGTGAAGGTTTCCTCTGTCACTTCAGAAATAGCCACATTAGCTGAAGCTTTAATTCCTGCATGTGGTTAATTTATAAAGTGAAACAAAGTGTACTTGTTAGACAAACTGCATAATGATGAATCCAGAGGGGGAAAAATAGAAAGGAGGTACTAGGAGAACCACATGTGAAAACCACATGGAAGGGTGTTCCACCAGCTTGGAACCAGATGGAAGAAAACATTGTCCCTGGACACTGTACAGAGTCCTACTGATAACACATGATAAATCATTCACTGAGTGTAAGCAGGAGAGTGAACATCACCACAGGCCAAGCTGTGCAGGGACAACAGGACCACGAGCTGGAGGACATTAGATAAAAGGACAGCATGAAAAGCTCAGATGTTACCCCCTCGTGTAGATCTAATCTATTATCGGTGGGGACGGCCAGAAGAGCTGCAGAAAGGAACAAAAGCAGAGCAGCAGGGGTGGAATGCACTGAAGGAAACCACAACACAGCCAAATCTGCAATAATGAGAGGCTGAACAGGGATAGCAGAATTGTCTAGATATTCACCCCTGCAAAGAAGGGATGAACTTAGCCCTGTCCCCAGGCACTAACTTTGCTGTGTGAGCTTTGACAAGTCATTTAAGGTCATCTGAAGTCAAAGTGCACCCTCCCGTTCACTCCAAAGCACTGCTGCCTTCCCAACCATGCTGTGTTTCCCAGAGAGCCTAAATCCTTCTTCCACGCTCCTGCCTGTTTGACTTGAGGGTTCTCTGGGACAACATGTGTCTTCTCAGGAAGGACAACTGCTCCTGACACCAGAGGACTCCAGGTCAGAAGACAAGACGGCAAAACACACCTAAATGACACTCAGAAGTAAGTTGGACAGAAGGTGGCTGTGCTTAATGATCAATAATAATTTATTTACAGCCATCAGTGTAAAAAAGCACAGATTCCTGCAGGAGTCCTGCTCGTTATGATGATGTAGAGCTGCAGATTTCAGATTGACAACTGGTTAAAGCTCTACATCCAGCTGAACTCTCCAATCCTGCTCATGGCCTGAGAGGTCATTCCCAACCATGACTCCCCTGCTCTTGCCAGTCTTCTCGTTTCTTGGGTCACGGGGAATTTTCCGACAGGGAGGAGGGAAGCCTAATGATAAATACGACTGCTTCGTGTTCCCATGTGCACAGTTATCTGTGTAAGCACCAAATGACTTTAAAAAGGCCTGAAACCTCTCTTCCAAGTGCAGTGAATTTTTTTTTTAAAGGCAGAAGCCTCTGTAACAGACCCCAGAGCCGGATGGGTCACTGTGCACGGAGAGACACACACAGGCAGGGAAGCTGACCAGAACACATGTGTGTAGGACCACCAAGGACGACCCTAATTAGACCACCCAGCCACTTTGTTGGCCCTATTTAGAGGAGCCAGGATCTCAGAGCATAAAACAGTGTCCTCGTGCGGGTTCCTTGGCCTGTGTTTTAGACCATCACGTATCTCCAGCGACTTCCTGCGACTGACCCTCGCAATAAATCACCCTAGCCAGCCTCCCTCCTTCCTGGCAACATCCTGTTCTTCCCTCAAAAATCCTCCCACTCGCAATTCCAAGGTTTGATATCAATCTTAAATAAATGCCTCTCTGGACCCTGCTGCATTCCCAAAGCCACCTTGTCTCCTGCCTCTCCAGGACGGCTGCAGTTCAGGAAGCACATGCAGAAGCCCCTCAGGCCTTGTTAATTTTACTTCCACCCTTGTGTCCTCTTTCTTCTCCCCCTATTTTCTTACAGAGGGGGGAAGTTATCTTCAGGAGAATGTACATTGCCACACAACTGTGTGCTGTGACTTCTGAGAGGGAAAAATGATAGTCCAAAAGAGAGGCAGAGCTGCAATTTCCTATATGAAATATGGTGAGAAGAAAAAGCCATGGGAGAGGTCCTGCTCCATTGCCTCCCTTGCTCTGGCTTCCCTCACTTCACAGTTTAGGTGAAGGAAAGCTCTGTCAGTACCTCTACCCCTCAGAGTCCCTTCTTCAGCATCCAACAGACAGGGACCAGCTGTCTCCATCTGACCTTTCCAATTCCCACCCAAAGCCCTGCTTGAATTAGGATATCCCAGTCAGGAAAGCACCAGCCTTTACTCCCCACAACAGCACTGCAGAAAGCACAGGCACCTACAGCAAGTCAGCCAGCCCAGGGTATCCCAGTCCCTTCCTTCAGACAAACAACTTGAACCAAGCAGGATGAATCCAGGTCCTGACACGAGTTACGCCTCTGAAAACCCATGGAATAACTTGCAGTCAAAAGGAGCCACATTTCCCCCTTGATCCAGCAATGCCACTGAAGACTGGTTCAGGTTGGACTTCACTTAATTTTTACTCAGGAACTTTTCCCCCATATATTTCATTATTTCATCACTTCTGTAACTTTTATGTTAATGAATTTACTCCCCCACCCTCAAAACCTTATGCTTGGTGCCTTGCAGGCTATAATCCTTTCAAAGAATGGTATCACACAAGTCAGTGAGATTTTCCTGCTTAAATGTCACATTTACAAGGTGATACTGGTGCTTACCTGCTTGCCTACTCCTCTTTTTTTATCTTCCCCTGCTCTACCCTCATCTTTCCTTCCCTTTACAGAGTACCAAAATGCCCCCTGATCATCTAATCCCAGAGTACATTTCCATGAGGATCTGTTTCTGGCTGGAGAAGAATTCCTTGAGTCTCCCCAGACCTGCATCTCTTTTTTTTTTTAAAAAAAATCTAAGTTGTAACTAATTCATTAGCAATTCACTTGACAACGAGCCAGGGAGCATCTTCAAGAGAAGCAGCAGCGAACGAGCAGATTTCCGAGTCGGAAGCAAAAAAAAAAAAAAAAAAAGCTGGAGAAGCAGCAAAGCAAAGAGGCTTTAGTCAGAAAAACGAAGTGGGGTGAATAAGATGGCATGGCAGGCTCCTAAAATGCCCTCGGAGTTTATAAAGTAATCTTATTCCTCGGCTGCCCTCCCTCTCCTTATCGTGCAGCTCGCTCAGGCATGTCACTGACATATGTACTTAGCGGCAGTTATCGGCAGTGGCACAGAAATAAATGGCAGGTATCAAAGAATCAAGGTCGTCAACTCGCCATGAATATTTCAGGGGGAAAAAGCCACGTGAAAAGCTCGAGTGTCCCAGCCTCTCAGATTCCCAGCAGAAGGAATAAAACACAACCCACACACACACACACACACAGAGCAGGCTCGGCCATCACAAGCACGTAGCTCATTTCAAGGCGATGCCACATATGTTACGAGACAATCTGTCACGCTTTAAAAATATACAAATATATATTAGATAGCTCCTCCTGTGTAATGTGCAAACTCTAAGCAGCTGGCAAGAGGGCAGTGGTGATTTAATGCAAGAAAACTGTGCTTTGCTGAAGGGGCTGGGGACTGGGGAGCTCGGGCTGTAACGAGAAGCCTCTTTGACAAAGGCGCAGAGTGGCATCTTTTCACACAATTATATGTGGGTCACATTAACCTCTGCTGGGCAGGATTCCCCTGAGCTGCCTCTGTCTGCGTGTCTCTGTGAAGAAATCAAAGCAGAGATTCCTCTCTCCTTATCTTTCTTCTTTTTTTTTTTTTCACAGTATTGGGTGATGCAGTGAAAGGCTCGAGAGGAAAAAAGGGGGTTCCCAGCTCGTCACACACTGAACTCCAGAGCAAACTCCACATGCAGGGCCCAGCAGTCCCATTAATGAGAGATATTAATCAATGGAGAGATCTGAGATTTCAAGCTGAGTCAGTGCACCATAATATCACATATATATTGCTATTTATAGCCAAAGAGACTTCGCTAAGTTTCCCTTTCCACACTCATGCCACAGAAACTATCTGAATTTTGCTCTGTGCATGAAGGGACAGATGGGCAGAAGGCAGGCCCACATTTTTTTTCACAGGCTTTGGAGGTACAAATTTTCTCCTGTCAAGTACAACTCGAATTCATAAAGGGAAATTTCATCAAAACCATCATAATTAATTAAATAAAGCAAAAAGTTCTTTACCAAATCATTTGGGTATTCCACTGTTCTGGGTTGGCTTGGGGTTTTTTTCCATGTTTGCAGGGAATTTAATTATCAGACAATTCCATTTCTGGGAGCAGGGTGGCAAACTTGCAATGAGATAAATTTCCCACTTTTAGTGCCTTGAAAGTCTGTTTTTTATAGATTTTTTTTGGTTTTCCGGGCACATCACCACACTCTTCACGGTACCTCTGGACTCAGCTGGTTTGATGTGGTCTATAACAAATGAACTTTATGTCCCATGGCAAACTGGATTTAAATGACAAGATCTTCTAAATTTGAGAAAGTCACCGTGGAAACCCTGCTTTCATTTGTATTAAAAGGGGCTCTTTCTCAAGGAACTGGTTCTGGAAATGAAGGAAACATTCCTTGCAGTGACAACTGATACTCACACTGTCATTCAACTCCAATCACTGTGCTCATTCACACATTTGCAGTCCCAGTGGGCTGCAGGGGTTTGAACTTGCACAAAACAGTAGCTGGAAAACCTTTGAAAGAGGCTGGAGACTGGGAGATAAGGACACAAATGGGAAGTGTCTGCCAAGACACCTAAAAGCAAAGCTTAAACCCAAGGGTTTTAAAGGTATTTGAGCATTTTTCACGTGGTGAGATCAGTTCCAGATCATGGGCTGATATTAAAGTACACCGGGGCATTCCCAGAACCAGTAATTGCTGCTCACCTTTCACCCTCTGCTGCTCATTTCCCCTCCATGCCAAAGTGCTCTTTCCACTCGTTTGTGCCAGGAAAACTCCATGTGACCAGGAGCTGAACCAGACTGAGGAACTTTCCTGCTTTAAACAAACAAACAAACAAACAAACAAAAAATCAAACATCTGAAACCTCTTTTTTTTCCCCTTTCCAAGCCGGATGGCTCCTCCCATTCGGTTCCCAACCACAGGAGTAGCTGTGCCAGCAGAGCAGCAGGAACAAGAGGCCAGGAGACAACAAGTGTCTTAAACCAATGTTACCACCAAGCAATTTGTAATATCAAACCACAGGCTAAATCTCAACTAAAAGCTTTTCGGGTTCAGAGTGAACACCTCTATTAAGATGAATTAAGCAATTCACAGTGTTCAGAGCTGCACTTTCAAATGCAGTTTAAATCTCTGTTTTCAACACTCACCCTTTGGTACCGAAAATGGCCTGATAGAAACCAGCTAGGAAACCCATTAATTCCAGGTTTCTGTAGGAGAGGGTTTTGTGTATATTTTGTTTAATACAAAAGCCTATCTCTGCACTTGCAGTCACTGCCACTGTGACTCCATTGCACGCAGAGACACCAGAACTACCTTAAAATTCACTTGTACGGGTCCTGATAACGATCTAGGCTCAACAGCACAGGCTCAGCATGGACTAATTTGTCCTGACAAGATTATTTGCAAATTAGGTGAGGAGGTCAGACAGCTGCCCTATAACCACATAAAAGTGTAGCAAACACTGGCTCCAAGTTCAGACCCTACCTAATTTTTATGTGTTTTTCACAGGGCATTCACTTCATGTGCCCCCTCAGTGCCAGGTTTCACCCACTCTTAGGCCCAGTTTCAGGCAAGGATGTGTTGAAATCCCTTGCTCAGGCTGGATTTCAGGTGTGTGCCCACCTCAGCCAGCTGAAAGGTGTGAAAGAGAGTCTTCCCTCAGCTGGGGAGACTCCAGTGGTGGTGAGGCAGAAACTGGATCATTGGAATTCCACACATGTAAAACCACCACAGGGGATGGGAACAGATTTTGCCTTGAATTAACAGAAAGAGTGTTTTCTGTGCTGGATGTAAGAGCCTTCCCCATCTGGAGGGCTAAACATCAGATGATGCTGCTGTGAGAACAGTTTTGGATCACAATCACAACATCCTCCTCCATTAAGCTGTGCAAAGGGCCTGTCTCTGTGTTGTCGTGTGGAGGAATGGGCTGCCTGTCAGTGGAATGAGCAGAGCATGAGGGATTTCCCATGCAAGGGGATCCAAACCCCATGGACTCACATGAACCCGTTCCAGATGTCTCCTCTGTTTGTCCTGACACGTGGCACGAGCACTGCCCAAGCGACAGGAGGAGCTGGAGGAGGCTTCACACTTGTCTTTAATTCTTTCCTTTTTTTTTCATAGTCTATTTGGAAAACACATTGCTGGAGTTTATCCCCTTCTCTGTGCTTTTGGAATCTGGGAAGCACTGACAGAAGGAAGGATGGGCCACTGCACACCCTGTGAAAAACAAGGCACCAAAACATAATGACCCACATAAATAAGAAACTAAATCGAAGCTGTGGAAAAAGCTTTCTTTCACCACTGCAGGAACAAGGCTTTCTTATAACTTTGTCAAAAATTTTGGTTTTGAGAGTTTCAAAAGGATGTGGGGAAAGGAAAGGTGGTAGGATCCCTGAGAACACCTCATGGCCTCCCCCCATCTCATGTGTCTAACGTGAACCCCAAACTCACTGCTCTGTTAAAATGCCTTGGGGAATGGGGCAGTGCCTCAGGCAGGCAGGAGCCATTTATAACAAAATTATTTGTAACCTCTAGAGCAATTCTAAAAGCTTCTTAGGCAAAGGGCTGAATGGGTTTTTGTCTGAGCAAGTCTGATGTATAAAGGGGGAGCCCCATCAGCAGGTGACACAACCCAGATGCCACAGTGACTTGACACTGACTTTACAGCACTCTGGAGAGAGGAAGCAACTTCCCCTTGATCAGGCAACACCCAGGACCTCTCCTGCATCACTGAACACTCCAAAACGCCCCATCCCGCCTACTCCCCCCAGACAAAATGAAATGTTGTCCCCTAGGCATCATTCATCAAAGCCAGGCCCCGTAATTAATAGCACCATTTGTTCAGGGGATTTCAACAGGTACTGAAATCCAAAGCATCAAAGCATGGACAGCCTCATCCTGGTCTGGCAGATATAAATATGCCAGGAAGGCTTCACGTGACTCAGGAATCATTGTCCCTCTAAAAAAAAGGGGTTTAAAGGTCTTTCAAAGCACTGAGATCTCAGTTCCAGCAGGGATGACCCTAAGAAAGCAGTGTTACATGAGGGAACCTCATGTCACCTCATGTAAGGGGTTTTGGTCTTTTTGAGCAAGATTTTGGGCTGGAATTGTCTTCACAGAAGTGGGAACAGCCACAATTACAACAAATGCCAGAACTCTGAACGTGCAACAAACCTGGAGCAGGGAGGTACGACACAGCCCGGTACCTTTTCCTTTGGCAACACCTCCCAGCACAGCAGCAGGAACCAGGGAGTGGGTGCTGTGAAAAGGTTACTGCCCACCTCAGAAATTCAGCCCAGACTTCACCAAGCCAGCGACACAGGACTGAGCTGGAAACCCTTTCTCCTGCAGCGAGGAGGGCTCAGCCCAGCACAAGATCTCAGCCTCCCGCTCAAAACTCATCAGCTCCCCCCCGCAACAGTTTTTTTTGGGGCCCGTGGTTTTTCGGCGGAATTCAGAGAACAAAACCTTGGTTCATTACATCATGGCTCCAGTAATGTCTAGGAAGGTTTCACGTTTGATAAAATCTCCCCGGATTACCTTGTGAGAGCCTTGCGGTCGGGTGGCAGGGCTGGGAACGCGGGAATGATGTCAGTGACCACGGAACAGCTCACAGATCAGCTCCTCCCAGGGAAACTTGGGAGAGGCATCACTCCTCCTTCAAGGCAATGGTGCAATTAGCTGAAGTCCAGGAGCTGCTATGCCTAGGGAGGGACAGGAAGGATGGCCTGGAGTTAACATGTGCTCAGCCTCACTTTGCAGGAATTCTGGGCCCCTCCTTATCCATCCCTCGGTGTCACAGTTCCCTCTGGGCATATTATCCCACCTCCTGCCTGTGTGGTTTGGAATCTCTCTGGGGAAAGAAGGTGAAAGGCCTGTGGGTTTGGAGGGTGTGAGACCTTGTTCTCTGTCCTGGTTCTTTAAAAGGAGGGGAACCTCCTTAAAGTGGGGACTCACACCTGGAGCTTGGCTGTGGGGGTGTCAGAGAGGATGGGCAGGGGGCATCCCTTCCAAATCTTCACAAATCTTACCTCTCATGTAAATAAATATAATATGATATAATACAACAACAACAATAACAATAATAATAATAATAATAATAATAGTAGTATAGATAAAAATGGCAAAACACACCAAAACCTGCCAAGCTACTCAGGGAGAACCTGAGGTAAACTTTCCCAAGAAATCATTAGTTTAAAAGGAATCTGTTTCATCCTTGTACATTCTGCCTTCAGGAGACAAACACTAAATTTTGCAATCTATTACTAACTGGCTAAGCCCTGTGCTTTGGTGGAGCACTGTATTGCACTGTATTCTGCCTCTCAGAGACACAGTGGGAACCTCAAATCTTCACGTAAAGCTGTGCAGGCAAAATTTGTGTATTTAACAATGCAAGGATGGGCAGGAGGCAACCTTAAAATCCTCACCTCAGGTGACTTCTCCCATGTCACTCCAGTCAAAGACAAACTGAGACACAATAACCAAGAATTCTGATTCCCAGACTGTACTTATAACCACTCATTCATGCTGCTTCTCATCAGAGCAATGTCACCATGAGACTTTTATTCAGCTGAGAGAGCAGAAGTGACAGCAGCTCTTTGTTGGGATTGGCCCCTGAGCTTCCCTTGTCACACCATAATTAGCTGATTGTTTTAGTGTAATTTGGGTGTTTCATTTGGAAACATGTTTGGATGGTTAATTCAAAGATAAAGCCCCAAAAGCAGAGAATGCAACAGTGTTATAAGCCCTAAGAATAAAATGCTTCTCTTAACTAGGTGGCTCATCTCTTTTACTTGCTTTCTGCTCCAGGCTTAACCAAAGTCTTTATTTTTCAGTCTTGAAACTCAAAGGAGCTGGAGCCTTTGTTCTAAGCACAAGAGCCAAGGACAGCACCTGGCTCAAAGAGCTGACTGCCCAAACCAGGCAACAGGTAAGAAACAAAATCAATACTAACACCACCTCTTGCTCCTTATAAACCAAGAGATGAACCATGAGGAGATGACATGACCTGCCTGGGATCATTTCAGCTGGAACAGAAGTCACAGGCTGGGTAATGGCTCGACCAGAAGACCACCCTTCCTCCTGACCAGGAGCTGGAGGTCTGGACACGAGTAGCCTGGCAAAGGAAGGATTACATGGTTCATATAGCTGATAGATACCCCAGGGCTTTGCCCAAACTACCTCCCCTCCATGCCCTGGCACAGGACCTTTGCCAAAGCAGCTGAACACAAACGCCCCAGCCCAGTGTTGTTCCCAGCAGCCCATCTGCAGGCTCTGGCACTGAATTCCTGGTCGGTGCCTCCCTTTAGAACTGGAATCCAATTTACAAAGCCTTTAATTTTAAACTTTCTCATCACCGACTTAATAAAAGTAAATGACAGGTAATGGTCCCAGAAGCCAGGAACCATTAGGTCTTTCTCAACACTAATAAGGGCTGATCAGACGCTTGCGCGCTCCTTTTCCAGCTCACGGAAACCCAGGTCCCCAAGGACTCTGCAGCCGGGGGGAGAAACAGGAAACCAACCCTCTCGCAGGCAAGGCAAAAAGGGAGAGGAAAGGGAGAGGGGGGAAAAAAAAAAAGAGATAAACCCATGTCAATGTGGACATTTAAAACCGGGAACGGGCAGCGGGACGGCTGCGGATAACGCCCGCGCTCCGCTCCGGGTTCATCTGGGGCCCACGTGCTCGCTCCATTTCCCCAGCAGGGCACTGGGGGCTCTCCGAGGCGCTACAGGCACCGTGGCTGCACAGAGCCATGCAGCAAACCGGCTCTGATTTCTGCCCAAAGGCATCAGTGTCACACCGGTTGGGATGTCAGCTCGGCAGAACGTCAAGGCGGCAGTCACGGTGTGCTGTCACAAAGAGAAATAGATATCATTTCAAACACACAGCTCTGCACAGAGGAGGGAGAGGCAGGAAAGAGAATCCCATAATGCACTTTTTTTTGGGGGGGGGAGGAGAGAGGGACAAGGAGGCTTAACTCTGCTTTGGCCATTCGAGAGGAGGCAGCAGTAGGGGACAGTCTTATCTTCACAGCCAATGTGTCACCAGGCTGGGAGGGCAGGTGGGTACTCCAGAATGGACCTCATCTCTTCTAGACACTTTTGGTTAGAAAAAAAAAGCATCTGGAATCAGCCTCCTAAGACTATTTCCTGATTTAAGGAGTTCCTTGGCCAGCACAAAGCTTTAGTCTTCACTTCTAGCACAAAGGAGAACGGTGATAACAAACAGGGCTTCGGTGGGTTTTTGTCCTCCTCAAGTTACATCTCCACACTTCAGCGATAAAGGAGACTTCAAACCCAATCACATTCCTACCCCAACTGTCTGAGTGAAAACCAGGCCTTACAGTCTTCACATCCCAGGTCTAAGGTGATCCTGGCTCCATATATTGCAGGACAGCCTTTCCCAGAGAAGGGTGGCTGTTACACTCAGATCTTCCCCCACTACAGAAGCCACCAAGGTGACTCAGGCATTACCTACAGACACTCCACCTCATCTACCTCATACCCAGGTGACAGAAAGCAACTGTGGCACTGTCAAGAGTGGAAAACACAAGGATCAGACTCTCCTTTTCCACTAGAAAAGAAGGACCATGCTGGGGCAGCTCCTTGCTCCTTCCTTCTCTTTTTGTCAGTATTGTCTGGCTTCTGCTGTTGTTTCACTGCTGTTCAGGGTGGCACTACACCTGCTGTGACTTCTCTTTCCCAGACCACACTTCTTCCACACTGATTTTCTATCTTTCCATTTGCCATCCAGTGTACCCAGACAGAGGGAAAAAGAGGGGGAAAAGAGAGAGTTGGAGGGGAAGAGAGAGAGTCCTCCCCTCAGTTCTACTGGTTTGAACAGATACAATTTCATGAGATACCTGCCAAGAGTCCTGCCCACAACAAACAGTGGCAGTACCACAATATTCCCAGTATCATCACCTCGGTTTAGGTGACCACATATCTGTATTTTCAAAGAAACACTTTTCAAGTAACACCTCTAAGTGTCACAAAAATGTCATCCAAGAGCACATGTATGTTACCAAAAAGAAAGGGGATGGAGTTAATTTTTGAGAGAAACCTGACATTTCCAAGAGCTAATTATTCCTTGTTCCCTGTAGATCATTCACTCTCTGCCCAGGGGCACAGAGGGAACAGCACCAAGGAGTTTCAGGCTTCATCTTTGAGGGCATCTTCGTGGAAGGCTGGGAGACAACACAGCAAGTTTATCTTGTTACTCCACCACTGGTGTCTGTGCAGCATTTTTGATACTCAGAGTCTGTATCACAGAAAGCCCTGGAGCCTGTTGCAATATAATTAATGTGATAGGAAATCTTGTACTGGAGCACAGCCAGGATTTTCATCACACTCAAGCCTCACTCAGTAACCACTGGACTTTCCATTCCTCCCTCAGCCACCCACCTTATTTGTCTTTGCTTCCCAATTCCTCTGAAGCACCTTTTAAACCCTATTGACATGATTGTTAGCTATGGTAGCATGCAGGAGCTAGGAAGGACTCTGTCTGGAGCAAATTCCTTGCCTGCTGGCTCATCTCTAGCCTGAATCAAGGCTCTCTTATCCCTGCATGTGACACCAGCTCATATAGCCTTGAAACCTTGCACTTCCCTATTCCCTTCAGACGTTTTTGTACTTAAAGTGGTTCCTCCTTCTTCACTCCTTTTCCTCCCAAGTCTGGCTTTCCAAACAAAATTCTTCCAGCTTTTCTGAACGGTGAGAAATCTCCCCAGACCCTTCATTCTCCTGGTTATGCTCTGCCCTGCACTCTGAATGTCTCTCTGATAATAAGGTGCACACACTGTATGTTACAGCTGCAGAAAGAAGTGGGATTTATACATGTGGCCTCTCCCAAGTGCAACACACAGGCCTGGATCCTCTCCCAACATCTGCTCCTAGTCTGCACAAAGGGAATGAAAGATGCTGCAAGGTTTGCAGCTTGTGTAAGAAAGATCTCATGAAGAATTGCAATAGCACAGTCCTAACCCTTGGGAAATGGGTATGGACAGCCTCTTGGAATGAGGTGTAGCCTCTACAGGGATGTTTCTTCTTGTAACACAAGCTTTTTCACCCCACTCTTTACTGGTAAATACCAAATAGCATTTGTGTTGCTTCTTACTACATCACAGTGTTGGACAGATGAAAATACCTGTAGCATATAACAGATTTGTAAAGAAGTTTATGCCACATCCATACAATAAACTGAGAGCTGAGTGAAGAAGAGAAGCTGGTGTCTTGGTGTTTGGGGTTACACATTTCCTGAATGAACATTTGAATACTTTCTTACTCTTTTAAAAAATAAGAACTACTATTTTTGCACTATTTATACTTTCTAGTCACCCATGGGTTACACTGAGCCATCACCCCAAGCCAAGGGTGTTGGTTCACTTCATCCAAAATCCTGTCCATAGGAAAATGTCAACAAGGCCTTGTTGGTAGTTTTGGTTTCACCCAGCTCTGAAGGGACCCACAGCTTTGTCCTCATGGGATTTCAATGCTTCAGACACTCTCTCCAGGTTGTTGGAGCAGTATCTCTGGTTGGACCTGCATGAACAGTCCAAGCAAAAACCTCACAAACAGTAAATTTGAGATGTCTGAGGTGCACTGGAATTCCTGGGTGGGAAGACAGCAATCCTCACCTCCAACACGACCGTGCAGGAGCAAACCCAAGGTCAGCAGGACTTTGTTCATAAATATTACTGATCTTTAAAGCAACCATTTCTCAGCCAACCTTCAGGTCAGGCATTTCACCTGTCGTGGAAAACACTGATCAAAAAAGGTGTTTCTGTCTTGAGTGGAGAAGAGCTGAGTTGTTGTCTTATTCTGCCACCACCTCTTTTTTAGACTCAGGGCAAGTTATTCCATTTCCAGGCCTCAGCTCCCCACCCGCAAAAGGGACACAGCAGGTACCAACCTCCTTCTCCCCCTCTGCCCATCCACTGTGTTGTTAATTCAAGCATCTCACAGGCTGAACTAGCTCAGACCCAGTGCAATGACTTCAGCTGGAGCCTTAGAGGAGGGCCAAATTATAAATAGTAAAGAGAGGAGCTGTTTGTCCCAACAAATTGAAAACAAAAGATGAGATTTGGATGTGATTTGGATGAATACATTATAACTCTCACCCTCCATGCCATGACTTTGGGGGAGCTGTGCAGCACATGCACAGCACAGCTGGCTTTGGGGATGGGAAGCTTGGCCCTGAGAGGAGCAGCTTTGCAGGGAATCTTAGCAGCAGGATCTCACTGGTTGTTACAAGCTGTGATCTCCTCTCAGGCTATTATTTTATTAAGGAATAGCACATCTCTTAGCAATCCCCCTTCCTGTTCTCCTCCCGTGACTTTCCTTCTTGAGCTCCCAGGGCTGTTTAATGAGGCGAAGCTTTCAAAGGAGCAGAAGCAAGGCCAGATGGCCCAGCCAAAGGGGGCTAGAAAAGGAGAAAATTTGGGATGCATATGTGTCCCCCTGAAACAGGTCTAACTGTGGATGTTGAGGTGCACGGTCTGAGGCAAGGCCAGGGGTCTGGGCTGCTCTCTGACACAGACCTGGCCCATCACAGCCACCACAGACACTTATCCCTTCCACTGGTCTTTTCAAGCCACACAACACTGTCATTGTTCAGATGGCAACTTCACAGCGAAGGCGACCATCACATCCCTCAGCTGGAACTGGCTGCAGTTCAGGTTTCAAAGCCCAGAGCAAGGGTTTTTTTTTTCCCGCTGCAGCTTTTCTTCTGGGAGCGGGCTGACAAGCTGAATGGCTCACCCTCCCATGGGCCAGGCCCTAATAAAATCACCAGTCACCCAGGAGCTTCTCCAGAGCAGCCAAAGGTACTGCAAGGGCAGGCAGAGCAGATGCCCTGCAAATACCAGAAATCATGTGGTGTTTACCAGGACTCTCAGCCCTGTTCCTGCCACTCGGCTGGACCAGCTCCAGGCGCTCAGGGTTCACACTGGACTGACTCCAGATTAAATGACAATGTAATAATTTATGTGTGTCTCCATGCTTTGGTTTTGAACCCTACAATTAAAAGGATACAGGGACACAGTAATTTCCCTGTGAATCAGACCAGTGGGCCCGTTACATCACGCTGCTGAGGGGAAGGTTGACAACACACTCCTCTCCACTCTGGTATTCGGGAAGTTGTTGCTTTAAGAAGGATGACAGAGAAAACCTGAACAGTCAGGAGGAAAGAAGAAGCAAACAGGGAGCTCCTTCTGCAGTCCTACTACTAAAATATTTGCACGGGTCGGCCTCTGAGTGTAACAGCACTGGTGGGATGAGGGAAAGAATGGATGTTCCATTTGAAACACGATTTCTTACTTTGATTAATTACTCATGTTTTGCTTTGGAAAAGGACGCCCAAAATCTCAATATTCCCTCCACGATTTCATTCTGGACCCACTGAAATACACTGGAAATGTGTTATACACAGTGTGACTAGAAAAAGAAGCAACAAATCATTGGAAAAGAAAAAGAACACCTAAATAAAACCTATGGCTTTAACCCAGTCAGGGCCTTCTCTCTAATACTCCTCTGAAAACAAAAAAAAAAGAAAATAATTAAATCATTGCGATTTCCTCAACCATTTCCAACAGGAAATGGCATTTTTCAATAGCAACCAGACTATCAAAGTGTTTCCACATACAACATTCCACATACAACAGTTCCTAGAGAGTATCTATGTGAGCTGTGATAATTACGACAAGATTTTTTTAAACCAAATTTGTTGCCGTGAGGGAATTCAGTGCTTGGACATGGATGATAAAGCCATGTGATTCCTACCACTCTGTTTTCACCTTCAGCTTTCAAGATGTTGGCTAAGGACAATTCTTATTTTATTGTCAGCCAAGGACTGAGCTTATTACAGAGGAAACATATGTATCAACAGCATCTGTGGTGAAATTGTACTTTTATTCTGTCTAGTTTAGCTGTTTTCTCTTAGAAAGTCATTACAGGAAAGCAAATGTATCTTTAGTTCACCAGCAAGAAGATGACAAAACATTAAGGATATTTATCTTGTCTAGATGCCATTTAAACCTCTATAAATGTGACCAGAAATTATTCTTACCAGCTCAGGGGAATCCTTTTTTGGGAAGGTTTTCAGCACTAACAGCTTTTGCCTACATGAAAAATGCTGTGCAGAAGTTCTTTCTCAAGGCACCACGATAATCCAGCTGCCAGTGCCAACCCCTCTGAGGAATCTGAGAAGGGAAGGAACAAACATGTAAGTGTTTGTGCTGGATGGTGAGCCCTGGGACAGCCGGGAAAGCAGTGCTGTGCCTCTCCCACAGCTATTCCCCACCAGTGACAAGCTATTCCTGGCCTCCAGCAGCAGTGAATTGCTTCCTCCCTCCTGGCCCTGCAGTGGCTCAGCTCTTGGCCAGAACACAGAGGTGTGAGGCCACTTTCTGTCTCTCCTCACCCTTTTCCCACCCAGAAGCTCCCTGGGAGCATTCCCACCTGCCCCAGACACAAGGCTGAGATAATCCTTGTAGGAGTACACTCCTTATTCCAACTCCCTGCAGTGGGTGCTTTGCTGGACTCAGGCTGGTTGGAGCACAGGGAGATATTCCCACCTATAATTCCCACCTCCTCCAATACATTAATTTTTACGTTTTCCCAGTCCTTTCAAGCCTCTTCAAACATTCAGGCTTTGGTCCTGTTTATGGGTTGGCTGAGGCACTGCCAGGTGTTCACCTGGCTCAGCTCAGCTGGCCTGCTCCATGAGTTCCCTTGGCACAGCATCCAGTGGAATGACACGCTCCTCTGCCGCCTGGAAATGGCTTTCATACCTGACCGGGGGTTAGAAAGGTCCTTATCTCCACACTTCAAAGAGCCTCCTCCCACTTGACAGCTCGGTGTCTCCCCCCTGGACGACGTGGAAATCTTATTCTCAACAGTTTTTAAGCCTTTTGATCTTCATAAAAGCCGGGTCACAGAACATCCTATCCCGGCTGTCCTGAGGAATGCCATAAACCCGGAGCCATTGCCACATCGGGCCCCAGGATCTCTAATCTCACAGGATTTATGAGCTCACATTTTCTTTGAAGGGGCACAGCCCACTTTAAAATCACAGCTATCATTACACATGCCTGCGATTTACATCAATAAAGGAGGAATAAAACCCATAATCTACTAATTTTTCTCCCACCAGTCCAAGTTTTTAGTCATTTGCATTTATGCAGATGAGGGAATTTCCAGCCAGCTCCACTCTCTGGGCAGTGCTGCACATGCCAGTACCACAAACATTATATTGCAAACATTGTGGGGGAGGAATTTAATCTAAATACAGATAGTGCCTAATCCAGTGTCTTTAAAATAAATGCCTGGATCCATTTCTTTGAGTAACATTTTGTAAGGCTGTTAAAATGCAGGGCATGAGCTTATGGATGATGTAAGAAACTGATATTAAGAAAATTCTTACATTCACGAAATGCAGAAGATCAAAAGCAGAACGAGAAGGATTTATTTCTACACACTATTACTGCATCTTCTTTTATCTGTCTCTGTGTCAGTATTTCTGAAGGTGCTTGTCATCACCTTGTTATCTCGGGATCTGATCTCCATCCAGAGCACTGAACCCACCGAGGGCCCTCCCAGCTTCCCCAGTGACATTCAGAGCCAACATCAGCCCTGGACTGATCCCAGCCTTGCCAGGTCTGGCCTCAGCACCAGGCACATTATCAGAGCTATCTCCAAACTTATCTGTCTGCCTTTCCTAAAGTCAGCCAAGACACAGACAAAAAGGTAACATCTCCTAAAGTCAAGACATTCCTGAGCTGAAGAATTCACGTGGCACATCGGAGGAATGTGCCACAGATATAAAATCAGGGTTGCAAAATCTCTAACAAGCAACGGGTCTGTCACCAAGGCAGTATTTCTACTAATCCTAGAAGAACTAAAAAATATGCTTTTTCTTTCCCAGCTAGCATTGTATTCCAGCATAGACAGAATAAAGTCAAAAATTGTTCATGCAGCTCTATTTTGAGATGTGGGAAAGCAAGCAAATATCCCTCCTTTTCTGGCTCTGCCACCCAGGCAAGATGTGAAATACTTGTCTGTGAGAAGAGGAAGATGAAGCTATGCCTCCCTGATTCCCCAAAGGAACAGGGAATTATGAAAACTCGTGGCATTTTTACTATTTAAGTCAAGCACGACGCAGATCTTCCTTTTACAAACTCTGTCAGGGAGCGAGTTCCCTCCTTCCCACTTGATCAATACTTGCATAGAGACAGAAGGGTTGACTGAATTTGTGATGATGCTTCACATTTCATGGAGTATTCCCCTTCCCTCATCCACAAAGTGACAACGAGCCAGCACATCCCAAGTCACAGGGCAAAAGATCTATTGGAATCACTTTGCTTCACAAAATATGGGAGAAATATTTCCAGTGTCATTAAATTTCTCATTTGTCCAGCGCATTTGTCCGGATCGTAAAATCACATCAGGGAAAACAACAGCAAATCAACACAAAAATCAAACAGGAAGGGAATAAGGAAAGACTGACAAAATTAACACTACCTAAGAATTAAGACTACCCAAGATGCCAAGTCTGACAGGTTCCTTTTCTTTCCCTTTGGAGGGTGGGTTAAGGCAAGGAAGGAAATTTTATACACGGCGCAAAGACAGACGGGGAAGGGAAATAAAAAAAAAACAACCAAAGGGCAGAGAAAAAAAAAATATCACAGGGCCTAGGGGATGGCGACAGAAAAGAAACATAAAAAGGGTATTCCCTCCCCAGTTGTCAGAGACACGAAGGCACCTGGTACAACCTTCATCGATGAAGGCTCAGATCCGTGTCATCAGGAGACAGCTCCCCGGGTTGGAGCCCTGATTTATGGCTTTCAGATTGCCAGCTGTGACATAATTCACTGGGCAGCAAGACTGAGGTCAATACACGTTTAAGTAAAAAGGTTTTTCGTAAGCCTGTGGGGTCAATCAGGAAAAGCTGCCCTTACTGGAGGGGAGACGGGGAGAACGGATGGGCTGCCAGGGGGAGGAGAAGGGACAAAGTCAATTCCCGTTAAGTAACTAAGACCATTTTATCGCTAAACAGCAGTTTAGAAACAAAGCACATCCTGGAGTGTGGGAGCCAAAGGATTTATCACTGTACCAAGTTCTCCTGGCTCTTCTTCCCCATTACCCTCCAAGCAACTTCCTCCCAAATTCACTGAGAGAATTGGGATTGTTCAGCCTGGAGAAGAGAAGGCTCTGGGGAGACCTTGGAGCCCCTTCCAGAGCCTAAAAGGGCTCCAGGAGAGCTGGGAAGGGGCTTTGGACAAGGGCCTGGACTGATAGGACAAGGGGGAATGGCCAAAGGGGGAGGGCAGGGTTAGATGGGACATTGGGAAGAAATTCCTGGCTGTGAGGGTGGGGAGGCCCTGGCACAGGTTGCCCAGAGAAGCTGTGGCTGCCCCTGGATCCCTGGAAGTGTCCAAGGCCAGACTGGACAGGGCTTGGAGCAACCTGGGCTGGTGGAAGGTGTCCCTGCCCATGGCAGGGGGTGGGACTGGATGAACTTTAAGGTCCCTTCCAACCCAACCCATTCTGTGATTCCATGATTCAAATCCTTCTTTCAGAGACAGAAGATACACGATTTGAAAAGACTCTTAAACCACCTGGAGAGAGTTCAGTCCAAGCAATCTAAAGACTCTGTGTTCAAGGAAAGCAAGAGACTGGCCCTGCCCATGCCCCATCATGGCTTCAGCACCTGGTCTAACTCAAAAGGTAAGACCTTCCAGAAACTGAAGTTCCCAGTTTGATTTGCACCTACCTTGTGGCTGCTGTGATGTCATTTACTGTAGGACAAAACACACACTTACTAACCATCTGTATATTCATATTAAGACTCCTTGGGGAATGTCCTAGGGGAAAAAAAATGGCATTTAACTCAACTGACACAGACAAGCTGGTGTCCAGTCCCTGAAGGCCCTTAACACCCCCCAGTGCAGACAGGATTAATGAAATATTCCCCAGCAAAGTCTAAAACCTGCAGTGCATGTTTCTGACCTGAGCAGGTCCATATGTAAGAGAAGACAACTAGTCTCTGTGATCAGTCCCTAACTCCTCAGAAAACTGGCTCTAGCAGCTCGACTTCAAGATGCCAAAATGAGATCTCAATTATTAAAGCCAGACTTAGAGGAGACTGAACTGGAGCCTCTCCTCTTCTGCCTGCACCATCCCAGAGCAG
The DNA here is from genome assembly GCF_003945595.2 of Pipra filicauda. Classification (NCBI taxonomy): domain Eukaryota; kingdom Metazoa; phylum Chordata; class Aves; order Passeriformes; family Pipridae; genus Pipra; species Pipra filicauda. Next base: position 595,059 of record NW_024104405.1, read on the forward strand.
CTGAACCCTTTACTTAACCTGAAAAACTTCCACAGAAATGGGGCATGGAATACAGAGGGATACAGAAGATGTCTTGTTTTAAGCAAGGAGGGTGGGAGTGGCTGCCAAGGGTGAGTAGGTAGTTTGGACAGCTTCTCCTCCTTGTCTGGAAAAACCAACGGTGAGGAGAGTGAGGAGACCAAGATAACCCAGCTCCAACAGTTCATGGCATGACTACAAGAAAACACTTACTGAGAAAGGAGGTATGGAAATCCATCTTCTTGTAGGCTGCCTACAGAAAGGCCTGGCAGCTGGAACCAGGCTCTTGGTAAGGTCTAGCTGGTTTGACAGTAAAGCTGCTCTCCAGCCAAGCAGGCCTGGAAAGCTGAGTTACTCACCAGGATTGGACCAGGGCTGTTCCACGGAGCGTGGATGGGGCCATCCAGCCCAGCTTGGTTTGGCACAAGAAGGTGGCTGCACAAACAGAGGTCAGAGTGAGATCCAAAACCGAGCCCGTTGCTGCCGCCAGGGAAGATGACACGACTCCAAAGAGGAAGGCCACCACAGGCAGGGTTAACAGATTTAACTTGGCTTTCTAGGCCCAGGGCATCACTGCTGGCCGTGCTGGTGCACCCAAAGAAGGCACTAAAGGGGAAGTCCAGGTTTTACCCACGAGCACAAAAGTGCATTATGACTTTCCAGTCCTAACACAAGCCCCCCGACTCACCACACAAGCTGGTTACTGCTCATCCTGTTTCAAATTTACTTTCCCCCCAGCAAACCTCCCCAGTGTTGCATTAACTTCTTTTCTTTCTTGGGCTGCTTGAATCCATCTCTTTACAGCACAGAACTGACCTTTTTTTCCATACTTTGAGGGTTGTCTGCTGTGTGCAGGACTTTGGAGCCTCCTCCAGAATTTCCCTTGGTGCCTACAGTCCTGGAGGCCTCTACAGATGTTTCCTGAGGTGCTTCCATTTCTGCTCCAGATAGCTGGGTCATTTCTGTAACAGATCAGTGCAGAAGCAACACTTTTATAAAACCATTCAGCACATTAAAGAAAAATATCATCCATTTCAGACCTAAGTTCTCTTGAGAAACAGGAATGGGTTGTCGGCTCAGCCTCTGCTTTGAATAACTGAAATGTAAAGTAGCATATGGGGGTTACAAACATTTCAGCGTGGGACTCTGGAATCCAGCTCTTGTAAATCCAGGATTGGAGATGAGATGCAGCTACCAGCTCTGGGCTGGGCACTGCCTTCACAGAGCATTTAGGCCAGACTTGAGCAGCTCAGCTGCAAGGTGCACACAGGCTTCAAGTGTTTTCCTCATTATTATTGCAGAGGCCGTAAGTGGCAAAGGCAGCTCATGTTTTCTCCTGGTTTCTAACTTGCGGGAAAGCTCGTTATCAGCGGGGCATCCTTGAAACAGCAACCAAGAGCATTAACTTTTAATATTTAATGTATTCCTTGGGCTCTGGGAGAGCAATGTGAGAAATATCCCGTAAAAATCTATTAGTGTTAATAAAATACCACCCAACAGGTTGTCCATTATCAGCAATTAAAGTTTTCAAAGCAGGTCAGATAACTCCCCGGAATGATTTGTGTGGCCTTTACATCCGCTCTTCCCCTTCTTCCATTTTTTTTTTTTCCTTTATTAAACTTTCTCAACTCTTTTCCCCCCCCCTCCCTCCCACAGCCCAGTCTGAGCCCTAACCAGTGAATTATAGCACTAATGAGGTGTTTATACTCTCTGCCCATCAATCACAGATGTGTGTGAGTGAAAGCGCCAGCCGATAGTCGGGAAGTGCTGCAGCCTTTGCTGCAGCCAAAGGAATATTAGACTGTAGTTAGATAAATCCCCTGCTCTTTCCCTTTGTTGCTCTTAGCCCCAGGGCAGGAGCAAACACACTCCATCTGATTTTCTACCTGGCATCAAAATGGGGACATCCTTGTAGCTCATGTGTGTAACCTCTGTCCTCTCATTTGTCTCACTTCACCCCTTAACCACAGCAATGCGTCCCTGGAATGTGATATCCCTAACAACCAAAGGAGCAGCTAATACAGGGTGCCATCAAACAAGGCAAGAGCTGCCCCCAGTCCTCCTATTTCAATGCTTTTCTCAGCTTTTCCTTGTCTGTGAGCTCCCAGAACACAGACCACACGGATGGGGGCAGCCTGAAGGACCAGCCCCATGAGATCATAATTAGAAATTAGTTAATTTATACTTGTTTCATGGCTTAAAACAAAACAAAACCAAGACTTGGATTTTTAGCAGTGAGGCTTTGGCTTTCTCCCTGCTAATGAATTCATCTTAAAAGAAAATCAAAATGAACTCCAAATGAATAAACACCCATGTTTATGGAGACCTCAAAGAGCTTTACACCTACACAAACCCGGTCATTAAATGAGGTCTCTGTGGTCTCCATTTAGCATAAACTGGGAGAGAGTGGGGTAAATTCAGGTGTGATGCTCACAAAGAACTCCTCGGGGCACGTTTCCTGCAGCCTCACAGTTCCTGGGAAAAAGACAAGAGCTCCTGGCTGGTGACCCCAGCAGCACTGACAGCAGTGGGAAATCTCCTGGGAGATCTTTAAGAAAGGGAGTTAGAAGCAAGGACAAGGAGCTGAGGGGAGTCAGCCACGGCTGGAGAGCCTAAAATCCTCTTCCAAAGCAGCTGTTTTTCTGCTTTGAGAGCAGGATCGTTGCCAACTGGAGCACCCCAGATGTGTCCAAGGCCGACTGTGCACCACTGGCAGGCTCCTGCCCGAGGGGCTCTGGTTTTACCCTTACCTCAGCATATAGTGGGGTGGAGCAGGCAGCTTTTCCTCATCCTATTGAACCATTAGTGTGTGGGGCTTCTGTATTATTCTTAAAGAAAATTGTGTTTTTACTTGAATGTGGTTGATCTCTGCGGTGCTTTTTGGAGCAGCATCCCCACTCCCCTTGGCTGTTTCAAAAATTGTGACCACCCCTCCCATCTTCCCCCCATTCCCACCTTATTTATGTCCTCTGCTCCTCACAGGATCCTGTTCTAACTGTTTCTCATCTCTGGTTCATGCTCTGTTCCTGTAAATAAAGCTCTCCCTGTGTTCTGCTCCCTCCCCACATGCCCAGATGCCCACCAAAGGCAGCTCTCTCCCTTTAGGCTGATCACCCACTGCCACATTGCCCTTGGCAAAATTTCGCTTCCTTTGGGACAGGAGATTCCTTGTCTTTCCCCAGGTTCATGCCTAGGGCAGAGATTTTTAACTCTTATATATCTGTACTCCCCTACCAGACTGGTGAGGAAGCTACAGGTCCTTGTGCAGCCCATTCCCACCAGCTGACAAAATTCACATTCTCCTCAAACACTGCTCATGAACCCCTTCACACTTATCCGTGGATCCCCTCAGCCTGATGGTAGAAGAACCTGATGACATTTTCCAGTGGAAATAAAAGCCTTTTGTCAGCCCAGCTACTGGGTCAGGTCCTGATGGGAACCTGCCACAGACTCTGGAGGGACAGATGGGGACAGTTCACCCTCTGGCAACATCGATAAGGGGCAAAGACAACATCACCCTGTGGCCACACTGCTTTGGGAACTCAGGCAAACACATCTGAAGGTTGCTCGGGGTGCCTTGTCCTCCCACTCTGTCTGCTGGGGAGAGATTTGAATGTCTTGGTAGGAGGAGGGATGAGAAGGGGAGAGAGGGAGACAAACAGGCACTGGGTTTGTGGTGAGCGGCGGGGAGGGGGGACTTGGCAGCTCTTCATAGCAGAGCAGGAAGCCTTAATACTTGGAGCCAGTTGAGTAACCTCACTGGTGACCTCCCATTGCAGGCACCAGTGCTCTCACACAGGGGAAAAACAGAGGGACAGAAAGAAACAGAAGCTGAGAGAAGATGGCACAAACAATCCCCACAACACAGGGATGAAGGGACACCGTGCTCCATGATATCCATGAACACGGGAGGAGCACTAGGAGGGGAGAGCAGACTCACTGCCCTGATGCATCTCATAGACTCTGTGCCTGTTCTGAGGGGTTATGTTTCTATTTAAGCACCAAAACAAGTGGCTGGGTTTTCTCAAGAATTTGGCATGTTGGGAAAATGTGGCTTTGAGTGTCCCTAGGGCGATCTGTAAATCAGGGGGTAGGTGTGCTGTGCTGTCTCAGGCCTGAATCATTCCCACTGGTGACAGACCCCTACAGCTCCCTGACTCACATCCCCAGGATTCCTCCCTACGGAAACCAGAGCGTGGGAGGGGAGGACACAGAAATGGTGCAGAGCCACATCTCACAGCTGGGAAGAGAGGAGATGGTCCTTGACACGAGAGTTGGGAAACACTGAATATCCCACAGTTCAGCTAAAGCCCCAGGGAGCTGCTGGCTGAGAAGTTCCCTAAGAACTCAAGTTCTTATAGATCTCATCCTCTTCTGATACCCCAGGCAACCACAGGACAGGGATGCCCTACTTCACCATGGCCATGAACGAGGTAATCTCTGTGCAGACACCTCCTGTGTTCTTTTTGTTGCCAGAACTGAGGACTCAAAATCCCATTTGCCACCGAAATACTTTAAATCTCTCTTGTACCCCCTTCGTCCTGTGCACAAATTAGTATTTACTGTTAAATTTATACCTTAGCAGAGCTTAACAGATAATTTCCTTCCATCACAGAAACTTCCTCTGAGGAGGAATAAAGCGACCTCTTAACAACACAACAACTTCTAGAGAGAAAAGATATACATCTGGTGATGCCCATGAATGTTCTGAGACCATTTGGGCAAGCACATGTGAGAGGGACAGCCCAAAGCTCCTCTGGTGAATCTCACTGTCCCCAGCTGCCACCCCACCTTGCAGCAGGGTCAGCAGAGCAGAATGTGCCTCCATGGACACCACAGAGCCTGGGGGAGAGGGGGAGAGCGTGGGCAGCACAGTGGTTTATGGGTAGGAATTCCTTGTTTAGGACAGTGCTGGGAGTCAGCTGAAAATCATTAAGTTTGGCCACTTGAGTGCTTTGGAAATCCGTGTCCCAGCCACGAGTCTGAGGCAGCCCCGCTGCAGGATGAGTCATGTGGGGAACACGCCAGGGCCACGCACGGATGGACCCACACACCAGAACCAGCTGGGTAAGGTGCAAAACAAAGCAAACCCCTAATTAAGGACACCCTTAAATGTGACACCGGCACTGTTACATTGCACATCGTTTCTCCTTGCACTGTGGCCAGGATGGCAAAACATGCACCCTCCAAAGTCAACAAAGGCTTCCTGGACAATGCCCAAGATTCCGTGTGCTGGGCTGGCTCCAGCAGTGTGAGGCAGGAAGGACCAGATCACAGCCAAAGGTTGTGTTGCCACAAGAGTGGATAAGCATGGAGCCAGCCTGAGCAAGCTGAGGGAAAGGCATTGATCCTACCCTGCCAATACAGCCACTATGAGACCCACTGGATTTCCTCTGCCTGCAGGATTATATGGAAATAAGAGCCAGAATGGGAGCAGGGAGAAGAGAATGAGGAGGAAATCACACCCCATAATTTTAAGCCTCTAAAAGGTAGGGGTTCAGTCCAAACTAATTGCTTAAGTTCACTTTATATTCAATGAGAAAGAAACTGCTTGCCAGAATGGAATTTCTCTCAAATTAGGTGGGATATGTGTTCCTCCTTACTGTTCTCTGTTATCAAGAAGAGAAACCTGGACAATTAGTTTAGTCTGGATACTTTGCTTAAGAAGACTAAAATTAGGTGAGATGAATCCTACCCTAAATGTCCTATCCAGGTGAGTGTGACTCGTGTGGGACAGAGCCAGGAGTTCAGCTTTGCTCCCTTATGCCCTGACACATCATCTGCTGTTTTCACCACCTTTCCTCCCGTTGATCATCACCCAACTCCTTGAGATATCAAAGCAATTCCTGCCATGAGGATGCCAGAAAGTGGCAAATTCTAACTTGCAGGAATAAAGGCAGGAATTTGGGGAACACAGTGGTTGGCATCATAGTTAGTTCAAACATCTCATGCCATTTGTATGGACAATTTCTCTTTAAACTGCCTGTTTGTCCTGTTTCTAAACTGGATGAATTAGTGGGCCCTGGCCTTTCTCCCAGAGTAGCTGAGCTTTCTCCCAGCTTCCTCTCATAATGGAAATCCTTCTTTCCCTCACCTTCCCTTGCTCTCTGCTCGCCCAGCACACAGAGCCCCGCGTTGAGCCGAGCTCAGCCATTCTGTGATGGAAAACGAAGGCAGCTGCCAACACACAGGGCTGCCTTCAGTCCCCGAGTGCAAAGGAGGTGCAATTCACCCCCTCCGTGCCAGGTTACACCAACTCTGCTATCCATGACATCCCTGGCCCTGCTCAACAGCTCCAAGCAAACTGCACAGACTTGCGCTGATACAATTAGCCCGCCTCAGTCCTGGAAAAGGAGAGCCCCTGAAAAACCACGCTGAATCCTGCCTCTTCCAAATCCTCACAGCTTCTCTCTTTTCCTCCTTCCTTCCTTTTTATTCCTGTAATTATTTCTCCCCCTTCTTTTTTCCCCCTCCCACCCTCTTCCCCCCATTAATGGGGGGAAAAACACAAGAGAGAAAACGTGGGCAGCCAAAAGCTCATTAACATACTTGACCTTTCCGAGGAAAATTAATTCCAAATTCGCACATACCGGCTGTGTTGCTCGGTTTTGTCAAAACGGTGGCATCATTAGAGAGGAGACGAGATGGCTCAAGGGGACGGGGTGTCTGCCACCTCGATGGAACTTGCACCGAGTTACTGAGTGCTGGCACAAATAAAGCAATGACATGGGCCATTCTGTCAGCTTTTCACATGAAATTAATCTTCGTTTCGTTGGCTGTGTAAATTTTTATCACCACGGAGTGGGGGGTGATGAATATACCGAAGCATCCTGACAGCTATGGCCTGAAAACTCGAGATTGTCTCAGCATCTCAGCCATGGTGCTGGAGTGGAGCCCCTTCCCCGTGCGTGTGCACACGGGTGGGTGTGCTCCTGGGAGCCACTCCTGACACTCTCCCCCAACACCCATGTGCTGTGGCCTGGGAAATGCTTGAGGTTTGGATTTCCTGGCTCCAGGGCGATGGCAAACAAATTACTGCTTCTCTTTCGCTCCCCCCCTCCAGCCCCAGCCCAAAAGCCGGTTTGGATCCCGGCATGCTTTGCCGGGGCTGGCAGGATTTCCTGGCTGATGAGCAAAAAAAGAGCAGCTCTGCTTTCTCCTGTGGCTCTGGAGCTCGTTGTTGCTGCTGTTTTTGAGGTGTGTGTCATGTTGCAGTCCAGGTAGGGACGTGACATTGTTTGCTGCTAGCAAGGATGTGAGAATAACACACAGCACATGCACCTCCTGCCCCAGACAGCTCCGACACAAACACCCTCGTGTTCATCAGCAGCTGCACCGACACAGACGTGTGACCAGGCTCTGCTCTCCCACATATTCACCCCTGCCAAGAGCAGGATAACCCACCCTACACCCAGATCCACACACACAGACAGCAACCTGGGAACCTGCAGGGTCACAGATTTTCACTTTGTGCTCTGTATCTGAGACAAAGGAGAGATTTAACCCTATAGTCCCTGCAGAGAAGCAACACAAATTACATAGAATCACAGAGTGGTTTGGGTTAAACCTCATCTCGCTCCAGCTCCCCTGCCAGAGGCAGGGATACCTTCCACTGGAGAAGAATTTCATACAGAAACTTGTCTCCCAAGCATTCTGGCTGCTACTGGCCAGACCCAAATCCTCAGGGACTGGCTGGGCAGAGTGACCAGGCCCCTGGCCATTATCACACATGTGGCACTTGGCATCACTCGCTAGTCAAGGGCATCGACTGCTCTTTTCAGAGCAATAGAGAGCTCAGCCAAACCCAGTCACCCCCCTGCACTCAAACTGTCACTCAGAGGCAACATGCTCATGGAATTGTGTTGCTTATACTTTTGGCTTCAGTGGGAAAATCTGGATTTGGCCCCCGAATGTAAAAGCATGTGTCACTTCCTGAATTGGCCAGGGCTTGTTCTGTCCTAAAATGCACCCGTGTGACGGTCTGGAGGAACTGTGCAAAATGACAGAGGCACATCCTGACACAGGTGAACACAGCCTGCAACCCTGCCCATGAACATGGACAGCATTTTCAGCCCAGAGAAGACAAGGCTCTGGGAAGACCTTATAGCAGCCTTCCAGTACCTAAAGGGGGCCTACAAGAAGGTTGGAGAGAGACTTTTTACAAGGGGTTGGAATGACTGGACAAAGGGGAAAGGCTTCCTGCTGCCAGAGGGCAGGGTTAGATGGGATACTGGGAGGGAATTCTTCCCTGTGAGGGTGGGGAGGCCCTGGCACAGGTTGCCCAGAGAAGCTGTGGCTGCCCCTGGATTCCTGGAAGTGTCCAAGGCCAGGTTGGACGGGGCTTGGAGCAACCTGGGCTAGTGGGAGGTGTCCCTGCCCATGGCAGGGGGTGGAACTGGATGAACTTTAAGGTCCCTTCCAACTCAACACAGTCTGTGATTCTATGAACATCTCCCTGGCACTGCCTGAGTGGAAGGATGTCCACACCAAACAAGAAATCCCTCCTCACACGTGCATGATGTCCTCAGACACTGCCCACTGAGGGTGCACACGGGAACATGAACAGAGAGGGGTGTTCACATTTGTGTGAATTTAAAGATAGTTCACAAATAATTGTTACTGAAGTCTTACAAGTAAGCATCTTTGGAAATATATAATAGATCTCAACTGCTCTTTTCTATTAATATATTATCAGCCTTAAGTCATTCCAGCAAATACTGGTCTTGAGCAAACCCAAAATCAGTCTCCCTGACTCTGAGCCTTAGGTAGGTAAAACAGGTGTATATAAATACAAATCCACAGCTGTCCATGACTGAAAGCATTCCCAGGTCACCATTCCATGATCTGCTGGTTAACCACCAGTACAACACGTACTTCTACACACTGGTGGTCCCTGCACTGCACTGAATAAAACACTCAAAGCCATTTCAGGCTGCTGTGCTTACCTCATCCATGGCTGTGCTTCCTGCTTTTTGGGGACAGATGAGAGTCTTTGGCCTTCAGCTCCTTCAGCAGTGGAGAGTTCCTGGATAAAGTCATCTTCTCACCAGCAGGCTGGTTCACGGCAAAGAAAAAGAAATAAATCACAAAAATGTGGTGAAGATAAGAACTACAATGAGAAAGAAACACCTCCCCAAAAACTACACCCTGATCCAGATTTTCTCCTGGTTCGAAACCGAGCTGACTGTGACAGTCACAAGGTCACATCACTTAATGCCCACCTGGCAGGTGTTTGGATTGCACCACAGTTCCTGTTACATGAAATCAGCCTCACAAACAGAACACAGCCTGGCGCTGGGGGAATTTTTTAGCCTCCTATTTTAGTCACCACAATACTGGATTAGCCAGATTTGGGTTATCCAAAAGCATTTGCAAAATTTAGCAAATACTTTTCACTGCAAAAAAATGGGAAAAGGCTGGAAAAAGTGAAAGATTCCTTTAGATTCTTTTTCTCAAAACGAAACCCTGAAGTTGTATTTCCATTTTTCCCATTCACCTGAAGGACTCTGCTCAGGATTCCCTTCTGCTTTATGTTGGAAAGTGTATGAACAGGGGATCTCCCAACTGGGGTCTGAAAACAAGCTGAAAAAAAATACCCTTCCCCTTCAGCACATGCCTCACAAGGTAACAGGTAGGTAGGAGCCTCTAGGGAGTCTGAGGTTCTTCCCCAAATTAACTACTTCAAGATTTTAAACCTGTGATTTGGGCAGTTATGGTTGTGACCAGTGTGGACACTGGATAGTAGGAAAGGAGGATTTCAAATGGCTGAATCCCTCCAAATACAGGAAAGGGAAAATGTTCAGTGGATCTCCAAGGCCAAAAAAGAAAAGAGCAAAAATGGTCACATCATAGAAATAAAACATGCAGGAGATCTGGTAGGTCATCCTGTTCTCCCAAAGCTGGATCAGCTGCTGTGATCTCCTGGAGAGGGTCCTGGAACTGTTTGAGGTCTCAGATCCATTAAATCTGAGCCCAGACAGGTAAGAAGCAAAGCTCGGCGTTTGGATTTTGTATTGAGTATTTTGTTATCCCTTCAATTCCAGCCAAGAGCACTTGGACAACCAGCTCACCTGGCAGCAAGGAAAACTCACAGCACACTCACCTGTGCCAACAGGTCGAGGGAAACTGTTATCCCTCTGTGAGCTGTTAGATCCCATCTGGTGTATTCCCAGTTGTGAGCTCCCAAGTACCAGGAAGATGCTGATAAACCTGAACAAATGCAACAGGGAGCCACCAAGAAGACAGTCAAGGGGCTGGATTTATGGAGATAAGCTGAGAGAAGGGAGTTTGTCCACCCTGTTCAAGTTTTAGGGGCAGTTAATTGTAGCCTTCTTGATCACATGGCATGTATAGGGAGACAGACCCAGGCTCTTTGTTCAGGTGTGTGGCAGGGGGGGTCAGAGACACATTAAAGGTCAAAAAAAGGAGAAACATTGAAGGAGTGAAGGTTCTGCCTCAGTCTAAGGAAAAAAAAAAAAGGGTTATCACATCTCTGCCTCAGGAGGTTTTAAACATCTGACTGGACAGAGCCCTGAGCAACCTTTTCTGAACTCAGTGTGAGCCTCCTTGGAACAGTGGTTGGATTAAACCTCAAGAGGTCCCTTCAGGCTCAGTTTGCTCATCTCTCCCTCCAAATTCTGCAACACCTCTGCAGGCTGTGTAGATGCACCTATATCTGTGCATGCAGGAGAGGGGTGCACGTGCTCTGGGGCACTGATGCACCTGCACGAAGAGCAGGTTGGGGGCTGCAGGGGGTGACGATCACGCGCTCAGAGAATTTCCGCCTGTGCAAGGACAACGGGGAAGGTATTTGTGCCTCTGTAAGCAAGTGTTTGTGTCTGTGCTCACACATCAGGGAAACTGCTGCATGAGGGAACGTGTGTCTGCCCACGCACGTGAGCTCAGGAGAGGGAGAGGCTGTTTCCAGCTGCGTGGAGTCCACAGAGGAGATCTCCCAGGAAAGCTGCGCTAACAATCCTTCTCCCTCTTGCCAGCCCTTTGTGGCTTGTTGAAGTAATGTAGTTTCTGAGGGGGGAAGTCTTATATCTTGAGACAAACCACATACCTCCAGGGTGTGCATCCAGCCTGGAAGAGAGTGGAAGTGAGACAAGAGAACAGTCCAAGTCTCTCTGAGGTGTCACTGTGCGCGCACGGAATGCAGTGACTCGGCCCCATCGGAAGCGATGGGGTGAGAAGAGAGAGCGAGTTCCCTTGAGAGGGCTTCAGAAATAGAAGTAGGACAATCCAAACACGCTTCCACTTGAAGTCATTCCCAGTGTGCATTCCCAAAGCAGCAGGGGTCCTCTAATATGGTTGAGGTTGGAAAAGGTGTTCAAACCCACGCACACAGAGAAACGTGAGGTGCAGTAATGAAGTCTGGTGTCAGAACACACACGGAAAATAACGTCTGGCATCAAGTGCTCTTCACCTAAATATTCACCAAAAGAGGTTCTAGTTAATCTCTGATGCTTTAATAACCCCCTTGCCAGTCTGGGTAGGAGCAGAGAAGCAGCACTCCCAAATTCCAGAGAGATGAATCACTGGGTAACCTGGGGGACCCTGGTCATGCTGAAGTGAAGGGGAACTGAAACAGATTGTCAGGGAGCACCAAGACAGTGTGGGAGGAGGGAGAGGCAGAGGGGATGCAGTGTGTTCAACAGCATGTGTCCTGGCTGCAGCCTGCAACCTGAGAGGGGAGAAATCCTGTCCAAAACCTCCAGCTCCAGACACCCTGTTTGTCAGAGGAATTTGAATTTCTGGGGCTGCTCCTGACCCAGGAGCTTTGCCAGGTGCTCTGGGAGCCCGGCTGAAGCTCTGCACTGTTGCAGTTCACCTGCTGGGTTATGGCCAGGAGCTCTATACCCAGCTCCTTCCATCCCATAGGATGGGTGAGAGGGAATTTGAAGTAGGTGATCAGAATAAATGATTTACCAGGGCACTAAAAGATCAAGGCAGTTGTTTCTAAAGGATCTCAGAGCAACTAAAGCCTAAAGTGTTACTGTTCTTTCAGGTCTACCCCCAGGCTGTCAACCCTGCTCCAGCTTCTTGGAATAAATAATTGTCCCACTCCTCGTTAGCCAAAAAGTAGGAAACCTGTTCCAAAAGCTCCTTGCACACTCCCCCAAGAAAACAGGCCTGTGATAAGTATCTGCTTCTCAAGAACACAGAGCCATAAGAAGTATAAAATTTCTAATTCATATTTTAAATCAGATTCCTTTTGCAGTTCCAGTAGTATGAAAAGAATAAGAAAAAGAAAGTCTTTGAAAAATACCTTTTCATTATTGACTCCAAGCCTCACCCTGGGTTTCACTGTAATTCAGTAGGTCACACATTCTGATTCACAGAGGAGCAGCTGGGGGAGCTGGGGGGGCTCAGCCTGGAGAAAAGGAGGCTCAGGGGAGACCTTTTGGCTCTGCAACTCCCTGACAGGAGGGGGGAGCCAGGAGGATATCAAACAAGGAACAAGGGACTGGATGAGGGGAAATGGCCTCAAGCTGTGCCAGGGGAAGTGTGGATTGGATATCAGGGAAAATTTCTTCATGAAAAGGGTGCTCAGGCAGTGCACAGAATAGCCAGGGAAGTGGTGGAGTCCCCATCCCTGGAGGTGCTCAAAAGCCCTGTGGATGTGGCTCTTGGGAACATGGGTTAGTGGTGGGCCTGGCAGTGCTGGGGGCATGGTTGGACTCGATGATCTCAGAGGGCTTTTCCAACCTAAATGATTCTCTGATTAACTCGTGGCTCTTCCTTTGGTATTGCAGCTGTAACCCCAAAAACCTCCAGCTTCCATTAAGGAACGTGAACCTTTGGACTATGGGAGTATAACCAGGGCTGTGCCACCACATTAACATCAGTATGAATTGCCTCACCCTTAACCACTGTGAGCAGTTCCCAGTGCCATAAGAAGCCCCACCAGGTTGGAAATGTGATCCACCAAGTTGGAAAGTGATGCTCCTGAGAGTGTTGTGAGCAAAGGAGAACAAACTCAGGATTTTAAATGCCACTTCTAAAATTTAGGCCATTTACTCTTGGGGTGGAAATGGCTGTTTCTGACTGCGAAAAGGTTGGATCTCACCCATAAATCCCCATGTGGGCAGTCACTAGAGGGGGCCAGAAAACCGCCTCCAAATAACAGGGGCTGGAAAATCAATGGCAAGGACAAGGACTTGACTTTCACTCTCTCAGTAGTCCACTGAGATGAGTAAGACAGGCTCAAGTGCCTCTGCTTACAACTGGTGCCATTTACTCCATGTGTAGTTCCACTGAAATGAATGGACATCTTCAAGAAAAAGAGCATTAGTCCCGTGAGTAAATGTGACACGATTTGGTCTTTAAATAGCACTACCCTTTTGATGACCTTCCACAATCATAAAATTAAGTATGGAAAGACCTCCAGGGTAAAATCAAACCCAATTTGTCAAAATGTGTCAGAAAGAACACAGTGTGTAGCCAACCTAAGTTGGAATCATGTCTCCATACAGGAAGAAGTTGGAGGTCGTGGAAGAAACGCAAGAACGACAGAAGCCAAGCAAAGCCTGTGGTGATGTGGGATTCACGCTATGCAGGGCATCTCATTGCTCCTCTGGGCTCCAAGAAATGTCGTGGTTTTCTTTCAGCAGCACTGAAAAGCTCCAGCCTGGCCCAGGCCAGTGACACTCCCAGAGCATGGCCAAGCTCACAAAGGGTGGGGGAGTTCCCAACAGCACCAACAAGGAGTGACCATGCCAGGAACAGAAAGGAGCTTTCAGAAAGCCACGTTAGTGCTGATGGGAAGTTGCCACGTGGATGCACTGCAGGATACTGCCAGTATCCAGTTACAGTGAGAGCATCTCTCTGTTAACTCCACTGGGCACCACAGCAGCAGCTCTGACAGCACCTTCTCCTGCCCCACTCGGGGCATCAGCATTAAACTTCTGCCTTCTGACTACTGAGTGCACAGCCATGGCTCTGCTGAAGAAGGGTGACCCTTTAAATCGGGTCTCTTGGCAAGATCACAGAGAATCACGGAATATTCTGAGTTGGAAGGGACCCACGAGGATCATGGAGTCCAACTCTAGAGCGAATGGCCCATACGGGGATCAAACCACCAAACCAGCCACTGCTGCAGATCATTTTCTTTTCTGACCAACAGCATGGGCTCCAAAGCAAATAGAGTCATAGAACATCCTGAACTGGAAGGAACCCCCAGGGACCATTGAGTCCAACTCCTGGCCCTGCACAGACACCCCAGCAATCCCACCACATCCCCGAGAGTGTTGTCCAAACACTCCTTGAGCTCTGGCAGCCTTGGGGCTGTAACTGGTGACCCCCAAGCCCCCTCAGGGATCTCTCTTTACATGCAGATGGCACCAGGCTCGCTGGAGGGAAGGAGGGACATTCTGGCTACATTCAAGTCCGTGAGGGCTTCTGACATCAACTTTTTCCACCCTTTTTTCCAGACACATTCCTGAAGAACTTCCAAAGGCCTTCTAAAAGGTGACCAAGAAAGTCAAGTTTCTTACGAGGAAACACAAGTTTCCTGATGAGAGACTCCACGAACAGCATTTAGGACTCCACAAGCTGAAAAACTGCAGCTCACAGACAGCTCTGAAGTTGCTTCTGCAAAGATCTATCCTGTGCTAGGCAGGAAAAGGCTCTGCTCTCCTGCTGGACAGCCCTTCACGTGCATCATACCCACACTGCAAGGCTGTGCCATAAAAAAGTCTGATTTGTCATGAGAAGCTGCCAGTGATGAGAAAGGTAAGATTTGCTTTTCAATTCTTTTCTCTTCAACTGTCATTAAAAATGATTCACGGTAAAGTCGAAGTCTACGTAACTACAAGATTAGAACTGAGACCCACCATAAATTAAAAGGCTTTTCTTTCTGTTCTTCCCTCTCTGGCTGTATCAGGTTACCAGGACAGAATAATTGTAGGAATCCAGAGACAGCCAAGCCTGGCTTGACCAAAACTCAACTGCTACTTGCTTAAAAGGTAAGTGATACCTCAAGAAACACATGTTGGCTACGTGGCTTAAAACAATGGATCCTTGTAGAAAATCATAAACCTTTAGTTAAAAATAATAAGTTACATTGTAAAATGACATTTCCCATAAGCAGCAGACTGTCAGGGCACTGATACCATGTGCTGTGGGACTTCTCCAGGGCTGCTCAGCAGAGGGAATGAGGGGGAAAAAAAGAGCTGAGCACTGCAAACATTCACAGGGTATTGAAAGAGGATGGACAGAGAATGGGTTTTCCCCTCATTTCTTTCCCAAGGAGAAAAATTAAAGAATGCAGAAAGTGGAGAGAAGTAAAGGAGAAAGGAAGGGAGACACAGATATATTTGGAAAGTGTCTTACTTTTTTCTTAAAATCAGAAAAAAACAGAGGTTTTAGTTAGAGGTTTATTTTTTTTTTTGGGGGGGGAATGGGGGAATCTACAAAATCTGTGGCTTGAATGGAAACTTAAGATTTGGAAAGCAAAACCTTCTCATAAATCTCACTTCACTAAGAAACAATAAATAATATTTATGTTGTAATAATGCTCTATTATGATACTACATCACAGCCCTGTGCTTATTCCAATGCCAACTGCACATCCACAACCACCAGGCATCTTCAGATGACATTAAATAGGTTGGCAAATGCATTTTACCAAAAAGAATTAAGGAACCTTATGTACCATCAAGGTATATTATGCCTCACCAGCACTAAAATCTAAGATCCTACAAGGCCTTGTAAGGAGAGGGACACAAGTCCACAAGGCAAGAAGAATTAGGACAGTGCAGATGAATCTCCTGCTTCTTTTGTCATACAAAACCCAAACATAAACCTGAACTGTATGAAGTGCTGAACCATTTGGTTCAAGTGCCCTCAGTTCTTTTTTTTCTACCTGACCTGGAAAAGGAAGAATAAAACAAACCAAAAACTGCACAGAAAAGATGGCTTTGCTTTCCACTTCCACAGAGGAGTCAGGAGTTTTCCCTAAAAATCTCTTTGCATGAAATCAATACCAGAAGTCTGTTGAGGCTGGTGAAGTCTGGATCCACACCCCAGTTTCCCAGAGACTACAAATGACACGCAGTGCATGCACCTGAGCAGCAATTAATGGATTTTTCTCCACTGAGAGCGTGTCTGGGCTTGTCCCTCAGGTTCCCCTCTCTGAGGGTGGCACTGGCTCCTGTCTCGCTGGGTGCACAGGGCTCAGAGTTACTGGTTCCCTCTGCACCAGCCACCACGATGGAATGGCTGTTGCCATAGTTACTGCTACAGTAACATCACAGTTTCCACAAAGATGCTTCAGCAATTTACTCTGGTGATTAAACTGCAGCCATTTATGGCACAGAATAAATAACAGGGCGACGGTGAATTATGGGGCTACGGCTCCATCGATGGGTCCCGGTGACATCATAAACCACAAGAACCGAGCTCGAGTCATCAGAACTCCCGAGATGGAATTATAACTCCATCATTCAAACTGTGCTCTTTAAAGATATTTGATATAACACGTGGAGCCAACCAACTGAAAGCGGGAGAGGCAGAGACAGACCGTCAGGCTCTCAGGCCAACCACGAGTCTGCAGCCAAGAGTGGTAAGAGCTGCCCTGGTGCAGAGGGGAGACAGACTGCCAGGCATTCAGCACAGCCAGGTACATGTCTGGGTCCGGGAGGGCTGCTCCAGATCAATGCTGCCCGTGGGATGGCACCTCAGAGCCTGCCAGGAGGAGCTGCATTCCCAGCAAAGGTCTCCAGGAGCACTGGCGTTGCAAACCAGACCAAACATGCGTGAAGTACAGGCTTAATTTCCCTTGCTAGCTCCTTTTTGTGCTGTTGGAGAGGGTCCACCTCTCTCCCAAGGTTGCTGCACACCACGGGGAGCAGGCTCAGGTTTTGGGGTCAGAGCACTGAAGCAGCACAGTGGCTCTGCATCCCGGTGCTACCAACGAAGGAGCTTTTTTTAGAGCAGACCAAGACTATTTGCTGGCCAAGACTTTTCTCTTCGAAGGATCTGGGGCCGGGCCCTGAGCAGGCTGTAAACTGCTGACATGGGCTGAAATGAGCCCAGGCCCTGGCTCCAAGCCCACGGTGCTGGGACAGCAAACACCTGCAGCTGAGGGCTGTGGAGGTTGAGTAACATTGATTGCTTTGTACGTTCTGGCCCATTAGATGTTATTTGAAATCCTGAGGTATCAGAGAACAGGACGATCTATAAGATCACTGATAGCAGATGGATCTTCTCGCTCGTAAAACTTGTTTGTTTGACTTCAGTGCTTCCTAAAACTTGTGTTTAGCAACTAGCAAACGTAAAGCTTTCCCCCCCCCCCATTCTTATGAAAGCTTCAGGCAGCCAGCCCTTTGTTTCTTGATGCATTTGACAACACAGAAGATGTAAACGAGTCATTGCAGGCTCACTTTCTTTCTTGAGCGGCTCTTCAGATTGCAAAAAATAAGTCCCAGGTGGGAGATCACGATAGAAACACCAAACCAGTACTGGACTGGGACGACCAACACAGTGAGCTCTGCCCAGCCACCTTCTCCCTCTCATCACCATTTCTCAAACAGAACTTTAGGATCAGGGAAGGCAGACTCACTTTTCCACCAGTGATTCTCTTTAAATATATACTTAACGGTAGCATTTTTAAAATCACTCATCACTGACCTAAAATGGGATGCTATTTGAGGTCAATGTTATATTTTCCATCAGGGACAGTTTGTCCAACGTTGAGTACTTTAAAATTTCCGCCCCTACATGTGCATAAGGATAAAGAGGGAAAGAGAGTGTAGAATGATACGTGTGTCTTAATGTACCATACTAGACAGAGACAAACCCACATTTTTAATAGCTTTCTCTATTGATTGCAGAACTATTTATCATGTGACTGCAATAACACACATTTGCAGACTTCAAAAACTGAAGCGCAGCTTCAAAAATGCTGGGCTTGACTCTAATCTCACTGTAAAATGATAACATCTCCAATGAAGATAATTACCCCCATGTAAATGGGATCAGAAATGGGTAATTTTGGGCTTCATTTTTAACCTTCTTTCAGATGGGAACTTGTGTGGAAATACACTTCAGAATAGTTCATGCCTTTTGCAAGTTGGCCGGAGTAACATCTTGGAGCTGCTTGTGCCCATATCAGATCTGAATTTACTCCTCTTCCTCCACCTTCTCTCTCTTTCACACATACTCATTTTAGGGTTTTGTCTCCCCTGCTTGCCTTTCACCCTGCATTTTGCATTGTGACAAAAGGAACGATTTAATTCAGACAAACCAAAGATTACCATGAGCAACCCCCCCTTTTGCTGAAGAACCCAAGGATGGTGGAACTCTCCTCTGTGTCGCCCCCTCCAATAGCAAAAGTGCCCCACTCAGGTGTTCAAGCTGATCTGGAGGGCAGGCTGCTGGTTCCTATTTTCCTGTAAGTTTATTTTTCAAAGGATGGGCCCTTTTCTTACATTGCCTGAGAGAACAGACAGGTTTACATGAAAAGCTGCACAGCAGAAGGATGATGAATTGCTGTGGTTAATGAGTAATTTACTAATTGCATATTCTAGCAACAACCCAGGGCCTATCCTCCACAATCCAAAACTATTCCATACACTGGCTAGAGAAGAGTGTAAAGAGAAGGAACAAAGCAAAGTATTTGACACTCCAAGCTCCCTGGCAGCACTGCAGCAGGCAAAATCCTGCAAACACCATGGAAAGGGTAATCTTACTAATGGTATAAATTCAGATGAGAGCGTGATGATGACAAGATTGGCCAGTAGACGTTCCCCTTTATTTAAGGAAGAAGTGGCCATGTGTATGAGGTGAGACTGTTCTCATGCCATCACCGAGCACAGCCTTTGGGGCCACTTCTAAGGGGACCAAAATTGTGGGAAGACAACAAAACAAAAAGCAGAATCACAACCTTGGAGTTCAGGACAGCAGACTTTTCAAGGATCTACTCAGAGGAATTGCACAGGATACAGAGCTGGAGAAAAGAGGGGTCCAGAAGTGCTGCTGATTTGAAAGGATCACCTCTTCCAACTGAGGAATGGTCCATCCTGACGAGCAGAAAGTCAAGCAAAGGCAGCAGGAATCTTGTGTGGATGGACATGGAGCTCCTGACACACCTCAAAGGAAGAATACACAAGGTAGGAGCAGGGCCAGGTGACCCAGAAGGAACATAGAGACACTGTCTGAACATGCTGGGATTGATTTAGGAAAGCCAAAGCCTGCCTGGGGTATAATTCGGTGAGGGACGTGAGGGGCACCAAGAAAGGCTTCCACAGGCACAGCAGCAGCAAGAGAAAGATCCAGGAAAAGATGGGCTCACTGGTAAAAGGTAAAATAAAGACATGGATAAGGCCAAATTACTCCTTGTCTTCTTCACTTCACACCTGAGCAACCCAAACTGGCTGAGCCTGCTTTGAGCAGCACACTGGACTAGAAAACTTCCATCAGTCCTCTCCAACCTCAACTGTTCTGTGATTGTAGGAATGGAGCAAAGGACAAACACCACTTGGAAAGCACTGAGGGGGAGGAAACCAGGCCTGGATAAAGGAGATGCTTCCACCGAGAAGGATGCAGGATTTGGGGCATGTGAGCCACCTTTCCCTTAGATCACACAGAAGCAGTCAAAGCCAGCAACGGGTCTGATCAGACACACCAAAGGCAATCTCAAGCTCACTCACGGGGTGGGGGTGTGTGTGCTGTGCCTGTGGAATGCCAGAGGAAGCTGGAGGGACCAGTGAAACACAACCAGCTCTTTAAAACACAGGGTCTATTGTCTCACCTGACCAAATTTGCCCCTAATCAGGTGCTGGCTCCATTTCACCTCTCGAACACGAGCTCCCAGATCTGCAAGGCACACACTGAACTTTACCAGCGAGCGCAACGGAAGGGGAAAACAACCAAACCTAAATTTCTCCCCACTCCTTCCCTTTAGTCCCTTTGCCCAGGTGCTGAGATGCTTCTCACCTGGCCAGAGAAACAAAAGGACAGAAACAGAAAAATCAAATGCTACCATTGGAGGAAGTGGGAGCAAAGCAAACTGCCTGTTGTTCTGTGCATGCTTTTTTTTTTCTCCTTTAATTTCTATTTGCAAAGACAGTGAAATGGAAAATGTGCCTCTAATTATTACCCCTCCGTGCTTCCTAAAAGCCTCTCTCTGAACTTTTAAGTCTCCTCAAGTTTCAGGTCCTCTTTTTCTCCCTCTCTCTTTCTCTCTTTCTCTCTCCCCCTTTTTTTTATTTAAACTAATCTAAAAAAGCTATAAAAAGCCTCTGACACTATAAATTCCCTTGTAAACCCTGGGTTTATAGGTTTAATTGCCTCATTTTACTGCCTTGCATGCTTTGTTCCTTCAGTATTTTAGAGAGCTGCCCCAGTATTTAGTACAAGCAGGCAACCTGGGGGGAGAGAGCCCATCCTGGAGCCCTGGACTAGGGTTTGGCTGTGGTCAGAGCTCTGGCACGGGGAGCACCCTACAGAGACTGAGCCTAGAAATGGCTCCACTCAGACTCACACGTGTGGGAAGCTGAACCAGACGAAAACAGAGGAAAACCGCAGTGCTGGGAAGTTCAAGTCTCCCTTGACATGGGATAAAATCGTGCTCAGGAGGCTGGAGGGAATGAGGAAACCCACAGAGAGTCTCTCATAGGGGAAGGGGCAGTGGGGAAAATCCTTCTTTTTCTGCTGCAGGAATAGTTTCTTCCCAAAGCACAGTACAGGAATCCCAAAGATTCCCAAGCAAGTAGCAAAGGGCACTCCTGTGCTAGGTGCTGTACAAAGAAGGACAAACAAGTTAGATCCCAGCCCATGGAATTCCCCATCTAAACAACTTTCCTCTTCAAAGAAGGGATAGGGGAAGGTGACTATGAAAATCCTACCAAGTTTCCCCCTTGATCCCTCATAATCTCTCAGTCACAGTTTTGATCCCAAAGCCTTCATGCCCAAGCAATCAGCAAAATCCACCTTTGCTGCAGACACACACACTTCCTAATTGTGCCTCTACCTGTTGAATGGCATCTCAACCAGAGACTGTTGGCTGTGCCTCGCCCTCAGGGGTGCAACAGATGCACAGGGACTTCATGAGGGGAGCTAAAAACAGCCTCTGCTTTTATTTCAGGGCTAGAATTGCTAGATGGACCAGCAGAAACTGCCCACATTCACGATACAGGGGTTTTTTTCTCACTACAGAACACACACAACGCGTTCCTGCACAGGTGTTGCCTGCACAGTCATCCTGCAGCAGTGCTGTGGAAGTTTCACTCCCTGCCTTGAGCCTCGAATCCAAGACCTTGATGTCCAGCAAAATGGAACAGCAGAGTCACTGCAGACCTTTCACCAGAAGGGAATAGGGTTTTTTCCCCTTCCAACGTTTCCAGAAGCCATTTCCTGGCTCCCACAGAACATGAGATGACACCCTTGGTTCCATCTGAGCCTGGAGATTTTTTTTGCCCGTCATACCCAAGTGATCTATTAAGAAGAACAGACTATCTAGGATTTTATTCCTCAGCTCCTTCCTTTACCAGTTCTAATCCAAGCACGGGAAACAGAAAATACTAGAAAGAAGGGAGAAATAAATGGAAGCCTAAAAGCTTTCAAAGAGTTTGGTTTTGGCTTAACTGAGGAAATGATAAAGGCATCCAAATGTGGGTTTTATTGGCAAATGAAGGTTTTTATTTTTTTCTCTGTTTTCCTGAAGAGGCAAGGCTCCTGAATCCTGATGTGTGTGCAGCTTGCACTACGTTCTGGTTTATGGTAGCTTCAGAAAATGTTGAGCATTCTTCACTAAATATGTCAGGGGAAAAAAACTCTCGAGATTATTAAGTGTCTGTAAGTTTTATAAACACAGGTCAGCCAGTAAGGGAGCAAGATACAAATTTGTTTCCCCATCCTTAATCTAAACCATAGAGCAACTTAAATTTCTTTATGCTGTTCCCCAAGTTACCATTCCCTGTGATGCTTCCCCCAGCTTGGGGAAAGGGACATACACGCTGTGTGAAGAACTGGCTCTGCTTTTTGTACTAAGTGAGGTAAAAGAGTTACAACCTATTTATTTTTCCAGAGACCACTTATGATTTTATAGACCTGTATTG
Organism: Pipra filicauda; assembly: GCF_003945595.2. Classification (NCBI taxonomy): domain Eukaryota; kingdom Metazoa; phylum Chordata; class Aves; order Passeriformes; family Pipridae; genus Pipra; species Pipra filicauda. The sequence goes on from NW_024104405.1 coordinate 617,141, forward strand.
CATCTCTCCTCAGCTACCTTGCTGACTGTAGATCCCTGGTCTATTTAACTGCCCTTCATAAATAGGATGGGTTTCCCCCTCTCGCCCCTGCACTTCTTTTCTTAGCTGGGTCCTGTGAAGAAGAAAGGAGAAACATTCCCTGTTTGTGGAAAGGGAATTTAAAACCATGTGTTCACACACAGGCTACTCCCTGTGAACAAGCAGATCCTGAAAAAATACACTGCTTCTTTCAGCCATTAAGCTGTTGGCAGCAGGGCAGGTAAGAGAGAAGGGGAGAGGAGGGAGAGGCACTGAGAGGATCAAAACCTGGACGAAAAGTAGGTTTAAAACAAATGAACTGAAGAAAGAACTTGTTGTTGGTGAAGTTGATCCTTCATGCTGCTCTGCTATCTTGTAAAAGGAGTTTTATTTGCCTTTTTGTGGGAGTCCTGGGAGGAAACTAATAAAGCCCCAGGCTTTAGGCAGTTTGTGGGGATGTGGATCCAGGCACATGCGGGAGTGTGCGAGTGTCTGGGTGTGCACCACTGGGTGTTTTCTCCCTCCCTTTTACAAGGGCCAGTCAGGTCACAAGGTTAAAGCCAGGGGGGACTTATTTTGTGTTGTAAGAATTTTTACAAAGTGTAAAGGATCAAAGTAATTAGCTGAGGGTGAGAGCCCAGGACTGTCAGAGAAGCATTTGCAGCCCCTGCCCGGGAGTCTCGATCGCAGCCGGCCGGCCTCAAACCCACATCCTGGGAATCACTTCACCAACAGGTCTGAGCAGCATGGGGTGTGCTGCTTGATATGAAACTTGTGAGGAAGAAGAAAGACAATATTTTGGATGGAGAGGCTGGAAAATGTTCCAGAAATGCGGCTGAATGAAGCACAGGAGCTTTTAGGTGTGAACCCTTTAAAAGCAGCTGTCTCCCGGCGCGGGAGCTGCCAAACCACGCGGGCACTCCTGGGGGAGCAGGTCACTGCTTCCTGCTTCCAGCTGCCCTGCAAGGATATCCAAAAATGAATCAGGACTCTCAGTTTGGTCTTTCAAAGCAACCAAGTGAGAAGGAAAGAGGCACATGGGGCGATGAGGCATCAGCATCAAAACAGTGGATCTCATGGGCAGGTCAAAGCCACCTGTAAGTCTTAGCCAAGAACTTCCTACTGGACGTCTTTGTTCTCTCTGCTGCCTCTCGCTCTTGGGATGCTCCTGATCAAGTCCATCCAACAGCACTTTCACAAAACCAACCAGCCCACAGCACACATCTGTAGTGTCTGAGCAAGGAAACTTCTACTGCACCTCTGGCCTGGGCTTCCTCATCAAAACGGGCCGAGCAAGGAGCACCTGAGTCAGCCTCCTCCCAATGCTCACAGGAAGGAGCTTTGCCTCTAAGCCCACATTGCTCATCCTAAGAAACAACCTTTGATGACACAGATCTTCTATGTCTCTTAAAGTAACTCTGCTGTTAATTCCTAGAACGACAGGGGTGTATGAGCCCAGTGTTCCCTGCACAGCAGGAAAATCAACTGCTACTGACATTGCACCGTCTCTCTGGTGACCTGGTGTTCCCTTTTCTCCTGTTGTACAGACCAATATCCAACACTGGGAAACATATGCTTTTTTAGGAGAGGTTTCTGTGAGGACAGGGAGGAGATAAGATCTCTAGCCAAAGAGATTGCCCTACTTATGCATGACTGCCACAGCTCCAGGGGTGGCTCATATGTGTAAAATGCCAAACTACACAGCACATAAACACAGAGTACAGCACTGGAGAGCCTCCAAGTCCTTGGAGTCACCCATGTTTTTCGCTGGCACTAGTAACTGAGAAGAATGAGTTATATCCTATCCTGGAAACACAGACCAAGGTCTTCCAGATGGCCACAGAAGGACTTGCTGGGCACTGGACACTTCATCCCTCACCTCTCCCAGACTTATTCAGAAGAAGCTAATTAGCTGCCACTACTAGAAAGTTAAGGGGATAGGAAGGAATTAAAAAGTGAGAGTGGAAATCCCAGTTATCCCTGGATCATAGCTGGTGGTAAGCTGTGCATCCTCCTTACCCCGAGCGCTGGGGTGGCAGAAGGAGAGGTAATTCTACCCCCTACCTGCAGCTGCTGTGTGAAAGAAAGACATTTACTCACACATAGGAGCATCTTTTTTAAACTGCTGCATCAGTTTTATTAAATGTCTGCAATCTACATTTCACCTTTCCTCCTCAAATTATGTTCATCTTTGCGAGAGAAAAAGAATCAGATGCCTGACCACAGCTTTGGCTGGGAGCCACCTGCAGCCCCTGTGAGGATGAGTTAGTGCTGGTGCTGCTATTGATCTCCAGGCATGGACTGTCTGGCTGCATGGTCCTCGTGTCTCCTACCCCACACTGCTCCACCCGCCCGAGATCTGCCTCCCCTTGGCATCCCCCTGCTTCCCAGCCTATCTCAGATGCAAAATGTAGAGCTGGCAAGTGTGGCTCCACCATGGCCCACAGCCATTTATCACACACTTCTCAATAAGCTAATAGCCCTAATGTGTGAAAATTGATTTCTGGGGTGAACGCAAAAGTCCCAGTGATTTACACTCTATTTCCAATTGATGAGGCTCAATTGATTTCAACGAGTACTAAAATATTTACCAGAGTGAAAGGCAGGGGGAGGGGGTGTGGGGAAGGACTGGGAACAGGGTCATCACTCACGAAGAGGCATCTCAGCAGTGCTGGTGAGTGGCACCATCAGCCTCTGGAAGGGCCCAGCAGAGAATGAAGCATTTGGTGTAACAGGAAAACTACGTGGTCAGCCAGGAGGAAAGCAATGACAAAAGAGAAGGAAAACCCGATGTGACATAAATGCAGCATTCCAGCTTTGGGGTGAGCTAAGACTCATAAAACTCCCCTGATGTCTTGGTGAAATAACTCTGGGAAAGCACCTTTGATGTTGTGTCCTGCCAAGGCCAGCGTGAACTCGGCTGCCTTTGCCCTCTGACTCTCACGGGCTCCGTGAGCTCCACGACAGCACAGCTACACTCAGGGTCAATAAGAGAAGAAGGTCCAGTGAGCCTCCCAAAATGCCTCATCACAACCCCAACCACCCTGGAAGCGAAACCTCTGCAGACACAGCTCCACACAACACCCAGCTGGTCAGCACAGCCCAGAGGCAGACACTGAGTGGGACAACACTTTGCACACCCCATTGCCAAGTGCTGGTGTCCACTCCCCAGTTGCACCAGCAAAGCAGATCAGTGCAGTCAGGGAACGGGACAGGAATGGAAGTTGAAGCATTTCACAGTCTACAAGGTGACTTGAACCCCACAGAGGATGTATAACCCTTTCCCTCAGTCTCTCCTTCCACCTGAGCTGGAAAGAACAAACCCAGCTCTCAGGTCCCACTGACCTTTCCCAAGTCATCCTCCCCTTCCCCTATCTATCAATCCTCCCTTCTCCTCCCCTTCCCTCGCCTCCATAGGGTAAAGTTCTCATTTACCAGATCAAAGGTTAGCTCTTCTCAGACCAAAAGCTTTGAAACACATCCCAGCAACTAATAATTTCCACGATTGGAACTGCCCCCATATCTCTGTTTGTCACTCAAAATTCAGGGCAGAGGCTTGCAAGCATTTCACAGAAAATCTCCAAAAACGATCTTTCAGCAAATGGGGTCAAGAAACAAAGCTCAGCTCTAGGTCTGGGTGTGAAAGTACCAAGAGTCACTGGGTAATAACTTCTCTGTGAGGCAAGAGGACTTTCATCCATCACACACTTCCCTCAAGACCCTGCCATAGGGTCTTCTACCACACATGGCACAGCCCTATCACAGCCCTGCCTGTACATGGATACCTGAGAGCATTTCAGCCTGGTTTTCCAGGTCAGTGCCAGCACACGGAGCCAATATCCCCCCAATCCTTGAGTTTATTGTGGCACAATCTATTCCAAGATCATCTCTTAGCAAGTGGTGGGGTATTTCCTGCACGGATCTGACTTCCCTGAACTCCTGAAGACGCTGCCATAAGCAGAGTTTCTTCCTTGTCACCTGTCTACTCCTGCTGCTGTGCACTCATAATGACAGAACTCTCTGGGGACTATGAAACAGCAATTAATAAAGAAAACACATTCAGCTAAAATGGCAAATTCCCAATGGAAAAATGGCAGAAGAGGAGGAGCAGGACACACACAAGCTTCACGCACGGAGGGCCATGACCTGGTCGCTCCCAGGTGTGGTGCCAGGTGCTCAGCTGATGGAGCCCAAGGGAACTCTGCTCAACCACCCAAATGGGAACCTGCTTTAGAAACATTTGTTCAACCCTGAACAGGAACAGCCAGATTATGAACCCAAGGACAACGCAGAGCCCACGCAAAGCACGGGAAGCCAATGGAGCTGCATCAGTTTAGAGCAGGTGGCTTCTTGAAACTTTAAAATTTCTTTAAAAAGTTGTTATCAGACCCTCAACCTGCCATCTGCAAAGGACCATTATACAGCTCACATTTGTTATTCTGTTCTTCTTGGAAAGTGCAGATGGAAACCCCAGCTTTGCTCTTCAGCAGGTCTGGTTTCCTGCCTCAATGTTCTGCCCAACCTGCCAGGTAAGGGATGCTCAGAGCATCCTGCTGCCTTTGTGCTGCCACTGAAACCTGGCCCTTCACTTTTCAACACACCAAATGGAAACAGATTCTCCCCTGGCTGTTTTCTTCTCCTTCTGGCACTCTAAGGCAGATCCTTCAGCAGAAAGAAGTTGTTTGCCCAAGCAAAAGTAGCTTTTGCTGCTAGGAAAGGTGTTTTGTTGGCATGTTTGTTCTGCTCATTTCACTGCAGAAATGGCAGAGAAGGAGAGAAGGAAGGTATTAATGCTGTCACCAAGTGCTTTTTGGTCAGTTAAGCAGTGAGGAGTTCAGTGCAGCAGCTCATCTCACCCACCCTCTGATTTTCCAGTTCCCTGTTTTAGATAATTCCTTACTCTTCTTTTTAGTTTACACAAGTCAAATGATCCCACCCGTGCAACTTCAGGAGATTAGGATGCATCAAAAAAGAAAAAAACAAATCCACATTCGAGCCACATGTCTAGTAGGCAAAGTCAAAGCAATTCCACTTCCTTTTCCAGTTCCTTTTTCCTCTGTCACTGTCCTACTCTGTGGAAGTCATTCCATCTGTCTCTGCTTTCTCTCACCTTGCTGAGAAGCTACAAAGATGTTGCACTTGGAAACTTGGTGCAGGAAGCCCTCACAGTGTAAAGCAGCACTAATTCTTCACCTTCACAAGAAGATGATGTAGTGTTTAATCAGCAAATGTCCCCATCTGAGCTCTCCAGGTGAAAAACGATATGCGAGTGCAAAGTGTTTTTTAAAAATATTGGAAATACATTTTATAAATAATAAAAGAGGAGAACCTTCCATTTTAGCCTGTGTGTGTTCCTCTGGCCATCCCCACTCCCCTCTCTCCTGCTCACTCTGCAGAGCTGTATAGAAAATCAGAATCCAATCTCAGCAAATCCTATTGACTGTCTCCTGTCACTCACCTGATTAAAGGTTCCACTTACATCCAAATGGTTAGAGCCATGACTCTGAGCCATTCATAAAACTCCTATTGAAGGATTAGCTTTCACAAACTTTGCCTTAATGATTATGCATTCTATTGATCAGCGGGGGAAACTATAAAAATTGACACCAGAATAAACTTTGAAGGACTGCTCTCGCTCAGCACAACTCGGATCAATTGGAATCGACCAGGATGATAGGGAAGGGGGGGGAAACAGCCTCTCTCCATTAGCTGGGTGTAATCCTGATTAGCTGAATGTTTAAGTTGGTTTTTTTTCCATCTGTCTCTATTTGATTGCTGAGATCCAACAGCATCTCAGCCTGGTGCAGGCTGTCAGAGCTGGAGGTTAAACCTCTCGGGTGCTTTGGTGGACGGTCACTCCACCTCTGCTCCACAGATAAGCCCTCCCTCACCACTGCTTTGATGTTCAGATTTCCTTATCCCTGTTCCCCCGTTTAAAACGATCCAACAGCCCCCAGTGATTATTTTGTTCACGGGGGGACAGGTATTAGTCACTGATAACAAAAGGAAACGGCGTGCTGAGGTGACATTCCTAAGGTCAAACAGGAATTCTTGGGTTTTTTCCCTTGGAACCCTTTTCCAAACCGTTCTTGGAGAACACACGAATACATGCAGGTATCCAGCTTTGGCTAGTCTGCCTGAAATAGGGAAAGACTCGAGAGAGATGAGACCAGAACTTTGATTGCTTTTCTAAATATTTCCCTAGTTTTAATAAATGAATGAAAGTGTCTTCTGCCCTGAAAACAAAAGTTTGCCTCTCTCAGGCCACCCTCAGGCCACCATGATTACACAGCAGCAATGACTCCTTGAGGTAGATGTGCACTCTGCTATTGAGCAGAGCGATCCAGCTTCCAGCTGGGATGCACAAACACGGGTACAACCACCTCTCCAAAGGCTACTGCAGGTGAGCTGAGGATGCCCAGCTCCAGTTCCTCATATTCTCTGAACTTTGCTGCCTCATCCCAAGCACTGAAACGTCATTTCAACACAGCCACCACCAGTTCCTCCCACCTGAGCGTGCTCCCGGGGCTGCAGTTGGAAGAGCAGCTGTAAAGATGTACCTTCCCAAAGCATTCCAGCTCCAGGGTGTGCTGAGGGACAACAGCAGGAGCCTCCTGAGAGATTTTACAACCGGAGCTGCATCCAGAGCTTGGCTGACATCTCCCATGAGTAGCTGTCCCATTCCAAGGAGCATGGACAAGATCCAGCCCAGGGAAGCAGATGTTTTCAATTCCAGAACAGACCTTATCTAGAGCCCAGCCTTACAGCCACCAGAGTCCAGCTCAAGTTTACATTAAGCTGAGATATTTTCCCAGACTCAGTTCCAGGTGGTCACTGAAATCCAGGTCTCCTTTTTACTATGAGATTACTCATGGGATGAGCAATCCATTTGCTGTTTGAAACTAAATAGCCTTTCATACATGGCATCCCAGATAGCTGGGACAATCTGAGAAGGGATAATCAAAAAAGAGAACTGAGAATGACCTGATAAAAACAGCCAATTTCAAGAAGTAAGATTCTTTCAATAAAATCAGATGGTTAAGATAAAATTTTCTATTAAAAATATTTCTGGGGCTATAGAAATTTGTAACCAGGTGCATCTGAGCAGGATCCATCTCGGTTAATATTAGTAGTCAGGAAATGAGGCCTGGCCTAGACAATCCTCCAGGCTCTTTGCTGAGCCAATGGCACAGACATCTCCCCGAGGTAACACAACCCATTCGCCCTGGATAACTTTTGGGGATGAAATGGCTCACCTTGTACAGGCTAAACACACCTCAGGGTGACAGGTGGGGCCACCTGCACGGACCCAGAGAGGAGCAAAGGCACGGTCAAAGCAAGCAGCCAAAGCCTGTGAGAGGAACTCAGACAACACTCCACAATAATCCTCAGATATATTCAAAGACACAGGCTCAACAGAAAAACAAGATGATGAACTTGGTAAAAATTTTGTCTGCCCCAAAGACAAAGTAAAGCTGATACCATGAAAGGGCAGAGAGAGAACTGCAGCTTAAAGTAAAACCATGTGGATTATCTTAGTCAGAAGCTGCAGCCAGACATATTCAAATGAGCAGTTAAATGCTCAGAAGCCACAGGAATTACCTGTTAGCACTTTTCTGGAAGTTGTGTTGGCCACTCGTAACTAAATGGGCCTGAAGAATTCAGAGTACACGACACATCCCTTTGACCTCACATTTTTTTTTGAATCTATGAAAAAATGCTGATTTCCATGATTGGAATAGAAAGGCCAAGTGAGAAAAGGTATCCTCTGATAGATGCAGTTTCAATAAAGACATAAAAAACCACTTAAAAGAACTAAGAGCAAGAGGTATCATAAATAACAGTATTAACAGCATGTGAGTTGTAAGTAAAGATCCAACCAGTGTTTTTTAATACACCCTCTGAATATTATTTATTTAAAAGTGCTGTTCAGTACTTGTTCTACTCCCAGAGTTTTCCAACAGTTTAGAGTGGATGACATTCTCACTTAGATTGGAAGCCTGAGAGAATATATGGAAAATCATTAAGTTTTGCAGCAGACCAAAGAAAGAATCTATGGCTGAACTTAAAAAAAATAATAATAAATGATACTTCCAACAGAAGTGATCCATAATGGATGAGAGTTGAGTAAAAATGACTTAACTGCTGATCTAGGGGAAAATAAAAACAATAGCTGAAGTGTTTACTCCACACAGCAAAGCAGCTGGAAAGAGATAGATAGGGAAAATAAACTGATTTGGCAAAATTCATTCCCAATCTATACCTGATCAATAAGTGCTTGTGGAAATTGTTGGAATATGAGGCTGCTGGCATTCAGCAAAAGGACATTAATAGACATCTGAGTGGCTGCAATAATTTATTAACAGCATCATTTCAGAATCTCATGACTCGACAGAGGCCGTGGTGTTGGAAGCACCGCCCCGTGGAGGCACTGAGTGTCCACCAGACCTCTAAAGTCTTTTCCAAAAGTGCCCCTTGTCTGAGCTTGACACACCCTGGGGCTGGCAGGAAGCTGTGGTGACAGGGCACACAGTGGCACTGTGCCTGGGCACCGTCCTGGCCTGATTCATGGGGAAGAAGGAGGAAGGAAGGGCTCCAGGGCTGGAGTTTCACAGGAGGAGGGACAACAGAGATGCAAAAGTCCTTCTAAAACCAAACAGTCGTTCTGCTTCCAGCTCTCTTGGGAACCTCAAGGCTTCTCAGGCTCTGAACCACAAACAAATTCTCTGTTTCAAGCTGGTCCTTGGCTTTTCCCCTCTCACTACACCTCAAACTGCTGGAAAAGTATCCATGCAATGAAGAGCTGACACAGGGAATGCTGAACTAAGTGGCAAGTTAACCCCCCTGGGCTCTTATCAACACCCCTGAGTCATTTGGGCCAAGAATGAAAGGTGTTGGGGAATGATCACAAGGAAAGGCTTCATCTGAGCTTTTGGGACATCAGTGGGTAGTGGGGTTAATATTTATCTTTCTAAAGAGCAACAAGGAAAAAAAAGTACATTCCCTTTGCAGTTGCCAGTGATAATGGATGCTGTGTGAGCTAAAAACCCAGCAGTTAAAAGCTACATTTATTATCACTCTATCTCACACCAGCAAATTTATGATCCCTTCCAGACCTAAAACATCAAAGCAGAGCAGGAGTCAGAGCCTTTTCAGACTGTTAGAGGGTTTTTTTCCCTTCTTCTTCTTTTCACATAGATTGCTTTATTTATTTTTTAAAAGGAGGTGGGCATTAAAACCAAAATCTGACCTTTGATCCCCTGAGGCAACTCATTACTCACAAGGGCAAATAGGGAGCTGAAAGTTTTTCCTGCATGAAACCGTAAATAATTCTTACATACGTCCACAAATCACTCTAGGTTGGTAAAGTAAATAGTAATTGGTGGGTTTCTCCCTAGAGGCAGGTCTGAAGGGGGTTATAGATTAGAGTTAGGGATTTTTTGCTTGAAAAAAAACACTTTAAAAACCATGTTCCCCTCAGCTCAGTGCTCCAGATGCTCAGGTAATACATGAAGTTTTGGAGGGGTGTGTATGGCAGGGGTGTGGGGAGGGGAAGGGTTTGCTGTTTTTCTTATGTTTAGTAACTTCTCATGTTGGAATTTAAGAGATTCACAACTGTAAGGGCAAAGGGGAGCATTAAAATAAAAAAAATTAAATGCCACGTGTGCACAACAGCCTTTTCTGTGTGTTATCAACAAGGTTTAAAGAAAGAACCTTCTTCACAGCTCCTCCTGCAGCTCCACTGATTAGCTGGAAGGAGCAGCAGACTTGTCTCCCTGCTTTTTTAACATGTAACTACAGTCACACATTATCATCTTTCACTGTTGAATAAATTTTACCCAAAACATCTGAACTCTACCCAAGTTCAGAGGCCTTTCTGACCACCCCTACTATCAAAATTACTTTATTTAATAACAATCAGACACGAATATCTAAATAAAAGGAAAATATCCATGCTTGTTACTGGAATATAGTTGTTACAGCAGACCAGGGAATTGAGTGAGAAGTACTGCGCTGTTATCAACACCAGTGGAAATATTCCCATGCTGGAATCATCAGACCTGCCTGTCATCAAACCAGGATTGCCCAGCAATGCACTGTCACAGTGCAGGGATTTTCTCTGCTGGAAAGTCCTTTAAGAGCTTGCTAAGAGCAATCAAAGAAAAGCCATCAAATGCAGATTAATCCTGTGCAAAACACAGTAATCCCAGAAAAAGGGACGTGGAACTGTTACACTTTGAAGAGAGAGGTCAGAGCCACAAGGACAGAGAGAAAACCAGTGGGAAACTGGGTGTTTATAAACACAACTGACACGTTTCTACCTGCATGAAATGTCTGCAGCCACAGTTATTTGCAAGGAGAAAACTGGTCCCAAGCCTGGCTCTATTTCCAAGAAAAACAACAGGTCATAAATCTGGATTTAATAATTGAAACAAACGGCCTGACTCCCAGCCAGGCTGAGCCCAACGCAGAGAAAAAGCCTAAAATATTGATTAAGACATGGGATTTTTCTACCTGGCCTCTGACTTCTTTGAAACCTTCAAAGGCCAGTGCTAAAGCCACAGGGAGTTCTATCTTAGACAAGATCATGCTGGACATTTCTCGTGTTCACCTTCCAGCCTCCCCAGTCCCGAGATCTGAGGCCTTTGGTGCTCCAAGGGACCACCGAGGGCTCGCTGAGGACCCAGCAGATGTGCCAGTGCCAGGGGCAGGAGCTGCACTGCCCTCCTTCAAACCTGCCTCTCCAACTGCATCCCCTACCTCAGACACAACCAGGGAAAGGAGGTGTCAGGATCCCCCCCACTGAAACTCAGAGCAGAGGGAGCACTTGCTGTTCCCACCTCTCTGACCCACAGCTTTCCACGAGGGATTGACATCCTGGGGTGGGGCTGGCAAAGCCATCAGGAATCACAGGATCATTGAGGTTGGAAAAGACCCTCTGTGGCCATCAAGTCCAGCACTGCCAAGGTCACCACTAACCCATGTCCCCAAGTGCCACATCAACAGGCCCCCTCAAGGGATGGGGACTCCTGGGCAGCTGTGCCAGGGCTGGACAACCCTTTCAGTGAAGAAATTTTCCTCAGTATCCAACCCAAACATCCTCTGGCACAGCTGGAGGCCGTTTCCCCTCATCCTGTCCCTTGTTCCCTGGAAGCAGAGCCTGACCCCCCCCGGCTCCCCCCTCCTGTCAGGGGGTTGCAGAGCCAGAAGGTCCCCCCTGAGCCTCCTTTTCTCCAGGCTGAGCCCCCCCAGCTCCCTCAGCTGCTCCTGCTGCTCCAGCCCCTTCCCAGCTCCATTGCTTTTCCCTGGACTTCTGAAGTTGGTCCTGAATTGCTACAGTTCACACACAGAATTCCTAAGGTAAAACAAGCCAAGCATTGGTTTACTTTTAATAACCTGGGTTGAAAAATACCATCCATTCTGAGTGTGTTTCACAAGGAGTTCAGTCATCCCTCCTAAAATAATGACTATCCAGGCCTTTATTTTTTAACTATATAACAATAAAGTGATTTATTTTCAATCTCCCGGTGAATCAGGAAATTGTTGCTATTCCCAGACAGGGAACAGAGACAAAGGAAGATTAAACACCCAAATATCACACTAGAAGCCTTTGGCAGAGTAGGAAACTGAACTCACCCCTCCTTTCTGAAACGTAGCTCAGCTTCTTAGGCATCAGCCCATCACTCCAGCCCTCACGTGATGCAGACACACGTTCACCTTCTGCAGGGCTCCAAAGCACAAAGGCAGCAGCCAGTGAAAGATTCCTGCTGGCCCGGGCTCAGATCCTGTCTGGACTGAGGGAACAGGTTTCTGGTTTCAAAAGGAGCAGAGTTGAAGTTGCTTTCCTTCAGTTGCAACCTTTTTAACAAAACAGAGATTTTTCTCCAGCAAGTAAAGCCATAAATCAGGACATCTCCTGAGGTTCTTTTTTTTTTTTTCCCTCCTCTTTTTTTTTCCTAGTTAGTGTGCCCTCCCTCCCCTTTCCACCCCTCCAGACTTACTTCATAAACATTAGCTTTCAAGCATCTCTTTCCCCAGAGGACGTATCATAAACATCATGTTAAATATTTAGAACAGGAAACCACCTCACTTTTCTAGCTACATAAAAGCTATCTTGGGAGGGTGCATTTTCTGTTCTTATGGCTTTTATATATTTATTTCCTGGTGCAGATCATTCCAATAATCAGTACATTTGCCAGGGATGTTGGACAACAGTGTTAAGAAGTTCCCCAGCACCTGAGCAAAGGAAACTTTGCTACCAGACACTTCAGGGATAGGTAGAGCATCTCCTGCTCCATGTGGGAATTCCACAGGCCTTGGATAGGCACTGATGCAACTACAGAGCTGGGAAGAAGGACTCTAACAAACCTTGCAGCACTCCCATCGTCCTCTTTAACTTCCAACTTCCAGCTTGTTTTCCTTAACTCCTCCGAGTGTCCCCAGAAACCACCACGTTAACACACAGCAAAGACATTCAATAACAGCCAGGCACTAAACACCACTGAGCACCATAAACACTGGCAGTTCCAGGCTTGGTTCAAAGCCTGGAAGGAGTTGAAGGTATCTGGCACAAAAGGCTTTTTGACAGCTCTCCTGTGAAGTGCCTCGTGCCCTCGCCCTGCTTGGATTTGTTCATTCAGATCCAAGGCAAACTGTCCAGTCCCAGTTAAAGGCTGTCCCTTCCTCATCTGCAGCATCCTCCCACCCTCTCGTCCCTCTCACACACACGGCAGCACCTCGGGACTTTGGGCAATTCCAAACTCCAGCTCTCCCAAGTACAGCAATCCTCAGAACAAGAGGGAATGGCTTCAAACAGAGAGAGAGGAAGTTTAGGTTTGATGTTAGGAAAAAATTCTTTACTGTGAGGGTGGGGAGGCCCTGGCACAGGTTGCCCAGAGAAGCTGTGGCTGCCCCTGGATCCCTGGGAGTGTCCAAGGTCAGGTTGGATGGGGCTTGGAGCAACCTGGGCTAGTGGGAGGTGTCCCTGCCCAGGACAGGAGGTGGAACGAGATGGGCTTTAAAGTCTCTTCCAACCTAAACTGTTCTATGATTCCATGATTCTGTGGCTTCCAGGGCTGTTTGTTCTTCCCATTCCTCCTTCAGAAGGGTGGTGGCAGAGCCTGGGGCTCCTCAGGTGCACACACACCTTGGGCAGGTGCCTGCCCTGTGTGACGGGGCTGCAGTCGTGGCAGAGGCCCCCGGCTGGGAGCTGCCTGTGCTCAGGAAAAGCCTGAGCTCCATCCCTGGCTGTGTAAAACAGCACTTCCCTTTCTTTTCTGAGAGAGTGGGAGAGCCCAGAGAGACAGACATGCAGAGGGAACTCGGATGGAGAGCAGGCAGCTGGATGGTGTTGGCCTGGTCTGTTCCCTTGTGGGGCAGGGACTCTGCCACCTTCTAGGGCAGCACTGCCCCCCCCCCAACACTGACTGCCCCTGAAGTACTGCTGAGACCTTCACCACACACCCAAACCTTCAGCTACCCAGCTCTTTACACTCTTGGGAGACTCCACAGAACCAGCCTAGAGACAAACTCCCACACAGTGTGATCCTGTGGCCGTGCCCACCACATCACCCGGGGTTTTGTCCAGTCTCCCTTTGAAAACTCCCACTGGTACACACAGACTCCTCCAGCAGACAAATTCATATCCAGAAAAATCTCCCCTTTCCACATCTATTGACCATTCCCAGCTATCCTTGCAGCCTCTTACTGCTGTGTGCTGCTCATCTGAACCAAACCTGCTGGACTCAAAACCCTTCCCCAGAAGTTGGTCTCTGTAGACCTTTAACATTAATTTACTTTCTCCTAAGCTTCCAGATTTTGATAAGAGGCTGCCCAAAACGCAATGCAATAGTCCAAGCAGCCATCTAAAGTGCCAAAGCCACGGAGAAAAGAAAGCAATGATCAGTTCTGCAGCCCCCAAATTACTTTTTTTCTTTCACAGCACACTGCAAGGTCACAGTAATTCATTCTCCACCCTCACCCCCTTCATTCTGCCTGGCTGAAACTCAGTTCAGCTTCAGGGGGAGGCACTGCAAGGGTTTGGCAAACCATAATGTCCTGCCTCCAGTCCTATTTTGAAGATTTAAAAGGTGCAAAGGGCTTGATGTTGGCTTCTCAGATGTGGGCAACCCTCGCCCATTGTACATAGGTGAATCAAATTTTCGGTGATGCAAACTGGAAACGCCTGCCAAGTATGCACGCAGGAGAAAGAAAAACAAAGATCATAAAGATTTATAGGTTGCTTTAAAATGCATTCACCCTAAACCATGAGCTGCTCCAGCAAGCACTACCAACCTGGCTGAAAAGTTGTGCTTCACATGAGGGGCTCACTCTGCTGGAACGGGAGCCTTTGTGAAGATCGACAGAATTAACGAGCTAAAAACTTCGGGGTATTAGTTCAGTACCTCACAACAACGATAAAATTAAAAGTTTTATGCCTCTGATTTATACGTTTCAAATTAAGAAGGATATTTTAGGCTCTCAGGGCGTGTGGGAGCACAGTGGTCCGGAGCACAGTTATATTGGCTGGTTTCTGTGAGGTCCATGACTCTGCTGCTTCAACACAGATCCCTCCAAAAAGAGAAACCCGGCAGTGTAAAATGTCAGTTGTGCAAGGGTCTAGATCTGCTTTAACCAAACTCCAAGCTGAAACAGAGCTCAAAAAAAAAAAATCTCTTTCCAAGAACAAATCCCCTTGCCACAGTCCTATTGCTTCCTGCTTTTAGTTAGGCTAAAAATGAGGAGAAAAGGCAGCATTAAAAGCGTGTCCACTCCCAGTGAGGCAGAAGTGGGATCATGAGTAGAAGTGTGCGAAAATAAAACGGGCAAACATCAAAAAATAACAACAGATCATATTTTGTGATCAGTTTGTTTCGGGCAGGAAGGCTGAGGCTGGTTCTAATTTGAATCTAACCAGTTGGCCAGGCCCTACCTTATATATTATCTTTGGAATGTGAGTCATTTTGTTGGCTTAGTTATTTCTTCTTCTGTAACATGGCACTCCTGACTGCAGCGGTATGTGGGAGCTATTTTTATTGGGTAAGTAGTGAAAGGAAGTGATGGATAGAGCTGGTTGGGAACATTTCAACAAAACATTTTTTCAGTAGAATTTCCTAGTTGCTCCGGTGTGAAGTTCTTCACGCTGAAAGAGCCGGTTCCAGGGAATTTTTTTAATCTGAAAACGACACCGTAAAAAAAATTTTCCAAATAGCACATTTCGGTGCTTTCAAACAAAAGTGTTCGACTGCCTCGCCCGAAATTAGTTGATTTTGAAGTTAAAAGAGAAAAATTAAGCTGACATGTCACTGGAGAAAGACCAGCCAGGCCTGATGAAGGAGCCATCCCAAGCATGCAAAGCCAACTCTGTCCCCTGCACAAGAATGCACTTGATTATTTTCCCCTTTAGGTTTTGAGCTCTTGAAAATTTTCAAGGCTTTGGCTTTTCATCTCCCTTCAGAACAGTAGCTCCTTTTTCACGGCCCCTCCAAGAATTTCAGGAGCATCAAAACCTTCCACTGTTTTGTTTTTTTGGCAGAGCAAGCAGCACAGGGTGTGAGCAAGGCCTTGGGAAGGCAGAATCCTCGAACCACCTCCCGGTCGGGGTCATCCTGGTACTGCAGCGCGCTGTGGTGCGGTCAGATGGAGATGGTAAACCACATGCTGGAAACCTCCCAGTCCCAGGTGCCCACAAAAGCCAAAAATTAAAAGGGTGTATCCTCAATGGATGACCAGCCACTCCTGAGACCCTGCCTTTCCCTGCGGGCTTTTCGTAACAGCTTTCAAAAAGCAGGGCCAGCTACAACTTAAGCAAAGCTGGCCAGTGATCTAGGAAACTCTTCAATTATAGATGAGCACCAATAAACAGCCAGTGATTTGCTGGAAATTATGAAGTATAAATAATTGAGAAGCAGGGAGTTGGCCCAGAGGTACCCTTCTCTCTTGTTGATTCGTCTTAATGCATTTCCTTGATGCAGCTCCCTGCTGTGTTCCTAAGGAAGGCTGTGGGAGCAGCAGGATAATGGCCCTGGAAGAATATGCTGACCTGCTTGTGCAGAGTTGGAAATATCTGACCATCTCCCATGCTGAAAGGTGCAGCTGAGGAAAGGGGGTTAACCCAGCAAACCACATCGTCACCCCACTTCCCACATGGAAATCAGGAATTCCACCTGAGTACACAGGGATTCTCCAGTCCCAGAGGACAATGGTTTGACAGCAGTTGGTGTGGAAGGACTTCAGTCTGTATTTGGTTCTTCACGGGGTCCTTAAAGAGGAGATTTGATCAGTGCAGGGCAGGAAGCTGCCTGAGGATGCTCAGGGCTGTCCTGGGAGAGGAGGGAGTCAACTGTGGATATCCTGATCTTCCAGCCTGGATGGCTCTGGTCCACAATGGCTTTTCAAATATAGCCCCAAAATAGGGCAAGCAAGCCTCTCCTGGGGTCACAACTCTTGGGCAAGGCACGGGACAAACCCCAAATGCCAACTCTGCAGCTCAGCAGGAGCCCAAGACAGCAGCACCACAGAGAAGTCCCTCCCCAGGGGAACGGGGCTTCAGCCAGAGCTTCACCCTTAATGCAAAGGGAAAAAGTCCTTTGGGAAAACAGGTCAAAATTTTCACCTTTGAGACATTTCTGTGGAGTTTGTCAGAGGAGGAAGTTGTATTAAGAGAGGATAATTTCCTTCTGTGCTGCTGGGTCAGAGGTAATGAAAAAAGCCAAGTGGATGTACAGCAAGGCCCTCAAAGGGGCCCATAAAGAGCCAAGAACACCTCCCCCATGCTCCACCACGGATGACTCGAAGGGAATTTTGTTGTTAACACCCACCAATTACCAGCTGTCTCACATCCTGATGCTGATGCCCTTTTGATCTGTTTAATAAAACTGTGGATGCTGCCACAAGCCATATAAAATCTCCCATACTACAAAAATTGAAATCTTCCTGATAACTGGCAGCAGTGGTTCCAATTCAGCAACCAGCCACTGGGTCATAAGCACATCTGCCTCCATGAGCTTTAAATGTGCCACTGTTACTTTTAAAATTTTAAAAAAACCTTCTGGCTTTTGCACTGAAAATGAAATGCCTGACTTATGTGAGGTGGAAGAGATGGGAAGAGGAAAGAAAGATGCTGGAAGATAGAAAAGAAGGCGCTTCATCAGGAGAAGTTGTGGTAAGAGTTTCAAAGCTGCAGGGAATTAAAGCACGGGGTGAGTCAGGTCTCACTCAGATGTCTGAAACCAAGGTGTCTAATTCAGAGCTGACTCCCCTGTGTTTTCTTCATAGCCTTGGTAAACAAGCAATCTACCTTATTGTAAAATAAACATCTAAAAAAAAAAATCTAAAGCTCTGGAAGTGTCAGATTGTCCCCACTGGTTGACAAAAAGCAACACTAAAATTCTCAGACTGACTCCTGAATTTTATCAGGCAAAGGAGGGAGATCAAACGGACTGTCTAAATATTCCTAAGACATTTTTCCAGTTCTAACATAATGGACAGGCCACTGTGAATGCTGGGCTGCTCCTTGCCTGTCCATAAAACTCACAATTCACTGGGAAAAGGAAGGAAAATGGAATAGAAGAAGCAAAGAGAGAGAAAAATATTAAAAAAAAAGAAAACAAACTAAAAATAAAGAGAAGCATAAATCTAGTGGGAGAGAAGGCTGGACATCATTACTGCTTTGCTCATGATGTTTAGATCCACCTGACCCCAACCCTTTTTCACCAAGAAAGGCTCACCAAAAAAAGGGAATTTCAAGGGACTCCTTAAGGCAGCAAAGACAGGCTGGCATGTAAGGAGGCAGGACTTCAGGTAAGGTATTTCCACTCATTTCTGGCACAACATCTTTTTATATGAAGACAATGACAACCATTTTGAAACCCCCATCCCCTCCTCACCCCATCTGCACTGCAGAGAGGACACCAACATCTCGCACGACAGGAGCGAACGCAGCCAACATTCACGTGGGGGGAAACGCAGCTCTGGGGCACCAGCAGGACTTCTGATTAAAGCAAAGGGAATATGTTCTGCTCCCACAAAAGCAGAAGCGGTCCCTGGCTCCTCCCTGCTCCCCAGCACTGGGGGAGCAGAGGGAAGGCAGCACAGACCGCTCCCGGTGCGAGGAGGTGGCTGTGGAGGGAGCGGGAGCTGGCGGTGTCTCCCAGGCCAGCATCAGGGCAGCGTGGGCTGATGAAGTCTGAGTAGATGCCACAGCTCGTAGCTTTTAAGATCTCAGTAAACAGTGTAAAGGGACATGGAACCAGGGCTCAGTATGCAGATTTTGCTCCATTATGTTCCTGAGCTGTTTTTTCTCTTTTCACTCCCAGCTATGGAAGACGCCAAAGCTGTTAAATATCAAGTGTGTATAATGGGAATCCCATAAGCTGGGGGAATGGCCAGGATTCAAGGATATGTCCAGAGCAGAAAAAAAACATATCAGTAAGAAAAGAAAAATAAGAAAGAGAGAAATAAGCATAGAGACGTGGGTGGAGGAGAAGGGGGAGGAGGGGGAGAGATCAGACCAAAGACTTCTCATCGGCCGTTCTGGTTTTTAGGTCACTGCTTAATGGCACCCAAAGGATTTTTATTGTTGCTGCTGTTATTATTACCATTGTTATTAACTACAGCTCTTACCCTTGGTCCCAAGAAACTTTAAAGAGCACAGACCCTTCTATGCCAGGTGTTGCATGTGAGCACACACATGTCATGAGAGGTCCCTCAGGACCTCTCCCTCTTCTTCTCAGCTCCTCTTACACCTCTGTAGGCACTGCAGGAATATTGCCCTTAATATTGGAAGTGTCCAAGGCCAGGTTGGACAGGACTTGGAGCAACCTGGTCCAGTGGAAGGTGTCCCTGCCCGTGGCAGGGGGGTGGAACTGGATGATCTTTGGGGTCCCTTCCAACCCAAGCCTTTCTATGATAACAAAGAATGCCAAAAAATGCCAGAAGCATTTTGCAATCCTGCAACACAACTGGAACCACTGTGGATGGATAAAACGACCAGAGAGAAAAGGGAAAGGCTCTTCCCTTCTCATTCCAGCGTATTTGGCTTTGTGTGGGAAACATTATGCAACAGGATGAGGGCAGGCAGAGGAAAAGGTAATTTTATTTCCTCAGCCACTTATCTGGGCAATCCATCAGCAAATGCAGCTTTGCTGAAGTCTATCAGTAGTCATCTCAGATCCTGCTGGTTTGCTCCCTTTGCACAGGTAGATCTGCAGTGAGGTTATTGCTGAGCCCCAGCTGAGGCTGATCTCAGCACAGCTCTTGTTAAACAAGCCACTGTTTTCCCTCCATCAGTCCATGTCAAACACCAGCCTGAGAGCAGGGACAGTGCCCTGTGGAACCCCAAGCACTGGGGGCAGCACCAAGGCATGATTCTGGAAGGGGTTTACATCCTGCACAACAAAAGGAGGTCAAGAAGAGACAAAAAAAATTAACTGCATCACCCCTTACAGTCTCAAATTCATTCTGAAGTTTTAGGAAATAAAGGAACAGTTTACTAGGAAGAAGATGCAGTTAAATACATTGAAAAAGGATGGACAACTGTATTTAGCAACACAGTAAGAATCACCCTCTCTCCAAAAGCCATCTCCTCTTTCCTGAAATTACTTCCCTGTCTCAGGCAAAAGTCTGGAAGGAGAAAAAGGGTATTTCCCCCCTTTCTTTTTTTCATAAAATAATCCATTTTGCTGCTTCAGACAAGCTGTTATTCATCTTGAACCTGTCCATCCCTCCCACTGGGAGCTGCAGATGGATTTACCAGCTAATCCAGTTAGTAGCTCCTGCCAGTCATGGCATTCCAACATCCCCTGATACAAAGCTGGGGAAAATTGCCCACGTACGTGTGTGTTTGTGCATCTGTGTGTGCTCAGGCCAGAAAGGGAGACAGAAACCAAGGAACTGCATTACCCCAAGAGCCCTTTTCTTCTCTCACAGCTGAACTAAACTTCCAAGCAGAGGAGAGGAGAAGCTCTGGCAGAAGCAGCTAAATAAAGGACAGTGATGCTGACAGCAAAGGACCATCAAGTCAGCACATCTTCTCTGTGCCCCTAAACTTCTCGGTGCTGGTCTATATAAAATATTGGCAGTCACAGCAGAGGTTCAAACGCTTTGAGCACCAAGGCTGGTGCTATTCAGTGACAGCCCTGGTCCCCTCAGCCCCTCCTGTTCCTTCCCTTCCCACGGGGTCAGGCAGTTGGTTCCATTAAAAAAATAAACATGGGCAAAGATCAGAACTGCTGTTGCCACAATGCCCAGCTCACAAGGAATAAAGTTGCAACCAAAGGAAAAACAACAGGCTGATGCTGCCTGTGAAATGTTGTCCCAGTGTTTTGGCTTGTAGTGCAGGTGAGGGTAGAGCTGTTGCCTTGGCAGTGACAGTGCAACACTGGGGCCAGGCCTCCAAAAAAAAATCACTTCTCTAGGATGATAGTTTGGACAGCTCTGCCTCCAGATCCCTCTACCTTGATAGCAAGACAAGACTGATGGAGAGGCTGGGGGAGCA
This sequence comes from Pipra filicauda, assembly GCF_003945595.2. Classification (NCBI taxonomy): domain Eukaryota; kingdom Metazoa; phylum Chordata; class Aves; order Passeriformes; family Pipridae; genus Pipra; species Pipra filicauda. The sequence goes on from NW_024104405.1 coordinate 637,656, forward strand.
AAGGAGTGTTTGGAAGATGTAAGGAGCCCAGGGCACACATGGGGAGGATGCTTGGGCACGTCAGGGAGAAAAGCACGTGGAAATGTCTCCATGGAGAGCATGGAGACATGTTGGAGTGTTTGTGTGCTGCTGCAAGCACGCGGGATTGTTTCCAAAATGGCTTCAAATCACTGGATCAACTCCACAGCTGCTGAGCCCCTGCCACTCCGGGTCACTATTCCTTCCAGGAGCTGCTGGAGCTGGAGTGGGAAGGTACCACCGAGCAGCACTAAGTGGGAAATGAGCAAGTGTCACGGAACAAAATCAATAGCCTGGAGCCAAGGCTGTTTCTCTCCCTTTCCTGTCTCTGCTTTGTGTGTGTGTGTGTGTGACTCCAGGGCTTCTTTACCTCCTCCATTCCCTTCCTTCCCCGCCACTGCAAATGTTGCAGAGCATGATAATGAAAGCTGGTGTCCAAGCCACCAGACAAGCCCATCACTGCAATCAGAACAACTGTGGGAGATGGGAGCCTGCGGGCTCATCAAGCTGTCCTGGAGCTGGCCAGCCCCGTGCACATGAAGATGCCAATCTTGCCTCCCTCCCGTCCCTCCTCCTCCTCTTTGGCAGCCCAGTCTCCTCACCCTCCTCCCCCTGCCACGCTCCCCTGTCGCCCTCCCCCTTCCTCCAGCCCTGCTCAGCACCAGAGGAACGCCAGCCCGGGCCACATCCCAGCCCTTCTCCCTTAACGATTCTGATGGGAAATGCCCAGCAGGCTGAAGCTTTCCTAGAAAAGCAAGGGCAGGTCGGAAGGCATATGGTTGCTGTCCTCTAAGCTCCGGGTGACAAGGTCTGTGATGCTGCATCCTTCCCAGGCGGAAAGGGGGAGAAAAAAAAAGAGAGAGAGAGAGAGAAAGAAAGAGAGAAAAATCGCCTGCTTGGGCTTTGGGAAATCACAAGCTGCTCCCTGCGGGGAGTGAACCTCTCCGACCCTGTGCCACACTGCTGGGCACGGATCACACCACGCCGGCACGGCAGAGCCTGGCCTTGTCTTAAAATGAGAATTTAAAAATGGAGAGCTGGAAATACCTCGGTGGTTTTTAACACAGTCACGGTCCATAACAGCATCTCTGGCTGCCTCTCCTCCCTGACCCACAGTCACAGGGGTTTAGTTTGGTGCTAAAGATGAAGTGCAAAGAGAGGACAAAAAAAACCACCTCGGTGTTTTTCCAACTTCCACTGCTGCCATTGGCAAGTCTTTTGCTCAGCTGTGCTCCCAAGGTTACTTAAAACCTGATGGAATGGGGAGTTCCCCCTGTTCACTCTGAGCTGTGCTGGATGCCCAGGCTGCTCTTCCCTGGAGAACGAGACCACCCTGCACGGGAGGGTGAAGTCTCCTCTTGGAGACACTCACTCTGGACAACCAAATCCAGTGGCTGAAAAGAAGCAGGATGATGTTTCTTCCCCTTTGCTTTACAGAGTCCATGCCACATCCTCATCCCCAGCCATCTCTGCTGTTGGTATGAGGGGAAATCTGCAATTCCAGGTTGTGTTTTGCCCCAAGGCACAGGATCAGTTTGGAATATTTCCCTGTGGGACTTTTACAGGTTTGTCTCTCAACAGCAGCCAGGTCCCATAAAACACAGGATGGAATGACACATATTTCCCCCCTTAAATGAGCACAAGGACTCTTCTTTCATACAAATGACTTCCTTCAACATATGAATCCACTGATCTCTCTTACTACACCAACATAAAGTTTCTTTCCAAACCATAGACCTCACCTTTAATAATCAATATTTCCTTTCCACTTGCTCAGCTTTCAAGGTCATACACTGAACAGATTAATCACACTTTTAGAACCCTCTTCCTCTCAGGCTGATGCTAGCACTGGCATTATGTGGAATTTGAAGCAAAAACACCCTGAACAGGGCTTGGGTTTGTCTTCCTGATGGAATGTTAGGCCAAGAAAAAGAAACTGCTGTTTGTCCAGAGTAAAAGGGCAAATAAAATCATTTCCAGGCTCTTAAAGAAGCTATTACACACAGTGAATTAGATGAAAAATCACTTGATGACAGTGGCCTTTTAAAACGCTACTGAGAGCAGGAGCAATGAGCAGTTAGCCAAAGGCTATCTATATTCTGCTACTCCTACATGTGCTCACAGCTCCTGCTTTAGAAAAGCCCATTCTCAATCATGACACTGTATTCCTAACACAGAACAATTACCTGTAACCCTACATGCCATCAACTCCCTTGATTCCATACAGGAACTTTTAAAAATATCCCTCTAAATGGGATGTAAGACTGTGTTGGAATGTAGGATGAGCTGTAAGAAAAGGGAAAGGGGGAAAAAAGCAAAGGGAAGCAGAAGGAAAGTTTGGAAACATTTTTTTGCATCTTTCAAATAAAACAAAATATCTCTATTATGATGATTTGTGTCCTAGGAGCAGAGAAATGAATTAGTTACACCATCATCCCAGGGAAGCTGTGGCCACAGCACTAAACAAGATTATCTGCTCCTGACGGGCTTGAGCCACCTGAACTGGGAATGTGTTGGTTTGGACAGCACTGACTCCAGTGGGAAAACCCAAGAGCTTGCCAACCATCTCACCCCAGTTCTGTTCAGTCTTGGTCTAAGATGGGCTTCACATTGCAATCTTCCAGCTCTGATATGAACCTGAAAGGGGTTTGTGCCTGGCACTGATCTGAATGGAGCCCACCCCACTGGGAAACTTCAGTGAGATTTTCCTCGGGATGTCGGGCACCTGAACAGGCTGACAGCTCTCAAGAGCTCACTGGCTTCCCAACAAGGTTTGGCCTTAAGCCTGGCATTTAAACATCCAGCCTTACCACCCCCTGCTCTGCTGTTAACCACTGCTTTACCTGCACTTCCACCCAAGGATCTTGGGGCACTCCAGGGATCCCAGAGAGAACAATTCCAATCATCCCCGTCTTGGCAGCTTATTGCCCTTCTGTAGCAGAGAGATACATCACTCAGAGTGAGTTGACACGAGCTGGAGAAGGTCAGGCAGTAATGAAGTGGCCGTGGTTTGGAGCAGAACCTTCAAGTCCAGTAGCCCAGACCCCAATTTAATCTACTCAGCTTTGCCATAACCAGGTTTTGTTTCAGAAGGAAAAGCAGAAGAGCAATGACTGTGACTTACCAAATGCCTAAACACAAGTGGAGGGGGCTGGAAAAGTGTGCTGGGCTGACTATTCCAAAATGGGGAGTGCTTCTGTGTTCATTTCTCCTGCCGTGTCACTAAGAATTACAACCTGCCTAAATGCCTAAGCACACTGAGAACATATAATAATAATTATAGTGTCAGAATTCCCTTGGAGATCTGAGTGAGATCTCGTTTCCTGAAGCAGCTCAGGGAGAAGAGATTGCAACTACAATTTGCCCATTCTTTCCTAAGCCAAAAATTTTGGCTGTATTTTCAATTCCAGCTGAAGGGGCAGACAGGAGCCACCTGCACAGTGCTCCTGACAGCCATGACATGTTTGTGACACCACAGCAAGGGCAAGTGGCGACAGGTTCTGACATCGCTCCATAATGGGAACTCCTAAGATTTGTGTCCAGAGCTCTTGGAAAGAGGAACAGAACTCAATCTCAAGAACACCTGAACGCCTTTGACCAGTGCAGGTGACTCCATCCTCCCTCAGCCTGGCAAGCTTGTGGCTCATTTCATGCCCAGAGTCTCCCATTCTGGTGATTTCTCCCTTTTATGCTCTGCTGGAAGGTGAGCACATCCTGTGCCAAGGAATTCCAGCTCCCCTTACCTCCAGTGGGAATGGAGCCCCCTCTCCCTCTGCCAAGCACACGCTCCCTGGAGAAGTGCTCCCCAAAAAGCCACGAAAAGAAGCCTTTGAGCCATGTGCAGTGTCTTATTTCTGCTCCTTTCCCGGGCCAGGAACGGGTTAAAGCCATCAGGGCAACAACAAAAGCAAAGATCCTGAACATCATTTCATGCAAATGACCTTTCAGTGGCTTCCTGTGCTTCACTGTGCTCTTGTCTGCCAGGGCCCCGGGGCCTTCAAAACCTGGGGCTAGATTTTAACTCATCTCCCCTTATCTGCTTGACTGACTGTCAGCCTCGCACATCTCCCTGCTTGTGATGAAGGCCTTAATTAGTGCTTGTCTGTTTACCCTTTTCCTATTGCCACCTCTCTTTTCCTCTCCCTCTCGCTATTCTTCTCCTTTCTCTCTCTCTCCCATCACCCTGGGGCTTGTTTGCTTAGCTGGGCATCTCTTGTTTACTCAGTAGGGAGGTTATAATATATGTAAATAAAGTAAGTCAAAACTCCATAAAAATATATCACACACGAGATAAAAAAATACCAACACAGAAACATATTTCTGTGTTCAGAGACATTGCTAAAGCTGACCTTGCTTTTCTCCAGCAAACCAAACCCTTTTGCTGCCTTCTGAATTCAAAGGCAATAAGGAAACAGAGCTGCTTTTTACCTTCTCTCTCCTCCTTTTTTTTTGTTTTTTTTGGAGACTTTATTACCACAGAGCACACAAGCAGTGCTTAGGGATCATCCAGCACCTGCTGATTTCATGTTTTGGAGCAAACACAACCGAGGTTCAATCACCCTGTACCAGTGCACCTGCCCCAGCAGGGCTCCTGCTGGGAGAAGGGATTAAAAAATGCAAACCTTGTTCAGCTCTCATGAAACGTAGGAATAAGGGAAGTGGAAGGATCAGGTAGGTTTTCCTTCCCTCAAATAAATATGCTGGCTACCAATTTGCTGCTAAAATTATCCAAGGAAACTGTGAGTTGAAGAGGAGAAAGAAATGTTAAAATACAGGCTGAGCATCCAGCCTCTGAGCTGGAGTTCTCATTAGAATTATATGGTCACCTTAGTGCAGAGGCCTGTTGGACACACAATAGCCTGGAACTTCTCAGACAAGATCCCCGTGCTGAGGGTGCCAGAGACACAGGAGGAGATCCCTCGTGTCCTGAAGATGTTGTTAAACAAGCCAAAAGACATCAGGGAAGGATAAAGCCAACACCACCCAGCCATTTGCTCAACCAGAGCCTGCATCTTCAAATGCCAGGCTGCTGCTCATCCACTGGACTTCACTCTCTTTACTGTCCTTGCTGTAAAATGACACATTAAAACTCGTCTGCTGCCTACAGTTGTTCCCCAGACAGACCCTGGAATGTCCTGCCCTCACAGGGGCAATCCCAGGCACTCTCTGCCCCACAGCCCAAGCTTTGGGGGTCTCCCCCCAGGCTTTCCCCCTCCTTGGCACAACAAGGAGCCGCTTGAACATCCGAGCCAAAGGTACCACATCACCAGGACCACTTAGAGTGCATTTATTCTGCACCTGCCAGCCTGATGTGCCACTTACAAGATGCTGGAGAGCCCTGAGGAACACAAAATAAGTGAGGGCAGAGGGGACAGTCACAAAGTCAGGAACTTGGGATGCTGAGTACAGGCTGAGTGTTTTACACATCCTGCCCCAATAATCAGGGGGCTAAAAGAGGCCTGGGTGGCGAGAGCTATCTCTTACATCCACTGAAAACAGGATGCAGTGTGCATTCCTACTGGGAAATCTTAACTGCAGGGTTTTCCCTGGCTTATTCCTCCCTTGTAAAAGCTGCTTCATACCCTTAATATGGCTCATAAAATTCACTTTGTAGCTGGATGTTTAGTAAAAGTTCTGCAAGGCAGTCAGGGCTGAGCTGGGACAGTGTGTAGGTGTGAGGATCCAAAGAGGACCTCTGACCATCCACTCAAACACACGGTGCAGGCGAGTCCTGCACTGCTCCAGTGCTTGCTAAAGGAGTTTCCAGGCTTATCAAACATCCCAGGAAATGGCAAAGTTCAGGGGCTGCCAAAGAGCAAAGGACAGGAGAGAACAGCTCTCCCATTAGCAGGTAAAAGCCATTAGCTTTAAAGGGAGTAATGTGCTCAGACCATGGGAGGGACAGGGAAAAGGAGCACAGGGATTGGTAAAGGAAAGCAGGGAAGGAAGAACGAGGAAAAGCAGGGAGAGGAAAAACAGAAGAAAAAGAAGTTTCTTTCTCTGACAGAGAATTATCAGAATAAAATCATTCGTATTGGGGAATAATGCACACGCTGCTGTGATGTCTGAACAGACAGAGGATTGGGGCTGGGGAGAAGGGAGAGACAAACACAGGAATATGTCAGCATAAAAAGAGAAAGGAATGTGGAAATGCAGGGATACATGGAGACAGGGCTGGTGAATGTCCAGGAAACAGTCCCAGGCCTGGCCCAGCATGTCCTGACCTATCCAGCAGCTCGATTCAGTGGCAGGATCCTCGAAATGCATTCAGTGAGATTCATAAAAGAAGACTAAAAAATCCAGGCAAAGAAGCAAAGAGCCAACACCATCTCCTGTGAGAGTTGTAGGTATTTCTGGGTTAGTTCTCAAAGACCTGACATTTTTACACCAGCATCTGCAGGTGGATCCACTGCCAGCTACCAACAGTCCACGAATTAGAGACCCAAGGTCCTTTTCAACAGAGCCATTTCAGAGCCAACCTGCAAGGATTTGTAAAAGTGGGAATTTCACAGACTATGCACTGGTTAACAGGGTGTGTGTGCAGGCACAGCATTACCTGCCCTTCAGGTGATCAGGATCCCCAGCTGCCTGTTGGGGCCTGGCCTCCCAGATCTCAGTTTGCCCTGATCGTATCTTCCAAGGCCTGCACGTTGCAGGAGGTTGCGTCACTGCAGGGCCATAAACCCCAGTGACACAGCGGGTGAGAAGCACCACACCTCACTGCCAGCAGGAACTGGGCAGGGAGCCCTCACAGCATTCCCTGGGGCTTCCAAGGAGAAAGAGCCTCCCCACCATAAACCCCACACAGGAAAAAGGGCCGGAGTCTCCTCACCATAAAACCCCCACCCAGCTCAGGGCCAACGAGCTGCAACCCCAAAGGAGGAAACACGAGGTGGTCCTTCTGCACGAGCTCTTTCTTGAGCAGGGGGCTGGGTGCTAAATAAATCCTAAATAAAATACCAGCAGGAATGAAACACTGGGATCCGTTGCACAAACGGATCTGGGCAGACTGAGAACACAGCAGGGAAAAAAAAGGGAATTAAAAGTTCTGTTTGTTCCTCCTCCCTGCTCAGCTCCCCCGAAAGCAGAGGAGGCTGCTGGGGGGTGTTGGTGTGATCAGCAGGGAGTTCTGGGGACACACTAATTATTGCCTGGGCACAGTCTCTTGGTGTGGGTCAGGGTCACCAGGAACTGCACAGGCAGTCGATAAAGACTGACTCCAAGAGCTGCTCTTACATCTTTCCCTTTCCAAAAAAATGAAAGCAAATAGTCAATTACAGATAAACCCCAGCATCAAACAAAAGCAGCAAAGCCAGACTGATACAGCTAATTAAGAATAGAATTAATAGACATGGGCATTTACATTATAAAACAAGGCAGCAGTCCTGAAAACCCACCATCCTGTCTCCTTGACAGATGATAAAACTGTCCTGCCTTTTACTGGGCATCTGCCAATACCTCCTACCTCTGAAGCAAACATCAATGGCTTTCTGACCACAGAGCCATTTTTAGTTACCAGGGACTGAAATACAGCCCAGGAATGGGTGATTTCCCAGACAACACACAGCACTCAACTGTAGAGCTCAGTACAGTCCCGTCTGTCCCAATCCTGCCTTCTCTTGTCTGCAAAAAGTTTGCCAAAAATGAAAAAAAAAAACCACCCAAGATAACCCAAAGAGAAACTTGTAGAAATTGCAGTTTGGAGTATTGCATGAAGAGCTGGAAGAAACTAGCTCTAGTAAACCACTAGTAAATCCCATGGAGGGTGTTTAAGTCACACCTTGGACCTTTTATTCCTCCAGAGCTGTTGGATGTGATCCATTTAATCCATCCATACTCCCACTTCTTGACATCCAAGGGACTCACCTTTATCACCTGAAAAGAGTTCAGTTGCAGCAGGAGCCACTGCCAGTGTTTACTGCAATATTGAGCTGCTCCCAAGTTTTCCTCTTCCCTTTCACTGCCCCCCTTCCTCCTCCAGTGACTCAAAATATACCTTTTAACCCCTCAGGGTACCTCCTGCCTCTGAGAACCTAAAGGAACTTTGGGACATGTTCCATCCTTCCTATGCATTTCTACAAAATGACATTATTTCCACACTCATAAAGTTTTGTTTCCTTACACAGAGGGTGAACTTTACTTAACATTGAGCCATATTAACAATTCTAACACTAATAGAAAGAGATACCTCAATAACCTTGACACTTTTTCCTCTAGAAACATTTATTTCCTCTGTATTTATAATATTAGGTCTTAACTTACATGTTATTTCTAAGCCCTGCTGAATAACTTTTTCCTTCTTTGTTTTTCTTCTCCTACTAAGTGTTGATGCCACCAGTATTCCACCTTGTCATCTCACCCACGTATTGTAAATCCATCTAACTGCTGGCCTGCACCACTGGATTCATTTAGGAAATTCAAAACATATTAGCACAAAAGTTGTCCCACACAAGGCTTGACTGAACTGGGATGCTCATTGCTACGGAAATCACTTTGATATCAGTTTCTGAAGAGTTTGTTACTGGCCATGCAGAAATAAAACTGGTCCCTGGGGCCATCTCTGCAGCTATTCCTGCTCCTTCATGACCCCTCCTGACTAAAAAAACCCCTCCTTCAAATGCTATTTGGCAGCAGGTACAAGTTCTGTGTTCGTTTTAAAATTCAGTCACTACCTCCCTCCAAAAAAAAAGAAGAATAAAAAAAAGAAACACTCAGAATTAAACCCTTTAACATCCCCAAGCCTCATATTAGCCCTGCCTGAGCTGTGAGACAGGCTTTGCAAAGGGAAAATGTTTCACAAGTTGCTTGCTTTGTGAGGACCAGCTGGGAGCCACTGCAACAGCTGAAGGAAAATGTCCCATCCCTGGAAGTGTCCAAGGTCAGGTTGGACAGGGCTTGGAGCAACCTGGGATAGTGGAAGGTGTCCCTGCCCATGGCAGGGGGTGGAATTGGATGAAGTTTGAGGTCCCTTCCAACCCAAACCGTTCTGGGATTCTGTGACTTTCTATATTCAATTCATGTTCACCAGGCAGATTAAAGAGCCATTGCACAATGTGCCACTTGGAACTCCTGCAGACACCCGAGGAACACCTCACAGACACTTCTCTCCATCAAACCAGCCTGGTAATCCACCTGCAGCACAAGAAAGCCCCACTACCTGATGTTTCCAGGGAGGAGAGAAATGGCATAACACAGAGAAGGCAAAGACAGCTACAAAATGAGTCCATGGGTGGGCCAGGAATAAACCAGTATCTGCCAGTACCCCATTCAACACCTCCCATGCAGTGTCATGCTATGGATGATGTTCCAGCCTGCACTAATCCCTTGGTTCCTGCCCAACAACACAGAACAAAAGGCAAACCCCATCCTACGTAACAGAATAACTCCTGCCACGCACACAACAAAGGATTAACCTCATCTGCTCCTGCTGGCACTGACTGAGAACGGAGTGGAGGATCCAAACAAGCTCCTTGGTTCCCTCTGTGACGCTCTCACAGAGCTGGCAATGCACAGCTGGCTCTGGATGGACCTGCAGTCTGCTTCTTTGAGATGAACAGAGTGCAGTAAACGAGGGCAAACCAGTCCTGGGCAGGGTAGGGGCACAGGGGAGGTTTAAGCAGCACAGGTAGGATGGCTGTGCAGTTTTGGGGCTTTTGTGTCAGCCTGGGAAAACCCATGATGACTCTTTGATTATAGTTCATCCTAAACATCTTAAGAACTGCAACCCACGGCACCAAAGAGCACCTCTGAGTCCCTCCAGCTTCTCAAATGACCCCAAAATCCTTTCAGCCAGTTCTGCTATCACACAACTCCAAACAGATGGATGCAGGTAGTCAGGAGCTCGTTTCCTTGCGCTCCTCATTAGCGGAATTAAAACCTTTCCTGTTACTAAAAAGTGCTTCAGAGGCACCCAAATGGGGCTGTAGCTCAGGTGGTGTGACCCTTGCTCAGAGGGAACATCAGCTCAGGCACAGGCCCATGACACAACCCAAGTGTTTTATTCATATTATTATGTAGGTCCTGTTATTGTTCTAAAATACACAGAAAGATAAAACTGTCTCCCCACAGCTAAAAATGCTTCCATAGCAGACCTTGATGAAACTGGTCCAGAAGCAGTTTCCATAGGAATCTTCATAATCAAAGAAATAAACTCCTTAACTGCTCTGAACCAGAACATGAAACATTCGAAATTATAAATTATCCAGTTCCACCAATCCTGGGGGAACAACAGCTTGTTTGGTAGAGCTTAAAGGTTACGTTTTGATATCAACAGTTATATTTTTACTGGGTTGAATATTGACATAATAAATACGGCACACAGGAATGAAATATTTACACCTCGGAATCAGAAATTTACCATGCCATAAAAAAACCCCCGAAGTGGGATTATTATCAAAATATCATCTTTCAACACTGCCAACCTTTACCGTTTTGCTACTTGTAAAAATTAAGGATTTAGATTTTTTTCCTGCTGAAATCTCTCTCTGAGACTGACAGCTCCCCTGAGGCTTTGATTTCCCCAGAACTGCACAGTTCGTCAACACCTTCCTTCACTGGGCCTTTCTTTTTAATTTTTTTTTTTTTCCCCCAACAGTTTTTACTTGGACAAACATTTATTTTTTTTCACCCACCTCTTCCTCTCCCCTCCCCTCCCTCTCCTGGAAGCTGCTCCAAAGGGAGCCTGCAGTCAAGACACCGAGGTTGTTTTGTTTCCACTCTCCTGCCAGCCTTGCTGATGCCATTACCTTGGCTTTGGGAATGGAGGTTGGGATCACAGCCAGCTGGAGCTGCTTCAGTAGCATTTTCCTTTCTGGAGCCTGGCATTTACCACACCAAAAAGACACTCTCCTCGGTACGTTGCAACACTTTGTGGGAAAATCAAATTACTTGACAACGTCCCTTTCAAGTTCACAATGGCTCGCACTGCAAACTGAATTAAATATTTTCTTCCTGCCACATGCAATCAAGAATCACAAACTGCCTCCTTTGTTTCTGGTTTTTGGGTTTGGTTGGGGATGAAGGGAAGGTTTATTTTTTAATTATTCTTTTTTTTCTTCTTTTTTCATTTGTAAAAGAACAAAACCAAAACGGCAACAACAAACCCCCAGATCAATGAGCCAACGGCAGCATAATGGAGTGAAAGAACCAGAGAGGAACAATCCTGGGGACAGGAGTGTCTCTGCATGTGGACTGAAATTCATTGCTATGTAAAATCAGTGTGATAATTCCTCTTGGGAATTAGCAGTGAGGGCTAAAAGGTGAGTAAATTCCTTTAGGAAGAATAGTTGCAGCAGCACAGAATCCATCCTGCCTCTGAAAACAGGTCTTTAAGCCAACGTTGAATCCGTCCTAGTGGATGTTACTGCCCATCCCAATCAGTCATGGAATCCCAGAATGTTTGGGTTGGAAGGGACCTTAAAGGTTGGGATCTCATCCCACCCCCTGCCATGGGCAGGGACACCTTCCACCAGCCCAGGTTGCTCCAAGCCCCGTCCAACCTGGTCTTGGACACTCCCAGGGATCCAGGGGCAGCCACAGCTTCCTGGGCAACCTGTGCCAGGGCTTCCTCACCCTCACAGGGAATAATTTCTTCCCTATATCTAAACTAAATCTCCTCTCTTTCAGTTTGAAGCCATTCCCCCTTGTCCTGTCACTACAGTTCTTGATGAACAGCCCCTCTCAGACTTCCCTGCAGGCCCCTTCAGATCCTGGAAGGTGATGTGAGGTCTCCACACAACCTTTATTTCTACAGCCTGAACAGCCTCAACTTTTTCAACCTGGCAAGAATTTTTAATCACATGAACTTTTCTAGGTATCAGCCATTACATATGTGGATCTGTTCCACACCAGCTTCTAAAACCTATTAAAGAATTACTTTTATCTTTGAATCATCACAGGAAGAATTGAACAAGTGACAGAGATGAAACTTTCCCTGACTGGGCAGAGGCCCATCTGCTTTTCAGTCTGGCACCAGCAGCTGGAACACACCTTAAGCTGGAGGGAAAAATGCAGAAAAGGGGTATAATGTTTAAATTCAAACGCCTGATCTAGTGGAAGGTGTCCCTGCCCATGGCAGGGGGTTGGAACTAGATGACCATTAGACCATCCAACCCAAACCATTCCATGATTAGCCTCTGGGAATGAAATCCCACAGCTTTCTGCCTTGTCCTCTTATCAGGATTGTTGCTGCTGTGCTGAACTTTATTGAGCACAAGCCCCCACAGTTCAGCATCTACTCTGCAGACACCTGCCAAGACAGAAGCTCCAGAGGAAGAGGCAGTGGATGGAGACACAGGGCCTGTTTCCACCCAGAGAGGTATGTTACACTGGAGCTTTGACACAAACCCCAGTCAAACATGCTTTTATTTGCCCTACACCTAACATAATTTCAACCTCAGCAATTGCAGAACAACCCTCAGAGAGTGCAAAGATGGGGACGCTTCCACGAAGTGCTGGGAATTTGTTTGGTGGTAATACTTCCCCATTTATTTTCATGTTGCCCCCCAGTCCCACCACTTCCCTGACACTGGGGCTCTAGGCAGAGGTAATGGAGCAGGAGGGAAGGCTCTGAACAGGGAGTATCATTGGAAGCAGCAGTCCCAGGGGTTTTCCTGGCTGGGTGTGATGCGCTCGAGCGCAGCTGACAAACCCAACCGCAGGAGAGGCTCTGATGCTCTCGCCCATTACTGTGTCACCCTAGAGCAGCAAGTGCCCTATATCTGCACAGAGCCAGGAGCCAGAGCTTTCTGAACACAATGCCAGGCTTAGTCAGGAGGAACAACAGCAAAAAAGCCTGACAATGAGAGCAGGCTCAGAGAGGGCATTTCAAAAACCCAGCGCACGCGGCCATTTACGGAACAGCCGACCCGGCACCCACGGCCTGAGAGAGCCACAGCCAAAGCAGGTGCTGTAAACATGGGATCTGGGGCCTAACCCCACCAGCTTGCCAGGCTGCAGCCAGTGGGGTGGTTAAAAGAGTGGCTGTGACTGAAGTCACTGCTCTCTGCTGGCTCCAGTGAGATCCATCTGCTGCTCCTCACTCCCGGTGGACAGTCGGCCCATGAGGAATAAAACCACAGCTTTCACTGCTGACCCCCTGTCTTGTGTGAAGGTCACGTGGAGAGAGGAACAAGAACAAGCTGTCCTCCCCAAAATTCCCCAAAGCACTGATATGACATAAAGGAAAAGACTAATAAAGACAAAAAGAAAAAAATGCCCAAGGGAAAACAGGAAGAGGTCCCAGGTAGGAGGGCACGGCCGAGAGCAGAGGGCTGGAACTGTCAGGTGTGCCTAAACCTACAGAAACTGGCTTTTAATTCCCACTAAAAGGAGTTCTGCAACTGCCAAGTGTTTTTCTAAGCCTTAAATTTACTGGAGAAATACTCGATTGACTGGCAGCTACTGGAACATGAGAGACAGAAAATGTAAACTGTGTTTAGGAACTCCATCAATAATAAAATCCATAAAAATGTTTTTCACCTCATCCTGTCAGGATGTAGCCAGTGACTGTATTTAGGAATAAGGAAATAATTTCCTGGGCGATTTTTGCTGTAAATGAAATAAAATAAAATGAGAAGAATTTCAGGTTGACTGAATTGCCTTAAATATAGAGGCTGTGACCTACAGAAATACAACCAGGTCAGGGTAGGTCCTCAGCCCCTGGCAGGATCTGAACTCACCTACTCCCCTACCCTGTTCAAGCCTGTGCCATGGGCATTTTAGGTTAAAAACCCTTAAGACATGGGTGAAAAAATCAGCTGCCAGATTTAATTCTCTTGGCCCTTTATCAGTTATGATGTATACAGATATATTTGTCTTTTAACCATATCTAATCATATTATTCCCATAAGTAACTCCTAGTCTAGACCTTTTGTGTGAGGAACTACTGTAGATGTTAAATATCCAAAATACAGACAGGATAAAGATGTTACACAGAACATTCCTGATCTGATTCTGATACAAAACAATCAAGACTCAAAGTGCAGGCATCAGGAACTGCTGGTTCAACATTCATTTCCTACAAAGCTAAAACACTCTTAAATTAAATTTTACTGCTCCCATGTTTGTTGTCTGGAATCGTTCTAGAAGACAGCAATGAAAAGAAATATAAACTGAAATAAGTAAATATAGAGAAAAGCTCTGGGTAATAACATGATGCAAGGCCTCCCATTACCTGCTCCAAGCTTGCCAGTGCAGATTCACCCCACTGAGACCATTCCATACTCCAAGGTGGCCTAACAGCAGCACAAATACCATGTTCACCTCCAAGCACATGAAGTTCCTAATTAATACTGTTCTTTGGGAGATCTGCCTGTCCAAACCTCAAGAGAATGTCTTTATTTTTCTCATCTTCCATCAAACAGAGCACCTTGAGTGCTCCTCCTTTGACTTCCCAGCCTACCAGCTGTCACAACCTTCACTGCCCAGAGCAGAGGGTCCACAGCAAGCCAATATCCCTCGAACTTCATGGGGGTTGCAGTTCTCTGTGCCTCAAACCGGCCAGATCAAAGCTGCTGTGTCAATTATATGTAACAGGGCTTGTGCAGACTGACCACACTGCCTTTTCTCAGAGGGTCTGCACTCCACTGCACGACCTGAACCCCCACAGCAGGGAGGCACCGGACTATAAATCCATCCCAAGGCTCAGGCTGTAAGTCTGGGTCAAACACAGAGCGGAGCTGCCTGCTGCCTCATTTAAATATTCAGTGAACACTGCAAAGATTAACATTTCCTCTCTTGAATATCTAAATATTTGCCCACAATCCCCCTGCTAATGAGCAAAGACAAGTGCTGGTAAGTGGCAAGCAGCATCAAGCCTCGAGTCAATCAAACGCTCCAACGGGCCCTTCAGCACCACCACAAGGCCCATCGAGTTACATCCAGAGCTGGTGGCTTGCAAATGGCCCTTCTCTCCCGCTAACTCTCCCCCCACCACACATCCACACACATTCCTCCCTCTCCCCTCCTCTCCACCCCCTTTTTCCGCTCCGCGACCCACTCGGGGGCATAAAAAACTGGTACTGAGAAACCTGCCAACTGCTTTAGACTTTGGAACACGAGCTCTGGTCTTGTCAGCTCCGAGCCTGCCACACAATGGAAAACATTACACGTTTTTCTCTCGCTAACGACCGCGCTGCTCATTTACATGTCGCAGGCAAACACTAACAAGGTCGCAGCCAGAAAAGTGCGGTCAGGAGCACTACTGCTCCTGGCAAGGGGCTGGTGCCTGCAAAAGGGCTGCCCGGGAAGCTCTTTAAACACCTTGGAACATGTGCTAAGCTGCTGAAGTATGAGGTGTGGTGACAGCAAGGTGTTGAAACGGCGCTTTTAAGACCTGCCAGTCATCATTAACACGTCCCCGCAGAGCGCTGGCAGCCGAGGCACAGCCAACACCTTGGGCATCTTCTGGCTGGAAGGGCGGGTGGGAAGAGGGAGCAGGTGTGGGGAAGACAAAGGAAGAATACAGAGTCATCCACAGGGGGGTTTCCCTCAGAAATTTCCGTCCTTGCTCCTCCAAAGAGGTGGTGGGTGAGCGGCTCTTCGGGAGCTCCACTGACAACTGCCTGGACAACCTGCACGGTGAGCTCTGCCTGCCTCCTCCTCTGGGGACTGTCCTTGGTTCCTTGTTAACACGGGGAACAGGGATTCCTATTACTAGTGGGTTTTGGGAAGCAACTCCCACAGAGGAGGAAGTCCATGAGCAATGGAGAACCCACCAGGAGCTGCTTGCTGGAGATCCAGTTCAACAGCCACGTTCAAACTTCCTATTCTCCAGTTAATTCTGTGCCCATAATCCAAATTCTGCAATAATATCACTTGCTACTTCTTTGTTCAACAGAATTTGTCCAGTTTTTGTATGTCCTAATTTTTTTGACAAGATTTTTACTAGTAATTTTCCCAACTGCATGCTAATCCTAAGATTAGTTCCAACTTGCAAAAAAAATTTGACTTAATCATCTACTTTACAGAAGACCCAAATCAGCACTACAGACAAATCCTGATTTGATTTCTGCCTTGATTTCTTCCCCAGTATGAAGAATTCCTTTTAAAGTATCCAGCACTTTGAAGTAGCTGGATAGGAAAGTTTGTGTGAATTAAAAGAAAACAGCCCCATCCAAATATAATTCGATCTCTTAAGAGTCTGAAACTGTATCACGCATCAAAATCTTAAATATTTATTTGAAATTATGCACCCTAGTTATTCCATATTCTAAACCTGGGCAGCAGAGAGGCTGTAATTGTAATGGATTTAATAAAAGCTATCATATTCCATAATTCAGCAGGAAAGATTATGCAGAGCCCTTTGATGCAACTAAGAATAGCCAAGTTTCGTCCTGGTGGTGATTGTTCTAAGAACTAAAAGAAAAAAAATTATACATCTCTCTCCTGCTTCTTTTCCTGCCTAAAGTACTCAAGAACCACCATGTCCCACCGAGGTGCAGAATGCTCTCCTTCCCTCTTTTATGAGTTTCAGAGCAGGTACTTCATTAACCCTTAATGAGCACAGCATTCCTCAATATTTAGCAATTTTTATCCCTAGGTTTCCACAAGGGAAGTGATCCCTTTTTCAAGCCTGACTCCCCCAAAAATCACACCTTCTGTGGTGCTGATTTCCCTCCTGATCTCCCAACTTTGGGTCCCATAGTCCAATCTTGGACAAATCTGACCCAGAGGGTTTCAGTGAATTTCCCAAATGAAGGAGAGGCATTAAAAACTCAGCAGTTCCCTGGCACAAGCAGCAGCAGGTTCCTCCCCAAAACCCTCCAAATTACACATTTCATGCCTTGCCCAACACCAGGGTGGTGGGGGCACAGCAAGGACAGGGATGTCATGAGCTCTCTGCATTGTAAGACACAAGATACAAGTCCATGGGGACACCAGGCTTCATTAAACTTGCAAAAACTTATTTCTTCACTCATTTGATTCCTTATTCACAGACTAAGTAAGACTGAGGCACTAAAAGATAAAAAGCACTAGATTTTTAAAGAGCAGTTATGGGGTCTAGGTACTGAAATACCTTTCAAAAAAGTCTAAGTAGAAGTGACTTGCTTAAAGAGAGAGAATAAGTTACTGAATCACATCTTTCAGCATCCAGAGTTTCAGCAAAATCACTAAAAATTTTCTGTTAATTCTTATCTTACCTGGAGATAATCACTACCGGAGAAGAAAGGTGAGAATAAAAATAATTAATGAAAAAAAAAAAGGGAAAGCCCCTTCTTTAGAGCCAGGGAGGTGAAAAGTGACGTCCAACTTTCTCCTCGTCCTGCTGTCCCTCTTACACTTGCCCAGCTCACAGAGACCCCTCGTAAACAGCTCCATCAGGTTGATGGATATGTGCCACACCTGTTCCCAGCCCCCTGGAGGGAGGTTTTCCTCATCCACCTTCAAGGCAGGGACTGTCTCCCCGTTCTGTGTCTGCAGAGTCCTCAGCACAACCAGGCTGGGCCTCCAGGCACTATCATGGCAATAAATAATCATAATTCAGGAGTGGGATGCTTTCAAATCCCAGACTTACATTCTTCTGAGCTTCCCACCACACGTACACCCCCAAGCCTTCTCCCTCTCTGAATGTGACCTCTGTTCCTGCAGGCTCCCCCTCGCTGGGGGATTCCCCGGAAAGCCCTCGTGGGCCAGGTCTATTCCAGGTGGGATGGGATGGCCATTAATCTGTTCACACCTTGTCAACGAGGGGCCTGATCTGAACTCATCCTCCCTCAGCTGCAGGAAATCAGCACAGACAAGGGGACAGACGATGGGGCAACGAGGAGAAGCTGTGCAGAGCTGAAGGGACCAGGAGAAGCTGTGCAGAGCTGAAGGGACCACGGGGAGAAGCTGTGCAGAGCTGAAGGGACCAGGAGAAGCTGTGCAGAGCTGAAGGGACAGCAGGAACATCTCACACCTGAGGAGTCCAGGATGTGGCTCACTAAGACAGCAGGACAGGGAGGGACTGGGAGGAGCCTTCCTCTATCCTGAAATCTGGGGCCACTCTAAGAACTTGAAAGGTGGTTATTAGCAAGTCCCAGGAGAACCAACATCTTTTTTCCTCAGGAGATGACAAAGCCCCCTGACTTTGATAAGGCTGTGCCCCCCTAAATATGCAACTGTGTCTGCTTCAGCAATGCCTTCCCTCCACCCTGAAAGTCCTCCCCTTAATTCCAGCATTATCCTTTTCCCCTCATCTGCTCTTTTCTCTCTCTGTGTTAACACTAATGGTTTTACCACATGTTGGAAGGCAGCAAAAGGAAGTGGTGAAGTGACAAATGGGAATGTTCATGCTTTAATTTATTATGACAATCGTGCCCGGGTCCACAAAGTAAACTGAGTCAACAGAAAAGGACTTTGTGCCAAGTTATTTATCCACTTCTCTAACTGGGGGATCTTTTTTTTCCCCAGCCAGCCATGAGACTGGTTAAACTCATCAACTTTATTGATGAGCAAAAGCAGCAGGGAATTTTCTCACAAAATATGTTGTTGTTGAAAAACTTAGATTCATCCAAACCAAAACCTTTTTTTTTTTCCTAGGACTGGTTTGGTGTCACTAAATTTCCAGACACAAGGGAAAAGAAGAAGAAGAAAAAAAAAAAGATTTGGGGGAAAAAAAATCCCAAATAATCAAAACATGCTGCTTGAACAGTCACTGAACATTTGCTTTCTGTTCAAAAGAGCTTTCTGTGCAGTTCAATTAAATTTTGAAATATTTCATTTTTCCCTTTTTCTCAGCTTTTCATAGAGATGACAAAACAAAACATTTCAACCGAGCAGAACTTAACATTTTTTCCACTTAGCCTGTCAGCACATGGCATTTCTCAGGATTTGCACTCCAGCCTGGCACAAGACAATTTTCCAGCATCTCCAAATCTCCCATCCAGCCATCGTGAGGAATGCATCCCGTTAACCCCGGTGAGTGTTTGCCCAGCTACACGCAGCTGGGCAGGATCACTGGTGGACAAACTGCTCCAAACCCTCGATTATTCCTCTTTGCAGGAAGGCCACAAAACCACCAGCAGCACAGTGTCCCTGTCTCCTTTATTTCTCAAGTCATAGGAACAGTCATTTCTCGGGAGGCCACGGCTCAGTGCAGTGTCCTGGACACAACTGTGACAATTTCTAGGAAAGACCCAAAGAACAGGCAAGCATGGGATGTTCCACTGCAGAACGCTCTCCCGGCCTCCAAGAATTGCCATTTCAGTTTTCAGAGGCAGCAGAGGTTCCTCAAGAGACATTTTCCCAGGGAATTATTTTTTTCCTACTTTACCCCCCTGTTTTTTTGTCTGATTATCACAGTAAGACCAATCTCGCAGTGTGTTCATAGAATGATTCTTTCTGGCACAGGTCAGTTCTCAGCACACTGAGAACAGCATCTAGTGTTCAGCTACTGCATGTCAAAAGAAGGGTAGAGAATGGTGGATAAACCCCACCAGAGAGCAAAATAAAAGCTCAAGTCCTTTAGAAAACAAAGCCTCCAAGGAGAGGTTGAGAGAGGAGCGGAACACGAGCACCGTGCCCTGCAGCCTCCCCTCCCACCCTGAGCAGGGCCCTGCAGGACACCCCACTGAAACACTGCTGTGTCTTTCACACTGAGTCACATTCCAACACCATGACACAGCCCCCAGAGCAGCATTTTAACAACCTGTGGTCCAAACAAGCAGGCATTGTTTGCCATCCTGCCACTGAGCTGGAACGTGCCCACATCCGGGTGCAGGACACCAGGGCTGCCCGCAGACATCCCATCCCAGGGAGAGAATGGGGCTCTCATCCAACACCTGTATCACTCACCAGCACCACATAGGCCAGTGCAGGCTGCAAGTCCACAGATCATTTCTGTGCCCTCCCAGGATATTTTTTTCAGGGCTTATAAACATTTCTGTTGTGAAGCCTTTTCTTGTCGCGCTGCACCAGCTGCTGAGCCCCCCCTGCAGCACCTCAGAGACTGCACTGAGTGGGACATCCGAACATCCAGGGGGCCATCAGTGCATTTTGGTTCTTGAATAAATAAATTCTGGCTACTGGGCTTCAAATAAGTCCTCAACAGGACAGGGAACACGTGCAATCTGTCCGTAACACAAAAATAACAGGGTTGCCCCACCAGAGCTGGGTAAACCCTCCTGAGCTCTCAACCGAGTGAACCACTGACTAGTTTTTACTCAAATGACATTCCTACACATGCTGTACATGGCCAATGTACTACTGGCATTAAGGACATGCTGTTTGATCAGTCTCTGTGGAGATCCCCTCACTGGTCCTGAGCTGAAGTAAAGCAAAGCCAAGTCCCAGGGAGAACCTACATGGTCCTCCCATACACACACGTCCGTGTTCTTGTCTTTAATGGGAGGGCCATGCTTTGCATTTTGTTTCAGGCAGGCTCAACAATCAGGAAAATGCCACTCAGGCCATATTTTCAAACTTTTCTTTCCATCTGTGACAGATGGAAATCTGTGGGTATCTGCGGGGAGGGAAGGAAAACGAGATTAACCTCTGAGACGAGAGGTGAGACGTCTTCCATCTGCTCCTGGATCGCTGCAACCGAGCCAGTGAACTGCACTCCATTTTATCACAGATGGAAGGAAACTGGCATTTCCAGACCATACTTCAGCTGACCTGTTCGGGGGGGCTCTTTTAAGATAAATTGCCTCAGAAATGTCTTTTTCACTGTTGCCAGTGAGGCTGGTCCAGATGAGACACCACACTGCTGCTGTGCAAAGCTGGACAGCTGAAACCCAGCCAGGTGGGAGGGTCTCAGAGTGACGATGCTCCAGGCTGGGCTGTCACTCCTCAGCATCCTCACATAACCCCAGAGCAATATCCTCAAAAATAGTCCAGGAGTGTTATTTAGCACAGCCCTAAAATATTTGGGCTTTGCTACATCTCTGCAAAACACCTGTGCCACTGCCCCTCCCCAGATCTGTTTTGGGGATATTGTGATATAACAGATTTGATCTATTAGGGATTAAGGTGTAACAGGGAGGCAGAACATACAACAGCTAGTAAGAGCCACACTAGGGGACTAGGTAGACTCTGGGTCCAAACACAAGTGACAACTCCTTTATTCCTAAATATGGGCCTTTCTCAGTCTCCTTTTACTGTTTCTGTAACTTGCTGTCCTCTGGAGGAGAGCCTGGACTTCACCCAGTGGATTAACCTGTTGCCAAACCTATGGAGCTGTTTTTCTGGCGTGTGCACAAAGTGGCAAAGTTTACCTTTGGTGCAACACTCCTCAAGTCACAGCTCATATGGTGAAAAAGCAAACCACTGGAATAAGATTTTCCTGCCTCCAACAACACTAAGGAGTTATAGTTCATAACTTCCAACTGAATTCACTGTACAGCCAAGCGTTCCTAATGAATTCCCCTAATGATCATGCCCTAATGTTTGACTTCATTATGTCACTTTTGCAATAGCCAAAGTACAGAAGAATGTGTCTTTCTTTCAGTAAGGATCACTCAACACTCTCCCTTCTCTTGAAGTGCACAAATGTGTAGCCTGTTCCTTCCCAACCCCTGCCAGAAGGAAGTGCCCCACAAAACAATGTCCCAGAGGAAGAACTGCCAACTGGTCTTGCCCAAGCCTTTTCCCAAAAGGTTTCTTTACTTCATGGACCCTAAACAATACCCTTCAGATATCCCAGACAATACCCAGGAAACTTGGCTACTCGTGTCCTCGCCTTTCCATCAGGGATGGTGCAGAAATGCATTCCCAGCTATTTCCAGCTTGGAAGTGCTGAGGTAGAAAAGCTCAAGGCACTTAAAGAGTGTCTTTAAAAAAAAAAAAAAAAAAAAAAAAAAAAAAAAAAAAAAAAAAAAAAAGAGAAAAAAAAGAAAATAAGAAAAAAAAACTATTGTAGGGTTGAGAGACTCAGAATTAAAGATGCTCCTGACATTTTTTCCTGTGCATTACTCAGCCCAATCTGTTTAATGGGTCTTCATCAGAGGCTGTGATTGCTGATTCGGGCTGGCGACATCATTCAATTGGACATGGCTCTGAAGCAGAAGAATAATTATTTCCCATCTTCCAAAAGACCATTTAATTCATGCTCCCCAATCTCTGGGAACAGATAACCCACAGCCCTTTTAGTTCATTAACTCTCTGGGGCTGTCATCAAAGGATTGTCAGCTGCTCAGGAATTTGCAGAAGAGAGAAGTGGCTGAAAGCTGCAGTGTCCCTTTGAATCCCATGGATTCAGCATGTGCATCCCCTGCCTTGGATCCTGCAACATCCAAACAGCTCCCCAGAAAGAAGGGGAGAGAAAGGGGGAGACACACATGACTTTTGTTGCCTCTCCCTCTTTCTTCTCCCAGACCAGGATCAAGGCAGTGTAACCCAGCAGCTGCTGTGCTGAGGAAAACTCAAAGCCAACACAGAGAGAGAGAGAAAGGAAAACCAGACACCAAGGAGGCCCTGGGGAAAGCAGTGGTGATGGGTCAGCAGGAGCAATCACTGTGCTGGTGTTTGGGATTTGGCAGGATTGGCTCAGTGGAAGGATGACTCCAGCATGGAAATCCAGAATCTAGGCAGGCCACACCTAAGGCCAAGCAATCAGTACAGACCACAGCAGGGGAAGGATCTGAGCTGGGCCATCTGCAGCAAATACAGAGGTCAAGTGGAGTGAAATTTGGCAGAAGACTATTTTCCTATTTCCTTTCCCCTCCCACAACGAATATCAAGATGGTTTGAAAGAAGGAAGACAGTAAATAAGTGAAAATCCTGCTTTAAGGCAAGAATTGAGGTTACTTCCAGGAGAAGCCAGGAGCCCTGAACCCAGC
Source organism: Pipra filicauda (assembly GCF_003945595.2). NCBI lineage: Eukaryota > Metazoa > Chordata > Aves > Passeriformes > Pipridae > Pipra > Pipra filicauda. Next base: position 660,434 of record NW_024104405.1, read on the forward strand.
TCTTGCTATGTGTTCCTCAAGACTAGATTTAAAAGCACTCTGCAGGGGAGGTAAGTGCCATCCTTCCTCCTTTGTGAAACAGGGGAACTGAAGCTCCCGATGATGGGAAAGCACACACAGACCCAGCCAAGGCCTAATGGCAGGTCAGGCACACATATCATGTGTCCTGCACCCTCATCAACATCTGTCTCTGACCTCAGACACCTCCATCCCAGAATTAATTTCGAGCCCTGAGTGCACTTGGAGCTTTTTGTGTACGATGGGAAATGCACAGACATTGCAGAGCAAAGGCTCCACCTCTCCCAGGGCATGAGTGGAAAGAATTTAGCTAAGAGGCTTCAGTAAATCAGCCCAAAGCCTCCTCTCCTCGGCTTGTATTATTTATCTCCCTATCCCCTTGACCACACTAAGTTCTTAAAGGCATCTTGGCACTATGCAAACACAGAGGGGGAGTTTATTGAAAGTACTAAACATGTTCTAATTGTTTTCTCCTGCACTACTCGGCTCCAACTCGCTCTGCCGTGAGCGGAAGCCGAGCTGGACAATTACTGAGGCACTTGAAGCAATCATGCCCTTGATATATAGGAAGTGGGGAAGTTTAGCAGTGTGAGGACCTCTTCAATTCCTATCTTTCCTTTGCAACCATTTTGCCAGCCAAAAAAGACATTGTCTCACTTCTCCAGCAGCGGCAGCAGGACACAATAACCTCGTGTCCCTACTCACAGGACACCGTGAGGTTCTCTAGAACAATATGCACTAAAGAGCTTTGAAAGTGATAAAGTGCTGTATAAATATTCAGTTGGACTGCAATTAAATTTTTGGCATGTGGTTCGTATGTAAGTGCAGAAATACCATCACTAAAAGTCCATACATTCCTTTCCCCCTTCCTCTCCCTTTGCCTTCCCTTAGCTATTCCCCAGATCTCCGTCAGCGTTCGCTGAATTTTCATAAGGGGAAAAAATTACTTCCTAAAATGTTCAAAAGCTTTTCCTTGGTTTGTTATTAGAGCAATTATCTAACATAACACAGTGAAATAGCACAAAGTATTCTAATGGGAAACAAATGTGCCAAAGAAGTGACCAAACTTGGAATCTTTATTGAAAAATGAGGGGAAAGCGATTAGTTGAAGAGGCAGCAACGGAAAGATTTTCCACCTGGCCTTGGGTAACACATCAAACAGAGCTTAAAAGGGTGCTATTTATAATTGTTGTCTGGCTGTCTATGGAGCCCTGTCTGTCTGTCTGTCAGTCCAGGCCACTCTCTCCCCCCACCTCCTCTCTGCCACGTGTCCCATCCCTGATTTGTTTATCCAGTGCAATTCCAGTAGTGTGGGGCTCTGCAAGCATCTGCACATGCTGAAGGTGCTGATCTCACACCCCTTTACTCCAGAACAGCTCCATGGGGCTCAGTGGAGCTGTGGTGGTGTAAGCAAGTAGAAAAATATGCCCCAGACACGGTGGTTTCTTTTCTCCCCCCATCTGCTCAGCTTCTCTTGGAGGCTTTGGGACTGTTTGTGTTCCTAGAGAAGCTGCCACAGGCCAGGTGAGGGCTCAGTGAATCACAGATAATGTACAATGCCTTGCCTGGTCATTTCCCTCCAGTAAAATCAGCTCCAAGTGGAGGCAAAAACATTGCCAGATCAAGAAGGTCTGATTTCACCTCCACTTCACTCTGATATAAACACCTGCAACTTGCAGGTCAAAGGCCCACCAATCCCATCAGTGAGTTTGCTTTGGGGTAATTCAAGAAGCAATTACACTTTGCAAATACTGAGATGATTTATAAGAGCATTCAGAAAAGTTTTAGGACCTTGGGTATGACAGAAAGAATCATAACAGCAATTTCTCACTACTCACTGATGGTCATTTAACACCCTCCTTTAACTGTTTCACTTAATTAAAACTGGGGAATTAAAGAAACCCATTGAGTACCTAGAGCCTCAGCTAGAAATCAGAAATCATACTGGTTTCTCATAGCTTCATTGAGGCCTTTGGATTGATAACAACTTACAAAAACTCAGGAACTGCTTTTCTTGTGAGAGGCAATAAACTCCACAGCACAAATACAAATGGACCAGCAACAGAAAAGGGGGTCTGAAACACAACCGTGGGCTAAAATTCAGTCCCATAAGGTATCCAGGAAATACAAACAAGGAGAACATTTCCAGTTGAATAGAAGAAAGTGTTTTTTTAGTGATGGAGCTGTGAAAAATAATGGGCAGCACACTGGCAACCTGCACTAGTCTTAGCAAGAGATTTGGCCACGCTGAGAGCCCCAGAGGCACACAGCCCCCCACGGGCATGCCACAGCTTCATTACCCAAAACAGGCACTTTTGAAGTTCAGGCATGAAAAATAAAAGCCTGATTTTATCTCTCTTAGATTCCATTTGCCCAAAGATGCCCAAACCTCAAAAGGGGTCAGATGTTCAGCACAGATAATCACACAAAGTTTGGGTGTGTAGTTGAAGTCTATCCAAATTCTCCCAGGCTCTCGAGGATGAAGGATGGGAAACCTCGTGAGAAGAGTTGAGAGACACCAACAGAAGCTTTCTGGTACATTCTGCTTTCACTCTGATCATAAATACTGCAAGAACAACCTTCGCTGTGGTATTTTAATGGTTCCCATCTCCAACTTCCCTCAGCTCTACTCAGGACAATGTGTTTCTAAGTGCACACACTCTGCAGGTGAAATCCTGTGCCTCTCTTGGAGAGCACTGAAAAGCAGGAAGCATCTATCCCCTCACCCACCCTATTCCCACACAGTCCCAGTGAATCAGAGGTCACTGAGTGCCTGGAGTTGGAAGGGACCCATAAGGATCATCGAGTCCAGCTCCCTGCTCCTCGCAGGACTACCTGAAACTAAACCACAGGACTAAGAGCATTGTCCAGATGCTCCTTGAGCTCTGGCAGCCTTGGTGCTGTGACCACTTCCCTGGGGAGCCTGTTCCAGTGCCTGATCAACCTCTGGGTGAGGAACTTTCCCCTAGTGTCCAATCTGAGCTTCCCTGATGGAGCTCCATTCCCTTTCCTCGTGTTCTATCACAGGAATTACACTGTGTGTATCCCACCACGAGGGGCAGGACAGCAAGACCAAACCCCACCTTGATGCACAGTGATTATGGGGGTGAACACAGTCCTCTGCCCATTTTGTTGGCCATTTCAGTATCCAAAGAGAGACAAAAACCGGGACTCAATCTCTGACCTCACAAAATCACTCTCTGAATGCTGCAGAAGGGAATCCAGGGCTCAAGAAATCTGGAGAGGAACCATCCTATGTCTGTTCACAATCTTCCTCCAGCTACAGGCCAAAGCCTGTTTTTGTGAGTAATCTCTGACTTCTCCAGGATATCTCCTTCCCTTACTGACACACCCTAAGCCCCTTCTCCTTCCCCCAAAACCAACCTCAGCAGCCTCCAGCTACTCCTCCCAGCCTGGAACATTTACACATCCACACCTTGCACTGAAGGGTGACTCCAGAGGCCGGGTTTGCCAGGAGACAATGGCTTTATTTTCTCTTCTCCTGACAGAGTTCATTATGGGATGTAATATGTTGTGTGAAGCAGAACAAACATCAGCAGCACAAACCCCAGTGGAAACCATAAATCTTGAACACATCATCTGGATCCTTAATTCCAGTTGCAGGAAAGCAGCCCTGGCTGTGTAACTGGCTGAGATGCTCAGACTCTCTTAATCAGCCCTCTGACCACTGTGTGTGCTCACAGAAATGGTTCTACATAAAAAAAAAACCAAAAAAGCTTTTATAGTTTTCAGAATAATTTTGGAACGAGCGAGAACAGTTACAAAGGAGCATCAGGGCTCTCAGGGCAGGTGAAATGCTGTGAGAACAGCCCAGCCAATGCCAGTGTCCAGTCTAGAGTTGCTCTGTATGTGGAACAGCTGATTCCCACTTTCCTGGTCACCTACTGCTCATGGCAAAGCTGCTTCATCTCCTGATAGATCCACCTTTTACACTCATATGAGGCCATCACATCCACCTGCCTGTGTGACCTTAAACCAGAGCTGCACTCAGGTCCCCCCAGGTCTGCTACAGTGAAGAAATACTCTCCAGGAGGGATCCTGCTCCTGTGTATTAACTCAGGTAACCCGCATTCGGGTCCCAGCTCCACCACAGACATGACGGGCGTGGTTGGCTGAGCAACTTCAGCTTCTGTTTTCCCTCAGACTCCCCCCTTTGCCTCTGCTCCGTTGGGATTGCAAGCTCTGTGAGGACAAGAAAAATGCTTCCCTGGATGTTTACTCAGCCAGACTCGGCCGTGGCAGGGACTGTGAGTCCCCAACCAGCACAGAGAGCTGTTATCTGACCGGGCTGTCTTCAACCTGCTCACGATGGTGATTTACTGCCTGCAAGGGAGGTTCTGGTAGAGTGCACATACTCTGAGCTGACTTCACATGGGGACCATTACCTCATGTGCTGGAGGCTGAGTAGAGCAGGAGGGCAGACAGCAAACCTTAAGGAACTAACTAACTAAACTAACTGGAGGAGCAGTATTTCAGTCACCTGAGTGCTTGTCTTGAAGGGCAATCTCCAGCTTCCTCTCCTGCTTAGAGCCAGGAGAGGCCCTAAAGAAGGAATAACAAACTCCAGGGAATGAATTGTGAGTCTGTGTCCAGCTTTCCACTTTCATTGGTGTTGGTTTTCTGCGATGGTAACACATATAAACCTTTACTCCTGTTAATAAGAACACGAGGAGAACAAGATTAATGTAAAAACTATTTATGTTTTTGAGTTATTCATTGTGGGATGTTGGGTATATTAAATATATCTGGCAGCTTCTATGCCTGGCTCTCAAAGCACACTTCAGGCATTCACAGACATGTTCCCAACGCTTTCATAAATGAAAGTTTCATCTTTGTTTCCAGCACATGTTTCATTGAAAGTGTCACAGCTTGTGCATGGAAGTCAGGATTAAGATCAGGAGTCACCTCCCTGGTTTTAGCCAAATCAGAAGCAGGTAATAACTACTTAGTTATTACCAATTCTTAACTTAGGAAATCAGGGGGAAAATCAGCCCAGTTAATCAGATCTCCTGCACATCAGTCCAGAGAATCTTTAGGAGTACTCTTGTAGAGTGTCTCCTCCTGAAAGGCACAGAAAAGGCCAGAAAGTTCCAACAATGACATGTCAAAGTAAGGGAACTGTCACCCCACTGCCTCCTCCAACAAAACCAACTTAGCCACACTTTCCCAAGGGACAAGCACCAGCTCCCGTGGGCAGAACTGAGGCTCAGGAAAACTAAGGAGTTTCCTCACTAAGGGAGTGAGGAGAAGAAAAGGACAATTTGCTCTCAATAGGAAGCAAAGACTGAGGTCCCTCTGCCATGGCTATGAACCAAACAGCTGCCAGGTCTGGGAAAAAAAACAGGAACAGGCATCTAAAATTCCACCACACATACAAGGCCCAGCAGTTCCATCAGTTTTCCAGCACGTGCCCAAAATATTCCCATTGCTCTTCCTCCTTCCCCTCTGTGGCTGCAGCCACTGAGGAGCTACCACAAAGATGCACTCACTGGGAAGTGTTCGTGCCTTCCCACTGGGTTGCTGCAGGTTCTCACTCTCCCCTTCCACCCCCATTTATTTAGCAGATAAACTTCTAACAAGCAGTACATAAAGAGAATGGACCCTCACAAGAAACCAGTGAGAGCAGAACAGCTCTGGGGCTGCAGGCACAGCAGAGCTGCCTCCTCACAGCTCTTCCCAGCCACGCTCCCACCAAGAGCAACTCCCAGCAGCAGCAATCCTGCTGTTTCCATCCCTGATGGAAATGAACCCTGCTGGGTTACACAAACATGCAGAGCTCAGAAGATGTCACAAGCCTGACCTCTGCCTTTCTGTGCTGGATTTCTCAGTGTACGACGCCGGCTGTCGAAGGGGATGAATGACGGGATGCGCAGGGAGCAACATCGGCGAGCCCGGAGGAATTCGGGCCAAAAACAGAAGACAACAAAAGCCTGTGGAAATGATCTAAGGATGTCACTTGGCAACCTCAGGATTATTGTCCTGTTCTGTACATATTGGTTTTGAGAAGCTGGTAATTGTTCTTGTGTGCCAGTGGAGATTACGAGACCGTTTGTGTTGGTATCAAAGCAGACAAAATCTTTTTCCACCCTTTCCAAGAGGGGCAACTCCATCTTTGTACCAGGGCAATGTCTCTTCTTGTGTGACTCCACTAAAACAATGGAGTTGTATCAGTGATGAATTTGGTCCATTGTTTTCATGGGATTAATGCCAAAACAGCCATAAATGTGCTGCTGTTGCTTTGCATCTCTGGCGTGAGCTGTGAGGTAAATAATGCTCCAGCATGCTCTCCCTTTCAGGCAAACATCTGGATTTCTACTGATTGCAATTTAGCTGCATAGACAATGAAGGCATTATTGTTGCAAAAAGCATTAGAGGCTTCTATAGCACTGGCCATATTCAAGTGACCTTGAGCAGAACCAACTTTAAAAGGTGGTTTTATTGCACACAGAAAAAAATCCAAGAGAGAGGCACCTCATCACTGCTGCTTCTTTACAGGAGTGAAGTTCTGCTACATCAGCTACCAGACAGTTCTATAGGATTTCATGGTGAATACAGCCAGTCCCTGGAGGGGTTTTATAGGTCTGATACAGGGGGAAGAGCAAAGTCTTACAAGCCTTGATGCCAGCTAACACACATAAAGTACCAGTACAAGGAGCACTGTAAAGCTGCTTTGCCTGTGTGATGGAAAGAGAGTCCTCCTGGAAGCTGAGCCCCACTCAGAGAGCAGGTCAGTTCTGTGGCAGGGGAGTTCACTCTCCATCAGCTGTTACAACTCCCTGACAGCAGGACCAGGGTCACTGCTGATTTTCTAATACTGTGAGCTCTGATCTAATTAGGATTGGACTGAGAACACCAATTCCTCTCACTCAAGTTGCAGATCAACAGTCATTCATTTTTATTGGGAGTTAGCTCCATGCTGAGACTCCCACCCAGTAACCAGCCAGATTAGCTCCAAACCCAAGAACTCTCTTGAACACATCGTGTCTGATCCATCTCAGGCAGGAAACTTTACAGGACAAATAGGTTTTGTTTCAGCTGTACTTTTCTTTTTCCTTCCCTATTTTGAGATCTTTGCATAGAGGTCAAAGATTGGGGGCCTCCCACGTGCTAGAGAAGGTAGTGCTGCAGGGACAGTGCTACTGCTGGCAGCTCTCTTCCCTAGGACTGACTCTGCCACTCACTCCTGGGATTAATCCATGACTCTGAGCAATCTCCATGGTCTGTACGTTCAGCCTTCTTGTTTTTCTCACAGGACACTGCTCCTCAGTGTCCATCTCCCCAGCTAACAGCGAGGATATCAGCACTATCCCCACACTCCTTCAGTTCAGTGCCTTGCAGATGTTTCTGACCAGAAAAGGACCTTGGGGGACTTGTGTCTAAACTTCCTGTTGGGGTGAGAAAGAGATAAAAGAACTGGCCTGATCTGGACTGCTCTAATTTGATTCCCAAAGAGGGAAATCCCTTTTCATTTAATGCATCCTTATCGCCCCAAGCAGTGCAGCTGTGCCGTGGAATTAACCTTGGAGGACACTGTGAGCTACACAGAGGAGGATCCTGCATGGGACTGCCCACGACTGCACTTTCCCACTGCTTCTCTCCCACCAGCCATGGAAAGATGTTGCTTCTCCCCCTGACACTGCTCTGAGGTCAGAACTGGTTCTAGCATGAAAAGGAAGCGGGTTGTCAGCATTAAAACACAAACCATCTTAACTTATCACAATCACAGCGTGTCTTCAGTCTTCAGCAAGTGTTTTTCGACTTCACACTGAAGTTGTGAAAGACGTCTTCAGACTCCTGTAGTACTTTGGAGGGGGCTATGAAAGAGGCTACTACATCCTGTCTGCTTAGCTAAATATTTTCAGGTTCTGCCTTCAAACACAGATTTCTCTAAGACCTAAGCTGCTGCTAACACACTCAAGATCATCTTTGTGACTCACATTGTAAAGCACCGTTTAGGTCCATCACGTGTGGTGGCAGCACACGGAACCAGAGACTTTATAAACAGTCTATGGCAGATGTCACTGGAAAGGAAAGAGCAAATTCCACTCCTGGTTTTCACAAACATTATTCTTACCTGTGGGGTGCCTTGCCTCAGCACTTTGCTTCTTCCTTCACAGTTCAGTGACAACTCTGGTTCCCACAGAGAAGTTCTCCTCTCAAAAAAGAGCCACATCCCAGGAGAGACATCTCCTCTCTCACACAGTGACAGTCACAGCTCCCAGACACAGGACAGCCAAGTGATGGAAGAAGCATCTGGCTGTTCCAATTGGAACATTTGGAAACCCCTGGCCTAGCAGGATCAAGGGTATCATGAAACCACATGACTTTGAGCCCCCCAAACAAGGAACACAAGACACTGAGACAGCAGAAAGCAAAGTGAATTCACTGGCAACGTTTGGCTTAAATTACCCTAATGCCACAATGTCAGTGTGACATTTTAAAATATACACAGTCATCTGTTCTTTTATGTCTTTGAGGAAAGCAGAACAGGTAGAAACAATAGCCACACCAGTGTTCTTTACACACTGCAGTGTGAGAAGTGGTACTGGGCCAGCAGCCCCCTGAGACACCATCCAGGGACAACAAACTGCAGGGGACAGGTGGGGAAGGGGAGGAGAGGACAAGGGCAGGGCATCAGAGAGGTCTCAGGACCACCAACCCATGAACCACTGCACCATTCACCTGACCCACTGCTGCAGGACGGGTGAGAGGGAGGAGGACACACCTCACTCCCTTCCCTGATGAGCCCGTTGAGTTCTTTTTTCTCTCACTCAAAACACACACAAATGGCCTTTCTGCTTTGATGGCATTTTGGGGGAAGGCAAAACCACACGAAATATTTCGTTTGCCCATAAGCTGCCGTGTTTTCCCCGGCTGGGGGGAGAGAAAAAATATCCACCTTGAGAAAATAACACCTTGTTCCTGCACATATTGGCACTTGCGCTGCTTCCGTGTCATGTTTGCTCTGTCAAAACAAGTTTTCCTCGCCCCTCAGGGTCAACCCAGCTTTTGAAAACCAAGCTGTTGTCTCCAGGCATCATCACTAGCAGTAGCCAGATAACAGGCTACGAGTTCACATTCCAGAATGGTTATGACTAGTGATGAATGAGCCAGCTCAGAGACAGCAGGAATTTCCTACAGGTTACACTGACCTTCCAAGAAACACGTTTGTCTGACTTAGGGGAGGCAGCAAAGAGGACACATTAGGCCAGGGGTGGAAGGAGGAAGGGAGAAAACCCTAATTACAAAGGAGGAGGCAGTGAACAGCACAAATCATTGCTGCTCAGGGCATCTCTCTGCCCCCAGAATGCTGCAGGTGCCTCACTGAAGGGCAGGTAAAATAATTACGTATAACAATATAAAGAGACTAATATGATCTTTACACTGTTGACAGAGAAAAATTGAGGTAAACAGAGTAGATTACAGGATGATAAGGAACAAATGTGTTCAGTGGTATAATGTTTTGTGGATAAATGTTTGGTTTAAAGATCACAAGCAGCAGGTTGACAAAACATCACCGTAATCAGAGCACCAAATCAAAGTGTTCACTCTCCACTGTCATAATCCTGATTCTACAGCTACACAGGCACTTCCTACCTGAGGCAGGAACTAGACTTTGGAGCACAGAAACAGCCAGAACTCATATCCACAGCTGTTGTTTGGCACCTTTGGTGTATCTGAACACACAACAGGCCAAAAAAAAAAAAGCAACGAAACCTATTCCAAATGTTGCATTTCAAACAGCCCAGTCCTACAGCGCCTGTTATGAGATTATAACTAATCCATCAATTGATAGTATCTGCATTCCCAGGATTTCTAAACTGTTCAGCATCTCTGACAAGCATTAATTCACCATTTATCACCAGCATTTGTGAGTATGAAAACACAGCCTTCCCCCATCAGTCAGCACAACAGAGATTCTGTCATTCCCATCGCTTCCCTACTCCAGGTAGAGCCAGTGCTTGCAGCCTGCTGGGAGTTTTTGGGTTCCAAGGCATTTTGCTCTGATGGGGGAACCCCGAGAGAGAGAAGATATCACATATCTATAAAAGACACCACATTAAACTGCTGCTGCTCTTGGAAACCCAGGACAAGATACTCAGAGGGTGTCAATCTGCATAGTTTTCCTAATCCTGTATCAACTCACAGCCTGATCCTTCTCATTCATCAGCCCATTTATTAGAGACAATATGGATGCAGCAGCCACTGAAGGATGAAAAATTACCTCTAGGACTGGTGAGTTTATAATGTTTGGTGCAGGCGGAGTTTTTGGCAAATTAAATTTACTTCTTTAACTGGGGAGAGAAAGGGAGACATTTCAGGGAACGTAACATGCTCAGCCAGCTCCAAAAGTTGTATGTAAGGTTTTGAATTTTGCAGATATCTTCAAAACTTCAGAGAAATTACAAAGGAGAAAACTTAGGAAAACATTTTCACTTAAAAATTGCTTTTTCCCACCCTTTATGACTCAATAATTGTAATTCCTTGCTGAACCAGAAACATGCTGAGAAAAAAGTTTTGACTGTGTTCTATTTTAGGATTTCCTTCCACAGCAAGAAAGAGGGAGTGATAAAAACCCCTTGAACTTCAATAAACATCTCTGAGGGAAAGTTCAAATCTGTTCTCATTGTTTGCTGACCTGGTGCCTATAATGCCTGTTTTTAGTTTCATGCTAAAAAAAAAAAGAAAAAAAAAATCCTTGTTTTTAATTAAAAAAAAAAAAAAGGCAACGTTAGAAATAAACAGATTTGTTGCCATGAGCAAAGTTTGTCCTGCAAGGCAGCACATCACACAGAACTCTTGAACTTCCTCCTGGAATGAAACCACTTTTTAAACTGTGCCTTTAATGAATATATATTCAGGCAAGCTCATTAATGGCAGTGGCATCTATTTGTGACCATTCCTGAGCTCTTTGGTGTCTGCTCGAGAACAAACGAGGTACCCAATAAAGGCACCCCTTTACTGGGAATTAACTGACCCCCTTCCCTCCAGACCTGGCACCACCTGTGCTGCTCCTGCTCCGAGAACACATGGAAAACTTCCCTTTGCACTGTGGCTATCCTGGAATCTTTCATTCGGCTCCTCACAGGGCAAGAGGAATACATGTGTGGGCTGTGGTTGTGCATTTTCTCCCGTGTTATCTCTCTAGTTTATGCTTCATCCCCTGCCATGGCCAACAAACACCCTTTGAAGTTCCTCAGCACGCCAGTGGAAAGTTCATTTGGAGTCTTGCTGAAGGGGGAACACAGAGTTTGAGAAGCTCCTGCTACAGCCAGGAGGAAGCATCACTTTGGGAGGGACAGATGTTCCGAAGCAGCAACGGCCCCGCAGGGACCCCCGATTCGAGTCCCTGGGTGCTACAGACACCAAATATAGCCCAGCTCCCAGGAATACTGAATAAGCTGTAAAGAATGGAACTATAAAACCATGACCCAAAGCGAGAAAAGGGAAAGGATGAAAGGCCAGGATGTTGTCCTTACCCCCAGAAGTCACACTGCAGCCCAGCACTCGGGTCAGCTGTGTTAACATCCATTTCTCGAGTGCTGTAACTGTTTCCACTCCCCTTAACCCTCGAAGCGTCTCCCCCTCCCCACACTCTACATCACATCATATGACTAATGAGTTTGACCCTTCTCCAACCCCTATCTGCAGTCTCTCATGGCTCCAGCACCGTTTGCTTCCTGCCTTTATTAAATCAGATGGGCTGTGTGTGCTCCGGGTCCCAGAGCCAGAGGAACACGGAGAGACAGGGAATTAAGGGCCATCCTCTCCCAGCCTCCAGGGCTCTGTGTCTTCTATTTCCTCACTATGTTGCCTCATGAATGTGCCATTCCATCATTTTTTTCTCACTCTCCTGATGAAATCACTCCTTCCTCCCACTAGAAGGAGGAGGAGAGGAATGCAGGCCTTTTCTCGGTGTCGCTCTGCACTGCAGGGCTGCACTGTGGGCTTTCCAACGTATTTATTTTTGCAGTGCCTTACTTTAACACCTAGGGATCAGGAAGGAATCCCTACCTGTTAATCCCTTTAATAAGGGTGATTCCCTCAGCTTCTGTCCATTTTCCCACTCCTTATTTCTCTCTTCCCTTCTCCTCCATTTTCCCGCACCTTTCACCTTTTTATTCCTTCTCCCTCCCTAACCCTCCAACAATTTGCCCCTCTCTTAACATCAGTTACCCATTTCTTAAAGGCAGGCCATTACCAAACCCCTGGAGTACTTTTATTCTGACTTTTGGGGACCTGATTTGCCTTTTGTCACTGTGTTGGGACAGTTGGATCATTCTGCTTTCTCACCTGTGTTTGGATGGGACTAAGAAGGTTGGGAGACAAATTCAAGCTAAACACTTCTCTTGGAAACTACTACTTCTTTCAAACAGAAAGATTCAGCAGGGATGGGTTAGTCTACCTTGCTTGTGAGTTTTGAGATCTGTTTGAGCCTTGGCTGGGACTTTGGCAGACACAAGGGCCTGAATATTTCACAACAGGAACCCCAGTCCCTTGGACTGTCCCTGACAATGGTCCCAACACCTCTCAGTGATAAATTTCAAAATGTGGGTATTTCATTGCTAATCTGAACAAAACCAAACATAAAAATATCAACACCCTTTGCAAATGCTCAGTTCTTTCTGCACAGCTCCAACAGGGGCAGCCCAGCGCTGAGAACACCCCTGGTGTTACAGCCCCAGGCCCTTACCTGAGGACAGCACTGGCCTCTCACCAGCTAAACATTCACCAGTGAGAGATTTGTGTCACCCATTATAGTCAGAGGGACTTGCAAGGAGGTCCTGGAATTGAATTCCACACTTTCCAGGGTGGCGGATGTATAAATGCTGCATGTCAGATCAATAAATGATTACTAGCTCTGTTAACAAGTGGCTAATGTCTTGTTACAGACTTTTACAGAGTCCAGTTGGTCAATAGGTTGCATTTAACCATGACTTATGATCACCTGTATCACATAATAACCATGCCTGTAATATGCTTACACAGTCTATTCATCATGCATTAACCCTTTTAAATTTATTTATGAATATACTCTTACTCTAATGTTTCACCAAATGGAGTAATAACAACTGGCCAAAGAAGAAGAGCTGGGCTTTTTGCAGCCACGTTTCACCTGCCCCAAGGAACAGATCCTGAATCACAGGCTCAGTTCAAACCCGCTCCCGGAGATTAGATCTGAAGCATTAGTTCGGGCTAAAAGGATTCAGAGACTCCCCAAATTTAGTCAGAGGGAACAGGATCAGCCACCTCAGGGGTGGACAACAGAGGAAGAAAAACACCAAGATGGCCAGAGGAGCTGTGGTTGCCCCATTCCTGGCAGTGCTCTAGGTCAGGTTGGGTGGGGCTCTGAACAACCCCGTCTAGTGGAAGGTGCTCTCCCTGATTCTCAGGTAATTTAGATTCATAGATAAGTCAGGCCCACAAGAGAGTTACTGTTGTGCTATAGTAAATTCCATGGTATCTTTTGCTAAATTTTTTCAATTAGGCTCAAGTCCTGTTATAACCTTCAGGCCTAAACCACTGGTCAAGTCCTGGGCTAAGTTTGGCAAGAGGGGTCTGTTCTGAACCTTGTGGCTCAACGGGAGGCTCTCCCTTACTCCCTTTTATCCTTACTCTTTATACCCTGACCCTTTTCCATACCCAGCCTCCATGTAGAAAATTTTAGGTTGATTTTAGATTTTAGGTTTGGGTTGATTTTTAGTTTCAGACTGATTGATTTAAATTTTAGTCTGATTTCTCTCTCTGTGTGTTTCAACCGCCTAGAAAGCAGTAGAGTGAACTTTGACAAGGAACCTTTTGATGCTTTCATTTACTACTAAAACCTGCTTTTGCCCATACCTTTGCTGGTGATTTTTTTGAGTGACATAAAACACTCCTTTGTGGCAAAACTGGTGATGCACCTGTGGCAGTGCAGAGAAACAGAGACCTCCCCTGGACTGTCACCTTATTGATGAAGCCTTTTGAATACAAAACACATCTTTGTTTTAAGAGCTCCACCTTCTACCTGCTGACTCCCTGTTACACCTCTAAGGGATCCTGGACTGCTCCATCCCAGAAATGTATTTTCACAGACAGAACAGACCAGGTTCAAAGCCTCAATAAACACCAATTTATATTAAAATTAGGGCCCTCCACACCCTCCAGACAGCAAAGCCATTAAAACACAAGACTCAATATCTGCTTTCTCCCCTTCATATCACCAGACTGGTGAGTGTACCAGCTATTGTACACGTAATTGTGAGGAGTGTTAAGTTTTGCCTATCATCTTAAAAATCAAGCAGTTAAAGGGTATTTCAGAAATACTTAATGGGATTTTCCCACCAGTAAACCCTTGTGCTCAGTGGTACATTTTAATAACAGCAGAATCAAAATCTCATTTATGGACTAAGAAGGTTGTTCTGAGGGTAACATTCGGGGGAGGCTTTGCCAGAGAAAACAGAAGACTTAATAAGAGAAGGGCTCAAGAGTATTAGTCAGAAAAGTTGTGAGCTGCCTACAGGCTTTTTCTCTTCTGGTATCAGAGGGGAAGAAAAGCCCCTGTGGTTGATTCATTATGCCATTTCATTTCTTCATATATAATTTACATGCAATGTAAATACGGTAAATTATTATTTCTGGATTGCATTCTTGGGCCCCAATCCAAAGCCCACTGAAGCTGAGAGAAAGGCTCCTAGGTTGCAAAAAAAATCAAACATTATTGAGAAACAGGCCTGTTATCTGCCAACACTCATTAGGGAGGAGTTTGTGTTCCAGCAAGGGTTAAAGACTCAGGCCCCAGCTCAGCAAAATGTTAAGTACATGCTTAACTTTTAGGTTACGCTCAAATCCCAAGTGGATCTAAAGCACATGGTTTAATTGCTCTGCTGAATCAAAGCAAGCACAGATTTCTATCTGAGTTTAACTGCTGTGTAATCTGGAACTCGGCGTGGCTGATGCCACCAGGAACCTTCCTGAAGAGCTTCAGAACCTTCTTATGCTGGATCCAGCCAGCCACAAAAAAAAAAACCCATAAGGAATAATCACGACAGCTACAACTGTTTTCCAAGTCATGGGAAGAAAAAACAATTTGTTCTGTATCAGTTTAGTTCTCGGCCTCCATCTGTTTTCCTTTCCCATTTACTTCTTTATTGATCACTGCTCTTTCAATTTTCCCATCCTGCTGCTCCAGGAGCTCGGTGGGTAAATCCTCCCACCTCAGGAGCAGCAAAAACTCCTTATTTGGGTGGCACAGCAAAGCCAAGGGTCTGAGATCTCCGTGCCTTCTGATGCCAATTATCCCATGTTGGAACGAGACGACCTCAAAGGTCTTTTCTGTTAAAATCTTAGAGATTTAACAGTTCTTCTGCAGGAAAAGCAGTAATTCAGATGCTGCTCGTGGCCTGTTCCCCCCACCTTTGTCTTACCTTTGCTGTCTTGCACCAAGGTGGGAGAATATCCTCGTGGCTGAAGGAGCTGTCTTCACCTCCCTGACTCGGTGTGATACATCCGCTTTCTCTCTCGTTTCACTCTCCCCACACCTGAAATTCAAAGGCAACTTCACAACCTTTCATCCTCTCAACGCTTTTTGTCAGGTGAAGAAAACAATTAGTCCTGTTCCTGAGCTGAGGAACTAAAAGTCTGGCAAGTTTAACTATGGACAAACCAGCTGCTGCTCAAGTTACTGTGCAAGTATCAACAGGCTGTTCTGCTCCAGCATAGTGGCCTTTCTTTTTTTAATGGTCTTTTTAAAATATATATTTCAAACCTCCCAATCCTAATTGCAGAAACTTTCAGCAGTTTCCCTGGGGTCACACCAAAGTCTGTGGGAAAGCAGTGACAACCACTTGGTCATAAATCCATCAATGCCAAAGTTTGCACCTCAACATTCAACCATCCAGCTCTACCACGTCCTTTGGGTTTAAACTACTGCCAGCAAGGCCTGCTCAGAAGGACAGGCACGTGTTCTGTAGCTCAGGAGTTCCCAAAATCCTTGTTTGTCTCCCTACAGTGCTCTCAGAGTCATTTTAAGGTTTTTCTCCCTGACACCTTGTAAGTAAACACCAAAAGCACGAAGAGCTGCAAATAAACCTTAAATAAACTTTCCACTTCACCCGTGAGCCCCAAGATTTCATCACAGGCTCCTTGCTCAGGCTCTCCTGTGCCCCTGCAAACACACAGAGCTGAGAGCACACACAGTGCCACAATCCCTCACAATCCTGGGATGGCCATGGCTGCTGCTCCTTTGGGGAATCTCCAGAGAAACCCTCCAGAGCTGCACAGGGATTCGTGAACGTCATCAGGAACGGGGGAAGATTTTGCAGGGCAGAACTCATACATATTAAAACCAGAGAGACAACTCTGATACAGGTGCTGGAGGTCTTTCAAGGTTACCATATGCCACTGGATTAATCCCAACAGTCTTAAGGTAGAGGTGAGAAACCTTCAAATTATTTGATTAACTTCAAAAGGGAAGACTTTTTACGCCTCTACCTTTTGGCACCCCACCTCTGCTCCCAAGCCAAGAAGAACTAGAAACCTCATAAGAAAGCCAGCTCCAAACCTCTGACCAGCAGATTCCAAACGTGTTGCAATCTTGGCTTGTAGTCAGCCAATTTTGGGAAGGGAAAATCTGTGCCAGTGCTACAAAAATCGCCTGTCAGGAGCCTCTTCATTGAAAAGAGTATTTTTTTTTTTATTATTTCCTTTTAAGTGGAAATTGGGACAGCCGTGGAGAAATATCAAAGCTGCATTTTGCACCACTGAAAACTCCTGACAAACAGGCCAATTCCCTCCCAGTTTCTCATCTGCTCAAACAGCCTCTCACAAACACATCGTGGCTGTCAGTGGTCACCCACAGAGAATGATTTGCACCCGCCCACTGTGGCTGACCAGAACTCAGGATTTGCCATGAGCCTGCAGAGTCATATCCCAAGTATTCCCAGTGAATTTCCCTTCTCCCTTTCTGCCCAAGGGACAGTGAAGCAGAAGTTCTGTTGGCTGCTGGAGTCTCCTTCCTGCTGGGACTCATCCTGGAGGGAGCATCCCGGGGCAGGGCAAATCCTCTGCCCGGGGCAGAGCCTCAAACCCCAGGAAGCCACAGTCAGACCCAATTCTCCCTCCGAGTATTCCCACAGAACTGGGAGCCTGGAAGTCCCAACCATTGGATTAAAGCTCCTCCTGGAAGTTTCTCTCTGTTGTGGAGCAATCAGGGACTATAAGGGCTCTAAATCCCCACTGTATCCCACAGCACCTTTGAGCTGGGAAGGCTGAAAGGAGCAGCAATGCCACTGCAGTTCAATCTGTTCCCAAAGCTCTGCTACCAAACCACTGCTTAACCTTCCAGAGGTTTTCAGTCAGAAAATGGAGCAGGGAACAACAGGCATTCCTCTTTTCCAGGAACAGGAGATAATACACCATCCCTGAAGGTGCGAGAAGCTCACACCAATAAATCAGGGCAATTAAACACGGAGCTTTGCGTAGGTACCTGGTTTATATCCCATAATCCCACTCCAAAGGGAGCTTTCCTGCTGCCACTCCCTAGCAACCCAAGCAGCTTGTTTTATGACTCCCCCAGTGCCTTCAGGTGGGGAGGGCTGAGCAAGGTGTTGTGTGGGCCACGGGGAGATGAACAGTTGGGCTCGGTAGCTGAGGGGCTGCAGGTGAAATCAGGGCACAGACACACCCCAGGGAGGATCCGTTCCCCCCTCCGTGTGGGCAGGAATCCACAGCACGGGGCAGACGGGCACAATTGAAGTAGTTTCCAACCTGAGTGGCTGCCTCGTGCTCCCAGGGAGTGATGCAATGTAACAGGCTGGTTTCCAGTTTCAAAAAAACTGGGAAAGAACCTTCACTGGTCTATTTTAAATTCAGCTGTCTATAGTGTAAATAATGTTCCACCTGAATGTGCATTTTAATTCTAATGGCAGCTCATCAATCTGTTTAGATGGTAATTCTCACACTTTGTTCTATGAAGCAATAGCCTGTGTTATAAATGGATTATTTTTATGTAGCAGAGCATTTTTTCCTAGTGAATAAAACCCTGTCCACACACACACACACCAGGTAAATCAGAAGTCTACAAAGGGCTAAGCCAGAAATTGTAATTATTTAATTACTGGTGCACAACCTGCGGGTCCTTGGAAATAAATTCTTTCTTTACAGGAAAGTATGAAGAGCATGAAAATGAGGGGATTACTGGACAGAACAAAGATTTCTAAACAAGGAGAACTGCACACTGCCTGGAAATTTAGGAGCTTGGCAGAGCTCCTTCCCAACCCACCCTCCCCAGCTGCTCCTCCCAGGCCAGTTCTCCAGCGCCAATCACAAGAAACTGCTGCTCAAGGAACTGCTCAGGGAAGAAAATACTGGGCTGATACCATGTCCTGGTACTGTTTTGGCCACCAAATGAGGCTGTTCTAAGTGCTCTCCTGGTCTCACCAAGAATAGCTTTTAAATTTCCCCAGGAAACCTTTCTACCCACACGCAGACAAGTTGTCACACAGGCTGGTGTGTCAGGCAATGAACAGGGCAGTTATTTGCAGGTGTTTTATGGACTCCAAGCTCTTCCCACAGAAGCACAGGGACCATCCACCTCTGGCAGGATGCTGTGTGAAACCCCTGCACTGGGACAACCAGGCTCTAACTCACAGTTTCCCTCCGTTCCGTGCTTGGCTCCCGTCGAGCCTGCTGGCCCCGGATCTGTGCCAGCTGGGTAGGAAACCGCTCTGTGCTCCTCTCGTGCCAGCTCTGAGGTGTTGCAGACTTACTCATCCTCATACCATCAAGCTGACACGTTCTTGATTTGCCCAGACTAGAGCTGGCATGGCTTGGGGAAAGACATGGTCAGCTCCAGTTGACTCATTCCCGGTGGTTGTGCAGTCAACAGAACTGACACACAGACATCCCACACGGAGCTTAAACTTTGCTTTACCTCTGCTGGAACAAAAGTGCTGCCTCATCCCTGGAATTGTGTACACTGCAGTCATCCTCTCACATTTCTGAAGTGCTGGGTTTCTTATGTCACATATTTCAGCAGATATCCTGTTGTGGGAGACTCATTTTCCTCCAGTGTCCTGGACCCTCAACAAGTGCCTGCATACAAAATATTTCCTGACTCCACTCTGCATTACTGGAAGGGGCTGCCCAGGGAGGTGGTGGAGTCACCACTCCTGGAGGTGTTTGAGGAAAGACTGGACATGGCACTCAGTGCCAAGGTGGTGTTCAGTCACAGGTTGGACTCGATCTCAAAGACCTCCAACCTAATTGATTCTGTGATCACCTCTGGGCCCTCCCCATCCTCAAGTACAGGTCTCTCAAGCTTCCTCCTCCATTTCATTCATCACAGAAGTGTTGTGCCCCTTCAGGATCCCCATGGACACATTAGCCAAGGACACTCCCTTTAGCTATCCAAACTTCAGTGGACACTTCAAGGTCCTTCGGTCCTTTTGGCAGTGCCAGTCTAATGCCAGTTGTGTCTTCCACACAGTACCAGAAAAAGAACCTGACCTCACAGAAAGGTGGGACAGATGCCAGCAGTCATTTTAACTCTTCAGGGAGCACCCTCAGTGCCAGTTTTTCTGTATTTCTCAACAGCCAATTCCTGAACAAGCAAGCATGTGCAGATATCTCCCCAAAGTGGAAGCAAATGCCCAAACCACCCTCATGCATCCACCTGAGAGAGCAGAAAAGCCTCACTGGTGACGAGGAGAAGCTGGAGCCAATGCTGACCCAGCAAGATCAATTCAACATCTGAAGAATTTCAATGTTAGTGCTCAGGAATACCAACTAAAATTAACAGAGGAGAGAAAGGCTTTTTCTGTGTGGCTTGCAAAACTTCGTGGTGGTGAATTTATATGCAATGCACATCTACTTACAGTGAAAGCAGTGTCACTGTTTCCTAGAACCAGAGGGTGCACCTTGCAAACCCTGTTATAATGAAGCATCCAGTAAGTGAAAGCTGTGGCCCCAGTCTGACACAGCTTCACCAACCCTAACTGAGGCTAAAACCTCACAGCTCCACGAGAGAGAGTTTCAGTGTGATCCATATCACCAAAGACGCTTTTTCTTTTCAAACTGATATAAAATCACAGCACAAACACCTTTGTGCACCTTGCTTATGACAGTCTCCATTCAAAAGAAATTAAGACTAGCAAAGCAAACACAATCCCACCCTATAAAGCATTAGGCCACAGGATTTACGTGCTTCCCAGTATCCTGAAGCTGCAGCCCAGCTGTGCTTCAGGCACTCTGTGCTTGGGCAAGATGTGGGGCAGAAAACAAAGCTGAGGACACGAGAAAGACCAAGATGTTTCTACAGGTGTGCTCTTTGGGACCATTCTTTGTGGACCTGGCTAAGCCACACCTTTACAGTTCTGGAGCTGTTAAGTGCCTCAGACTTTGTGAGGATCTGTGTGGGTGCAGTAAAGGCAGGATCACAGTTAAACTCATAACACACTGCCAGAATTCCCTGCCACGGGAAGAGCATGTGAAGTGCAAAGAAGAGGTACCTCTAATGTTTCCTGCATCCAGTTTCCTGGAAGGAGTTTGAGAGTAGGAGTGCCCAGACAGTGACTCTCCTCTTCTGTACGTCTGGGGCTAGACCTAGAGCTACCAAATGAGTTTATCTGTGGGCACACAGCTGCAAAATTCTTCGTTTGGAAGTTGTGCACTTCCATCTAGAGCATCTGGCATTGGTTGCATTTGCAGAGGCTGTTGACCAGATCCAGTGCTTCCCATCTAAACAGCAATTATCTTCTGACAGGGGTGAGGTGGGAGGAAAAAGGAAGAAAACACAAGAAAAGGAAGATGATCCCAGTCCACTTCCAATTTCAGTTGTTTGATTCTGGATTCAACACAGTATCAAGCCCAGTGTGAAAGCTGGACTCAGTCAGACTCCCCAGGACAATGGATCATGGGGAAAAATCAATGACTCCTCTGAACAACAAGTTAATAACGAAGCAGAACCCAGGACTGATACCTCCAATGCCCAAAACTGCACGAACTGAGACACCAAAAGCTATTCAAGGTTAATGTCTGTCACTCTGAGCTCCATCCAGAATTGAAACACAGAGTCAGACTATTGAATGAGTAGGAGTCACGTTCTTAAAGGACTCAAAAAAGCATCGAGTCAGCACCAGATTTCAAAGAACTTAATATCTAATGAATCTCTTAAAGGGCAGATTTCCAGAAGAGGTCAGACACTGGCAAACTAAGCGATCAGAAAAGCTTACTCCCTTATTCAAATGGCTAAAACAGGAATAAGGAATTCTAAAAAGTCCCATTCCCACATCTGGCAGTCGTGAAGGGACACCAAAGACATAACCCAAGGAGCGACAATAATCACAGTGATGCAGTGATGGGATTCATCAAATGAATCCAAGAGCACTGGGTAAATTGCACCCAATGGAAACAAGTGGAAAAGTGACCCCAAACACCAGCACTGAATCCTCCTTTATCTGATATTCCTGAAAAGAGGGAAACACTTCATGGCCTCAGTTCCAGATGCCCACCAATACCATGCTGCTGGGATTTTAAGCTCAGTCCTAACTTCATTTTCCTAAGGATAACACAGTGGGATTATCAGTGATGCTGAGCAGAGTGGAAGGAACCATCCCAAAAAGTGTAACTACTGAGGAACAGAAGTTGGCAAAGGCAGGTGGGAATTTTTTCAGTTCTCCACACTCGATTAATGCACGTGATGCCCATGGTTATGTGAAAGCAGCTGTACTGCCCATTTATAGCAGATGTCCTTTCTCCAAAAGACTTACTCCTCTGGGACACAAGACTTGCAAGGGAAGAGTCTCCTCATCATTCTTTACACACATTTTAACAACCAGCAGTCCCGTGACTTAGGGATGGACCTTTCTACTGGTCTCTCCAAAGAAGGTCAAAGGGCCCAGGACCCCATTTTGGGCATCTCGGTTGAAGATGCAAAGTTAAAACGAATTTATCTTCGTGCAGCACAGAACTTTTGGGTGTGTTTAAATGAGGCAGGAGAGGAATTCTGTGTAGTCAATCATCCCCAGGTCTGTGAATGCTTTTGGCTTTGCCATTACTCACCTGACTCCAGCTCTGTGCTCTCCTCAATACATCAATATCTAGACGGAGCTCACAGACAGATGGGTGTTAATGACGCTTCCCCAAATATTAGTGATTTATTCCCAGGCTCTGGGATATTATTTGAATATATCTTACTTTGTCAATATAATGGTGATGGAATGCCCCTTCAGGTGAAAAGCAAAGCAGAGAAATGAGGGAAAGCAAAGGAGCAGGATGTGTTAGATGCTGTCTCGGGAACACCTGCAATCCAACAGGAGGTAAAGGGATGTAGGTACAAGGCCTGTCAGGTTTACATCTCCCAGGCTCTCCCCACCACAGCCCTAACCCTGCACGGTGGAATAAAATCTGCACTAATACAACTGCTTGTCTCGCAACTTTTAGAGCAATAATGGAAAAATGCTCTGGAAAGTGAAGGTTTCCTGCCCACTTCAGCTCCAAGGTGTTCCATATTTACCCAGATATTATAAAAGACATTAAAATGCGAACCAAAATATTGGGTTAAAACATCCCAACAGAGCAAAATAAAAGCAACTGAAATAGTGATACGATTTCATTTTAAAATATGACAATGTAAGGAAATGCAAACACTACTAACAACTACAACATTTATTCTTTCCTACAGCATAAGTTGTCTTGCATGTTCCCGCATTTTCTGCTAAGTACAGGACTTAATACAGTATCCTCTCCATGAAAAGATGTTTATCAGAAGACAGACATGACACAGAGTCAGCCTGAGTAAACATCAGGGTTCATAATTTGTATTTTTTGACATTTTGTGCAGCCTTAATGTTAAATTAATCTTGTTTTATTGCATTTAACTGAGCAGTAGTTGGAGCTGACAGCTAAGTTGCTACCACCATCAGAGCTCTGGGAACTGAATTCCTTTTCTCTTCATTTAAGCCAACCTTCTACAAGCTTCAGTGATTTTGGTAGAAGAACTACCAGATCATACCTTCGCAGTGACAGAAAATGAGGCCCAAAGTCCTCCTGAGAGACTTCCACCAACTGACAGCTCGCTCCTTTCAAATGTGCTCAGAGAGAAGCAGAGTAAATACCTTAAAATCTCCAGGCTTCCCCTGTGGCTTCTCCCAGCTCCAAACCCTAAGGACTTCCCGAGCATCTCCAGATCCCAGTCGTGGCCATCCAAGAGCATCTTACAGGAAAACAACCCCCACTGCCTCGATGTGCAAATTGGGCCCCAAAGTTCACCTGCCCCGAGCCTGCACTGCCCAGGGCTGCCCGAGGCTGACCCTCACAAAGCCTCATTTTGTCTGGATTCTTCCCTCAGCAGGCTGCCAATGGACAAGGGCACGCGGGAAGGGACGAGAAGGAGATGAGTATCAAATGGAAAATGCACATCTATAGTTTTTCTGTCGCTTTTCCCCCCTCTCCCTTTCACCCTGTATAAACACAGCCTCCCTCCACACAAACACAGAACCACCCATCCCTGTGTACCGGAGCCCTGGGCTAGCGCTGAGCTGACAATAGTGGCACTAATGCTAATGAATTCTGATTATTCGGATCGGTCATTAAACTAATAAGCCCATCTCCAAATTAGCGTGGCTGCTCCAGCCAGCGAAAATTTAATCAAATCTGCTTCATTATTTCAGACGTGGTGCACTTGGCGAAAGTGACTGCGGGAAAGGAGAACGGGACCCTCATCTGATAATTTTATCACTTGACTGCCAGACCATGAAAAAATCGGTGTGATGAATTTTTTTTTCCTCTGGGGGGTGAGGGTGTGGAGCAGAGGGTGTGTGCACGTGTGCTCTGGGAGCTTCCTCTCGTGTTCCCTCCTAATTGAACTAAACCCATCCTCCCTTCCCTCTGCCCTGTAACTGTGTTTGTTGTTTCCACATCTTCCCCACCCCCTTAACGTCTTCGCTCTCTTCCCTTCCTTCCCCCAGGTCCTGCTCTGCCTCCATCTCATACCCTTTGCACGCATGACCACGGCACAGCTTTCAGCCTCTGAGACAGAGGTTGTGAGACTTTCCTGAGCTACACAGCACTACAGGCTCTGTCTTGCCCAACTCGAGCCTCCTTATGCACAAATTAGCCCTGCTTTGCCTCCTCACCCTTTTTTTTTTCCCCTCTCAATTTCTGAAAAGAAAAAACAAAACCAAAAGCAGCAAACAACTCCCGGGAAAAAAAAAAAAACAACAACAACAAACCAAACAACAAACAAAACACAACCCCAAAACTTTCCATTTTTCTTCCCTCCCTTGTTTTTACTTGGATTGTGAGCATTTTAAATTTGATAGGGAACATCAGGCCCTATGACTGCACACATTTCCATGCACAGGGCACGCACACCAAGAAAACTGAGGACACACAGCCCCAGCACACATAACCCCAGACACAGGAACACACTTAAATGCAAACTCAGAATTACCTTTCGTGGCTGTATTTTGAGGTACTCTTACACAAATTAGACACCTATTTATTGGTTTCAATGCAACGCTTCAGATTTACCTCTGTGTGTCTACTACTACAATTTCTTGGCTGCTTCCTCCTGCAGGTCCATCGTCACTTTAAGAACAAAAGCAAGCCCACCTTATTATCCTAGAATGATTATCATAGATGATTATCATAGAATCATGGAATGGTTTAGGTTGGAAGGGACCTTAAAGCTTAATTCCTTCCAACCCCCCTGCCATGGGCAGGGACACCTCCCACCAGCCCAGGTTGCTCCAAACCCCGTCCAACCTGGCCTTGGACACTTCCAGGGATCCAGGGGCAGCCACAGCTTCTCTGGGCAACCTGTGCCAGGGCCTCCCCACCCTCACAGGGCAGAATTTCATCCTAATATGGATACAAAACCAAAACTCCAAAGGCAGAACGTAAATAAATTATATGTAAAGAAAGGATCAGGCCTCACAAATGCACGAGCCTCATCAACGTGCAGCCCTGCTCAGTGCTCTGCTCTGTAACTGGGTTCAGAAAAGACAAATCTCACACTTCTGATACTGGATGGCCCTGCTGGAAATGAAATAGGATAGTACATCTTGTCAGTGTGAACAGAATAAAGCACTGGCCACCCCAACAGCCAGGAACAGGAAAGGAGCCAAGGTGGAGCACGTCCTCCTCCAACAATGAGCCAACATCCAAAATCTGGGAACACATATGAAGAAAAGCAATTTCGAACAGCAGTAGCCATTCCTGCTCATAGTAGATCTCACAGGACTTTACTTTTAATGGCCCTGAAGGCACCTGGAGATCTTACATTATCTCTGAAGTTACTCAGTCTTCACCTTCTGGCGCAAATTTCCTCCCAAAAGTTGGGATTCACTTCCCATGACTAACAGCTTTCCAGATCTAAATTAGCCACTTAGATTCCCTTTATCTGCAGAAGGCAGAACAGCTTCCAAAGGGCTACTCCTCGATTTCAATCGTGCATCTCCCATTTCAGGAGAGCAGGAACACTCCCTGCAGAAGAGCCTGGTTTTCTTCCCTGACTGTATTAGAAATACAGACAGTTCGCTTTGACCTGACGAAAGTTCTGTCTAAAATTAAGTATGATGAGTTCTGGACCAAGGAAACATTATCTGTGCTATATCCTAGCCTGACAAGGTTTATGAAGCAATGTAGGTGCACAAGATTGATCTGCAACAGAAATTCTTACAGCTGAAATCAGACACCGAAGATAAAGTTGACTGGCAGCCGACCAGGCTGTCAACAGCATCAACCACAACTGTGCAGATGCCTTCTAAGAGAGGTACCAGAATGATATCCTGCCATCAAGCATATGAGCTCTAAATGCTCACAGGAAAGCAGGAGGAGAGGCTTTGGATCTAATGCCATCAGTTCAATGAGGCAAACAGAACATATGCTCTCTTAGTGGAATCTCTAGTAATCTCCTGGTTGACACCTAACTCTGCTGCTCACTGGATGTCAAGCTTCAGCCTGTGACATTTTCCACTTTGCTAAAGTACTCTTCTTCTCCCCTTCCATCACCTACTGCCTCCA
The DNA here is from genome assembly GCF_003945595.2 of Pipra filicauda. NCBI lineage: Eukaryota > Metazoa > Chordata > Aves > Passeriformes > Pipridae > Pipra > Pipra filicauda. The sequence goes on from NW_024104405.1 coordinate 686,480, forward strand.
TGTCCTACTCCTTAAGCAAAGCACAGCATATGTTCCTCCTAAGAGACAGGTATCTCATCTAAATGCTCTTTGATTTTGCACAGAGTGTTCCAAATAGACTGGTCTTACCCCAGACAACAGTCAGAGCTCTCAAACAGGACCTCACTGCAGTCTTCTTTCCCCTTGTTTAGACTATTAAGTGGTTCAGAGCAATTCTGCTCCTCCTCCTCACTGCCCTCAGAGCTCCCTCATTCAGTAAGACACTCAATCTGATTTTAGAGTTGAAGAACTGCAAAGCTAAAAGACAATTAGTCTGAGTAAGGCTTTAGAGAATAGCAGTTAGGAACTGGGATGTTGTGAGGGATAGTTTTAGCAATTAGACAGCTCTTCCTGTCAAGATTCAGGTTGATTCAGTTGATTACACTCAGAGAAGGTTCTTCCTCCCTGGCCCACACGAGAAGGGAGTAGAGGACACCAGTGACAGGTACGTGTGTCACACATGGTCATTATGGCCATGCAAAAAGGAACCTTGTACCCAAGCGTGGAAACCACAGCAGCACTGAGTGTCTGTGCTCTGCTCCCCCGGAGGAGAAACTTTAGAAATATGGGAAAGCTCAAGAGCAAACTCAGAGACCAAACGGTGCAAAACACATTGCAAAAGTCACGGGGAAAATACTGTTGTGGGAGCAAAGGAGCCAGAGAGAACATGAGCCAGCAGCTCACAGGCCAGAACGATGAACCAGGTTCTGCCACACGCTTTGATGAGCTCCACCAGAATATAGAGGGGGGCAAAATGCCCTCCTGCTGTGCAATGGTACTGAACAATTGTAAGCAGGGTTTGAAAACGTCCAAGATTTAGCAAAATAACACAAAGAACCTTCTGGATGCAAAGCACCAACAGTAAAGACAACCTATCATTCAGAAAGACCTTTTTCTGTCACCACAGTCTTTCCAAAAACTTGTCCATTCTGCTCTCCAAAAAAATTAAAAGAGTATAAACCTGGAATTAGAACTCACAAAAGGTGGAGCACCTGGATTGAGAATTAACACCTTTGTTCTTCAGTGAGCCAAGAGCAGAGGTGAAAACACTCAGCAGCGTGCAGAATATAGATGTAACACAGACTTTTAGGCATTAGAGGAACCAAAAATCAGGCAATTTGAAATCAGACTCAAGAAATGAAGCAGCCTTGAGAGACCAGTGGCACCTCAGCCATTACCTCCCCCTCCCTCCCTGCTGCGAGAGCCACGTCACAGGAAAGGAGCCAGGAAACACCCCGAGAGCCACGACCAGGGAAAGGCATTTTGAAAAACATTTCAAAAAACATCTCACTCAGTGAGGTTGGTGACCCCACCATCCTTTCAAATCAACACTGCAGGAAGGGTTCATCTTCCTTTTTTGCCCGGGAATCGGTGACAGCCAAGACACGGGTGCACACAGATACACACACACAGAGCAGGTTCAAGCTCTCCTGTCCTATCGCCTGGAGGAGGACGGGACATTTAGATCGTCCTCTGAGAGGGCCAGTGAGACCTTTAAGAAATGACACACGGTTTGGGAGCCCTGAGATTCAAAGAGACAGGTACTCCGGTGGCCTTCTCAACTCTGCTTTCAGCCGGCAAGACAAAACTTCTCTGCAGACGTGAACTATCCCCTGCTCTGAAAGGCCTCTCCATAGATCTGTGTCAGCAGTGATTAGCTGTTGCCTGGCACGTCATCCATTTGCCATTTGTTAGGCCAAACATGCCAACATTGGTAATCTAATCTTTGGCCGGCAACGGCCTCTTCCAGGTTAAACGTATTAGAAGGAGCGGAGGGGAGCGGGCTGATTTCCCAGGCTGTGGCCTGCAGCTTTCCACCAAGGCCTGACCCCCCTTCCCAACCCCTTCCCCTGGAGATTGCCGGGGTCAGGACCTCCCCAGCATGGAGCTGAGTAAAACACTAACAGAGAGAGATGAGAGGATATTGGAAACATATTCTCGAGGCCTCAGCGCTTTGGAAATCTGAGAAGAACATGAGGCGTTAAGTTAGAGCTTTCACTGCTGGGTTGTGTCTCTGTGCGTGTGTGTGTGTGTGTGTTTTTAAAAAACATGTTTCAACAAGAATTTGATAAAGATATCAGTAAGACAAGGTTGAGGGGTTTTAATGCAGCAGCAGCAAAAAACATGGGGCTCTGTTCATGGGAGAATCCACGTTAGGAGACACCTTAACCCACAGCTCGTGTGTTGGCAAGAGGGATGCTTTGTTTTTTAAGGAAATATTTTAGGTATATCAAGTATATCTTCTCCAGGGAAAAAAAAAATCACTTTTATCTGCCATAGGCTGCAATGTGTTCAGAGCTAAAAGCACTGCTTGGTGACCTGGCAGGAGGGGATGCTCCTGGGAATGCTTAAAAATGAGAATCATGTGTCTGAAACCAAGCAAAACAGCCATCAGGATTCTCAAAGAGTCATTTTCCCCTCCCTAAAGGTAAGGGAACTCTCTCACAGAGGTGCCACATACCCGGGTGTGTGAGACCCTTTGGAGCTCTTTAGTGAAAACTTTAGTTTTCACTAAAACCAGGGGTGAGAAATGGGCTAAAGGCTTTAACACAAATGAAGAGGCACAGGACCAGTTCTGAATCTCAGAGACAGGCTCTGCAGCAGCTCAACAGCAGATTACAGATGAAAACACTTATGAAATATTTCCTAGAAAGTTCCCTTGCAAACAATAGTCAGGATGTTCCATAAATGACCCAAAATAAGAGAAATTTCTCTGGCTTTAGTCCACCCCAGCAGCCAGGATTGTGTTGGTCCCCAAAAAGCTCATGGACACAAGCTGCCCATTCTCATTACTATCACTGCTTTTTTTCTCCAAAGATTAGCTCAGGACACACACACATCCTTCTGCCCTGACAACATCCATGTTCTCGGGGGAAAATTCCTACTTACACAGAGGAAAAAAAGATAACAAGTCTGCAACGACCATCCTGAATGAAAGGCAACGTACGTGATGGACAATATTTATTTCAAATGTCTCAGCACAAGATACTATTTGTGTGTTGGAATTGGTTCTTTCCTTTGGGGGAAAAAAAAAAATGTTAATCAAGCTAAAATTTTTGTGGTAAAATGTAGCCTGTTCCTGGACACTGAGAGTTCCCAGATGCTACTGAACTCTCCCGTCAGGAAGCCAAGCCCTGCTTTGTAGTTTGCTTGGTGCTAATGTGTATTTTTTATCAGTTATTTCTTTGGTGCTAATTCATTCCACTTCAAATAGGCTGCTGACACCAGGCAGTGGGGTGGGAAACAGATCCAAAGGTGGAACCAATCTGGGAAGGGAGAGCGATGGGGGCACTGGGCTGTGCTGCCAGCTCGGTGCTGCGCACACGCAGAACCTGACACCCAAAAGAAGGCATTTAATCCCACTGACGCTGAGTGGAACAGACAGGACAGAGCAGCTGCAAGCAAACTTCACTTTCTTTAATCCTGTGTTCCTGCTTAACATCCCCTTTAAGAGCAGAATGGACCGGGGGAGATGTCTATGATCTGTCTGAAGAGCTGACAGGCGAGGCGGAGGCTTCGGGGGGTTGCCAAAGGACAGTGACTGTGGGCAGTGAAAGACAAGTGCCATCCCTCTCACCAGTTACCCTCAGCAGAACAGCCTGGTAGCTCAGGCATCCAAAATTCACTGTATAGATTTAATTCCCACCGTTTTGGCCTGCCCTCACAAATGTCAGTGTTAGCAGAACAAGACCTTTCAAATGACATCATCCTATAATGAGCCCCTGAGTTTTGCGCTTTGATTCAGGCTTAGAAGTAGAAGAAGCCAAACTGTGTCAAAAAGCACTTTACCTCATTTTTTTTTGCTTGCCTCAAATTGACAATAAAACCTGATGACTGAAGGACCCGTTTTACCCTCTAAGTCCAACCAACACAGACACATCACCAGGTGCCCTGAGAAAGGTCCTGTTCTCCTTTGGGTGTGACACAAAGCCCGGGGAGCTGCAGGAAGCATCTCAGTTCTGTGGACAGACTGCAGCAGAGTCCAGCTGAAAGGCTCCAACCACAAACCCCTCAGGACAGGTCCTTCCTCGGGTCTGGAATCTGGAAAACACTCGCCTTGTTCACATTCCCTTCAAATGACCTGCAAGATCTGGCTACAAGGTTTACCTCTCCCCTAGATTTTATTTCTCCCCCAGAAAGAGAAGTTAAGTGAGTTCAGGAAATGTTTTTTATTTGGGACATGGCTCTGTTTCCCCGTTTACTACGTGAATTCTCTATGCAAAGCCAGAGCTGTATTTATAAATATGTTTTCTTTACTGGATTTGGTGGGATAACTCAACATTTCCTGGTCTGGCCCAAGTCCATCCTTCAAAATATCATTTTCCTTGCAGCTCCCTGGGTTTGAGTTCTTCTGCTTCGTTTCTGTTTTCTAATTGACAAGGGTGAAACACTGAAACCTGAACCAGGCACAGATCTGAGACCCACTGGTGTCAAACAGGTTTGGTATCAGATTTGTACCAAGATTACTGAAATTAGTGTTTACTGACTGCTGTGCATTTTGGATCAGGCCCTTGAACTCAGGATGCTTTTTTCCAAAGGAAGCTGTTTAGGGTTCTTTACTGCTGGTAGGAAACAGAAAAGGGAGCTGCAGTGGTGAATTATTGGAATGACATTACTCCTGGGACCCCAAAAAAGAAATCCTATTAAAGAGAGTCCTTGTGATCTCATCGCTCTGTATTTCACGACTCTTCAAGAGGCTCTGCTAAAGTCATTCCCAGAATATTTCCCCTGGAAAGGCTCAGGGGAGAAAGGGGCTGGATCACCAGTTGGTCTGTTTAGCATTTACTGCCTCTGAAAGCAAGAGGTTTTTTTCCTACAAGCACCAGCACTGCCTAAAGAAGGCTGGAGATTCCTGGAGGGAAAGGCAAAGGCAGCCAGGATGCAACATTTCACAGCCTCCTCCTTCATGGGGAGCCTTGGGTCACTCTGCACCTTCACACGTTACATGTCCACTACTGACACTGCCCACTAAAAACAACTGTGTTTAACACACATACTCAAAAGTCACAGTGTGAACAGGGACACACCCCAGTAAATGCCTGAAATCTTAAATAATCAGAACAATCCCTCAGCAAAGAGCCAGAGAGAGCCATCTCTAAGGGATGGCCAATATTCATATTTACAGAGGAATCCCAACACAATCCATGACAATTAATGCAGAGGCTTTAATAAAGTTCTCCTCTCCAAAGGGTTCCCTGGATAAGAACTGCTCAGTCCTGCCCCAATCCCTCTGGATGTTTGTGTCCATTACAGACCCTGGTTACTGATCACATTAATTCAGCAATTGTAGGAAATTAATTCTTACAAAGATGTGATCTGGAGTCACTTGTCCTTTCTCACTTCATCATCTTTTCTCACTCTTTCTCTTTTATCAATCAGGATAAAGTCAGAATTTTAAAACCACTCTTCTTGCTACTTGCACAGCCAAATTCAAGTCTGGGGAACTCCCAGATGCTGCAACTGGAAACACTGGGGGGAAGAAGGAACAACCTGAGCCCACCCCAAAGCTCCTTTGGGGGCTCCATTTCAAATCCACAAACCCAACACATGCAATAAAGGACAAGTTGGTGGGTTAGAACCCCCAAATTTAAACAAGTAGCCAAGAATAAGTCTCAGAGACACAGGAAGACATATAAGGATGAAAAAGGAAAGAGCTTTTCCAAAACAGTGAGTTCACTTCATCCCCAACTGCTGCATCTTGATGAGAATGCAGCAGAGAAATCTTTATATTCCATAAAGAGTAAGCCTTATATTCTACCAGATGAAGAAAAAGAAAAACTGCACATACAAAGAAAAAATGTTCAGAAGTTAAGATTGCTATCACATTGCATTCTTTATATATGACCAGCACTATGTTTAAGAGCTACACAAAAGCTGCAGCTTTACAGATTGATACCAGCACGGGGGGGTGGGAGCTTTTCCCCTTTCACACAGTTACAAAGGTGAAAGCCCAAAGAAGCATTTTTGGCTGCTCAGACCTGTTCCATTAGATCTCTGTCCCACACAGTTGGAGATGAAGTCCCCATTAGAAACATCTCCATTTCTTCTACACATTTAAGAGAACACGGTACCTGTATGTTCTGTACAGAACCTTTGACAACACAACACAGAAACCTATTCCTGCCCAAATTTCCTCACCCCTTGGTCCCAGCTGTGGGCTAAGTTGGGATGACCCTTCACAACAGACATATTTTAGGGTTTTTTTCATTCCAACCCTCTCCACAGGAGCAGTGGTGGTGTAAAGTTCAAAGCCCAACACTCCTCGAAGCACAAATGCCCCGATGATGTTCCACTGAGGTGCAAATGAAGCATAAACTGCTCTTGGGTTTTCTCTGCTCACAACAGGTATTTACTCCCTCACCTTGACCTCTCCTGTGGGACCTTTTCCTCCTACCACAATCAGAACTCACTGCCACTGAAATGGTGGCCCAAGTGACACAAAAGGCTGGAAGAACTCAAGAAGAAAAGAGACTTGGCAACAAACTGTTTTGTGTTCTCTGGTTTTGAGGTTGTTTTTTGTCAATACTTAACACTACTAATATCAACACATCAGACATTAATAACTTTCCTTAAAAATTCCCTTGTCTCTCCAGTTAAGATTCCAGAGCACACAGTGTCTCTGGCAAACACAACCAGTCTGCCAGGAAAACAAGGTAACTTTGTATTCCTGATATTTTCAAGACACAAGCAATATACTTTTCTTCTTTTTATTCTCTTAATATAAAACAAACAGAGAACCCTTAGAGGCCTTCATTATGAAGGAGCAACTAAGGCCAACCTCAACAACGAACAAACAAACAAACCCAAATAAAAATGAAGGAGCAGTCTTTTGCAAGTCATTTCAACCACAGATCTGCTTCATGGCTGTCTGCACTAAGTCACCCCAATAAAACTCCTCTTTTCATGGAATAACCACCATTTTTCTAGAAACTGACTCAAACTCTGTCCTGGATTCCAGCTCCATCCACCATCCTCTGCACGGATGAGGCAGCACTGCAGAGAAGGGAGAGAAGTTCTCTTTTCACTCGAAAATCTACCCTTCTGTGCCATGCAAAATAAATTAAGAGGGAGAAAAACAAATGTTTTGTATTGGGAAATACAAAACAAGGTATAAAATACACTCAAACCAATAAAATCAGATCCATCTTTAACTGTGAAGTTGTTGGTTTCCTGACTGGATCCAGTTCACACTGGATTTTGCCTTGTGGCTGCCATACAGTGTATGGAGCCCTCCAAGTGCCCTTCCCATAAGGATTTGTGTGAACTATCAGGGTCAGGAAAATCAGCCTTTACCCCTTCCTTGGGATTTTTTTCCCTTCTTTTCCTCTTTTTTTCTTCAGAGGAGACAAATTTCTCAGTGCTGCCAGTCTCAGGGAGGGAAAAAAATGGGGAAAAAAAGTAAGATTATAGTTCACTGAGGTTATAAAGTCCCAACAGAGCAAAATATGCTTGGGCTGCTCCATCTGAGCACTGTCTGAAGGGTTTTTCCCTCTGATAATCTGTTCCTTCCGGTGAGAGTGCTCCAAACGTGAGCTTTGCCTGCAGCTCCCTTCCCATCCCATCAGGAAAGATGATATATCCTAAATGCCTCCTTGATATATGGCAAAGAGCCGCTTCCCATTCCCAAGCACTGCCTTCACTCCTGCCCATGTGCTGATTGGAACTCCCTCTGAAGATGATGCACATTTATTTTCCGAGCTGGGTACAAAGCAGGGAAGCTCCCAGGGCTGAACTTCCTGGGGGATTTAAGAAATGGCTCTAAATTACAGCAGGATGGGGGGACCTTCCCATACAGACCGTTCCCCCAGCCTGGCAGTAAATCACCTGCCAGACATCCCTGAGGCAGCTCTGAGGGCAGAGGAAGGTGGGATTTCTTATCAGGAGCAAAAGTTGCAAAGTATGAAGCTGAGAAGTGAGGCAAAGGAGGATGACCAGGGAAACAAATGGGAAATTTCACCCGTACAGAAGAGCCAATTTGTGAAAATGTCATGATTTGGGGGATGCTGGTATTTGGGGGGGGGAGGGGAAAGAGGGAGGAAGCCCTCTGCTTTTCATAGGACAATTTTTAGCAAGGCTGCCTCATTGTGCAGCAATTTGCCTTTCCCTGCTACACCACCTCTCCTAGGAAAACACAACCAGATGGAGCATCACTCTTCCTATTTTCAGAGCGTGGAAGGCACAGAGAAGTTTTGTTTCCAACTCTTGCAGTGTGAGGAGTGTGATGCTCTGGGGATTATTTCAGCACAGTTTAGACTCTTGTTACTCCTGTAAATTTTTTTTACGACCTTGCAGGGATTTTTCCCAAACTCCCAATGCTTGGACTGACCCCATGATCCTCGATCCAAAGAGAGGGAGCTGATGAGTCATTTATTCCATCTTCGTATCACCTTGAATCTCAGCCTGACACCGTCGAGGTGCAGAAAGTCTCTTGTTTTCTGGAATAAAACACCCCTAAGAGCTCCCAGTCCCCAGCCCCACTGCTGGAATGAGCCTGGAGCGAGGAGCAAGGTCACCCCTGTGAGGGAGACCAAGCCAAGCACGAACCGAAAGAGCAGACCCGACCCCGCGGATGTGACGAATGGGATCCCAAACACTGTTTCATTTCAGCTTCACATCCTTTCTTCTTCCAGCGACTCCTGCTCACAGCTGCTCTTATTAGAAACAGTCAAGAGGTTTGATTTAAAAAAATATATACCTTGAAAAAGGCACTGCTTTTCTTTCTTTGTTTCCTTCGCATAATGTTCGTGCCTTAAAAGATTAGGATCAGAATTCTCATAGTCATTTCCATCCAATTCCAATTAAAACATCATTAAAAAGCATTTTTGTCATTCATTGTTTTCCTGAGAAGGAAGGGCAACGTGGTTTTGCACACAACACACATCTAATATCCATATTTGCACAAGAAATACAATCCATCCTTCCTGACCTGTAATAATTTTGCAGTATTGCAAATACTGAAATACTTTACAATTTGGGAACACATTCATTTGTTAATTTATTATTTAAAATTAGTCAAGCAATTTTTATAACCCTTTTCATGACCTCTAGCTAACAAATGACTTGTTACTAACCCTTCAAACTTTCCACACAATTAAAAAATGATTAACAACTGATGAATGGGCTACAATTGAAGAAATTAGGTTGCAATTAAGAAGACATTTAAATGAATGTTTGAAACTCCTTGGATTATAATTAGAACCAGATCAACTTCGAAGGTCACTCTCGAGTGGTGCTCTCGTGGCATCAGAGATAATTCAGCCAGTAAAGTTGAATTTAGTGGTCACTGTTGGCACGGGACTATGGCTGAAACCCTCCCCAAAGGATTAACCAGGCCAGAGGCTGAGCTTAAAACTGACCCCAGGCCTCAGCCTTTAAGCTGAGTCTTGCCAGTGTGGACTTTTCAGGAGCAAAATCACTGTGTTTCTCCCTGGGGGCCACCTCGGTGCTCCACCCATGAAGGATCTGTGACATACAATGGCACGAAAGAGAAGAGATTCCAGAGTCCATGGATTCCTCCCAGACACAGCCCCAGAGCTGTGAGGGAGCAATTGGGCAGAGTGACCAACTCCTTCAGCCACTACAGGGGTGTTTTCAGTCATGGGGACCTTCACCAGTGTAGGGCTGAAAGCAAAGGGATTGCACGTGAAGTGCTGGGAAGAGATTATTATTCTCATCTACTCTGCCAATCTCAGCCCTGTTTCAAGGCACTAAGGATTTCCAGCCTTTGGACACCCATTCCAAATGGCTCCCTGCAGTTTGGGAAAATCTCAGCCAGGAGTTCCTACTTAACCAATGTCACACATCAAAAGCTGTCCCTCACTTAAAAAAAAAAAAAAGCACATTTTTTCAGTTTATCCACTGTCCATGCACAGAAACTGCTCTATGTGAGACCAGTAATTGCTAAATTCAAGCCAAGAAAACGTAAAGATTCACAAACCTTTGGGCTCACACAGGAAACTCACCTTTCCTCACACAAAAACGACAACTGAGAAACACGCAAAGATAAACCCAACAATTTTGATTGTTTTCTTTACAACAGTAACCAACACTTGTGGAGACAGCCTGTGGTCTGTGTCTGGCCCTGTGGACGTTCCACCTGGCCCACTGCCACTGCCCAAAACTCTGCCCTTTACTGCTCTCACGTTTCCATCCTCAGTGCTCCTCCCTCCTCGTCCCCAGAAGAAATTACAGCGCACTCGAAATCAAATTATTACTGCAGAAGGCTTCACCTTCTGTGAATCCTCTCCTTTTTTTCTGCTCTGGGGGACCAGCTGTGCCTTTCTTTTGCATTTTTCCCAGTTCCCAGCACACAGCCAGGCTCCACACACCCCCAGCAGGACACGAGGCATGTTCCTACAGCAGAAGGATTCATCTCCAAAGATGTTGTATTGGAGCCTCTGACAGCACCTTTAGGAAGGACTAAAGACTCTGCTGGCCATGCTGACCCCTCTCCAGCTGGTGTGGGTAGTTCTGCATGCCAAAACAAGCAGCTTCTTAGTGGCTTTCAACCCTAATTTGGGGGAAAACGTTGCCATTCCTGCACCCCGTGTGCCATCAGCCACGTCATCCAAACCCAGCTCCTCACCAGCCATCAAACACCTCAGGAAGGACAATGCAAGTGGAATTTCCTATTAACCAGACCTTGTGCTTTCACCTTATTGGCACCTGAGGATCTCCAAACAGGCAGGAAGAGCTGAGGAGATACCCCCAGAGCCAGCTCCCCATAGGCACTGACCGAAAAGATTTGATCTGTGTAACATCTTATAGTTAATTTTCTGTTTGTTTGTTTTGTTTTCAGGACACAGGCTGAAGGCTCTTTCTTCCATTCAAAGCTTGTAAGAATAAAACATTCATTAGCTCAGTGACTACCCCTGCTAAGAGAGGACACAAGTGTTAAGGTGGGCAGGTTTCCAGACACTTGGTGCCTCTGTTGGAATTGCACACCTGAGACCTCACCTGACAGGGAATGTCTGGATGTTTTTAAAAAACTGAGGCCTGAATACACATGTGATGTATCAAGGGAACCCTTCAGCCTCCTCTGCGTGGAGCTGAAGTCAGACCTGGATTTCAGCACCAACTGCCATCCTCGGGCTTGTGCCACAAAACTGAAGCAACAATCAACTCAGCTGAGCGGGTTCTGCCCTGAACAGGAAGATTTAAAGATTTGAAACAACAGGGAAAGTGATATAAAGGAGCTGCAAACCAGAGTGAGGTCTGATTTGGGGAAGCTGAGACTTAAAGTGGTTTACAGTGATCTACGAACTAGCACAAATAGGCATTTCCAGGGAAAGTGGAAACCAGTCGGGACAGGAATGATTATGGATGACTTAATCTGTGTGTTAGAGGAAGAAAAAAGAAACTTTGCTAGACAGAAGGAGATGAGAAACTTTGAAACTCTGTGTTATCCCAGACCTCTTATAAATAGCATCACCAGCCCTTCTCTTCCCAGAGATTCCAATATTTATCAAACTCGCTATTAAACTGCAAAGGGTAGCTGGGAAAACAAAACAATGTGACCCTCTGAGACCAAATCCAGTGCTGATGTAAAGCCTGTGGAGTAGTTCCAGCTTGTACTAGGCCTGAACTGAGCTCCCACCATCCACTGTCCCTTCTGATGTCAAGTTGATGGATTACAACTTCCTAATGCAGGACTGATGCATTATGACATCCTAATGTCGGGACGATTGATTGTGACTCTTTTTTTTAAGTATGGCTTACTAGGCAATTATTGACACCACCCCTGCATTAGAGCCCTAATTCAGCACAAACGGGCTGACAAGGCCTGTGCTGTGGGAAAAGATTAACCTATTCCAAATTTTATAGACCAGGGTGAGACGGGGCTTGTTCTGGGACAGGGCCACCCTCTCATTACAGGCCTTCAGAGACAGCAAAAACTAAACAGCTTATGCCACATCTCGAAGAAAATTGCTTTATCCCTTCACCTCTAAGTGGATTCAGACGCTGCCAGTTGACTTGGGAGTGCTTTGGGGTCAGTGCACACACGCCGGAACACGGAGAGGGGAAAAAAAATCCAAATAAAGGCAAGAGAGAGGTAAAAGGCAGCGCTGTCAGCTCCTACCCTCCAACATCTGTGAGCAATGGAGGTGCGGAACCCAGGCTGGGAGCGGGGAGGTGAAGGGAGAAAGGGATGGTTGTAACAGTGACAAACAAGTCTAAAGGGACTTCTCTGCTCTCAAATGTCGCTGGGGGAAGCAGACAGGAGACGGGGGAGGTGAGGAAGAGAGGAGGTCAGGTATGTAATACCCAGAGCGAGTGGACAATCAAATGTTTGCAGCTGGGCTAGGAAATGGCAATCCAGTTGCAGAGCACATCTGGCTCCCTCCGTGCGCGCCGTGGGGCCACCTGGTCTTAATCATGCTGGGATCACCTTTGAAAAACAGAACTTAATCAGAGGCCTAGTCCTAGCAATAGTGTTACATCCAGACTTCTCTCCAGGGGAGCAGAGGGCGGGAAGGGGGGGGGAAGATGAGTTTAAAAAAAAAGGATATTTCTTCTGTGTTTTACTTAATCAAGCCTGGAACTTCGTCAACAGATTCCTCTTTGTCAGGTTAAAAGGAGTCACTTTTGATTTTCTGCCTCTTTGCATTTGATGCCTGCTTATCTTACACTACCCTTACTGTTATTTCGACAGGTTACATGTGTGTGGGTGCTAAAGAGCAAGTAGAGAAGATGCCATTTAAGGAGTCTTTGCCTTTCCATCCCACCTCCTCCCACCACAGAAATGGACTTTGGATTAAAAGGCCTTACACCTTTCCTGGATGGTCTTCCTGAACCAGGAGGACAAGCCTCCCTTGGCTCAGGAAAGGCCCAAACAGCATCATCCTTCATCTCAATGGTCAACACAAAAGTCTGCCCAATCCAGACTTTCCCTCCAACACTGGTTGGTGGCAGATGCTCACAAAAAACTCTCCAACACAGAGTAACCACCCCTGGCACCACCTCACAGGTTTTATCAATCGAGCCTTTAAGGACATGTTTTCTCTCCCAGATTAATTAAACTCAGCCAATACATTTTGGTTTGAAAAATGTATGGGGGGGGCAGAGGGAAGGTGTGCTAATCTAATCTCAGACATGGTACAGCTTGAAAAGTCCAAAAGCAGTTCAGGTGCTGAGAAATATCCCACCATTTGCTCTTTCAGTATCATCTGGAATCAACCCATGGCAGTGTCTATGGAAAAAAACCAACGAACAAAACCTCAGCCCTCTTCCTCTTCACTGTCTTTGCTCCTCACATCTCATCTCCATCATTTCTCATCTCCAGAAAAGCATCATCTCAGCAGCCTGTGACAGAGGCCACGAGAACTTTGGACACGGTAGAAAACAAACATTCATTGTTTTTTCATAATACTTTTCCATAACACTTCGAGGGTATCAGATGGAGGGAGCAGACACCAGGCTCAGAATTACAAAGGCTGACTTCCTTCACCCAGACTGCTGTTAAATAATGGAACTCATTGCCACGGGTTTGAGGGACACCAAGAGTTCACACGGGTACAGATGAGATCAGAAAAGAGGGAGAGGAGGCAGGAATCAATCTTGAATCTAAAGCATTCAAGGGGCAGAGACAAAGGTGTACCACAAAAATCAAACTTTGAATTCTTGCTGATTTGCTGGAGCAACAGTAGGTTCATAAAATCAAGGTCGGAGCCTGACTTGTTTCCCTTCACACAGAGAGGAAACATTAAGTTATTTCTAAGCAACTCTTGCTTGAGGAATGAAATGATCTTTAAGGTCCCTTCAAACACAAACCATTCTGTGATTGTGGCAAAAAAATAAAGAAAAAAAAGAGAGAGAAATGCAAAGAAAGATTCCTTAGTCTCACAAATGTTCTCACAAACACAAACCCTCAGTTCAGCTCCTCACAGTCCAGTCTGTGCTGCAGGAGGAGGATCCCAGTGTGCCTGGAGACAGGACCTGACAAGACTTTACACCTTCTGGTAATGCAAAGGAAGCCTCAAACCTTCAGCCCTGCTTATCAAACCCTTCAAATAACTACCCTTTCTGTTAGAGTTAAGATCAGATCATGGATAATCTTCTGTGCATGTAGTTCACCTTGTCACAGATACTGGGCTTGGATTCCCTGCAATGCTTCAGCTACTTCACACTGTTGTCATGCTGCAAACGAGCTTTAAACTCAGCTTAACCACACCGACCACAAGTTGTTTTATATCTTATTAGAAAAATGACTTAATTTCCCGTGTAATCTTGTACAGGACCTCAAATCTGCAACAGCAACAGCGTCAGTATTGTAATATAATCTGGAAGTATTATAATAAAAATAAACATAGTCAAAGAGCATTTTACAAATGTTAATTATTACTAGGGGAGAAAATCCTGTCAGACAGGTATGTGACAGTAATAGTTATCTTATTTTACAGGCAGAGAAACTGAGCCAGAGATTAAGAAGTTAAGTGACTTGCCCAAGGCCATGAAGAGAAGCAAAGTGAGAACAAGGACTAATAAGCAGGAATTCCCAGCAGCCCTGCAGGCTACAAGGCCCTTTTCTGTCCACCTTTTTCACAATTCCCAAATCAGTTCCACTTGATTCCAATGGCTTCAGAAGAGATTTTATGATAAGGAGACCTGCCTGACACGGAATACATCAGGAGTGCAACTAAGACTTTAAAGAGTTATCTTGATTTTTAGGAAGTTGGCTTGGAAGTAGCATAAGGGCATCCAAAGCATCTTGATGCAGCAAAAAGAAAATTATCTGGTCTCTCTGTACCTGCCTAAAGCAAAGCCTTGGAAAGAGGCTGGGAAAAGACAGGATATTTCAGCAGCCAGAGTATCACGGCAGTCTTTTCCTCTGTATTAAAGGTCTCTCCCACCACAGCTGCTTTTGCACTGTAAAACGATGGGAAGGGAAGGCAGAGACTGCTCCCGTGGCTTGGAAAGACAAGGCTCGCTGTGCCACCTGCAGGGCTCGCTGGAAAAGATGCCTCTCGTAGGGATTAGCACCGGCTCCGAGGCGGGAGCCACTGTTTCCATCCAGGATGGAGCAGCTTCCCAACAGCGAATTAGCCTGGTGAGCAAGAACATCCAACAGGCTGTGGAGGGATCCTGCCTCAATCCATTGGGTGGTTTCACTCCATTCCTACCCGGGCTCACCTACCTGGGAAATTTATGTTCTGTTGAATGGGGGAAACTAAATAAGCCAAAGCATAAATGAGAATCAAACCTGAGTTTTGCAGTTCACACACAAGTTCTGTGGAACCTCTCTTACCTGGATCTACCTCTGATTCTCCCTGCACTGAGCAGCAGTTCTTTACAGGACTCCCTCATCATGTTTTGCTTCTGATTTAATGCAATTATCTCCCTATAATTAGTTACTAATATTTCTCCAAATGCACACCTTTACCCAGTGTTTTGCTGGAGCCAACGACCCAAGCAAAGGAGCTCAGGAGATGGCCTAAATATACACTAATCTAGAAAAAGATCAGAGTTTGTCAGGAAGCTTAAAAATACATGTTCCATTTTGGCTGAGGCCTCCTTTACCTTCTTCGTGAGTTGTGAGAACCTGCAGTGGAGGACAGGAGCTGAAAGAGGTCTATTAAGTCACTGTGTTTGCTCCTGGTGATCTGTGCTGGACAGGCAGTCCAGAATAATGAAGTCCTCTTTATTTGATCCTCCTGCCAACACACTGATTGCTCCTGCCTTCTGCAGCGGGGTTTAAATGTCCCAGGAGATGGGGTTTCTACCACTTTCACTAAAAAATCGTTTACATTGCCTGGCAGATTCGGCCCCCGGGGAGGCTTTTTTATTGTGTTTGGTTTCAGTGAGAGCCTCGGAGGTGTCGGCCGGTGATTGATTATTGTTTGTATTGTGGTAGCACCTACAGGCACCCGCTGAAACTGCAGACCTGCTCTGCGAGGTGCTGCCGTGCCCAAATTCCCTGCAGGAAGGGCAGTTCAGCCAGGCAGAGGCACGGAAACACGGAATGATTTCCCAAGCCCAAGCGGTGGCACATAAAGGCGGCGAGGAGGGGAGACAAGCTGCTCTAAATGTGAGCATCTCCTCCATTCCCACCCGGGCACCGCGTCCAGAGCAGCACCTCGAGCACCCAGGCAGACCCAGGGGAGGTGTCCTGGGGAAAGGAGCACAAGAAATAATCGTGCTACAAAGGGAAACAATAATCCCACAACAGGCAAAGCCCATCAGGGCTGAGGTTTTGTCTCACACAGGTTAAAGTTCCACTGCTGGGCTTTCCCTGGAGCCGTGGGGAAAACAGGGAGAAATTCCGAGCGCAGCAGCAACAGGAATGAAGAAAAATAAAGTGAAGCATCAAAGGTTAAGCCACCAGGCGAGGTTGCAGGAGATGGTAGATTATGTGATCCTCTTGTATTTTAACTCAATTCTTCCCTTCCCACTTTAAACAAATCTTCATTTTTGGACACCGACGGCCTCCTTCCCATTTGTTCTCAGACGAGGGTTGCTGTGAGAAGCAGCACCTGGACTAAACCATCGTTCCAGAGTTAAAACAAACCGTTTGTTGGCTCCTCAGATGGCGAGGGGGACATAGGTATTAAGATCAAGGTTAACACCTTCATTCAACCAGGCTCTCCATCCAGTTGGGGAATCACTCAACAGCTCTGCAAACCGAACCCAAGATCCCACCGATTTCATGACTTTCCTCCTTCCCTGTGCAACTCTTACAAGCCACCAGAGCACAGAAATACAGCTCTGAAGAGTAAAGAAAAAAACTACTGTACTGTGGAGCCTGTTACTCTGATGGATGGTTAAAACAGAAGCTAAAACTTGAGATGCATAAATAACTGATTTTGTATTTGCTTGTATTATAGAAACACGAAGGAAGAGAGATTAGTTGGGCAGCAACCCAAAACAAACACTATTTTGTCAATTTTTTTTTTTCCAGTGAACTGAAAAACAGAACCTAGAAACATTTTGGCCTCAAACTAAACATTTAATTTGACCCAAGGAAAAATACTTAAAAATAATTTAGAGGTTAATTTCTAAGTTTCTCATTTGAAACAAAAATACCAAATTGCTTCTTTTCTCTCCCTGTGTCCAAGTGTTCTGACCAGTTTCCAAAACTGGTAGTAGGGCACATTGTCTTTGCTTTAACCAGTGGATTTCAGCACCTATTTTTGAGATTCTTCATTTGACCAAAAATCTGCATGTCTTGAGGGGGGAAAAGAACAGAACAGAAGAGATTTTGGCCAACAAGTGACTGAGCTTTGGTGAGTGCAGGTCACACTTGCCCTCCTCACTGCTGGCACAGCCCTGCACTGGGGAGAACAAACACAGGGACATCCAGAAGTCCCTCTTTCCTGCACATTTTTTTGACTGTGCCCATATTCCTACAACTCAAACAGCCCTCTGGGCTGCCCCGATGGCACCACACTGGACTCACCCACTGTCCTGTAACAGACCCTCTGCCAAGGGGGTGGCACAGCCTGGGTGCAGCTTTGCTGGCACAGAACCCCAACAGGTTACACCCCAAGTTTTCTCGTCATCAGGTCCCCCTGAGTGTGCAAAAGTATCTCTCAGAGCAAGAAAACCCAAAGGACACGAGGATCTCATCAAAAGATTAAAGCTCCACTGCTGGTGTCAACATCAGGTCAGACTGGAGAGGACACTGAGGCACACACTGTGACTTAACCTGGAAGTCAGGGCAGCACAGAATGCGGGCAAAGGGGTGCTTTTACTCCCAGTCTCTTCTCCCGTGATTCAGAAGCATCTGGGCAGAATGTACTTGGCCCCAGAATATGCCACCATCACTTGGATCCTCCCATCTCATTCCTGAGGTCTGTTTATGAGGCTGAGAAAAGCCACCAAGACCCCCCCCATAATCCACGGGCTGTCTAAAATATCCACAAGAGCCCTCCTGAGTCACGAAGATGACAAATGTGTATCCAGCCAGGACCGTTCTCCACTCCTTCGGTTTCAGCAACTCAAAATGAACTTCCAGAGCGTCGTGACCCCGCGGAGCCCAACCGTGTGTCCCTCGGGACCGGCTCATTCCTTTCTCGCTCCCCCTCGTCAAATAAAGCCCGGAGTTCGTGCGTCATTCTGACACAGACCCTTCAGGAAGTGATGGGAAGAGGATAGATTTTCTTCCTGCTAATGCCCCGGCTGTGTCCCTGCAGCACGAGGTCCCTCATTCCCACAGTACCCGGCGGGTAACCCGAGGAGCCATGACCAATGTGCTGTCGGATTAGCGTCGCCGGTGACACTGTCAGCGGCTCTCTGCCGGGCTCCTTAAGAGAATATCCTGCTGTGAGCCACAACAAGGCTTGTGTTCGGGGGGCGCAGAGATCTCACCCGGCAAATTAAAACGCGCCACAGCGAATTCCAGGATTCCTGCTCGGAGGCCTCCCGGGGACTGACCTGACCGGCGTGTGCTGTATCGGGGGAAAAGCCACCTGCTACACCAAGCCTGGGCTGCCAACCACCAAGGCCCACCTGTGGCCGAGGAGCACGAGAGGCTGGCACTGCGAGGCTGCTCCTCAGCTTCTCCGTGGTCTGGCAGAGCAAGGAACAGGCTGAGTTCACTGCAGCAATTTGTCCAAAGTGTGCTGGGTCACGTGGGGGGAACTCTTCAACACCGACACGTGTTTGTTGTCTTAATTAGTAATTACAGAAAGCGGGATGACTCGCTTACAAGATGGGCTGGGGAGACCATTGGTTGGACCAGCCTTGCTCCCAGCGTGTGCTGGGCTGGGAATCACGTGCACAGCTGGCTGGGAATAACTGCAGCAAAAGCCAGCTCTGGAACAGCCTCCCTTTAGTCCATGACAGACAGAGCACTGGGTACCCAACCAAGAACAGAGCAGTGAACTGAAACTCCAAAATATTCACAGGATGGGTCAGGTTGGAAGGGATTGTCTGACCCAACCTCCCTGCTCCAGCAGGGTCACCCCACAGCACATGGCACAGGATTGTGTCCAGACAGTTCTGGAATATCTCTAGGGAGGGAGACTCCACACCCTCTCTGGGATATCTGTTCCAGTGCAGGGTCATTCACAAAGAAGTTGTGAAAGAAAGTTCCTCCCCATGTTCAGGTGGAACTTCCTGGGCATCAGTTCCTGCCCGTTGCCTCTTGTCCCACTGCTGGGCACCTCTGATCCCTCCCTGCAGATCCTGGTTGCTACTGATGAGGTCCCCTCAGTTGTCTCTTCTTGAGGCTGAACAGGTCCAACTCCCTCAGCCTTCCCTTGTAAGAGAGATGTTCCAACAACACTCCATGTGAAAAAACTCCCAGCAGTGCATGAAGGAATGCAGGAGTGATTTACATTTTAGCTTGATGAATACCACAGTGCCAGAGAAAAATGCTGCATCTCTAAGGAGCAGCAGCCCAAGTGAAAGGGGCAGGGGGAAACAAGGAGGATGTAACTGCTGTCACAGGAACACACCAACAGCACAGGGCTTAACACCTCTTTTCTTGTGGAATGGGTTTTGTACCCCCTCAAGTGTCATCTCGGGAAGTTAATGCTGTAACCAGCACAGTACTGGCTAAATGCAACCCTGGGGATTGCTTCCCTTTTAGCCAAGAGCAGGGAATTCCACCAAATCCAACACTTTGCCGTGACAACAATAAACCCACTGAGGAACTTCCCGCTAAACCAGGCCCTGCTCGGTCTGTGGACACACCAACAACATCCAAGCCCAAGGTAATGGTGCCTCCAAACACATTCTGATCACACCAGAAGAACAGAAACTCTCAGCTGTGCTGCAGCTCCTCCCTTTTTCTGCCTCTGGCCCCCCACGTTACAGATGAAAACACGGGCGCATCTGGCATTTACGGAGCTCCAACACCTCCCGGGACCTCCTGGAACACACAGCCCTCGGAGCTGCTGAGAGGTCTCCAGCTCTGTGCAAGGGGTCAGACTTAGGAACTGTCAACAGCTTCCTAATGTATGCTCTTTCTCTGGGAAAGGGGGTCCCAGGTTTTATGGCCTAATAGATTCGTTAATCGGAACACACACAGGCTGGGAAAGCCACTGTTTGTTTTCTCTGACAAGTTTGGCATTTTGCTCCTGGGAGCCAGGAAGCTTTAAAGGCATAAGACTCTCCCACTTAACTGGACAAGAAAACCAGTCTGGACAAACTGAGACATGTCATTGTGGCTGCTTAATTCTGAGCCAGAAGGTGCTGTTTCAGAGACTTTACAACAACATCAATGTCAGGGTAAAGGAAATTAAATTCCCCTCCCTCTCCTCCCCTGATGTCTCCATTTTCTCCAGGCTTCCACTGCTGTACCTCAGGACAGCCTGGCCCATCACAGGCCCAATACATGTGGCTAGGCTGGTGATAATGCTGTTTACATCAGAAAGCTGCCCCAGAGGGAGTTCTTAAAGCAAAGCAAGCCTTCAATGTGCCACAAACTGCCTCTGTTCACTCATGACAGCACCTTAAAAACCAGAAACGTGAAATGGCAAACACAGAGAGTAAAACTCCTAAATGAAACTACACCCCCCCTTCACATCAGCAGTTCCCCAACTGTGATGTAGACTCTGCCATCAGAGCAAGGGCTTACTATAAATAACTCCCAGACAATCACAAAGGGGAATTCCAAGTGTTTCCAAGGCGGTGTAGCCCAGCCACTAAAAATGAAAAAAGCATCTTTAATCCCAGAAGCTGCCATAATTTATTACACTTTAATGACCTGGATGAGACAAGAAAATTGTACTCTAAGATTTTACACCAGCAAGAAGGAGTAAAAATAATTTCAGCCTCTTTGCCTCATGTCTTGCTAAACACTGGAACTCTCTGCTATGAAATCATTCCATCACCAGGGCTAAACCCTGTCAGGGTGAAGGGACCCTTGCTGGGATCATGGCACAAAACAACCACCACAGCCCACGTGCAGCATCCAGCTCAGCACATCCCAGGGAAGGGAGTCTCCAGCACTTTTCCTATTTCTTAAAACTTTTTCTAAGCACCTGCTGCAGGGCACTGCCAGACACAATTCCTGGGGACATTGCTGTAATGCTCACTGCCAGGTCTGAGGCCCTGCTCCATGGGCACATTCCCATTCTTCCTTTGTGCTGCTCCTCTGTCCTTCATTGCTTTGACTGGAATTCTTGGTTTCCACAACCTCCTCTGGCTCTAGTACTGCAGCTGTTAAAACACTGATGGGCATGGCCACGATTCAGGAGTGCAGGAAGAACACTCCATTATCCTTCTTTAGAACGAGAACTCATTTTACCTTCAAGTTTTAACACAGCAAGCCACCCAGGCATTTCTCCTGTCACTGGCTGGAGCAATGCTTATATCTTGCTGAAGTCAAAGCATGTCCCATTGAAGTTACAATGAAACCCTGCTTAAGTGCTTTGCTGAATCAGAGCCATCATAACTATCCATTAGGCTTTGATCTGGTTAATGTTTGTCCAAATATGGCCCCACAACGGGAAAGCAATGAACCATTATTAAAAGAAGGAAGGACAGCTGGAATTATTTTAGTGTACAACTACATGCACAAACACACAGCAAGTAACAGATTGGAAAGCTGTTCTTGTTATTCCTCGAATTATTCTCCTCTCATTCCCTCGGTTACAAAACTATTAATTAGGGTCTTATTTTTGTTCCACCCCCTCCCGCTTAATGTACTCAGTGCTCATCCAATTTACACACACAGTTTATCTTGGCAAAAAAAGAAAGGGAAGGAGAAGAATCTCTGCACAGGGGAGGAGGGGGAGAGGTGTTTGTTTGAGGGGAGTCACCGCAGTCATCACTCAGTCAGCGTACAAGGGAAGAAGAAGGACTAAGGAGGCTTAACTCTTCATGCTATTTATACACCACAGACATGTGCTGTGTGGAGCTGAAAGGTAATTAAGTGAACACTTGCCTCTTCTTCACTCACACACACACAGATCTGTTCTGTCCATTTCTTAACAAAAAAAAGAGCTGGTCTGTCCCGGTCCAGTTTCTTGAAAAGCAGGTTCGTTGCCAGAACATGCAGAAGGAAGATAAAATTAGAAAGAACTGACTCCACCCATGACAGCAAGGTAAAGCTAATGCAGGGTCCATCCTCAGTGAAGCTGGTAACTGTATTCCTCCTTCCAACCTGAACATTCCCCACCATTCCTGAAGTTACAGGAGTCTCCCACCATGTCTTTGTCCCACACACCATTCAGGGTGAGGTGGGGGTCACCCACCACTGCACATCCCACCCTCTGGTGCAGGCCAGTGCTGGCAAAGAGAGGAGCCACATCCACCTCCCCAGCACTTCACTGAGGGACTGCCACAGAATGACACCACCATTTTCCAAATCTTCCTGAGCCCTCTCTCTGATGACAGGGCTTGAGGACTTCACCTTTGCCACTGCAAAGATTCTGAATGTTCTGTTTGGAGAGCAGACGTTTAAGAGATAAGCAAACAGACCTTGTGGTATGTTCTGATTAGAAAACACAAGTAAAAAGGCTCTCTTGATCTGCCTGATTAGGCTATTATAAATAAGACAGACAATCTGTTTCAAAATCAGTCTTCCATTCATCCACAGAGCAGTTATGCAGAGGACTTGGCCATTTCTCCTGCCTCCAGTGAGTGAAGGTGCACGTGCACCCAGGTGTGGGTACATGTGTTCAGCCCCCCAAACGTGCTGCTTTTCAGATGGAGCCTCCTCACCCTGCTGCACCTCAAGGAAACATAAATATCAAAGGCAAGGTTAAGCGTTAGCGTGAGGAAAGAGCCGCTTGCCCGAAGTCTGGCATGGACAGGAGGCACCACCCTGCCCGTTTCCTGTTTTCCACTGGAACTCGTGCAAGGAACTCCTGTCCCCTTGCCCAAATCCCATCCCAGAGCTGTGCTTCAAAGCCACTGCCCCGGGATGGAACCTCAGCACACGCAAACCGGGGCCGTCCCGCTCCAGCCGCGGGAACACGGCGAGGATGGGGACGGGGACTCCCCAAAGCTCCCCACGGCACACGACCTGTGCCCAGGGCTGCTGGACCTGAGAGTGACCCCCAGCTTCACCAGGGATGGGAAACCGGGCCCTGAGAGCTGTCAGAGCAGCACAGCACCTCTGGCCTCGTGTGTCTGAGCCCTCGAGCACCATCTCCAGGCTGGGGGAGCAGCACCAGCAGAGCCACCCTCGGAAATGCTTTGCAGGCCACAGATCCAACGGGCTAAACATCCACGTTATCTCACTGGAAGTTTGGATCCTATCTCACCATCCAAGGCACAGCCATCCGGGAAGAGCAGATACCAAACCATTCCATGACCCATCATCTCCTGCCCACTCTGAAGGGAAAACCACCCCTTGGCACTGCTGGGTTTGACACAGCTCTGCCTAAAGCAAATGGAAAGACCACCAGCCATTCCAGAGGAACATAAAGCATTCCCTATGGATCAGTCCAGCAGTCTTAGTTCCACTAATCCCAGTCTAATCTGCCTCAT
This sequence comes from Pipra filicauda, assembly GCF_003945595.2. Classification (NCBI taxonomy): domain Eukaryota; kingdom Metazoa; phylum Chordata; class Aves; order Passeriformes; family Pipridae; genus Pipra; species Pipra filicauda. The sequence goes on from NW_024104405.1 coordinate 709,877, forward strand.
TTTCTGTGACTGCTTTTTTTTTTTTTTTTTTTTTTTTTTTTTTATAAAACCCCTTTTTCCCATTCAGATTTTGATTTCTCATTTCAAAACAGAACAATAAAACAAATTGGAAACCCCCTTTCCTCTCTTCTAACGCTATAGTTAATTCTAGTAACCTATTTTTAGACCTCTGACATGTATATAAAAATATATGTTCCCAGAGGAATCTCATACCACTCTGCAATGTGAACTTGTTAGAGCACTTACTGCTGACACACCCAGATTTATTGCTTCCCATGCTAGTCCATAGTTTATTTTTTGATGTAAAAAGAAAACAACCAAAACAAACTCATAAAAATAAAAAGGCATGTATTTTATGTTTGGTTAAAAATAATGACTTTTTTTTTTAAGCTGTGCACTGATATAAGATTTATCTTCTTTGTATAGAGTTTTTAGCCAAACCCTCTCCTTTTTTAGGGAGGCTTGATAAAAATCTAGATATGCCAGTATTTTTAAAACGACATCTTTTTAGCTTCTCTTTGTGCTGATGAAAACCCAGGGCGCATAGAAAATGAAGAATTTTCCCACAGAAATATTCAGGATTCTCAAAACCACAAGATCCCGATTACATCTGGACAGCTCTGAAGACCTTGATAAAAGATTTATATATGGAAGTCCAAAGTTCTGTGACATCTGTTCTGCCTTCCTACAAGTATTTTCAAACATTTCACTCCCAATTTAGAGGGCTGAGAGCACCTGAAGTAGTTTTAACTAAAAACTTGGTAACAAATCCGATTTCGACAGAAAAAATGGACAAGGAGTTTGGAGGAAAGATGTACCAAGATGTTGTCTGAGGTCCTGATCAGATTTAGCAGGAGGGGATGGACAGAGGGATGAAAGGAAGGAAGGAAGGAAGAAGGCAAGGAAGGCAGGCACTGACCATGGACACGATGTCCAGGCTCTTGGAATCCTCGAGGGGCCGGTCCCAGTAACAGAGCACTGACCAGTCCTTGGATACCACCAGCTTACAGTGGACACTGAGGCTGGACAGGAGAATTCATTGGTCCACGAGGTCTTCACAAGCTTCCAGATGATTCACTTCCATTGATTCCACCAGGAATGAGCCATCTGAACACCTACTAAGCCTCAAATTTCCATATGGGACTGAGTATCTTCTGCATTCCTCAGAGGATGCCCTCTGGCTGTTCCTGCAAGGACCGTATTTCCCATTCATTTATATCCCACTTTGGGGTTTTGCTGCTGTTTAGCTTTCAATTCACTCCTCTGTTCCCTGCACTAGGACACAAAAAATGTGGAAGAACAAGGAGCATAAAGCTGCACTCCAGTTTAGGTTTGTTAAATCTTCAGCTCACATTGGTCATGGGAATATGTGTCCACGCTGCTAAAACTAAGCAATGCTGAAAATCAAGCCTTTTCCCATCTGCAAAAATACAAGTGTGGAGCTTCTCTGCAAACCTGTTCTCAGAGAAAGGCTCTGCAAAACCTGCTCAGACATTGCCACACTCCTCATTCATTTGAACCCTCTCTCACAAAGGAAAGAATATATTCTGTGACCCTGGTTACCCTTTAAGGCTTTTGGAGTACAGAGAACTGGAGGTGCCCAGCTCATCACCCACTTTACCTCAGTAACAGCAGTACCCTGATAATATCTATGAGTAGGAAGAGCATCTTTCTAGGAAGCACGAATTCCATATGCAAGATCTTAATTCAAAGGGAATCTGGCACCCTATTGAATGTCTCCTCCTGGCCAGGGCATCAGGTCAAGTACTGCAAGCTGTGATAATGAGGCTTGATTCTGACAATTCTGACCAGTAGCTGTTGTCATCCTGACTGCTTCTAAACGTCAAGAAGACGCTGAATGACTTGGGCAGGGTTTATTTTTGGTATACAAATGTAAAGGAAAATGAAATTCAATGTCACAATGTCTGCCACAGTCTCTGGGAAATGTGATTTCAGAAGCACATGAAGAATCTCCCCAGCCCAGAGTGTGCCTTCTCTAACCAGATTTCCTTTTCTCAGTCACTCAAGTAAGATTTTATGGCCTTTTTTTTTATTTCATTCTTTCTTTTTTCCAGTCCAGAACCCTTAAAATTCCACCTTTCCTGCAAAAGATTTTCTGCCCTGAAGAAAAATTCTGTCATGAATTGACATGTACATCAACATCTCACTGGGAATACTGACTAGAAGCAGCTGCCTCTAATGGACCAACAGTGGGGACAGAAGAAAGGTGGAGAGTAGGAGACATTCCTGAGTGGGAATATTAATTCCAGCCCTTTTCTTTTGCCCTCCACCACGTACATCACACAAACAGACCAGTTACACCCTCTTTACACCCCTTTGCAATATTCCCCAGCACTGCCCCAGGGACCAGCATGGCTGGCACTGCCAGTCCCCAGGAGGGATGAGGTTCCAAAGGCCCCAAGCCCTGGAGGCTTTTAGAAGTAGCACACAGTGTTCTGTCAGAACGAGTCAAATGAGAGCCAAATGTGTAACACACCAGCAGTTCTGGGAAGGAATAAGTCAGCAAGAGGAAAAAGCCTTAAACTGGACACAGAGACCAATTTCAGCTCTGTGACATCAAGGACGTGACTGTTCCTCAGGCTTCCTATCCGTGAAATGGCTGTAAGAATCTTACTTTTGTCTCATTTTAAAATGGGATTTTTCCATTTTTGAGGCCATCACTCATTCTAGGAGGATATCACAGGGACTTGAGCTTAGCTATGGCTTCTCGTTGCTACTGTAATAACTTCACATTTTGGAGTGGTTTAAGCCAGTGAGGAGACATTTGCACAGTTACCCAAAATTTGTGTGGAGACCTGACAGCTGCACTTCACAGGGAGCTTTTCAAAGGTAAGTATGGACTCCAAAGGTACAAATCCCTCTGTCAGCTCAGCACTAACAAATTAAGAACACTGAAAATCCCAGCCACAGGCTCACTGTGCTATTCAGACTGGCATTGCCAAGTACAGCAGCAGCAAAGACATACAGACAGAAGAGCAAAGCATAAACTTGCCAAGAGCAAAAACTATGGTATGGATTCATGTTCCTGTCATTGACCTCTTATTTATGTTCTTGCTGAATTATTCTACAGAGGGAATTTTAAAAGTTTAGGACAAAGAACACTGCCCACTTATTTCTCTGGGTCATTTACATATTTAACTGTTAGCCTTGAACTGAAAAGTTTGGCCATTGCATTCCTGTTAAATTCGACAGAAATGTTTCAGAACACTGTAGAAGTCCAGGATTATCACCACTGAATGTCTGACAGAACCTTCAGTCAGGGCATGTCACCAGTGAGGTTAAGCTGTAATGGCTTTAGACCAGCTCAGGATCTGGCTCAGCTAAGTCAGATCTCTGCTTTTGCTCTGCCAGAGTATGTCACTTATGTCTGATGGTGTGACAGAGCCACACTCCTCCTGGGGCCATCACTAACAGTCCATCACCCCTGCAGGTCCATCCTGCCCCAAGAACTGCACACCTGGAGAGGCTGCATCACCTTCAAACCTCTTGGGTAATGACTGTGAATCTGGAATTATGGGTTAAGTCCAATCATTGCTGTTTCAACTGAATTGAGGGACTGAAATGTAAGTTTGTGCAGCAAAGGCTGCAGCAGAATGGGAGCCCTACACTGCACTGGTCCTACCCAAAAATCAGTCAAGTGTAAAGCTTCTTAAGCTGTGACCAAAACCTTGGGCCACCTGGCTCTCTGATGCAAGATGAACTTCCTCAAGCACACACAGGAACAGTCGTTTTCTCTTCCCTCAGCAGCACTGGGAAGCCAGGCAGCAGCTCAGCAAGGCAGGACTCCGGGGCCAGGCATCCAAACAAAGTCAGGGACAGAGATTCAAGTGTTCCTCACCCAAAATCTGAGCTGCTGTTAGAGAGTTCAGACCCTTCTGAGCACTGAAGACACGGCATTATCCATGTGAAAATGGCTCAACGACACTGAGAACATTAACAGACTTGTCTCAAGTGCTCAAAGTGGGATGCTAAAATATTTACCAGCTGTATTACTTGTCTTGTCACATCTCTTCAGGCTCAGAGGAAGACATAACAGATTCAAAGAATACATCAAAGGAACAAGAACTGCAAGGATAGCCATACATCCCCCCAGTAGATGTGTTTCACTACCAGAACTATTTATGATTCAGAACAGTGGAGCAAATGAGGCATAAGAAGTAAAAGAGAAAGAACCCAGGAGAATAAAAAGGGCAAAGAGATAGAGAACATAATTTTTCTGTGCTGAAGTCCACAGAGATGTTGCCAGAAGGAAAAGGCTCTGGGGTGGCAGAACAGTTGCATGGTTTTTTTCAGCCAGTCATCAGGATTATTATTATTATCAACTTCAGAGGGAACAGCACCAGGTTCATACCCCAGAGCCTACGCTGCTTTTGGTTATACCATAACACATCTCACCATAAATCAACCATCACCAAATTTAAAACAACTCTGAGTGCTGAGTGTGGAGCAACACGGCACAAGAGAGTGAGGAAACACAGGCCCAGACAATCTGCTCTGTGCAAATGCCTGACACAGGACACATGAAAGAACTAGGAAAAAAACCCCAGTATGATCACAGTCCTTGTCACTGGGATGACAGTTACTCCCAAGCAGCCTTTACAATGGCACCTGCAACTTAACTTTGCCATAGGGTGAGAAGGAAACATCTAATTAAGCAGTCTTAAAAATCTAGTTGTCAGGATTAAACCATGCTTTACACTGGGCAGATAAAACTGCTCCTTGCAGGAGCTTGAGCAAGACTGGACTAGAGAGGGGCCTAAAAAAACAGAAGAAGTAGAAGATATCAGAAGAGAAACAATAAGAAAACTGCTCAGTTAAAACTGTTGTCTTTTTTCCTCACCAATAACTTGCTGAGCCTCTCTTTCTCCCACTCTCTCTAGATTTATTCTGATTCAATGCTCGATGAAGCTATCAGGCTTTCCATCCTACATGCTTAATTCTTCCTTGAGCTTTGTCCCCTGGATGATGAGTGCTTTGGGGGGGTGTAGGCAGTGACCAGGACATCACAAGTCGTGTGATAACAAGCACAGCGTGAGACCATAAACAGAGAGGACTTTTCTTCTTCTAAGACTGCCAGCATTCATTTGTCTCCTGGCTCTACTGAAAGCTCCACAGATACAAGAGCAAAGCCCAAAGCATAAACCCTCTGCATAAACCTGGGATTATTAAGGATTTTCACAACACAGCCACTTGCAACTGCATCTCTCCCTGTGAAAGGCAGGTCCTGGAAGATCCAAGATGAGATAGCCACAAACCTCTAAGCAGTATCTAAGACTATCATAAAAGTTTATGGGCCACACCCACATGAGCCATAGTTGTGATCTCCATCCAGACTGTCTCTAGTTATTTAACCTCCTCCTTATCTTCAGATCAGAAGAAAAGGGCTGAGGCACTCAATGGTGTTCAAACTCTCACCCAGAGCTGGTGGGTTAAATCCTGACTCCACGACATGGCCCATATATCTTTAACTAAACTACAGGAGGGAAGGATAACAAACCTTGGAGATGTGTTATCTCACAGCTTACATATCTGGCCTAGGCATAAATCAGCTGGGTAAATACTTAAGTAGAGTCCCGGACACAGTAAAATTAAAAATAGTAAGAAAATTAAAAAAAAAAAAAATAGCAGAGGTTTATTCAAGATGCTGTCAAAAGGGAAACACAATGGCTTGAAGAGGAAGGAAAACTCTTAAAAGACCTGAAGCATCAACTGCCCTCACAACAAGGCCCAGTTTGATTAAGTTGGTTTTCCACTATTTAGGTCACTGCTATTGCATTTCAGCACAGGACTTCAAACTCTTCTGATATCTTGGCTACCAAGATCAGGGAGCTAGGATGGACCAGTTATAATTGTCCTGTCTTTATACTCTCTTCCAAGAGATCCATGATTAGATACCAGCCTAGACGGGCCTCGGGACTAACCCAACACGGGAAATTCTGATCACCCCAAATCACAGAGGTGCATGAAAAGTGAGAGTGAGGATCAGAGCCTGGGGCCCTTCTGTTGCACTGCCTGACTCTACACTTAAACCACTGAGACTTGGAAATACTTGCAACAGAGGGACAACAGTTCACACACTCCAGGTTTCTCTGTGATTGCCTCAGGCCACCCTGCTCCTGACACCAAGCCAGCCAAGCAACAGAGTTCTGGACAATACCAGTCAGTCCAGCCCATATTTCCTCTTCTGCTCATCAATTTTGACCTCATATCTACATCTAGAACAGTCTGCTCCATTGCCAGGTCATGGGCAGGGTGTTAAGGAACACCCCATGGCACTGCTGGAGCAGCAGTCAGTGTTGGTTGGGTTCCCTGAAGAAATTCCTCGGGTATTTCCCATAAAGGTGGCTGACATTCCCTGGTGACTCTAAACAAGCAAAGCCTCCTGGACCAGCTGTGACACACAAAGTCACATGAAGCCAAAGGTGCTGTTAGCTGAGGACTAAAGTTATACAGCAAATGGCTTATAAAGTTAATCAGGAAGCAGTAGGGTGGCATTTATGTGGTTGTCATGTGGACTTAGAAAGGTCACTGTCACTGAGCAATTAGCTAATGGAGCATTCCTAGTTACTGAAGATTGTCAGAACTCAGTATCTCAGATCTATTCAGAATTCCTGAGAACATTGGAGTCTACAGAAAAATCAGAAAGTGTATTTAGAAGCACCATTTAGTAAAGCACTTCCTACAACCAAGGGAAGGGCAATTGATGTCTGAGTTAAGCACTGCCTTTTGTTTTGAATCATCTGTCATTCCCATCTCTTACACTATCAGCACACAGTAATACTCCTGGGATGGAGAAATGCTCTGGATAACAAAGCCAGATCTACCTCACCCTGACCAGAACTAGAGTCAAACTTTCCCAGCTTTCATGAGAAGGTTTTGCATTTCCAGGGTTTTGGATCACACCCCCACAGCCCTACTGTCTGAGCATCCCTCCTCATTTCTGTGAGGAGATTCTTCCTGCATCCTTTTCTAAGAACAACTGCTTTATTTCAATCTTCTCAGTAAACCCAACTCTGAACATACACCAGCTGACAGCATTAAAAGAAGGTTCTTGAAAACATAACAAGTGACATCTTTAATTAGCATTAGAAATTTAAACAGTGTGGTGTTTTAAATGAAAAGAGATGACTCTTTCAAGAAGAGGTTGTCAAAGAAATAGAGAATTCAGTCATCTAATGTCCCTCAATCTTTAAATATATTCTCCCAAGATCAGACAACCCAATCCTGCCTCCAGCTCTGCCCTTAACTCTCTGCACATCTTGGTATCACAACACATGAAAAAAACCCCAAACCAAAACAACTTGATATATTAAATTCCCATGTTTCTCATCTCCCCGTGGTTACTGTGCTGCAAGATACTTGACTTGGAACCACAGTTCTTACAGCTGGAGTAGCAAAGACAACCTTGGCCTGGAAGTTGAATTCCTTGTCTTCACACATCTGGTAACACAGGCTCTGATTTTCAGCAGAGCAGGACAGTGAGTTTCTACAAGGACCCTTTAAAGGGATGGAAACCATCACGTGAAATATTTTGGGGAGGACGCACAGGCCATGAGGAGCAAGACTCCAACACGGGCTCCACAGCTATCGCCTCGCTTTGTGTTTTGACAGTGAAAATAAGAGCGGGAGACGGGGCAGACGAGCGGCGGGGGAAAGTTCAGCTCCCCACCATAAAGGCGGGACGGCGACGGCGCGGGCTGGGATCGATGTGCGCGTTGGGTGGTGTTTGCTGGGTGCTGTTTACTCATCCCCACGTGGGCGTGAGGAGCCACCTGACTGCAGCGAGGGCCCTGTGCCCCAGCAGGGCCACGGAAACGCCGGTACAGCCCCGCCGGCGCCACGGCCCTGCAATAACCTGCTGGTTATTACTGCAGTGCCCATCCCAGCCCCTGTCGGTGTTCACACTCCTCCTCAGTGCTGCCCTGATAACGACGGGCCCGGCCGGAATCGCTGGGCCGTGCTGCGGAGGGGCAGGGAGGCGGATAAGGAATATCTCTCGCTCCTCTCAGCACAAATGTGTAAAAGTTTGTTCAGGGTTTTATGAGGCACGGAGCAAACCAGCTGCTTTCACTCCGGGCTGAAGTGTTAACTGCCGGGGCGTTGGGAGGTGGCTCCTGCCAGCCCGCTGTGTCTCCCCGGACGGGTCGACACACAGGCTCCTGTGTCGGGCTCAAACAGGTGTTGGGAAGGAAACTATTTCATGCTGGAAGGTGGGACAGAGGGAGGGATTTCTCCGAGTTGTAAAGGGCTGGAAAAACTTGCTTTCATTTCAGGCCTTCAAACAGAACGTACGTGCCTGGGAAGGGAAAGCTTTCCCTGCCAAGTCTCTGGTTCTCCACCTCTGCCTGGCATTGCAGGCCTGTTTCTGACACTCCAAGAGGAATTAATCCAAATCTAAAGCATCTCCTTCCAGGCTGTCAAACTCTGGGAGTGGATTCTGTGATATAGTTGTGAGACCTGTAATGATCAAACTGAGACTTCTGACTCATTTTCTATATAGGCCACAGAGCAGCTGTCAAGCAGGGAAGTGTTTCGGGTGTAGGAACCACCCTAACAGCTCAAAACAGCTCTCACCTAAACAGCTGAGAAAGCTGCAATTTGGAGCACAGGCTCTTAGTAGTGAGCTTTTAATAGTGCCTGAATGTGTATCCACAGAAGGGTATTTCTCATGTTCACTGGACACTTGGTCCTGTCACCCGAGTGAAGGCAGGTGTTGCAAACTCTATTAAGAAAAGCCAGAAGGAGGATTTTCACCTCATTTCTGTCTGTACACAAAGCTTATGCAGAGGAATGGGCTAATCCTTGGTCTCTGCTGAGTATGGCCACAAAACTGAAGGGCTGGTGCAGTTCTGACAGCAAGGCCAGGCACCGGTGGAAGATCTGAGGGGCACCTCACCGCAGCCACCAAACATGTCAGTCAGCAGGACAATATAAATGGAGGAATCATGCTGGCCAAAGCAGGTTTCCAGCTGTGCAAACAAACTCCTGGAAGCTTGCACTACAAATCCCAAACTAGCTGGAGGAATACAGCAAAGAACAATTATCCCAGCAATCCATCAGGCCCCTTTGCCCAGCACATCATGTCCTACTACTGTGGGACTGAGCACTGACATGGGATGGTACACACCAGCATCCCAGGGGCTGGACAAAAGGGCTTTGGGGATCTTGGTTTTCTCCCTCTGATTTAAAAAAATTATACAACGCATAAGATACTGCAGCCTTAAATCACAGCCAGCTGGTGAACTTGAGATTATTTTTCGCTAGATCTCAGAATATGACCAGATATAAATTTTTCATGCAGGACAAACTGGGTTACAGAAACTGGGGGCTGTGGAAAATGGTGAAGAGACAGAGGTTGTGGAAGGAGAGGACTGCAGAGGGAGAAAAGGCGAAGAAAAGCTGGAATTTCTGGGCACTCCAAGGGTAGGAGATCAGCTGGAAAAGATGGTGCAAAGGGGACTCTGGAAAGGGTGTGAGAGAACATGGCAGGTTAGGGGGAGGGAGAGAAAACCAGAAAAAGGGAAAAAGAAGAGGAGGAGCAGCACCAGAACTCCCTCGTAATGTGAACATGTAACACCCTGAGACAGGTGCCTCAAACCTCAAACAAGCACCAAGACTGTGAGCCTATGAAAAGTCTGCCCCTACCCTGTCATAAAAGAGACCAGTTCTGGACCAAGGCTGGAAAATACCACCTCAGGGCAATAAATCTCCCATTGATAGGGTCTGGCAAACACAGGCCTCGAGAAAGGTTGAAGTCAGCTCTGAAGTCTGTAACGACTCACTGAGGACTGAAGGAATTAGAAGGAAAGGTGACGCTCAGTATAACAGCAGCATTAATAAGTAATCGCTGCCTGCAAAGGTCTGGGCAGTTATAAAACATTGGCAAGACAAACCTTAATCTTACAACTTTGGCTCAGCTACACACAGCAAAACGTTCTTCATCGAGTAACCCTGGGGAAAGTGCTCCAAAGGATCCATGCTGATAGATGATCACAGGTACCTGTAACACCTCAGCCCACACCTCCATAAAATCCTGTCACCCAGTGAAGTCAGGACCTTCCCAGGGTCTCCCTCAGAGTCTTTCCGAAGATGTTTTTCGGTTCTCCCCCACTCGCACATTGGTCTCATAAGGGAAAATTATTTCTGGCCAGCTCCTGCATTTTGCACTGTATTTAAACAAACCAGGGTGCTGGGAAGTAACACACAGCATCGGTGTAATCCGAGGAACGAGGTTTTTTTGGTCATTAGAAACGCAGCTAAAACAAATAATAAATACGGCGCGGTGACATTTATGGTGAAAGCCGCCAGAGCTTCGGAGAGTTCCCCGTCTGGTGCTGTAAAGGCCTACCCAGCACCAAAGGCATTTAAAGCTAAATTAAAATCCTCATTAGCTGCCCTTGAGTGTATTTGCATTGATGAGGTCCCTGGTGGATGTGGTTTTATGGGCACGGGGGTAAACCTGTGTGGCACAGCTACAGAGGGAGCTTTCAGCGGCGCTGATGTAACCTGCGCGCGATGCGCCAGGGACTGAGAGATCCCATCCTGAGCCAACCCCCCCACGAGGGCTCCACACCGCAGAATCAAAATAAACAAACAAAAAAAATCCCCACACAATTGTCACTGCATTATCTGATTGAGAGAGGAAGATGTAGGTTTAAATACAGGCGAGGATGTTTATCCTTATACCGATACACGAAGACCTAAAAGTTCGTGTTTACGGCGAAGAGTGCCCGGTACATTTTGTCCATGACAGGGACACAACCTGTTTGGATGAAGAACAAGTGACCATAGTCACCCCCTCAGAGTTTCTCATACTGTATGTTTTCAAGATCAGCTGGATTTTCACTCAAACTTTGTTTGATGCCATCACATGATAGTGATGGGCAACACAGAACCCTTCAAAATACACACAGATCCAACCAGCTGTGAGCTATGATTCAAAGAAAAAGGAAGTTCAAGAAGAGCTCCTGGAGCACCTTTCCAGCCAAACAACTGTATGTGTGAGTTGGGATGAAAGGAGAGAAACACGGTGAGAGGTGTTGCAGGAACTGTGGGAAAACAAGCCCTTTGGGGACCTCTAGATGTGTGGTTTGATAGAAAACCCCAGTTGTTTAACTGGGGGTGTCTAATTTCACAGGAGAAAAGCACTGTATCTTGCACATATAGCTCCTTTACCGGGATGAAATAACCCCCTCAACATCCTGGCCAGGCACTGGAGATGGAACTCCCTGCAAGGGGAATATCCACTTGATGTTGTGCCATTTTGTGCAGTAAAGAGACTGGGTCAAACTCTGCAAGAGAAGCTGATGTTTAAATACAACTCAGAATAATTAGGTTCGACTTATCCATGATCCTTCTCCAACTCTTTGGGATACAGGACTCTCTGCTTTCTGGCTAAGTAACTTCTGTACATTTTTGTAACTCCTGCCAGTCTCCATCCCAAAAGTGGGATCTTTGCACAGAGTAAAGCACCTGTGTGTGTGTGTGCATGTTTTACATACACACTGCTTTATCCTGCCGTAAATGGGTTTGTGGTTTGCAAAATGGGCTCCATAAATCATTAATTAATGATAATACAAACATGAATAATGCAGGAGACAGAAGGGCAAAAGTCACCACTGCATCTTCAACACCGCCTTGGATGCTTGGATAAGCAATGTGCCCACAACAGCCTCCCTGCCAAGAGCACCATTACACAGAAATGCTGAAGAATCACAAAGGTTGCCGTGCGTACCACGGGAAATGAAAGGACTTTATCAATAGTATGCTCATGCAGAGGACCATAACCCTTTAAATCTTTCTGTCCAGTACAGTGAAAACAAGGTATTTCAGATCTCCCAACTCTTGTTCCCTGCACGGTGGTTCCTTTTGGTTCACGGAATTACGAGATCCTGCTGTTACAAACCCAACTGCAACTTGTGAGCTGTTCACAAGTTCACAGAGGGAGTTTTCCAGCCTTATCTTTATTAACTGTGAATTTATCTCCCCTCCCAGATACAATGTTGAGAGAGAAGGTGAGCTGGAGGGGGTCACTCCTGCTGTACAAGGATCAAACCCCATAAAGGGCCCAGAGTGTGACTGTGTTCGCTTGTGCCCTTTTAATTGCCCCCGATAAAGCCCACGTTAAACACGCAGTCCCTGTGGCCAAAGGTAACAGGGAGGTTGGCTATGAGCAAGCAGCGCCTCGATAAGACAACAGCATTTCAAAACACCATAAATTAATTCCCCGGGCTCATTTCCCCAAGAGCAGTGGCGATAATAAATCTCACTGTCGGCGTTAAGGGTGACTGGAGAATCTGCTTCATGTGCCTGCCAACGCGCTCCCGGAGCGGTGCCACGGACCTGCAGCTCACCGGCTTCTCCCAGGGAGGGGGAGAACAGGAGACGTGGAAAAACGTGCTGCAGGGGCAGGTCACTCCTGCCAGGGAGAGAGGGTGCAAGAGGAAAGGGAATGTTCCACCCAATGAAACCAAGCTGGGATGTTTCACAGGGCAGACTGCGAGAGATGCCCGGAGAGCAGGGGGGAGGACAATATTTGAAGGCACAGGACATAAATTTAAATTACTGCGGATTAACGAGTCAAGAGGAACGGGTCAGAAGGCGAATTTAGGGATACAGATTGCCCTTGATCAGTGTCTGGAACTCCCCTTGAAGTTTTACAGGAGACCCTTTGCACATCAGAGTTATCAGCGGGCCACACTGGCCATTCACCCTTACACATGTCCATGTGCCCACACTGACACTCACACTCACCACCTCCTTTCCACGAGTGTAAAACACCTCCCAAGTCTCCCTTCTTCACTCCTATCCTTTCAAGATGTGTCTGCTCTCACAGAAAGCCAAGATGAAGCAAGAATGGATAGTACCACTTGGGAATTTGTCATAGAATCCTGGAATAACCCGAGCTGGAAGGGACACACATCCAGCCCAGCTCCTGGTCCTGCACAGACACCCCAACAATCCCGCTCTGTCCCTGGGAGCTTTGTCCAAACACTCCTGGAGCTCTGGCAGCCTTGGGGCTGGGACCAAACCCTGCAGAGCCTGTTCAGTGCCCATCACTGAATCCATTTTTCCCCACAGTGGTTCAGTAAAACTCAAAAGGCTTTGCCCAATAAATACAATGGGGAGCTCCATAAGCTCCAAGTGTGAAAAATGGACACCCACCAAGTTAAAAGCTAACTCTAACCTCCTTTATAACAGCTTACATTACAAAACTATTCAGCTATCAAAAGCCAGTATGTTGGCAGGATCAGATCAGCCTGTCAACTCCTCCTCCTGAAGCCTGAAGACTGATATTCTGCTTACTAAAGCTCCAGAAATCATATTTAAAAAGTTGGGAAGTGACACGTCACCCCCACATCCCAGTACATGCACAAGCAGAGCTCTGCTGCTCTCAGGCCATGTCAGCAATGACTTTTGATTCTAAAATTCAGGGGTTTTTTTACTCACATTACTAACATCATCATTAAGGGCTAAACAACCCTGTATTTCTGGCATGCATCTGGAGGGTCATCTGTGTGTTCAGTGAATAAATAAAGGAACTCTAAAGGAAAAACAATATATATTCCACTTATATATACATATATAACACACACACATTTAGGGGTATATGTTTCCCTAACCATACTGCATAAATATATATTTATTAGGCATGTTATGGTATGTGTACATCATAAGGCACTGAAGATTTTAGAAATAATTTAGAAAATTGGCTGGTTTCCCTACAATTCAGCTCACATGGTACAATGTAATATATTTTAAATACCATGGAAATTGGCCAATTTTCCAATATTTAAATATTTGTGATATATCATGACAAACATTTGACAAAAGAAACGTATGGCAACATTTTGAATTCTTTCCAGATGAGTGATGTCCAGACCCTCTGATATATGAATGACCTCCGGAGCCTCCTGCATTTTCCCTGTTTTGAATGCTTTGCTTCTGGTTTGGAGTCTGTCATTGAAACTTTGTCAATTAGAATGAAGTGTTGGGTCTCTAAAATTGAAAAGCCTTGGGAGTGACAAGTGAGTGGTTCAACAAGGGTATTTGGGCAACCCATTCATTCAGTTCAGCCTAAAATACAGTAGTAATTACTTTCATCCCAGGCATGGGACTCTGTTCCCTCTCCAGCAGCAATTCCCAAACCACTGTGCCCATTCAATGCCTGTTTGAACAGACAAGCACAGGAGCCCCAAAACACTCAGTTCCTCTAAAATTTCATGCAAACAAGCAGCGAGGGGGAAAAAAGGGAGATTGTACTATTGCTTCACTTGGAAAGAGTGACCCTCACGAGAGGATCTGTGCAGCAGAGCTGTTCATCCAAGCTCATGGATCCTGGGCAATCCCACTGGAGCTGCTCCACGGGCATAGGGGGCCCTATAAATAAATTGCCCTACAAATAAATAAAAATTGCCCTCCAACAGAGACACTGATACTTTTATGAACAAAAGAGATACTTCCTAGAAAAAAATATTCATTTCAAATGAGATTCATTTTCCTGGGAGGGTCATTTTGATAGAATTCTCTTTTTTCCAACCAGTCTGGTACTTTCAGTACCCTAATGGCACTGACTGCAGTCTGCAATATCCAAGCAACCACATTAACTCAAGAACATAAATGAATATAGGATTTTGTTCTTCATTTGTACTCTCACCTCTTTGCCATCACCCCCCTCAACCACCAGTTCCTCCCTTAACCCTCTAAAGAAAGAGAGCATTTATGCACAAAAGAGAGGAAAACATGCTCTTCAAAGAGCTCTCTCTGTTGAAACACACACAAACCAGGCCACTGACAGCTGCCCTGCCTGGATTGTTCATGTGTGACCCCCATTTGAAGAGGTTTTGAATCCTTTAGCTTTCCTACAGACCTGAATCCAGGATTACCCAACACAGGGAAGTGTGACCCTGCCCAAACCATGTTCTGACAGGGTGTGAATCAGGTAGTGGATGTGATGGAAGGTGTGAGAGAGGTCAGCAAATTAAAGATATCGAAGAACTCGGGTAGGAAAACGGGCCTGGAAAATGAATTCTAGGTCATTTTGGAATTTCCACGAAGACCAAGACACCAATTAGCACAGGAGGAGCCACACACTTGGCCTCAAGAGCTTCTCCTTCCCACAGGAAGGAAGGATGTATTTGAAGATGTAAGGCAGTGTCAGACAATAGACAGGCGAGTCCAGAACTGGAACCTCACCAAGGTCACGGGGAGGACGAGGGTGCAATAGAATGTTAATTATATCCACGTGCAGGATGGACAACACAGGCATGCCAATCTCCCTCACTGAGACAGTCAAATGGTACTGACAGAAACAGCAATCCAACTGCACGAGCTCAGTTCACAGCATCTGCATTTCATGTCTCCCTCCACATATTTTGTTTGGAATTTTTAGTAGTCTTAATGGCAACTAAAAGGAAACTGTCATAACAGGGGCAGAGTTCCAAAAGAGGTTCAGATTCTGGACCTATTTGTCTTTCTCCACACTACTTGTTTTGTCTATAAGACCTTCCAGCTCCACAATTATCCAAATACTTTCCAACAGGATTCTCAATTTGTGGCTCTAAGTGTCCCCTGCATGCAGATAGAGTTGTTAAAAATTATTAACTGAACATAAGACCCAGGATACTCTGAGGTTTTAACCATGAGGACCAGGCAAATAACCTCTGATTCCATTCACATGGGTTTCAAGAAGGTTGAGAAGTAAGTGATGACCATGGAAGACTGCAACACACCTGCAGGAATATAAAATCCCATGGTGAAAAGGTCTAGAAACACCTCACCTGAGATTTGTATTAGAACATGACATTAATTTCAAAGACTGGGCAAAAAGAACCCCAGCAACTCATTAGAAAGAATGAGAGAAAACCATCTGTTACAGCTGCTGGCTGGTTTCCAGCTGCAGGCCACTGCCCACACCACACACTGCTCACACTGGTCACCACAAGTGACAGCCTTGAGCTACCACAACCCTCCAGTCAACAGAGCAAAGCTCCACTTTGGAAACTCTGCTGGGATTCTCCCTGCAATGGAAACTCTGCTGGGATTCTCCCTGCAATGGAAACTCTGCTGGGATTCTCCCTGCAATGGAAACTCTGCTGGGATTCTCCCTGCAATGGAAACTCTGCTGGGATTCTCCCTGCAATGGAAACTCTGCTGGGATTCTCCCTGCAATGGAAACTCTGCTGGGATTCTCCCTGCAATGGAAACTCTGCTGGGATTCTCTGCTGCTTGCTCCTGGGATTCTCTCTGCTTGCAGGCTCCTGGTTCTGTTTTTCTTAGAGGCAGCCTTTCTAGGGACAGGGAAGATGATGCATTTCCCAGCAGCTCAGAGAAGTCTCTTCCCAGCACAGTAGCTCAGCCTACAGGCAACAACCCTTTTCTGTCACCGAGTCACTTTTGAGGAAGTTCCTGTCAGTACTGATTTACGTATCACTGGCACCTTGAACCTGCAGCTGATGGCAAATCTCACTGTCCTGGGTGTTCCACAAGCCCGCAGAGAGGTGCAAAGGACACCAAAGGAAACAGAGGGGCACAAGTAAGAGATTTGCTGAAGGTCACCAGTGGGGACAGATCCCATGTCCAGGGACCACATCCTCTGGACAGCTTGTTCCCCACGTGCATCCAGGCTTAAATACCTCAGTGGGGTTGTAGCTACAAAGATGGGAAACCTGTGCACTAGTCTGGGTTGCCAACAAGTTCACCTCTTACAGGTCTGGGGGGCAACAGGCAGAAGGTAGCACTGTACGAGGTATAGAAGGGTCTTTGTCTATCAAGTCCACCAGAACTGATTCAAGAAAAATGAAATTTTAAATATGTGATAATGATCTCAAATCACAAGTATCACATGCTGGCTCTGCCAACTCAGACTGGACACACACACACCCCCCAAAAGAGATGGAGAATAGACCTGGCACGGGTTGCCCAGAGAAGTTGTGGCTGCCCCTGGATCCCTGGAAGTGTCCAAGGCCAGGTTGGACGGGGTTTGGAGCAACCTGGGCTAGTGGGAGGTGTCCCTGCCCATGGCAGGGGGTGACACTGGATGGGTTTTAAGGTCCCTCCCAACCCAAACCATCCTGTGAGTCTCTGAGAATGGCTGGGCACTGGTGACCAACACAACAATACCAGAGCAGGATAATGAGGTTTCCAACTCAGCTTTGTGCATGTAAATAGGTTCACATTAGCACATGGTTGATTCCCCTTTTATCATCAGCAAAATGATTAGTAACCCTGGTGAGTTAAATTAAATCATATTGATGCCAAGAGATGGGACTACGACCCAAAGTTTTAAGCATCTCAGTTCCTTCAGGTCCTCGGGACACTTTGAAGATTTTTATTTTCTAATAATCCCAGTGCAAGGTGACACCTACTCTGAGCACCTCTAACAGCTTTTCAGAAATAACATATACTAAAATAGTGTTTTAAGCAGAGCATGGTCAGGAGGAAAACGTTCAAGAACTTGGGTGGCGAGAAAAGAAGAAATCTAATTTTATCCTGTTAACTGTGTTAGGTATCAATAGTTTTCAAGAGATTGCCTAAATCAAAACACTGAACAATTAATGTTACCTGCAGCAGCAAACACTCTACTGATCTAAACGAACCAAAAAACATACATTTTAATTCAGGAAACGTTCTTCTAACAGTGCCACCACATCCACTGGCAGGAGCATCACTTTCAACAGGACTAAATGTCAGACCTAAAAGACTGCAAGCCCTGTCGGCAGCTCATGGGTGGTGTCACTGAGGTGTCACCTGTATCTCTCTGTTTTCATTCACCCTGCAGCCTTTGTTACCTTCCTGCACCTGAAACCAAAGGAATGCACAAGAGCGTCTGCACAAGTAGAAATCTGACCTATAAATGTTCTATTGCCAGGGTCCTTTCAGAGATAAAACAATAATGGAATGGTCAGTCTCATCCTGCAGTGCTGAAGAGTGGTTACCCTTTTGTACTATTTAAGCCTTACACATATTGTAGCTCTCCAGTTCTTCCCAGAGGGTCAGTTTTATTTCCCAAAGTGCCTAAGGATGCGGGCCAGGCTCACCAACTGCTCAAGAAATTAGGCAGGTTTCAATGCCTTTGTTGTTTTCCCAGGGAGGTGTTTTGGCACGGGGGTCACCGACCAAGCGCCGGGTCCCCTCCACCCCTCCGCTCCCCCCCTCCAGCCCAAAGCCCGGGGATTCTGGGAATCTGGCCCTAAATGACACTACCAGCTGAGATGTAATGGGGGCTGGAGCAGCAGCCGTTTCCTGTCCAGCAGGAACCCGAAGGTACAGGAATGTGGGAAGACTCCAGCGAGCCTCCTTAAGCAGCCAGAGCGGGCTGGGAACTAGAGAAGAGATAAGGGATGCCCTTTCCTCCTCCACCCACTGCAGCAGATAAGCATCGTGTGCCTCAGACATCTTGTCCACTGATCTGGGCTTTTCGGCCGTGGCTCAGTATCTGTGACTCTCTACCTTCCTTCCTCTGCTCCCGAGCACACCCCTGTGGAACAGCCAGGGGGCTGATAACAGGCACTGGGGCCTGCCCAGGGGACACCTGTCCCTTCCTGGGAAGGGACATGGATAAGGGACTTGGCTCCACAGAGAGCAAACCCCTGTGTTTGAGGAGACAGGTGTGCTCTGGCAGATGGAGCCAGAGCCTGTTTGCTCAGGCAACATCCCCAGGCCTGGCTCCAACAGCAATCGATTTATTGTCTGTTTGGACACCAACACACTCATCAAATTGCAACACCTTGCTCAGCAAACTGCAACAACGTGCCACGGCCCCGCCAGGTGAGCGAGACACAAACAGCAAAGGACAGAGAGGCAAAAATTGTGACTTAAGAGGAGTGGAATGTCTGCTCAGACAACACTGGCCACGGGGTAAACGAGAAGGCAGCGAGTTAAAAGTATCTAAGACACTAGAAAAGACTGATCACAGATTCCACCTCTTCTGTCTCTGGAAGGAAGGCACTAAATAACTGACTGCTCTGCCTTGCAAAGCTTGCAGGCTCCAGGCCAAGGTAATGACAGTAACACAGGCTGCATGTCATTCCAGAGCATCCCACGATGCTCAGACAGAAGGCAGCAGCCAGTTAGGCAGCAGGGGAATTTAGGGCCAGGAGAAACTAAAGATAAAGAAGGAAAATCCTTAGAAAATGGATCTGGGGAATTTAGATCCCGTGTACAAACAGAAATAACCTTTCCACCTATTCACCTCCCCTCCCAACTGCCCTGAGTAATACAATTCCAAAGTCAGCTCAACTAAAACAATCCTGAATCCATCTGGAGATTGAGAGGATCAGAAAGCCTGAGCTTTTTACACTCTTTCAGGTTTTCTTGTCGCTCATCTAAGTGTTTGTCAGGGAGATTGTGCAAACTAAAGAATTCTGAGTCCTGGTTTATTGTTGGCCTTCCTGCAGGAGCCAGAAGATAAGAGCAGGCAGGACTGGACCCAGGGAAAAGACACTCAGTTCTGGCACTGCAGTTTTCCTTTTGGGTGAAGAACTGTTTGAAACTAAGGAAAGCTGCATTGATTTGAAGGGGGGAAAAAAGCCACACACACAAAAGCAAAACCAACCAGATTATTCAGCAACATCACAAGGTTTTCCTTTGGAAAAGAGGAGAATATTATTTTAATAGCATCTTTTCACAGTATCCCTTGCTATAAGCCTTCCTAGAAGAGAAGGAATGGCACTTCAGCCCAAGAGCCTCCAATTCCTTTCTCTTCCATGCTGTCATTATTACTGACAATTCCAGCAATCCTCCAGACCCTGCTGACTTCTTACTAAGCCTTGGCTTGCTCTGACCATCCCTTCCTTGAAATGACTGCTCAGGGTGTTCTGGACTGATTGCCCAACTGAATTCCTCCTCTCCTGTGTTTCACCTGCCACAAAATTGGAAGAGCTGAGACGCTGTGCAAGAGGTGGGGCTTGGGACCTTTCGATTTCAGTTTTGTGCAGCTCCAAAACAGGCAGTCAAAGACAGCCCTTGCCTGAGCAAGTTTCTCCCATGTGCTGGAGGAGCTCGTGCTGAGCACGTCTGTGCTGATAAACCCAATTACTCAGCTCTGCACACGCACCAGTGTGTCACTGAACACGGGACTGGGACCCACAGACAGAACCTGGACCTTTCCAGGACCAGCTGCACCTAACCAGGAACTCAGTGAAGTATTTGCAGTCCCACAGAAGGGGCCACTTGCTCCTGCCCACCCCTTTGCAGTGGTATCCTGAGAAGCAGGGCTGTCAGCAGGCTGGAGGACAGTGGTATTTGCTGTCTCTGCCCGTCCCCAGCCCTCCCCACACATCCTCACACATCCTCCTCTGCCAGCCTCTGCTTTGGCTGTGATTGACAGGCTCCTGAATTATGAAAAGGTAGAAAGAGCCTTGGTGAAGCTCAGAGGTATTTTTATCGCAGTTTGTGGCCCCCCACCCCCATCATATATATCAGAATAAGAATGCTTTTACACAGAGAAAAAAAAATAAAATCTATAGAGTCCTCAAAGGAACAGTTTTTCTCCTCCTCTCAGCAGCCTGTCCTCAGCCTGGTTCCCTTTTCAATGGACTGCTGGCTCCTGGCTGTCTGCTGATAGGAAGGATTAGCTACAGAAATGGCACAGGGAAAGAGTCAAAACTCGAGGGGAGCAGAGCCCTGCAGCCCACTGAGCCATCTGTGCACATCCAGCCACAGTTCCATAAAAGAACAAACTGCAGGGGCTGCAATATTGCCTTTTGTTCTGGCTGGGCCATCCCTAAAAAAGGGCAAGAGTCGACCAAGTGTGCTCAAAAATTCTGAGAGAGGTTAAAACTAAACAGGAAAATTTAAAGTTATTAATGTAGTCATGCTTTCTCCCTTTCCCACCATTTATTTTTTTTTTGGTTTAGGGATTAATATTTCAAGTTGTTCTTTACAAACATGGACAGATATTTTAATCTGTTTTCACCCCAAATGCAGCTTCCAAACTCGGATGCCAGACATCACAAACCCAGACTCTGTAACCTGGGTTAGTCATTATTCCTGAAGTGTTGAGCATTCCCTCACCTCTCCCTTCCACAGGAATCCTGGGAATCTTAGAAGCCAGGTTACCTTCTCTGAGGTGCACAAAAAACAATCAAGGAAGTTACATTTTACTATTTGTACCACACATCATCTGTTTTGGAATTGCCTTCAGCTTGGACTACCTCACCCAGCTGAGAGAGAATTATTTAGAAGCTCAGCAATGTTTTCACTCATCATGGAGTGTATCCACTTTGCTTTGAGAACAAAGAAAAGATCATTCAGGTGCTGATGGTCCTCTGGTGCCTTCCCACAGCTGCTCCACGTTTACCAGGAAAAGGATCCTGAGGCAGTTTGTCAAACAGAACTGTGGGATGTTCTCCCTGATGCAGAAGGAAAACACAGAAGCAGCACCATGGGCACCATGTTTCTGTGTGAGTGTTGGGATGGGGGGCAGGCTGACACTGCTGTTCACATCTGGGTGCCAAACAGCACAACCACAGGAGCAGAGACAAATCCCTAATAATTTTTCCAAGTCCCACATTAAGTCACTACATAAAGTCAGAGATAGAACTTCAGGGGGTTTGACAGCACACAGCAATTCCTTCCTCCCCAAACACTGATTTTTCTGCACTTTGGATATTTTTTGGAATTGTTTCACCTGTTTGTCACGGTGGGCACCTTTCCAAGGAGACCCTCCCCAAGGGTCTTGCCCCAAGTGCAGGCAGGAGCTGAGAGCCCTGGTACCCAACCATCCTGTACCCAGCCATCCCTCAGACCTTTAGGGGGCTCACTCCATCACCCACCTACTGCCTTTCGAGACTTTCTTGATGTGACAGAATTATTTTGGGGACAAACTTTCCCAAAAGGCTCTTACATGCCTAATTCTGCTGAAGAACTGTGAGGCTCAAGGAGCTTAATCCTTTGAAATTCCCTGTTGGCTCCAGCAAACAGTGGTTGTACACACACCGTGCAGTTTTCTATTTATTTCCCAGCAGTGTAAAAAGTCTTCTTCTCACCCTTTTTAAGTACATGAGCACAAGTAGGCCAAGGCCTGCCTTCCTGTTTTAAGAAGTGAAAGCGCTGGGGCAGACTGCCAGAGGACTTAATATAGTCTCAGATCTAAATTTAACAACAATAACATGGCTCCAGTCTGACCCTACAAAGAAAAGTTTGGAGAGACACACACACATACACACACACACACAAAAAAAAGGCAATTCTTCACAAATTAAGAAAACAATAAAGGTCCCTTTCAAGTGTCAAGGAATATTCTTAGCCAGCCTGCAACACCTAAATCAAGAGAGAGGTTGTTAAAATGGCATAATACCAGGAAATTCGCCTACAGGGTCTACTTCCTCCTTGGAGACTCCGGCCTGGAGTGCCGGAGTCAGTGTGCTTGCCATGGGGGGGTGGGAGGGAGGAACAGGGAGCTGACTAAAGCCACTCTATTAAAAAAAAAAAAAAAAAAAAAAAAGCCAAAGCTGGATATCAACACGGCAGTCTCTAGATCTAAGATGATACAACCAGCCTTCCTGGCCCGAGATTCCGAGTCACATCAATAGGCTCTTTAATCCTTTCCCACCCAACATTTCCTGACACCGAGCAGCACAAGTCAACAAGTTCAAGCCCAGCACAGAAATTAGCGCTCGCACACAATACAGGCGGGTGATAACGCGCCGCTATTTATAGCCCCGAGGCAGCCCCCTCGGAGCAGTTATTAAAGATCCTGGTGGGAAGAAAACACGACGAGAAGAAAGTTATTCAAGTAAGTTAAAGATACACCTGAACCCTCCCTTCCTCTCCCACCCCTCTCTGAGGTCATAACATCACAATATAGTCTCCCCTAAGCAAGGACGTTCCTCCGGGACACTCTGATAGGGAAAGTGTGAACAACAAAAGCCCATTGTTAGCGGGGAACGGTGGTGCCACTTAGACCCTCGTTAAGCTCCCCAGGGGCTGCGGTTTGCGTTAGGCAGGCTTAAAAATAAAAGGCACTGGGACAAGGGACAAACAAATAATGAAGTCATTTCCATTTACCTAGAGCAGCAAGGGGGTTGCCAAGCAGGGTAACCGGTTACTGCTGGGTGTTAGCAGCATCCCCGCCCTGGGACTCCCACCTCCTCTGCTCCACGCTTCTCCCAGCGAATTTTCCATGTTGAATTACTTGAGGAGTTCAGCTCCATCTCAGAATTAGATGTGGATGATACCCTCAAACCACTAGCACATCTTACAAAGCTCCTGTATTGCGAGATTCTTCCTTGTCTACTGATCCTGCACACAACAATAATATGCCTTTTGAAAGGGCCGTGGGGCTTCTACTGGGCATCACTCCTGAGTTCAAGGAAGGTTTTTAAAGGAACACCTCAGCTGCACAGTGCACTTCATCTGCCTACCTCAAATTACTCCTCCTGAACCATAAGGATGAGCAGTTACATCACCTCATATTCCAGCTACTGCATCTGAAGCTCGCTTGCCTGACAAACACCATCACTCTGGGCACAGAGGGGCTGCTCCAGGGATTCCTTCCCAGGCACACACAGGAGGATTTCCCATCACACCCAAAGAGAAGCTGTGGGAGAGCTCAAATGGAGACACCTTGAGTCAGGATCACAGGGTGTGATCCTGTGATCACACAGGATTAGTGGCTGGAGGTGCACTAACCAGACCCCAGCAGCTCCTCTTGGATCCAACCCTTGGAATAAAGGCATTCCTACGTCTGAGCGGGGAGTTCTCCTGTGTGAGTGGAGCTCATGCTCCAACACACAAGGCAGAAGCTAATCCTGCAGTGAACATGAGCCTTTAGGGCTTCATTGTTCCCAGTACAGTCCTCATCCCTCCCTCTGTGACCCACAACAGCTCTTCCATGAATTCCAACAGGGAGTCCTCCCAAAAAGGTGACACTTGGGTAGTACTGAATCCCTGCACTCACCTCCACATCACACAGACCTCTTGCAGCCTGAAAAGAAGCTTTTCTGCCTTTAGAGGGACTAGTGAATCCGGAGCAGAGGGAAATAAAGATGGTACAAATTACCTTTGCCATCTGCTCTGGTTGCACCAAGCGCTGCTTCAGTTCCCACCAGGAGCTCCCTCCCAGGCCTGGCTCTGCTAAGCTGTGAAAGCTCTGATAACTAAAGGCCTGCACCTGGGGAAAGGAGGTGCCAGAGGCACCAGGACCGTGCTGCTTCTTGTCTCTAACTTCATCTTTGGCGAGGGCTGTCCACTGAAACCCTCCCTCAAACACCCAGTGAGGACCAGGGAACCTCAACCACATTCATTTGGACTGATTTGCCCCAAAGGTTTGAATATGAGAAGTCTGAAAAGATGCCATTTCCCTTCCCACTCCAGGCTTACCTTCCCCCTGTCTGGGAAGAGTGAGGGAAGGCAATATTTGGGTCTGGGGAGTAAAAAAAGAACTCCCCGGAGCACTGAATTATACAACTTTATACTTCAATTCAGTGTTGGTTCTTCCCTCCTTCTCTTCCTCACAGTATTTGGTGTCTGGACTGATGTGGTTGCACAAGACTGTCAAATTTCATCAGGAAATAAATAAAAGAGTTTCTAATGGTCACGGTTTCAGGGAACAGATTGAAGACAAATGACCCAGCAGGAGGAAAAATCAGGAGGCAAATGTAAAAACAACAAATGTGTTTTTAGATGTCTTCTTTTTTTTTTTTTTTTTTCAAATCTCATCATTTTAAGCCAGTCTCCATTTGGGAAAGCCTGATTTACACTTTCAAAGGCTTGTGGTTTTCAGTGCTGCACAGCTGAAAGGCCAGGATGGCCCTGTGACTGTGTGGGAAGTTCCTGCAGCCTGCTCTGCTGGAAGTCAGTGCCCAGTTTGGAGCCAGGACTGTGTGGCCAGGTGGGAAGGGGTCCCTGTGCAGCACAGCAGGTGCTGTTTGCCCACCCTTCTGCCCTTAACACAAAACCAAACCAACCTTCACCACAACTGAATACTCGTGACGCTCATTTAACATTTGATTTCGTTCCAATCACAGACCACTCAAAAATCCCACATCATGCTCTGTTTCCATTTGAACCACGTTTGCACATTTTAACATGTGGCTATTTTTAGCCATAAGTGATTATCAGCAGTCAGGAGGAAGCTGCCCACTTTAATCCTGAAAGAAAATCATAGAAAGCAGTTGTCCTACCCAAAGCTAGTCCTCTTTTTCCCAGAAGCACATTCCAATATGGAAACAGCAATGCTTATACCTGCAGTGTTGTGGAAGAAAGGATTGCCAGAAACACATAGAGCAGTCACTACTCTCAGCTCTATCTCGTGTTTGGGATGGTTTGTTAAAATTGTGATGGTGGTTAAAATGGTTTGTGATACAGAGTAATTAATTTTTTTTCCTTTCCCTCGGCTTCCCTATCTAGAAACCAGTATTTATTTTCACCTTGGGTGGGCTGAGAAATACAGTTTTAGGATGCTTCAGCATGCAAATAAAATATTTATACATGCTAAGTATTATTTTGTTTACTCCTCCAGCAGCACAGGCAGCTGTGTCAGGATTAAGGCTGCACAGCAATTTCCAGTTCCAGTGGAGGTTTCCCTGTGTGAGAACAAAACACTGTGTAACCAAACCTTTATACGACCCAGTACTACAACAAAGACTGAAGGTTTGCTTCACATTTACGCTAAGGCTCCTTTATACCATGTTGGCAGTAAAATAAAAGAGATTTCAAGTGTAAGTAAGACTTCAAGTCTCTCTGGTACTACTTGCAGCAGGGGTTTAGCAGTAAGGCAAATTGGACCCTGAATATCTGCCTAGCTCACAATAAGTCTCTTGAGGAGATGCAAAAATAGAAGAGTTTTAAACTGAGTGCTCACTGAGACCTGAGCATGCCCCTTTAAGGCTTCCTTTAGGTACCAAGAGGCCTCTACCCACGAGAGTCAGACCCTAAACACAGACAGAAAATCTCAGATAAAAGCCGTTCCTCTAATAAAATAATTTTAGCCAAGATCTTATCCATGACAAACTATTTCTGCCTAGGCCGGGCACTGCTGACATCCACAGCCAGGCTTTCAAAACTCCCAGCTTGACACCCACACGTGTTTCCCAAGCTCAAAATTTGAGTGCAGAAGCTTGGGAGTCACTGCTGGGCTCCTCTGAACCTTGAGAGGAGGGGAAGGTCGTTCTCTACAGACAACTGGGAGACGACTCCAGAAAACCTCGGCACAGACCCGCTGTGGGTGAGGGCCAAGGAGCCTCAGGAGCAGCTCCATGGGGGGAGCACAACCATGGACTTGAAGGAGATGCATTGTTTTATCTTTAAGTACACTCTCCTGTCTTTAGAAGAATCCTGAGGTCCCTTTCCGAGGCAGTGGAGCCTCGGCATAGCTGCAGGCGGGCCCACGGCAGCTGGAGAGGCGGCTCCGGGGTGGTTCAGGATTCAGGATTCACACACAGTTCCGGATATGAGGATCAAATGCGCCACACAATGAAATACATTTGTTAAGGAAATTGGCACTGCTAAAAAAGAAACACTCTGTGGAGAGCCAAGGAACATCTAAGGCTCCTTAACCCAATTAGCTAAACACTCTTCTGCCGCCACGAGAGAGAAAACAAAAACCACCGCGGGAAATTGAGCTGAGTGAGTTTGGGGCAGAAAGTGAATATCTTGATAAAGTGTTGGTATCTTTGCCTGCCAGAGCTATTAGCCAAGAGTCTGCTGAGTCTAGACAAAGGTTTGATTTTGAATTGAAAGGGGAATCATTTGCAGAGAGTAAAGCAATTTAGGTTTTGAAAAACAACCATGAATTTTTAACTATTAACCCAAAAGAGAGACAAGGAGCCTCTGCAGGCACATAAGGCTTTTAAATATTACCCATTGCCACAGGAGGTCATTGAGATTTTAGTGATTTTCAGATCAGAGAGCTTCATTAGGCCAAACCATTTAATGTACCCGAGGGCTGGAAGGAAGAGATGAGATTGTTGGAGCTTGAGATGCGAAGGGAGAATTTTGTGTTCACATCATTTCCTGAAATCTTTGGTTCTGCTCCATCAGATGCCAGCAACAAGCAGCAGTGACAGCCAGGAATCACAGAGGTGATGAGCACAAAGTACCAGAGTGTCCCTGTTCATGGCACAGAAGACAGGGATCCTAAAGCTTGTTTCTTGATTTGAGTCTCGGAGTGGGGTCCAGATATGAAATTATTTCCCATTCAAGAACTTCTTCCTCACTGGGTTGGTCTCAAATAGAAGTGAGGCCTAGGCCAGGTCACTTCAACCATTGTTTTAGGAGATCTGTGTTGGGAAAAGGTTAGAAATGAGCAGGATAGAAACACAAGACAATGAGGGAAAAGGAAGAGAAACACAGCACCTGAGAGAGGCCCAAAGCCCTGGCCAGAAGAAAGGGAAGGGATCCTTTCACACAGGGATACATGTCATTGCCAGGGTGGGTGTGCAGCCCCTGGGGAGCTGGGAAAAGGCACCACAGCCTCCTGTCCATCCCTCATGAAGGAATGAGTGGCAGAGTGCAATGCTCAGCCAGCTGGAGACCCGCACTTCAGGCTGATGTCACATTAAGAACAACAGAACGTAAATGATTTGGAGGCTTTGCAGCCTTATCCCAGCTCCCCTGGACACAATGGAAGTGGTAACCAGGGAGGCTTTCCCTGCTCTCAGGACACCTTCAGGGGGACAGGCAGGTTGGAGATCCATAACCTTGAGACAAGACCCA
Organism: Pipra filicauda; assembly: GCF_003945595.2. NCBI lineage: Eukaryota > Metazoa > Chordata > Aves > Passeriformes > Pipridae > Pipra > Pipra filicauda. Next base: position 737,558 of record NW_024104405.1, read on the forward strand.
GGCTGCAGGTGGGTGCACAGACTGGTAGGAAATCGTACATTCTTCCTGCAGAGCACAGAACTCCAGCAGGAACTGCCACTCTTCTCGAAGAGTTTCTTCAGATTATTCTATGAGCAGTAGAGAAAACCACCTTGTACCACACAGAGCCTTGCAAACAGACCACATGAAAGGCAAAGACCTTTCTCCTGTCCGAGGAGAGGCTCAGAGGACCCAGCAAAGCATCAGCACAGGGATGGCGGGAACCTGATTGCTGTGGGATCCATCACCCACGAGCAGCAGATGATTATCCACTCTCTGCTGCAAAAAGGGGTCTCTGACTGGTACCAACACGACAGGCGGGGTTCAGCAGCACAGCCTGCCCTGCCAGGCTGTGTCTGAGGCTCTGCACCGACCCCACATGCTGCATGTTACAGCCACATCAGCTTATAAAATTAGCACGGGGCCGTTGTTTTCCTTCGAGCCCCATGGCAAAACGTCACAGGAGGCTGGAGATGAGAGCGGGGCACAGAACAATGGGAAACCAATGAAATAATGCAGAAACAGTTTCTTCACCTTCTGTGGCTCTGTGTCATGCAGAGGAGCCTGGAGGCATCCGGTTTGATCTCGCTCTCCTAAAGCACGGATATGGTTTGACCGACTCCTTTGGTGGTTTAATAACATCCAGTTGCTCTGCACCACGTCGGTCAACATTTCCCAGAGCACCAACCATGGGCAGATGGGGAAACTGAGGCACTGGGAGGGGACCCTGGTGACCTCACCCCAGAGAGTGACTGTACCCCCCGGTCTGTGCCCTGTCCAACAGTGCCTTCTGGTGGAGAGAGAAGATCTGTGCATGGAAAGGGGTGGGCACAAGACTCTGACAAAGAACAAAAAAAATACCTATTTAGGTCTAAACTGCTGTGGGCACACGACTTGATTCCTGTCCTCTAGGAACTGGTCTTGGCTTGGCAGCTTTGCTTTACAAATTCAAGCCAGGCTATTTGAGACAGCAAGGAGTGGCCCTGGCCTTTGAGGATCCCTGGTAATCAAGCATCAGGAAGTCTTGGCTTCAGTAGCCACCAGCAGATCGAGCCACATGGCACTGCAAAGGTCACCACAGGGCAACGGGACAAATATATTTGTCGGAAGGCACAAGGCATTCAGTCTCTGCTTTTGTGTTCTCATGACAATGATTGTAATGACGCAGCTGGAGTGGGAAATGGCCCAGCATAAATCCATCCTGGCAACAATACTCTGCAACAAAAACTGTAAAAGGAGGCAGGCATGTTTAGGATAAGCTGGAGATAGTGATCTGGGTATTATTCTGAGGCTCCACTCAGACACTACACCGAGGAGATCCTGACTGTGTCACCTTGGCCCCATACTGCACATATCCTCTGCAGGAGAACAATGTGGACAGGGAGCCTCTTGGCCCATCTGAAAACCTGGGAGGTAATTCTCCCACCGGGAAATGACACCAGGCACTGACAGGGCTGTGCCACGGAGCCAAGGAATTGCAACCACAGCTCCTCTGCAGTGCTGGAGTCAACAGAGACATGGTGATTTGCACCCAGGGAAGGGAAGAGCAGAGGACAAACTGCCACGAACAAGGCAAGGAACAGCTCTGAAAAGTGTGACTTGAGGTGAAGAGGACAAATTTCATCCCAAGAGAGCTCTCCTGAACTGCTGTATAAGCCCTCACATTCACACCTAAGAACTTCAGCTGAGGAAGCTGGTAGAGGCAAAGCAGTGGAGAGCTGGTCAGGAATTCACTGATGAGAAGATCTTCCACTGGAAAAGCCAATTATCCACACCAGGAACTTCCCCTCTCCCGAGAGTGCAGTGCCATTGAGGAAAATGTGGTGGGAACAGCGTTCTTGGGTTCAGGAGTGAACTTCCACTCAGGAAAAAACCAAACCACAACAGTTAATGAGCTGCTGCCTGGGAGAGGTCCTTGAGCTCCGGGAGACTCCAGTTTACAGTTTGTCTTCTCTCCCCCCAAAAAGTACTGGGCTGTCACCTATTTTAGGAGACAGCTGGGCCAGTTCTCTCCCAGGGGGCTTTTGCTCATCTACCAGTCTCACCCAGCAAAGGCACTTGGAGCACCTTGGCCACCAGATGTTGGGCTGTTCCGGTCTCCCTGTATCTCTCACCTCTTCCCCTAGGGCAAAGTTTCCATTGGTGTTAGGAAACAGCCTAAATCACTCCCTTTTACAATGAAGTTACCTGCACAAATGAAGAGATACCAGTATAATTATACCAAAGAACACCTAAGTGTTCTCTTGTGCAGAGAAGCAATTGTTGAATGAGGACAGGTGAGAGGTGAAAGAAGAGCCTTTCCTTCTAACATGCACTGCAAGTACAATGTGCTTTGTTGATACTCCAACAGCAGCAGCAGCAATGGCATTTGCTGCCTACCAGGGATCTCCCTTCTTTGTACCTTTGCTGCCAAAAGGATGCCAGCAGCATCTTTGGAGTCAGCTCCTAAAAATCTGATTTATCGTTTAAATTATTTCCGAGAGCAAAATTTTAATGAGAACTATGTTTTCTACCAGAAATAAAAACACCAGTGCAAAGCTTGGTACCAGATGCCTTGTACCAGAGCAATTCATTTCTCATCCCATACAGGACCAAACAGGTGAAAATGCCCAACCAGGGATGAGCAGCCACCACATAAAGACTTTATCACTTCACATAATCCCCACAAGGCAGCAGATTTCTAGATAACCACAGGATCCTTGTGTTTGAGACCCAAACATGGGCTGATTCTCAGAAATCAAACCAAACAGGCACCAAGATCTTCTGGGTTTCCAGTACTCCCAAGGAGCAGTTCCCTGGGGTGTGCAGGTTTTGTCCATCAGGATCTCACTCCTCAGCAGTACACAAATAAAAACTTGCTGTGCCTGGGGAACACATCCCAGGGCAGCTCTGAACCCTCCCTGCTCAGCAGGGCTTCTGTAGGGTTTGGAAGCCATGAGATAGTGAAGCCAAGAGTGCAACCCCACGCAGGAGAGGGCATGTCCAGTGTGACCAGAGGATTTTTGTGCTCTTAATGCCTAATCAGAGAACAAGAGCAGCCCATCCCAAACCCTTTCAAGTGCCGTGCCCTTCCATGTGACAAATACAACCTTGTGAGACCGTCTCACACAGCTCATGAGCTCCCGGTGCCTCAGCCTGGCAGGACATCACCCCTGAACCGCAGGGGTCTCTGCCGGGGCTTCCTTTGCAAGCACTAATTCACGGAGTTTTCATTCCAGCTTATCAGTCTGCCACTGCATGGGGTGTAACGGGGATGGTATTTCAACGCAGATACAGATACATAAAGATACCTCTGCTGGTGCAATTAATTTTTAATAAGCCTGTTTTGATATTGCTCTCACTGCAGCCACTCTCTGAAAAAATAATCTCTATTGAGCTGTGAAGTCAAAAACATGAAGGGGGGGCGAAGATCACATTCTTGCCTAATTCCTCCAAAAACCACTAAATTGGAACTTTTTTTTTCACACAACAGGTTGAACTCACAGTGGAGAAGGTTTCTCTGTCCTTAACTTTGGGACTTGTCTCTTGCCCTTGGACTAATTCTTCTGGATTTGCATTTTGTGCCGAGTATTGTCGCCTCCTGCTCCTTGGCTGGGTGCATTGTGATACAGAAGAGGTGCTAATCCTCGAGTAATTAGCACCTCATTGGGAGGTCAGGGAGAGGTCAGGAAAGTGGGCTTGTTTATTTTTCGGGAGAATTCTGGTTTGCTCCTTGTTTTCATTAGGGCTGTGAGATGTTGAGGTGCTTCCAGCTCTACCCGGGCTGATGCTCGCAGAACAACCGCTGGGAGCAGCTCATCTCCAGGGCACGAGGGATCCCAGAAGGGTAAAACAGCCACGACTCCCGTGTTGACACTCCTAACCCACCTCGTGGCAGGACCCCTGATGTATTTGGCTTTCAGTTCTGTCTCGGGCTGGTCTCTCTCCACCTTTCTGCACACAAACGAATGTTTGCACAAACTCTGTATTGTGTAGTTGGCAGGAATACGTTCACCTGGTCAACAGGATCACGGGATTCGTGACTCCTCTTTGAGACGATGATTTATTTACACAGTGAGCCAGACTGAGGACCCCAAGTTGCCTTTAATGTTTTTCCTAACAAAGGAACTGGCCAATTTTAAGCATCAGGATAAATTCCATTCACCTGCAGACCAGGCAGGAAGGTCAGCTCGGGGGACAGTGCTCTTCCTTTCAAACTGCTCTCCTCCTCCTCCCTCAACTCGCTCTAACTTGGATGAGGAAGCCAAGCCTTGATGGTTCCTACCACCAACACTCAAACAGAACAAGTTCTCTCACAAGTCTTCAAACAGCCTCTGTGCCTTTTTACCATCTCTAGAACACTGGTCTCTAAACTGAGGACACTAATTTGCCTTTAATTGCCGTCATCACAAACACGGTTTCCCTGGCAACACATCAGCAAAGCATCCCCACCCTACCCAGCGACACACAGCCAGTGCATGTCCTGAGGACACGGTGTGTGCACCCAGCTCCTGCTGGACCTTCCATCTCCACTGGGGATCTAATTGCTGCTACAGCACACAGGGAAGAAGAGAAAACCCTGGATTGTCCATGGCAAAACATCAGGGTCTCCTGCCCCCAGATGTAAAAATACACCCAAAGGTGTAAAGGATAATTTAGACTCTGGCAACATTCCAGAAAAGGGCAATTGCTGGTTTTAGGGACAGAATGTGGTAGTGCTGATTTGGAGGGCTATATCCACTATTTATAGTCGTTGTGCATTTACTGGGGTATTCAAAGCAGGGCACCACAGCAAACCCAGCAAACACAAAGGACGGGGGAATCCCAGCTGCGCTGTGCCAGCACCCCTGCCCTAACCACAGGTATTTGCCATGCTCAGAAGGGCACTTCCCAGAGGACTGAGGGCATCCAGACATCTCTGGGCTTCTCTAGAGAACGCTTTGGAATGCCAGCAGGAGCCTACAGTAAATGGAGATGCCTGCTTTCATGGAAAGGCCAGGACAACTGCACTCTCTAAGGGTCCTGTCCCTTCTCCAGGACTCACTGTTTGAATACTCAGACTCCAGAAACCTCTCATTTCTTTACAAACTGCAAGCAACTCCACCTCAGAGCTGTCAGAACCACTCTCACTCCCACTCCCTGTCCATTCCCAGGCTAATCCAAGGAGACTGCAGAGGAAGAAATGCTGGGACTTCAATCAGCACCAGCACTGCCGAGGGAGCCGTTCCTGTTGGACTCCACCGCTCCTGAGTGGTCTCTGTGAAGATCAATGAACCCCGTGCTGGGCCCAGCACACAAATTATGAGCCAGCAGCCACGTTAACTCTTCCCACAGTGTCTGTAATGACACAGCATCCATGATCACTGCCTGCCATCAGGAAAAAATCAAGCCTGGTTAGTATTTCCCACATCTTCGTAGCAAGGTTCCTTGCTATCTATTTGTGAAAATGCTTTTAAAATGTATAATATATAAAACACAGACTTAAATTTTTGGCCAGCTTTCAATGTTTCAGTCTACGTGGAACGATCCAAATATGTTTCCAATATATTTCAACACATACAGTTGTCATATTCAGACCTGTATATTTTACTTATTAGTACAACTGGCCAAGTATGTGCTATTTTTCAATATAGTTGCTCTGTCGCCTCATATATTTCAGAGACATGATTGTACAGCACATTTCAGGAAAGATATTACAAATGAAGAGAGATCATTTTTCTCTCAGGGAAAGGATGTGGTTTGCTGAGCCATTTGGAAGACAGAGCTGGATTGGTGTCACTGGGAATGGGCTCTGGGCACCGTGCCCAGGAGGGGAACCAGGGCCCACAAAAACATGCCCATGTGCTGCCCACGAGCTGCACTTGCTGGAGGTTTTAGAGGCAAGACTAAGGAGAAGAATAAAGTGTGTATCTACCCAAACCAGACCTAGGGCTCAAGGAACAGGGAAAGGTGTATGTTAGAGATGACATAATTCTCTTTGTTAAGCTGGCCCCGTAGTGGGACTGATCCCACATGGACATCTGCTCCCAGCATTGTCCAGGGACTTCACACTGCCCACAGACTTCACATTCACTTCACAGGGAGAAAACCAGTGGCTTGATCACTACTAAAAGAGACTCAGAAGGAAAAAGGGTGACAGCAGTTGTGAGGAGAAGGGCCTGCAGACCTCCCAAAGCTCTTTGGTCAACAAGCAGCTGTGAATCCTAAACTGAGGCTGGAGGATTAAAGAGCTGTCCCAGGCTGTTGGCACATTCCTTAGGTTTCCCAGGGATGGGCAGAGCAGTCAGCAGCTCTAATCAGGGGTATCAGATCAGTAAATCAGAAGCAGCCACGTTCAACCACACTTGGCTCTCCCAAAACTTGCAGCACCAGCACAGGGTAAAGGACAGCACGGGACAAGAACAATCAGCCAGGACACTTCACAGGCACTGCCAACTTCAAAGCCTCTGAAACTCCTGAGTCCTGCCACTGAATTCCAAGGACTCAGCTACAGCTTTTCTGTGAGATGTACAGCAGATGGATAATCAGATTTGTCAACATGTGTAGATGTGAAATGAGTACAGCCAACTGTCCTGTGCTGGATGAAGGGTTTCCAGATGAACCCAGAGCCAGAATGCCGGACACCAGCAACCCCAAAATCACCAACACAAGAAGGAGGGCAACAGATGAGAGTTAAAAATGGTGCTCTCCAGGAAAAGGGAAAAAAAAATTAAAAAAAAATAAAAGCAAACTAAGAAACCTAAAAATTGCCCAAACAAATCAAACAACACCCAGGAGTTCTGCATTCTTGCTTAGCCTTGTGTCACCCCGGGAGCATCCCAGGAACTTGGCAAGAGTTGCATTCTGAGACACAGAATCCCTGCTTTCCCTCCCCCCAGCAGCACTTCACGGCACACATCAGACAAGCCCAAATTTATGCCTTGCCCAGGAAAAGCTGCCATCCCAAGAGCTCTGCCCAGCTCTGCCCTTCTCTCTCCTGCTGCTTGTTTTGCAGCTGATTTAGTGACACATTTAGAAGGCACGTGGTGTCGCTGGCCACGTGCTCATGGTTTCTCTTGCCTCCTACACCTTTGCAGATGTTTCAGTGACTTACCTGGATCCTCACACTGTCCTCCAGATGCCTTTGAATGCTCATTTCAAAAGCAGTTCTTACGGTCAGAGCACAGCACAGAACAAGGAGAGGTTTGAACTCTGCCCCCACAGGAACACAATCGTGAAACTCTGAGACATCCCCAGGTATTTGTATTTGAAGGGAAGCCACCACATCTCTCAAAAGAGCCCAGACTTATATAACTTTCCGATTTTATGCCACTCCCAGATGAAAAAAACAGCATTAAAATGATGCAAAAAAGTGTTTTGCTTAATACAAACTATCTTCCCCCTGATTTATATTCTTTTGCCACAAACTGAAGAATGATACACTGGTTTCCCTTAACAGATCAGACCACACGCTTGCTGGAGGGCTGAGCACAAAAACCCACGTGGAAAAGTCCTACCCAGAACTCCCAGACCTGTGACTGGGAATTCTCTTACGCTTTTCGTTTGAAGAGTCCTATACAACCACAGCAAAGTGTTTGCCCTTCCAAAGGGTCCCTACATCACTTGGAAATTTGGACAAAGGCTGCAAAACCATCACCAAACCGTTGGAAAGAACCTGCCTGCCTTGCAAGGGCAGCTGCAGGCCCCTCTGTCCCACTGCTGTGCTCCCTGCCAGCACCACACAGCACCTGGGGGTTCATCACTCGAGTCCAGGGGGCCACGTTTTTCCAAAGAGCTCATCTGGGTTTCCAAGAGCTCAGCAGCCAAGGAGGGAGTTTTAACTGACACAGAAAGCTTATTTGGGAGGGCAAAGAAACAGAAATCCATCATCAAACACACTGACCCCTATTTTGCTGCACTGAACGGGCACTGAGCTCTGCTGGGTATCTGCTGTTCATCCCATTTCCCTAACTCATCATCCAAACCCCTGCATCTGAGGAAGAGATGAATTATGAGTCACCTCCACAGGAACTGATGCCTTTTCCTGCTTTCTCCACCACTATAGTGACATAAAATATGGGGGGGAGGGGAGACACAGAAAAAGAAATTAAAGACATTTTTGAACTGTAATCTACTAGACCTTAGGAGAGTGATATAAAAATTATTCTCTCCAACAGGAAAAAAAAATATCTGAAACCCTCTAGAAGCTTTGGGGAGCATGTAATGTAAGGTACAGGAAGACACTCAACTTTCATCTTTGGAAAGAAAACAGATCCCATGGTCAGAGCCAGTCCCACTGCAGCCCCAGAGCAATGCAGGGACTCCCAGGATACCCCTGCACCCCAGGGAGGTGAAGGGACATTAGAAATCCAGGAATAATGACTGCTAACATCATCCCATTGTGATATGTGACCAAGGAAAACAATTATCTTTTAGCTTCATCTTCCAGTTTCTCTGTAGAATTTGCTCAGCTGTAAGAACAAAGAACATATTCCAGCAATACAGAGGGACTGAAGAGGAAAGTCCATCTGTCCTTTTCTCATTCCTGTCTTCCCCAATTTCCAGGTTGCATTTTATTTACACAGAGCTTACAATTCAAGATCAGAATTAAACTGGCACAGGAACAAGGCATGTTCACTGCAATAATTCTGAAAAATTACTCCCCCTACTCTGTTTTGCCTCATGTGATTATGAGGCTTGCACGGGTCTCTGAGTGACCTGTCAGTCACTCCTATTGTTGGTACAGCAAAAACAAGGGGTTTTTTAGACTTGCAAGTTCCTCCTTCAGCAGTTCTAATCCCATAAGACGGGATCCTGATGCCTACACCTACATCTAACCCAACTGGTGAACCTCCAGCTCCTTGCAAGGAGCCCTTGCAGCCTGAATCTCAGGGAAGGATGGTGGGGTTGTTCCCTCTCCTCCTTCATCCTGACACCAGCTACGCTGCAAAGAGATCCACAGGTTTGTGAGGCACAGTGACACTGCTGGGGGTGTTTCTCCCTCATGTTGGCACTCAGGAAGTGACTCCCAGCACCACCTTGTTGCACAGGATCTGTCAGGGTTTGCTGGGATGCCACCGGCACATCCCAGCTCATGCCAGCAGCTGGCACTGGACTGCACCAAGGACCTGAGTGCCTGTGCTCCCCAACCCAGGAATCAGGTGGCAAATGCCGAGCTGGAGAGCTGGCAGCCTCCTTCCCCATGGGGGTAGCCCAGCATTCCCAATGTGCCAAGGTTCACACCCTCCCTCTGCTGCGTTTGTGAGCGGGGCCTTGTTTGCTGCTCAGATATTCTCACCACTGCAGTGGTGACTCTCGTGTTTCTGGTACTGCTCTCTAGGTAATGGCACTCAAGGACTCCATCCTTGTAAACTCTAATTAGCTCTCTGGAATGAAAAGTATTTTCAGAAATGCTGTTTTAAGCAAAGCACTGAATTCTCATTTTAGTAATGAATGAGCCTTTGACCTTATTTTGACTTAAGCTCACACCCACAGAGTAAATTTTAATAGCTGCTTAGGCACAAGAAAAAGAAGATTCTCTCTTAGGTACTATGGAAACTTCTTTTTTACAGCAAGTGAGGAATAAATGAAGAGTTATAACTCAGAGATATGGCCTGAAGGCATGCCACTCTGTTCTGGAGTGACTCTTTTTTTAGGCACAATTTAGGAAGGTACTAGGATAGTCATTAATTCTGTGAGTTGAAAGATAATTTTCAAAATGAGAGCTCATTTCCTGAGAACACTTAGCTGGATAAAGCCTGGGAAAAACTTAAGGAGAAGTTATGTTGACTACACACAGACAAGTGTCGCTTGACCTTTCGCTGCTGCTGAATCTCACAGAGGATCTAAAAACTCAAAACCCCACAAAATCATCCATGAGCCCACTCAGGAGTGCAAACAGGGAGATAAAGGCATGAACAGGGAAAGGGGCAGGGGGGAAGGGAGATGCCCTGTCTCTATCCTATCTTTTAGCAGCAGTCACCTTCAGGGCCTGAACCAACCGAGTAAAACAGACGGAGAAAATAAACATCAGCCACAAAAACCTCAACCCTCACGGAGACCATTTAGAAGGAGAAACTCACAGGGCTTCTCCATTGCACCTCGCCCTGCTCATCAAATATTGACGAGGAACAGCAGTGGCAGTTGTTAGCCGGGGCTGGGAACGGAAGCATGAAGAGGAAAAATCGATGGGAGTTTTTATGCCGAGGAAGGAAGGGAACGCTGTGCGTGCCGTGCCCCGTGTGCTGCACGTGGCCTCAGCATCTCTGTGGGCAGGCACAGCGATGGACACGGCTGGCTGGGATTTGGTGCACACAGACACTGATTTCTGTGAAAGCCCCATTTCCACATCCAGTGGTCCAAAGATACACTTTGGTGTCTGTGCCTCCAGAAGGAAAACGTTCAGCGTGGCCAGCAGGGACTGTCCATCCATCAGCTGGGCTGAGTGGCCTTGCATGTACAGTTGTGTTTGTTGTGCTGTTCCGTGCCCTGAGTACAAAGATGCATTTTCATTTTATTGCTTTGCAGAGACACTCAGCAAACCTCAGTCCTTCCATCCCAGCGAGCTCCTCGGCCATTAATATTCGCCCACGTTTAGCACTCCAGCTTTCAGTGAGAGTGTTTTTGTGCACTGCCACTAAAGCAGCAGTAATTAATAGCTACTCACCATGTAAAAATTATCTTATTGCAGTGCAGGGAAAGTGAGCCTTCACAGCAGTGATATCACACAGCCTGAGTGTCTCGGTGAGAACTGGTTTGTCTAAAAGGGAAGCCAGACATGACTTCAGGACACATTTTGAGGTCTACATCGAGTGTCTCACCCAAACCACACACAACAAAACACACAGGGAGCAAATTTTTCCACTGGATAATGGAAGAGCAAGGTCCTGGATTCAGATACTTCCTACCCTGTCAAAATTACTGCAATCACAGCCTTACTTAAAGCAGTTGACCTCTCCTTTTTCAGCCTGGGCTGGTTTGGAGTAGGAAGCTGAACAGAAGGTGTGAATCATCAGCCCTGTCAAACCAATCTCTTTCAGCACCAATGAGTTCACTTAAAATGTGTGTGCAGAGAGGGAAGGCTTGGGATGGAGGGAGAGGCTTTAAAGGAAAAGTATTCTGCAATTTAAGCCAGAGGAATTGGGTTTTCCCCTTTATTCTTTGGTCACAGTTGCCTTTCAAAGCAGAGCTGCAACATAAAATGTAGAAAACCTCTGAAGGAAATAAAATAAGACCCACATTGACAGAAATGTTCAGTTCTTCAGTTTCCCACACTTGGCACTGACCTATTGAAGACAATACACAGAGAAGAAACCACCTTGTCCTCTGCTTGAAGCCCCAATTTCAAGCCTGCTGAAGTGAGCAGAGACTCGGGATTGTTTTGTTCTGAGGAATTAACTCATTAAAAGTGAGGAAGCAGTTGCTGGTACTTGAATCCCTCAGAGTGGCAGCTTTTCTTGCTTTCCCAATTCAGAGAACAGTGAAGTGTGCCATCTGTTTTCTCACAGATATAACCCCACACAGCCCCTGGGCTGAACTGGAGGAAGCTTTTCAGATATTCTCTTTTCCTAAAGCACAGTCAGACAGACTCAAAGGTTCAACGCAGGCTCAGCACGATGCCAAAGGGGAGTTTCGTGCCTGAAGATGTGAATTATGAGCTCTGGGCTGTCTCTTGTGCTACACTTGGCAGCTGACAGAGGACAGAAGTGCCACAGAGCCCCTGCCCAGGGCCCCACAGCTCTACAGACATTCAGCCTGATGTTCCATCTGACAGGTAACGGCGTGTCCAGTCCTACTCAGCAAAGCACCAGTCCGTGCCCAGCTGGAAGCACTTCATGAGCCCACTGGCAGGAGATGTTTCCTGACTCAGATCCAGGTGCCATGGAGCAAGGAGACCCCTCTCAGCACATCCTAAGTGATGCTCTTTTAGTCACACAATCTCAGTTTTACAACAGATTATGGGAGAGATCAATTCACCTCCAACTGAGCTCAGTGAGCCCAGCCCTCTGTGACATGATCCCCATGCTGTGGTCGAGCAGGGGGGATTTGGATTAAACCAAACTGCATTTCTGGGATTAAGTTTATGGCTGGATCAAGCCAAACAAAGGCCACAAAGGGACAGTCTCAGAGCTCCTAACTACATGTTCCTGTTGCTTTTTTTCCATCAGCACTAATGATCCTACCACTGCCCAACCAGCCAGCTCAGCTCTCTGATCTGCAAATCAGCAGAGCAAAACTAGGAAAACAAAAAAGACAGAAAAAAAAGGAGGTATCTGAGCTCTCAGCTGGATCAGGGAGCTGATTTACTGCCCCTCTCTAAGATCCCCAGTGCTGACTCAGGGGAAAGCACAAAAACTCACAATAGAAGGAAGGAAGGGAAAGGAAGGAAAGAACATGAGCACAGTCTTAGAAGGGCTTCCACCAACCAGGCCACTGCAGTTTTTAGGAGCCAGCCTGGGTGTCTCAGCACTGCACTGCAGAGGGACAAGGAAAACAACATTTAATAAGCAGAATTCAAGCCCTGGTGCTAAAGATACTTTGTACACCCTGTAGGATCCATCAGCAGCCCTGGAGTAAATGTCACATCATCTGAGAAAAGGATCTGATGAACCCTCACAAGCCATGAACAACTCCTCTGAAGGGGAAAACTGAACTGAGAAAAGCCATGTACAGCATCTTTCTGTAGCTGGTACAAGTCTGGCCCAATATATCCCTGCCCTCCAATGGTTTCATTCCCTCCCAAGCTTACAGGCTATCCTAAGGATGCCATATTCCAGGGGCTGGTGTCTGCAGGGAAGAGGTGGGAGTGTTTTGACTGTAAGACAGAACTGATTGTTCGTGAGCCTGGGATTTGGAACTCAGGTTTTGAAACAAATCACTGCAGAGCTTTCGCTCACTCTGTGCCTGCCTTAGCCAAAGTGACGGGCTGTCAAAGGAGTTTAAAGGCCTCATCCATCAGTTCTGGGCTTACATTTTGAGAGGAAGAAAGAGGCAGAGAACTTTGGATGCCTAAGCCTTTCACCCAAGAATCTGCACATTGTGATAATTTATAAAAAGCTTAAAATTGCCTAGATATCAGTACATTAAAATTTAATTTCAGGTTAAAATTGTTATCTGAATTCAGTGGCCTGTGAGTTATATTATGAACTCGGAACATCCTACCCAGAGAACCTATTAAAGTACTTTTTGTAATTATTATTTAATACTGAACATTTTATAGCACTAGTGCCTCGAGGCCAGACAAGTCATCACTGTGTTACATTTGTGTGACATGTAACACAATTACAGCAGCTCAAGGATACTAATTCTAAAGCTATTTATGCATTGTTTGGTGCAGCACTGCAAGGCCCAAGTGATTTCTACAATTATGGTCCATTTTCAAGAGGAACTGGGGGCAGGAACATCTTGTGATTTCTAATAAAAATAAGATACCAGTCATTGCTCTCTGTCACTCTCCTAATCACACCTTTCCTTCCTCTCCTTTGGGAAGGAATGATCCACATTAAACCCCTGATCATGTTGAAAACTAATGGCAAACTAAGAAAGAAAATAATTGCTTTCAGTGGAATAAGACTTGTTTTCAAAGGTGACTCATAATTCCTTGAGGTTATTCAAACAAGATGAGAGGAACCCCCATCCCAGGTACCTGTGGATGGGCCCTGCTCCCCACATCACACTGAGTTAAATCAGTCACAAAACTGCATCACGAGGTTCCAGGTCTCTCCAAATCAAAGGCACCTAAAAATTGATATATGGATGTATTTTTAAATAACAAGTTATTTATAATACAGATACATTGTAGGGTGTCATTCTCTGCCCTTGTCAATCTGCATCCTAGAAGGATAAATTGAATGGCAGCAGAATTCTCTGGGAGCACAAAGAGAACAAAGGATTTGGGGGGGAAATGCCCAAGCCAACAACGAAGAGTTCTGGAAGAGCAACTTGTGCTGGGACAAAGAGCTGCTCTTCAGGACCTGGACAGATGAAGGCTGAGAACTTTGGCAGAGTCAGCAGGAAAAATGCTATAATTGGAATATGATCAGCCTAGATCAAATAGCTAAAACACCAAAGTTAACCTACCTCCTGCAAACCCAACTGTGGGCTTTACTGCCACTGCCAACAGCAGCCCTGCTCCTCCTGCAGGGCAGGGCACGGGGACAGCTCTACCTTGGGATAAAGCTAAAATCTGCACTTCTCTAGAGCAAGAAATGTGACTTTTATCTGTCTGGTTATCACAACTAAGTCCTAGCACGGAAACAACAGAGGACAGACACACTTTGCCAAAGGCACCTGAAAGGCAGGAATGATCAGTGCTTCCAATCCCAGCTTTCTGCCCTCACCTCACCCCACACACACACTTTAGGAGCTTCCTACCAAAATGACCACTCTGATTTCACCTACAGAGGCTGGAGAGCACCCACTCAGCACCCCTGCAGGCAGATCTCAGACAGTGTTCAGCCCCAGCACCAACTGTGGGCACAAGGAGCTGCAAGAGGGTCAGCACACAGATTTTGGCTACAAGAAAGTGAGAAAATAAGTATCTTACCCTGCAGATGGAGTGCATTCTGTCTGAGGTGGGAAAAGGAAGGGCCCATGTGGAACACACGACTCCCACATACCCACACAACCACAGTCATACCCACACTGGGAGCACAAAGAGCTGGTTTAACTTTTCCGTGTGTATCTGTGCATTTAACACACCAACACTTGCCATGTGAGAAAGTCTTGCCAACACCTGGTACATGTGAACCTGCACCTCCAGAAGCCTGGCTGGACCTTGACAAGGAGACACCACAAAGTCCCCAGTGCTCATCCTGGCCTTGCTTGCACCAATCAGACCTTGTCCAGTTTGAGGGTGATGAACACAATCACAGCCTGAGCTGTCACTCTCTTCAGCCAAAATTTCCCTGCCACAAAGGCCACTAAATATTTGACGGCCCTGGACTTGGAAAAGCTGGACCTTTGAATTAAAGAATGAAGAAGCAGCAATGGCAGAAAGCAGAGAAGGTATGAAGAGGAATAAAGGCTCGTTAGCAATTCTCACAATTAATTAAACCAAGCTAAGGAGGAAGAGGAGCAGAGCCCTTCAGACTGGGGGGTGCTATTCCCCAAGGCCTTTTGTGGGTTACCACAAAGAGAGTTCACAGATCTTCCACTCACTTACTTAAATATTTGATATGAAATTAAAGCCCTGTTCCAACTTTTATGACCACTGTCTCCCTGGCTCTCCCCTCCTCCTATTCCCAGCAGACCCCTCCATCCCTCACATGCCTGTCCTCAGCCCAAGACATCAGCACAATTAGCACCAGCCCACTGGCGCCAATTAGCAGCCAATAGTGTCTCTATTGTGGCAGGGGGGGCTGCAGGAGCGGGTCCTGTGTCTCCAGCCTGCCTTCACACTCAATTAGATTAAGTGGAGTCTCCTGGCTGGGGTTGGTTGGACGGTGGTTGCAGTAATTGTGTCCTCTCTGCTGCTCCAGGCAACCTCCTCCCGGCTCTCCCATACCCCGGCATTGACTCCCTGTGTTGTCCACTTCCATCAGCGCGCTCCTTCCGAGGGACACGGGGGAGGGCAGGCAAAGGCAGCAGAAGGGGCTGGGCAGGAAAGACCCCACTGTCTTTGTTTGGAAGTTTTAGGGTCTGAAACTCCGGGGCTGTGTGGCTTTGACCTCGGCAGGGCTCAGCTGGGACTGTCACATGGCAGGACAGCTCCAGGAAAAACCCTGCCTGGATCCGACCCACTGGCATTTCACAGGGGAGCACCGGCTCTTGGGGGGGGATGAACACTAATAACGTGTCCTGAGCTCGGAACTAAACTGGATTAGGAAACGAGCTGGTGGGTTCCCATCCCTGCTCCCAGCCAGTGGCAGATGCTGGGACACGAGGAGGAGAACTGGCAGACCTCACTGGAGTTACTCCTCTGTGCCACTGCAGCACTGCACAGCTCTACTTGAACAGTTTTATTTATCTAATGAGACTGCAATTCCATAATTTTTAATACAGAAAAAGAAAATTTACATGTGTTCCCAGTTAATTTAAAATTCCCTTCTTAAATCCTGCACCTTTTGTACACAGTTTCATAACTCCACGCTGCTCCCTGTGCTACAACAGGACGTACTTTGATGGGATACTCTCTGCTTTCATTTTATTTTTAAACTCGTGAAGGACAACAGCTACTTAGCACCACTGTAAATATTTGTCCTTCTTGTGTAGATTCAAGTGTCTTCCTGTTTTTAACAGGACAGTGTGACTCTGAATAGGAGTCATTTCTGCTTTGACACCTATTTTAAGATGAACTGAGTGGTGCTCTGGAGCTGCTGATCTCCTCAGACAGCAGAGGATCATCAGCTGGGCCACCATGAGATAAATCACACCCTCAAGGCAACATGTATCACAGTTATTCCAAGCACTGCAACTTAAAACCAACAGAAACGTGGAAAACACTTAAGAACTTCTAAACATGATACCGAGAAAGGGAAGAATCGATTTTCCAAAGGAAGATTTTTTTTCATAGAATTTAAAGCAATATCAGCACATAGAAAAGTGTTGACAGTAAAATATATTACTATTGGGAGAGGAAAAAAATAACCCCAAACCTTATTTTGGCAAAAATGTGTGAGCAGGACCTGTTGGTGCTTCTCATGTTAAAGGATAAAGGAGTAGGGAGTGGCTGTGAGAATAAATCACAGTTTTAAGGGGTATAAAGCCAGAGTTTTATTCCTGCAGCTACTGAAGTGCTACACATTCCCAGATAAATCTCCTGCATCAGCTCCTGGTTTCTACCTGTAAGTCCCAGGTGGGAGCTGCTGCCCCAGCAGGGCACCCAGGAGTTGATGTTCATCGTTTGTGCAATACTTAAAATGGATTCTCCTTTGCTGTATTTCAAAACTGAGGATTTTCCTTGAGGTGCTGGCAAGAAGGAAATGGTGAGATTGATGTGGAATTGCTGAGGGAAGTTCATTCCCTGCGTTACATTTTTGGTCAGCTTACATGAGCCTAATAGACATTTCTGCTCTTAAAATTCTGCTTAAGCATTTCAGCCACGAGTAAGAAACACTGTGAGTAAGAAAGAAGAAACTGCCAACAAACACTCTCTGCAGGTCTCCTACCTTCCAGAGAGCCTTGGGAATTCTGGGAATTTCCTGAAATGACTTACAGATCCTACTAATATGCCAGTATTGTCCCAACTTTACCATAATATTTGTTAAAAAATACCACTTCAAACCACACACCTGCTGTAATAGCCGAAAGTTCCTGATGTTTAGATTGTAAATTAACAAACCAAAATGAATTAGGTACATTTGTTTTGGTCAGTGACTGAAGAAGTTGAACTGTGTGACTGAACACACAGTGTGTGCTCTGCTTAGTCACACAGTCAAATGGTGATTTTCAGAGTTATTTGGACCAAATTCTCCATTATATCCTATCTAAAATATATATATATATCACATAATATGATATATTCACACATGCATTTATAGCTGTAAAATTGCCTTTGTATTAATGGTGTCCTCTGAGAGCAGAGACACCTGCCCAGAGTCCAAGACTGACAGAGTGCAGATATTGGCTCCATTCCTACAAAAAAAGAGCCATTTCAGCTCCCAGGCCAGACTTTCAAAATGGCTCTGCTGCCTCCAAACTCCTCTTGGAAAAATATTGTCAGACTTTAGACAGAGGATACGTGTGACAGTGGACACCCAAGGCCAAGTGTAACAAGCAGGCAAAGTCCAAGCCCCTCATCTCCATCTCCAGCAGTCCAAGAGCTGCCTGACTCTCACTCCTACCCCACTCCCAGGGTGTGGTTTGGGCACATCCATCCTCTAAGTCCTTCCACCAGCACCTATCACACAGTGCCTGGCTCAGGCTTCCTGCCCATTTGCACTTCTTTTCCCATCTTCTAACTGGAAGTAGGTGTCTTATTTTTTCCCTTCAGTCAATAGATACTTCAAGAGTAGGATTAAAAATTTTGTAAGTAAGAAACACTTTCTCCTTCTGTTTTCCATTAACTTCTCTATGGCCAAGATTCCTCTTATAAACTCTGTCCCATCCTTCAATCACTCTGGGCTTCTCAAACTTTTCTGTGCAAAGGATGTGTTGGTTAAGCACATCTCTCCACCTGTTAGTGCTTTCTTCCATATTCCTGTAGCTCTGTTTCTTCTGGTCTATCTCCAGTGTGCTCTCAACACCTCTCACCTCAGGCCCTTCCATCTATTTCTCCATTTCCTCCCTGCACCACCCAGACATCCTGGTTTCCTCTCTTTCTGACACGTGTTCTACTTTCTCTTTTCCTTCCTTAGCTCTTTCCCTGTCTTTTCTCTTCCCTTCTTCAAATCTCTCCCTTTCCTCTCTATTCTTCCATGTCTCATCTTCATCCTAATCCCCAACTCCTCCACTGCTGTCTTCCACCTCTTCTCCTTGCCTATTGTTCCTGAGTGGGTTGTGAAGATTACAGGCCCTTTGTTGTGATCAGGAAACATTTACTGACATCAGAAACATCCTCATTAGCTCTGGACAGGTGGGAACCATCTCTGTTTCCTGCAGGCACCATCTCCTGCCTGCCCAGTAACCCGCAGTGACAGCTGCCCGGCTCTGACGTGGAGAAATCTTCTCCTCTCCACCACTTAGCAGGGCCCCAGCTCCAACCCCCCAGGTGCTGAGGAGGAAGAGGCTGATGGGCAAAGACGACCCCAATTAAATTCAGTTACAACTCTTTCCTCTCCTCTGGACTTTGCAGGGATTGGAAGGTCAGGCTCAAGGGCTAAACATTACCGAGCTCTCCCCGCTGACTCTTGCAGAGGGACAGAAGTCAAGCAATTAATGGTGTGAGAAACAAAGGACATGAAACAACAACGGATTCAAATTTCTGCCCTCATATAACTAGTAGAAAATGTCAATTTTTAACCTTGATGTCACTGAAGTGTTGATGGCACATCACTGGAAAAGACCTGCTGCAGCTCGGGATCTTGTTCTGTTTCTTTTTATCGTATCCTAAGTAGGAGAACTGCAAGGAAGTCAGTTCATCTTACAACCTAAACTGATGCCAGAACTATTAAACAGGTTACCTCTTCAAAAGACACTTCTTGTTCCATAGTGCATGTGTGTTTGCTGACAGTACATTCTAAGACCCAGTGAGTCTTTATTTAAGACAATTACAAAGTACTACACAAAAAGAAGTTCCAAAAGCAAACTCCTTTCCTTGACATGACTAGAAACTTCTAGCATGACTTTGGTTCTTAACTGTCAGGCCAAATAATCCCTTGGCACATTCCTGGCCATTTCCAAAGCTGAGCAGAGTGCAGGGATGGGGCTGACCTGGAAGAGGCTCACTGGGATACCAGGGCAAAAGCTCCTCAGCAGCACCAGCAGCTCTGCACTGTATTCATGTCACCACTGCTGCACCATTTCTACAACCACAAAGAGAACAGTTTAGTCTGGATGAGACTTCCCTGCCCCACAGACACCATCACAGCCCCTGGAAGGGCCTGTGCTCTACGTTATAAAACCTGGAGCTGGTCTGGTTTTTCTGTCACATGTTGGCACAGCAGCTACTACAGCAGGACATCAGATTTGCCCAATGCCATCTCCAACCTGACCTGTGACATCCCTGGAGGTAACACAGGGTACACCTGACCACTGAAAGGCACACAGGTAAGGCAGCTGCTTCATCCCATGGATATTTTACTCAGAGAGAAGAGACTACTGGATACGCAAGGATTTACTGATCTGAGATGCTCCTGAAGCAGAGCCTGCTGCAAAACCTGTTTGGGCAAAGGCAGTTTTTGCTGGTTTCACTTGATTGGGGATCAGACCTATGGATTAAGGGATGATGGCAGGATTAAATCACCATCCCCTGCCCTTTCAGCCCTTACACAAGGAAAGCAGCACTGCTCCACACTGAACTTCAGTCCCCCCATCAAGCTGCTCCTCGTTCCCCCTCCGTGAACCGGGGCAGCAACTTCCCTTCCGAGTCAGGAACCACGAGAAAGGTTACTCTTATCCTAAATGCACTGCAAGGATATCTCAGACACATCTTGTCAGCACTTAAACACCCATGACAGGCTCCCCACAACATTTTCCAGGTGAGCACCCTCGCTCCTTCTCCCGTGTCACACGCTCATCATTCAGCACTCCGGCACGGCGGGAGCAGCCTGGTGACATGGTTTCTCTCACTTTTCCTGGCCCCTGGAGCTGACCTCCTGTCTCCCCAGCTAGATCAAATCCAGGAGACTGTACTTAGGGCTGGGTCACTGGATGGTGTTAAAAGCCTTTCTCGTCTCCTCTCAGCAACCAAAGTTGGAAGGTGGCAAATGGGAGGGAAAACACTTCAAGTTGATTTTCCTTCAGGAGAGGTTTCCTATCAGATGGGAAAGGCTCCCAGGCAAAGAACCTGAAGGACTTGCAGGATGGCATATCCCCCCCTTTCGGAGATTTAGGAACTAGACCAGATTTTCTTCCCTCCTTTGGCTACAGCCACACACCAAAAGTAAGGAGAAATGATGACACATGGGAAGTTTCCTTTTCTGCTGCTTACAAAGACTCCAGAAAACACCTTTGAAGTGAGACAAATCTATGTTTCAGGAGGTTCTGGCACAGTGAAATTTTCTGTCTGCCATGCCAATGTAAAGCACCACTACTCTGAAGGGAGATTTGATTTTGCCACGTGAAATATTCCAAGTTTGTCTCCAAGTTTAATGATCTGTCACTGAATTCCTGAGAATTTGGCAAAACACGCTCCCAGTTCAAACCACACACTCCCTTTTGTGTCTCCAGCAGACTGGTTGAGTGTCTCATGCCACTTCAAACTGGTCTTTAGCTCGGTTTGTGCAGAAGTGGACTGAGGCATCACTGCAGAGATGCAGGCACCAACTTCCAAGCCCTGACAGCCTGACCTGGGAACACTGTCCAGGTACCTCCACTCCATGGTCCTGCAGGTCCAGGTAAGCTCAGGCCCCCAGCTCTTGCCTGAGCTGTGACACACAAATACCTGTGTCCTGCCTGTCCTTTGCTGATCCTGATTCACTGGCTGGGCTTCCTGGCTGGACCTCAGACGTGATTCACCCCTTGCCTTTCTCTGTGCAAATCAGGCTGTGAATGGAAGGTGTTGATGTCACCGACCCTGCCATCAGTGCCCCGGTGCTGTGGGACTGTACCCTGCTCACTGAGGGCACTGTCCCTGCCTGTTGCCCTGGTTGCCCTCAGCTCCCATCTCCTTTTCCCCTATAGAACAGCCCTGCTCTTGCTGGTCCTTTCTTTCCCCTTCCTCTCCCATGGTTATTCCAGTATTGTGCACAGATGCACATAAATGTAATGTTTCATTCACTTTTCCTAAAGCTGTTCTCCAAGGCAGATTCTATTCTCATTTCCTTTATCACAGCAAGATCAACTCCTTTCTATTGCACTATCTATGAAATAAATACAACAGCAGCATTCAGGAGAGGGTCACCTGAAAAGAACAAGCCTTACATCCTCATGGGAATGAAGATTCAACCATTCTCCTGCAGTTTCCACCTTGTTTGAATGGCACTGTAAAATGACTCACCTGCCCATCATAAAATCATAAGACTGTGCTCCAAATAGTAAAGTATCAAGCAGAGTGAGTCAAATCTCAATTGAGAAATTAGTGTTTGACATTTTCTCAGGAAATTCTCCTCTTTCAAGCCCAATCCAGTGAAGTAGCACACAGTGCCCACCACGGAATTGATCCTCCCCTGAGTCATCAGCTCCCTGTGCTCAGACTCAAGCCAGGGTGTTGGAGTATTCTTCCAAAAAAGATCAACTGAAAGTAGGAGCATTCTTTAAAAAAAGATCAACTGAAAATACTTTCACAGTCTGGAGCAATTTAAGACCTGGATTCTGCTAAGGAGCATATCTGTATTTTCTGTTTTAACATCACTTCTCCATCACACCATTTTTCCTCTGGCCACTGCAGGTAGAGGCATTTGCCTTCAAAAAGTGAATCAGTAGCTGATCCTCATGTCAAACCCACAGCTTTGCCAAGCGATCCCACAATCCCTGAGCACAACCCCCCCCTTCCCCCCCCCGAACTCAGGACTGAGGAACTTCTGCACTCACAGCCTTCTGTCAGCCAACTCTGACTGTGCTGCTTGTTCCCCATGTAAAATGTTGGTTTGTGACCATGGAAAGAATCTGCACTAACAGCAGGCTCCCCCTTCCCAGAAGTGGTAATCACACAACACTTTTGTGGAAGCCACCTCCTTAAATGTGGCTTCCCCGATGTGGTTGGGACACTTCATCCAGCCCGTGGGTCTCAGAGCTTTAGAGCACGAGCCATGAAGTGTACTGGCAAGTGCTGCAAACACAAGTGTGTGAGCATCCAGCATGCCAGACCCTTAGTGGCTTGGCATAGACAGGGAAGGTAAAAAAATCCCATCGTTTCAGCAGTCATACATTTCTCAAGTGGCTTTTTTTAATAGGTCATGTGCCCCATTCAGCAGCTCCAGCTGATGCTTCCAAAAGAAACCCATTAACAGACTCCCCTATGTGCTCCCTATTGTTTGCACAGCTTTAGTGGCCCCATCTGGCATCATCTTAAAGCCTCCTGGTCAGAAGCAGAGAGCAGCTTCTGGTTACAGCAGCACGAGCAGTTGGACTTTGCAGCCTCTTTCTCTACTCACAAGAACTGAAGATAAATACAAGTTCTGAGCCGGGCAAGGGTGTGAAGGTGTGGGACCACCTGCAACCTGAGTGACAGCACTGCAACACCCAACCTCGACCCTTTTGCTCTGCCCTAACAATGCACCCCTGGTGTTTGGGCCTTCTCATCCTTTGTGGTATCTACTGGTCCGTGGTATCTCAAGGAGAGTCATTCCATGGAAAGAGAAGAGGGACCCAAAGCGTATCTCTAGTGATGAGTAACTGAGGAGTGAGACTGGTCCCCCAGCCCCACATGCTGGGGTGGGGATGGCCCACACGACCTGAACAGAGCTATGACAACATACACTGCCTCCCAGGAAAGCCTAAATACCTGTGTGTTAGCTGGTTTACTTTGTTGCCAAAGGCTGCTCAGCTACTACACAATTCTCCAAGGATAAAAGTGGCCCGGTTACTCTGGGCAGCTCCCAGCACTGCTTTCCTCGGGCAGATCCCAGCTCCTCTAGGCAGCAGTGCAGTGAGGAGCAGCAGGACAGGCTGCACACACCTCAGAACAGCTCAGTGGGCACCTCCAGCCCCCGAGTGGCACCTGCTGGGTTTGCCCTGACGAGCAGGTCTGAGTGAGTGACGGAGGGTTTGATCCAACTGCACACACAGTCTGACAGGGGACACATCTCTCCACCTGGGAGGTCCCAGGATGGCTCCTGGCCTTCCAGATAAACACCAGTTTATCAATAGCAGATGCTGTTTGGACACTCTTCAGGAGGCCCTATCTTCTCCAGGCTTGGCTTAGCTTCTCCTAAGCACGGCACACCTTTCTGAGGTAAGGCTCAGCCTAGCCGAGCATCTGAAAGCGCACACGCCCCGCCCTACACGTGCCCAAACTCCCCTGGAAAGCCTCATCCTACAGGCACCTTCTGCAAACAGACTCCACGCCATTAAGAGGCTTCCAGCGAGCTTCTGGGAAGCGCAGCCAGACCAGCGGGGTTATTATGGGAGCGAGAGCCAAGGCAGGAAGCTGACAGTTTGTTTTCTGCCCCCTCTCCTTTCTCGTGAAGCGCAGCGTCGCTGAGAGCCGGCTGAAAGGCCAGAGACAGTCTGCAGTCGGCCGGGCTTTACTAAACAAAAGTTTACTTTCATCCACTGCGCCGCAGCCGCTGGAGTCACTTCCCTCCTTCCTCCAGCCTTTCTTAGAGGCGAGAAAACAGTCGGCTCTTTCAGCACGTTAAGAAAGCCATTACAATCAATTTAGCCAGCGCACAGACAGACTCCGTGTCTACTGGATTCTGTTACCGCAGGCCGGGGGCGCGGGGGGAGCGGCCCCAGCCCCGGCTCCCCTCGCACTCTCCCGTAATGGAAAGGATGCCGGCGCCGGCAGCTATTGGGATCACGCTAACAAATGAAGCTGTCATCAAACACCTCTGGGGGGACGCGCTGGGCAGCGGGGGGGTGCGTTCCTGCGGTGGGGCTGCCTAATTGCTGAGCGCCCCCGTCAATAATGGGGTATTAGGTGCCTCCTGGTTGGCGTGGCATTGATCTGTTCCAGCTTTCCCCTCTTGTTGTTGTGTTGGGGTTTGGGGTTTGTTGGTTTGTTGCGTTTTTGGTGTGTGTGTGTGTGTTTTTTCTTTTCCTTTTTAAGTGTTTTCTGAGCCTGTGTTTAGCGTGAGTGCTGCTTAAGTGCTAATTGTTACACCACAGATTGATTGGCGACAAGATGGCTTGCCAAGTTTCTTCTCCCATCTCCCCGGGTGGGGTGTGGAGGAAGGACAGAGGGTGGGGGCTGAGAGGTGGGGAGAGAGGGAATCCTTTTGCACTCACTGACTTCCTCTCCCGCTGTCTTTCGGAGCTGGAAACTTCTGGCCTTTCCGAGCTCCTGCTGCCAATTCCCATTCCTGTTTTGATGCTCTCCCACCCCCGCTGCACAAACTGGACATCTTCCTTACTTGGAATGGCCCTGTTACAATAGTGTCCTTCAGCCTGGATGGCTTGGGGGGTAAGACAAATGCTGCAATGACAGGCGAGGGTCCTGCCTTTTTCTTTAAGGACAAAACTCCAACAAAACAACAAAAAAACCCACAACACTTGAAAGTGTTTCATGCCTCCAGATACTCCTTTTCTCCATCACATTTGTGCTTCCAAAAACCCATGGTCCCGAGGCCAATGGTGAGATGCAGAGAGAACTGCATAATAAATGACACAGCAACTCCATGACTCTCTAGAAATCCTGAAGCACCTGGGCAGGTGCTGGAGCAAAGATTTGGAACCCTCCCAGAGAGTCCAGAGCAAAGCTCTGAAACATGAGAGTTACTGCCTTCGAGAGCTGCACTATCCTGGGTAATGGAAACATCAGGAATGTTCCACCCAAGGTTAGAAAAGGTGAAACTTCAGCACCTTTTCTTCCAATAGGTTCAGCAGTTGCTCAGCTGAAGAAGGTCATTAGCCAACATTTTTTATGGCTCCTCCAGCAAAGCAATGCAACTCAAAATAACCATTTCCATTGCTACACCAGTGTCACTGCTCGTGCCACTGGGAAAGGGACTTTGTGATGTCAACAGAGAGGCAAGTTGTGAATTGGAAAAGCTGGCAATAAAATGTATTAATTGAACCTTGCTTTTGCCAGTTACATGAAACTCTGAATATAGTCTGCTTTCCAGATACATCAATTTGTGGTGACTGAACTAAAAATCTTGGATTTCTTTCTGTAGTCCAAAAAAGTTCTAAGAGAAGACACAGGCTTAAACTTTGCTTTCTAATTAACATTCACACTAATAGCCCTTATGTACTTGAACATGACCACAAAGCAAAGGCAAGCCACACACGCACACTTGAGTTGCAATTTGCTTTTCAATTCAAGCAAAGATGCACAGGCATTTTTTCTCACTGATCCCTCAGATCTGTTAGAAACACTGAGGTCTGGCAGCTCCCCAGCTCTGGGAAGGCTGCAAGGAACAGCTTTACCATCACCAGCAGTTGCTTGTTGGTGGCCATTCACTTCCCTCAGGAGATTAAGGACATCCAGGACTAGAGTACCCCCATCCTAAGGAAGGCAAAGCACATTCCTCAGAGACCAGTCCAACCATAGCAGAGGAAGAAAAACAGTCCATTCCACCCTTACTGAGCTGACCCCCAAGAGCACGTGGAACTCCTCAAGCTCTGGCTGCATATTGAGCAAAAGAAGAAAATAAGAAGCAAGGAACATTCTTTTAAAAATTCTTTAAAAAAACCCCAGCTGATTGGATGGAGGGCACAGGTGGAGGAAAATGAGAAACAGCAACAAGCAGCTGAGGAAGCAGGAAAATGAGACTTTTCCCTGTTTCATATCAGATAGGGTGTTTTATATCCTATTCCTCATGGATGGTATGACAAAGTTAACACAGTGATGCTGGTAAGATGAAAAAATATAGAAGTATAATGGTTATCACCTGATTCTAGTCTGATTTTCAAAGGACACCAAGCACCTGAGGTTCTCCTTTTCAGTGGACCTTCAGTACCTTTGAAAATAGGCCATAATCTGACCAAAATCTAAGACAAGCTTCAGTTGGCAGGTGACAGAGGGGAACCCTCTCAGGAAGGTTTTCTGTACTCAACTCTCACAGTTACAATGGCAAATCTGACCTCATTTGGTTACTAAACCCATGGGCAAATTCCAGCCAAACCTTCCCATTCCCATTTGCAAACACAGTAACGTGTTAACTTGTACTCCCAAAAAAGCATCTGCTCAGAAGTTCAGCAAGATACACTCAGCAATCCTGATGGAAGAGACGAGAAGGTACAACAAATAAATGAGGATTTAATCACACTCACACAAAAAATAAACAACAAAACACCCAAACCAAACCATCAAACAAAAAACAAAAACCAAAGCAGAAAGAGACAAATACACACACGGGGAGGAAAGACAGCCATGTGTACAGGGCACATACAGGGAGAACTGTTCTCTGAGCTGCTCTTGTCCAAAAACCACAGAACAAATTGCTGAGGCTTTTTCCCCACTGCACAAAGTGCCTTTTAGCATCCCAGGTTTTCTCCTGAGGGACAGGAGAAAAGGGGAAAGACAACTGGCGTCGAGCTGCACATTGTCTGAAGATGCTGTCAAGAACATCATAAGGAAAGAGCTGTGTCTGAGGTCATCAGATTAGAGGAGAAACAAGGAGTGGAGCAGGGGCTGGGGATGGAAAGGGAAGGGGGAGGCACAGTGACCTGTGTGACCTCTGCTGCACTAACTTGATATAACAAATAGTTCTGAAAAACCAAATACTGTTAACCCTTTTAAACTGGGTCATTCCCTGCTGTGGATGGCTCATGGAGCAGAATCCTTAACTCCTTCCTCCCCACGTGCTTCCAAACACCTCCACTGGGCAGCACGCTGGGTCACAGCACGTGTACAGCTCTCGCTACTGGCAAAATAGATTTAAGAAGAATCTCTCTCTCTACCCAAAAGAAAATGTCTATGGATTTCAGCTCCAGATTTTAGCCAGCTTATTCAAGGCAAAATGCAGCCTCTGCAAATATAATTGTGATCCCTTTCCTTATAGAAAAAACTCAGTTTTGGATGAAAAGGCCAGTGTTTCTCTCTGGTGATATCTTCACTTTCTCAAAGACCTGTGACAACATTCAGTGAAAAATCTCTTGTGTGAGGGAAGGCGAAGGCAGTGATTCTCCCAACCTGCTTGGACCCCGTGGAACAACAAGTGCAACCTGATGGGGAGAAAGTATTAAAGACCCTGATCCTGCCTTTACAGGGCCCCACTCACACAGATCTCTTTGGAGCTTCCCAACTCTGCCAGACTGGGCTCCAGACCTTTGAGGAAATTGGGAGCTTGTGTGAGATTTCTAGGACATTTTTACTTCTGCTCACAACTCCAAAAGCTTGAATAAATTGTGAGGTATCTTGGTCTTTCTGGTTCTATTCCCAACCACAAATTAAAATGGAAAAAGTTATCCAGAAATTCCAGAACCCTAAAAAACAAGTACAAATTCCACTCTGGTTTTGAACCTGGATAAGCATTCCAAAAGGGAACCTAGATTTTCCATTACCTTATGAAAACCCTTAGTTTTCTGTTACTGTGATAATCATTTTTAAACACACACAGCACTGCAGCTTTGTGCAGTTTTCCACTTGGATGGGTGACATGAATTTGAATTTTGAGACACCCCCCCAGCAAACCCAGCCCAGCTCTGTCCCACAGAGGTCACACAGCCTCCTTTGGCCACATTCAGTTCAGAAACCCCCTCCAGCAGGGAGGGCTGGCAGGATGCAGCAGTTCTGACTCCTGGAAACCCTGATGGGAAGAGAGACTTGTATGGGTAGGTAGCAGGATTCTGAAGTGCTGTTCCCCTCTTCTCTGAGCAGTGCTTGGATGTATGACCTCCAAAAGTCCCTTCCAACTTGTATTATTCCCCAGTCCTGTAGGGAGCTCGGGATGCTGTGCAGAGCAATATGTTGAACCATATCAGGTGTCCAGAAACAGAAGATGAGGCAGGTCTTTGTAAATATTTTTCTGTGCAAAGACCAGACCAGAAAAATGTGATATTATCAACAAGCTGTATATAGCACTGTGCTTAATATAAGAGGTAGAAATTGCTCCTGGAAAAAGACACAGAACTTTCTTGACCATCGCAGCACCCCAGCACATGAGGACCTTTGGAGTCCTCCTGAAGCAAAGGAGTTTGTAGAACTGAGGGATGTTTTCACTGCCTGCTTATTTATACCCCAGCTATCTAAGTCAAGGAAAGGATTTCTCCCTCAAGTCTCTGTGCAGACAGAAGAGGGAGGCAAACAGGCTTCTCCAGAGCACTCAGAGCAGGAGAACAGCACATGTGAAGAGCCTCCTACTCTTATCAATGCAGGGAGATACCTGAAAGCTGGGCATTGAATACACACCATCAGTCCCAAACGAGAGCAGACTCCTTCCAACAACAAAAAATATCTCTTTTTACAGATGAAATAGTGTGGTTGATGAGAAGCACAAATCTGCCAGTAGATTGCCATCAAGAAAATGACCTTCAGCCTCCCCTGCTTTATTTGGTGCTCATCTGGAATTGAAAGAGGAGTGATGAGAGGATGGTAGGCATTCAGTCACTTTTGAAAAGCTCCTTCTCCGTGTCCATGAGAGAGACTGGGCAAACCATGGCAGAGCTGGGAATGACTCAGGGGCAGCTTTGTCTCCAGGCTCTGTCATTCTCAGCTGCTCTGCTCAGCCTGACAAAGCAGCTGAGTAGAGGAAGGGCTTTTAAGGAACCAGACAGAAAAATCCTTGTACTGCAGACCTGGATTAAACCTGACCTCAGATCTAGGGGTTTGTCTGTAGAGATTGTACCCACTGCAGGAAAACTGTGGGTATGGTTCTTCCTCTTTCAAAACTTAGGAAAAAAGTTCCCAGACCTAGGATTCATTCTTCCTGACCAGGAAGTCTGCCTAATTTTTTCCACTTCATATCAGTGGCTACAGTTAAGATTAAAGTCTAGTCCATGTCCCATCATTTCATTTCAGTGGGAGAGGATTAAGTTCCTCCAAGCCCCTGGCACAGTCCTGGAATGGTTTGCTGTCTGCCCAGCATTCCCAGCACACAGGCAGGGCACAGGGTGGGACCCTGAACTCCACCTGGCAGTGCCAGGAGTGACAAATGACAAGGACTAGACTGAGGGTGACAAGATTGTGCCCTAACAGTCGAGCCTTTATAAAGTTTAATACCAGTGGCGAGAGACTAATTAAGAGCTTACACTTCCTTTGATTCTTTTTGCATACAAATCTTTTCTATGATGGTTATCAACACCCAGGGGCTCTGCTTTTGCCCCCAAACCAAAATAATGAGCTGCAAGATCAGCTGCACACCCCATCCAGAGAACACTGGCAGAATAAATGCTACTGAGGAATGGCACTGGCATTCCACCAAGGTGGTACTGCAAAGAAACAGGACATCAGTCAGTTGTTAAAAATAATACTTGACTTTAAAAAGGTTATCTTACTGGATAACTTGCTGGCTCAACAGATGCTTTATAAAATTGTCTATGCTTCTGACATGTAGCATCCTACATGTATCTCAAAGAGTCCCCTTCTCACATGGTCCAAAGTGCTACTGGAGGGCCCAGCTGTACCTCACACAGAAACACTGAACCTCCCCTCAAAAGATGTTCAGGTTTAACAGAGATCTGTGTTAGGCTGCAGATCAGCCAGGCTGAGAAGGCAAGTCTAACATCTGTGAGGAAACTTTAAGCTGAGTCCAACAACTCTGGGGTCTCGAGCATGGAAAAGATTAGAGTACTGCAAAGGTTGGTCGAGTCTCCTAATCCCTCAGCAATGACCATTCCATCGACCTGCAGGGCCATAATCCCTTTGCACCACGTTTGGGGAGTACCCCCAGCACCAGGGATGATTCCCATGAACTTCCCAACAGGAAGCTGTGCCAATTTCTGCACAGAGGCCTCTAACTTATCTGCTTTCCTTTTTCTGTCCTTCCCTCCAACCATCCTAAATAATGTGAGTCCAGAACCAACACTGTCGGGACCATCAGGTTCATGTGCTCCCACCTGAGCATCTGCCTTTCTTGATGAGTGAACACCATGGGGAATGCAGGACTTCAGGGATTCCTCACTAGCCCTCCCTGCACTACAAGGATAAAAGCAGAAGGTTGACTTCCTGTGGCCTAAACTCGACTGCTCCCTGCCTGAAATGCCTGGGTAAAATTCTGTAAGGTGTTTAGGCAGGTCCTGTCTGTTTGACTAAACCTGTCAGTGATCTGAGATGACTGATACTCCCTGCTCTTTGGTTAGTTCTGGACTTCTACAAGCCCACCGAGGGATAAGTAAAACAGGGATCTTGGACAAAGTCAGTGTTCCCATAGATTAATGGCTTCCTTCACAGTAACAGCCAACAGATCCCTGTTTCAGAGCAGTGGGTATGTCCTTCCCTCTGCATGCTCTGGGCTCAAAAACAGCTTGTAAACAACATCACGGAAATAAATTTTCAATCTGGAGTAAGAGAGCAATAACCACAACCACTGCCGAGTTCAAAGAAGGCAAGGAACCCTCACTCTGAGAGGTGCAGATGTGCTGAAGCCGTGAAAAGATGTTGCTCTCACCAAGCACTGTGGGGAACTGTGTTCAGTACTGACATGGCTCTCTCACTCCTCCCCTACCCAGCCTGTTCTGCCTCAGGAGCAGCTCCAAACAAAGCTCTGAATTATGACCTTAATTTACTCTCAGAAAACAGGGGAAGTCAAAACCATGGCTGTTCCCAGCTCTTTCAAAATGAGAAGGGCTGAGCTCCCTCTCCTCTCTCTCCTGTCACACGCTTGTTGGCAGAACTGCAACGTGCCCTGGCAGCATCCTCCTCTAAGTTGCTCCTCTTTGGTCCGAAAATGAGCTGAAGAAAAGGCCTATGAGCCCAAGTTTGGATAAGTCACACCAAGAAATCTACACCTATATCTCAAACAAGCCCCAAAAGCAGGAGAGGCAGATCCTGAGAACCCCAAGTGACCCTCTGAGCCAACAGACAGCAGTTGGCTGCATGGGGGCCTTTCAGTCAGTGTTTCTGTAGTTACAGCTACTATCCCTAGTGAGATTTACAATTCTCAGGTAAGTTTAACAGCTCCCACACTAAATGTCACCTGGCTACAAGAACAGACTCTGTGCACCCCACTTACTGCCCCAGCACCAGCTCAGAAGCACATGGGACATTGCAGTGTGACACTGGTGTCTGCAGCAAACACAGCAGCAAATGATCTCCCTGTGCTCCAGCTGCAGGAAGGGCTTGGAGCTGCTTGTTCCTGCTGCTTGTTCCTGCCTTTCTCCCCCTCATCCTCACCCTCCTGTTTCCACCAAGGAATGTCTCCTAAACCCAGCCCGTGAGTGGATCTCCTCGGCCCTGCCTCTCTAAATAAAGGAGAAACTTCTCAGCTGCCTATTCCGGGGTGATTAAGGGGGAAGGGAGGCTCTGAACAGCCTGATGAGGATTTACAGGTCGCCGGCTCCCTTTCCCCGCTGTCAACCAGGGGCAAACCCTTAATGGGGCGGAACGGAGAGCGCAGGGCTGGCTCCCAGCTCAGCCCTAATGAGGGCCAGCTCGTTAGGGAAGGGCAGGCACGGTGCAGAATGAGTCAGGGACCGAGGCACAATGGCTCTTGAGGGGCCATGAGCCAAATCACGGCGGAGGGGGCACAGCCACCTCCTCCTCTGGCTGCTCCTTGCCTCTTAAAATCCCATTACTTTCCTTTTATTTCACTGGTGGGGAGGGGAAGGAGGGGGAGATGTCCGGGAGGAGCTGCCTCCGTGAAGTGCCTTCTGTCAGCAGAGGTCGGGCCCATAGGATCAATTTTTTTTCTGTGGATGTGATTTTCTTGTCTCCCTCTCCCTCTCTCTTTTTTTTTTGAACAAGAATACGGGCGCCAGGCTTACAAGAGGTCCTCAAGAACTGTCAATCAGGGGCATGAAATATTCAGAGAGCTTAATCTTCTTAGGGGATCTGTAGAGACCCCCTCGTGGGGTCTGAATGCTCTTCATGAACTTGCAAAGAATGGGTAAGGGGAGAGAGGAAAACAAACACAGCTGAAAAGGATGAAAAGAGAGACATCCTTAGACAGACACTCTCACATCTTGGTGAGGGGCATATTATAAGAATTTAAACAGAATAGAAAAGACCTTTTAAGACCCAATTAGTGGAACAGTCTCCTTTCTCACTGGGAACCTGGAAAACCAGCTTTGGGTACTCTTCATCTCATGGCTGTTTCCTCCTTTCTTTCCTCAACAGGTAGCCCAGTTCATCAGCATTCCCAGCTCGACCATGACCTGGTTTTTGACCTTATACAATTCACTGCTTCTCCACAGATTTTGACTTTTCTATGGTCTGGCCAATATACAAGAATTCTATTGATCTGGTTAGTTAAAGGTCAGGGAACAGGTAGACTGGCCTGGTGGGCAGTCTGCAAGCTGCATGAATTTCCTCTGAGATCCTGGGAATTAGATGTGGATTTTTTTAAGGTATTTACACTACTGAAAGTAAGACAGTCTTCGGCTACTTATTTATTTTGGGCTCACAGCAAGTACCTCTATTAAAGGAACACTGTCCTAAAAAACATACTGTGAGACATGACCCAACTATGTGAGCAGTAAGAGCCCTTGCAGGTATCTAAGACAGATGTACATGACTACATTTTATTGCAAAGGGAAAACTTGGTTATCTGTTTTTCAAAGACCAGCCAGGGACAGGCTGTCTCCTACACAATAGTTACAGTCAGTTCTCTGAAAAGTGACTCTTCCATGTTTCTAACTCTTTATATCTCTACTTAAACATCTTAAGGAAATTCTGTGTGGAGAGTGAATGCTGCAAATGACTTGTATCGAGTTATCACCCTCACAAAGTCAACTGTGTCTCTAAAACTTCATCTCCCCTGTTTCCACCACCCTCACAGAGAATCACGTCCAGCACCTCTGTCTTTGGGGACACAGTCCAGTCCTTAGGAAAAGAATTATTAAAATGAGCAGACAGAGAAACCTCCTGTATTTATCCCTGCCAACAGCACCTGAAATGCAGAAAATAATTCTATTGCTGCTGCAATTTCTGTGACAAGAAAAAACTTCAAATCACACTGGGAGGATGATCCAGCAGTGAAAGACATCAGTTCTGAATTGAAGCCATATGGGTGGTTGAACATAAATGTCTCGTTAAGCACTGGGCCTTCTTTAAGTCAAGAAAAGCAAATTATTGTCATCCTCTGGCTGGTTCAGTAAATCCTAGTTTGGGAAACAACTCTGCAGCACAGGGTGTGACACCTGAGGATCTGGCCCTCACCCCCCTCCCTGTCTCACTGACAGAAAGGAGCAAGGGAAGGGAGTTTTCCCGTCAGGAGATGTATCCATTTACCACAGTACAGCAGGATAAGTCAGAAAAGGATTGTTGCTTTCCCCCCTTCCCAGCCCTTGGGGGAAAAACTACCTGTGTAGTGAGTAGTTTGTGTGCATCTTACACAAGCTGTGGTGGCAAACTGTGCTCAGTTTTACATCTGGAGGGCACAGCAAGGTTGGAAGTGTTTGCTTATTCATTGAGGGGTAACAGCTACAGCTCTGCAGAGAGAACAGAGTGGAGAAAGAGGAGAAAATCCAGTAGCCAGCCAGTGAAACCTCTAAAGGGAAGGCTTATGCAGTAGCATTTAGGAAGAGAAGGTGCCAGTGTGGGTCGAGAGAGGGGGCAGCACAAGAGCAAAGGTAAAGTATATCTTTTCAGGCAGAAGTAACGAATTAAAGACAAATAAAAATAAGGAAGAAAGCTGCCTTCTCCCTCCTCCTCTTCTCCTGCACCTGGGGTCATGCTGTGACCTTTCAGAAGACGGGATGTAAGAGTGACCTTTGTCAGAGTGTGACAGAGCGCCCAGCCAGGCTTTCCGTGCGCAGACGTGGGAGGCCCACGGGCAGTGCTCCCTCCCTGGGCAGAGGTCCTGACCTGCAGCAGCACACTCAGGGAGCTGTCAGGGCAGGCTCCCCAGCCCCAGCTCCTCGGCTTTGGGAAGGAAACACACGCAGGAATACAGCCTAGCACACAAAGAGCCCGCTCTTAAAACTTTCTCATCCTGCCTGTAACAACAGAGGCATTGCTTGGCAGCTCTGAGACAATGCTTCCCTCTCTCTCCCTCTGTCCTCTCTCCGAGTCCTAAAATAATCTTATGAAAAGGCCACAACACTTGGATGCTTGAGGTGCTTTCAGGAAGTCACAGGCACACTGCAGTCCTTTCAAAGACAGGAGAGAGGGGAACGGGGCCAGAGGTTCTTTGCTGCTTTATTTCCATCACTCTATAAAAGCAAACAGCCCAGCACACCTCACTGGATGTGTTGATGAGGCTCCCAACTCAGGAACAGCTTGGTGGACACCCTTCTCTGGCTCCTCTCCCTGTGTATGTCTCTCTCTGTCCCTAAGTTTTCCTGCAGTCGCTTGCACAGCTGCAGAAGAGCAAATGAAGGCACAGAAAAAACAATCCAGCACTGGGCCGGACCCCAGCGAGTTGTAAACAGGTCAGTCCCGAGCAGCAAAGCAAGGAAACCCTGGAGAAAACACGGCAGGGGCCGTGTGACACCGGGTCACCCCACACACACACGTGCTCTGCTGCCTCTTCCAGGGCCAGGCACTTCCCCTGCTCTCCCCCAAAGCCCTGTTTTGGCTAACTCAGAGCAGATCTTCTGAATAAACACCTCTCTGTTGGACATGCAGTTCAGGTGCCGGCTGCTCCGGCTGGGAATCCCTCATGTCCTTGCTATGTCCTGGAGGCATGAGAGGGCAGAGGAAGCAGGGCAATCTTCAGCCTCCATCTCCTGCTGCCCCACGACCTCTGGGTTGCCACTGCTGACCCTGCTGGGGTTGCAAGGGGTTGGCTAATTTGGACACGTTCAGGCAATTGCTGTCATCAGCTTCCTGCCCTGTGGATCGGGGAGGTTTTTGCTGTAGGCGGGAGTCAATTATTTGGCAATCTCGGGATGAGCGGAAGAGACTATTAGTGTTTGACATTTTGAAGGGAAATGGAAAACAGCCCACCTCTCCCTTTCTGCCAGCTAAACCAACCACTTCATATTAAACTTTACATGGCTCCTTCCTCATACAAATTAGCTCAACAACCGCTGCTCTTCTCCAGTGTCAATGGGCCACCTCACAGAAGGATGCTTGACCACGACTCCTAACCTGCTTTCACAGGATGGCCATCTGGGCTGCACAATGGAAGCCTAGGAGCAGCAAAAACCCCTCATGGAAGACACAAACCTGCAGGCTGAGCAGGGGACACAAGCATGGAAGTATCGCCAGTTTGTTAAAATAAACACGACTGGAGCTGCGTGTTGTACACCCAACTTCCCGACCTGACAACACGCGGGGGAAAACTTGTTTGAAGGTTAAAAATCTTACTGCAGAGAAAGATCAGGGCTAAGTGGAAGGATGGCAAATTTAAGAGCTGTTCAGCTAACCCATGGAATTCACAAGAACAAACTTGGACTGTTTCAGACACTTTTCCAAAACTTCATTCTAGGCTTCCTTATGGGATGGAAAGGTTATCCCATTTCTCCCCAAGACTCCTCTCCATGGATTTATGCAGAGAGAAGACTTGCCTTGGAAGTGTAGGGTAGAGAGCAAGACAGACCCATGGGGAAAATAAGCAGTAGGGGTCACAAACCAGCAGCTCTGGTTCCAATTGTATTTAAAAACTATTCCTTGAGAAAGAAGGGACAGCAGTAGGGCTGTTGGTGAGCAACTTGTTTCAGAAGTAGCAGCTATAGTGGTGATGTCTCCTGATTGACAGAACAAGGTTTACAGCTGGGATATCTCTCTCCTGCCTGCCCTAACTGCAGAATATGCAATATTAGTGCTTTGCAGTGAATGTTGAAATCCCCTCCAGAATCAAACCCTCACTGCACCTCCCACCGTGCAAAGATACAGAAGCATTTTGATTTTTTCCCCTGCCTTAATATGATGGTTTGAGGCTTGAACAGTGCATTTTTCTATTTCCAAAGCCTTAGATAGACTGACACCAGGGAATTCTGATAGAAAATCGTGAGGCATTGCCAACCTGCTCACACTGCAGCTCAGGAGGGTTTAAACTGCAGGCCACGCTTCCCAGTAGGAGCTGGCCCAGGGAAGCTGCTCTCCAAGGCTCACACACACCAGTTTAGCAAGCAAATGCCTGCCATGACTTGTTGTGCACCAAGGAGAGAGGAAGACAACTTCACAGCTTCAAGAGGTCCAGGTTCCAATGTCAGAAATGCAAACAGAGACCCTAAATAGAGGTTTTCCTGCTCTTGAAGAATGACACCCAATGGAGCCTAAGGAGGGGCTGTTGGTGAGGGGCTGCTCCCTCCTCCCTCTCCCTGCCTTTATTACCACCAGGATCCAGTTGGCCCAGGATCCCCCGGGACTGCCCAGGGTTTGTCTGTGTGCAGACAGCTCTGATGTGGCAGCAGGGCAGACTCTAAGCGCTGGTGTGATTTAATAAACAGACACTTAAGGCAGTTTAGGCTGGAGTCAGCCCACTTCGATGGCCTTCTCTGCTAATTTAACACTGGCTGCAGCCCCCGAGCTGGCGTCTCCCTGCTCATTAGGGAGAAGGGGGTGTGTGCATGTGTGTGGGGGAGGAATTCTGCTTTCACATTGGTGCTCCAGAGATTTTATTATACTGGGCAGCTCATTTCAGGCACTACATTGCAGAGGATTTTTAAAGAGAAAGGGGGAGGCAGGGCATGCTAGTTAGGATGCTTCCCTGTTGTTATTTTCATTAATTTTCCTCTTTTTTTTGTTTTGGTTGGGGGGGATGTGACAAAAAGGGACAATAATTGCCATTTGCCGCAGACTTTGAGGAGTCCTCCTCAGCCATTACAGATTAAATTGCATTCTGTACAAGTGTCCATCAGGCCCCAGCTCCAGACTCCAGGCTGGTTAGAGGGCAGCTGATTCAGCTGCAAGAACATTTTGCTCCACTTCTGATCTGTCCTAATTATAAAAGGGATGCTCTTGCCCTTAACCCCTCGAGTTCTCTCTTCCCTATTAGTGTGGAACAGCCCTCAGCCAGCTCTTCCACTGGTCTGAGTCACCTGGGCTGGCAGCAGCAGGGAAGCTACACAGATCTGTGCTGCCTGAGTGTGTCTCTCTCCTCATTTTTATCCCCCTGACCCACACAAACAATTCGGATTTC
This sequence comes from Pipra filicauda, assembly GCF_003945595.2. Classification (NCBI taxonomy): domain Eukaryota; kingdom Metazoa; phylum Chordata; class Aves; order Passeriformes; family Pipridae; genus Pipra; species Pipra filicauda. Next base: position 774,805 of record NW_024104405.1, read on the forward strand.
AAATGGGGAATGGCAAAAGCAGGATGGGTTCAGGAGTTGCAGGATCTGTTTGATCGGGTTTTCAGAGTTTTGAAAAAATCAAATCTAAAACTAAAGAAAATATCCCCACTTTTCAGTCCAAAGGATGAATAGGTTGATTACACGTGGCTGAGGTGGTTTTAAGGGAGTGAGCAGCAGTGGTCCTTGCAGTATGGCAAGAGGGAGAGGCAGAGTCTGTAATATTTTTGGAGAGGATGAAGCTGCAGGCCTGTAAGGATTATATTGTGGTTCTGGCAGCACAAACAGTACCAAAGCTTGTTAGCAGCTGCCTCAGGAACAGCTCCACAGCTGTACTGACAGCACTGCAGTGTAGATACAGCACTGCAACCACAAAGCAGTGGGCTTCTCCCTTCAAATGGCAAACTGATCCATTCTTAAACCCTCTTACAATGGAGCTTTCCACACCTTCGGTCACAATGAGGTGCAACAGGACTAAAAACAGAGCAGAAAAACAATGTGGGAATGATATCGCTCCCTTCAGGCTTGATTTTGATTCAACCCTGACATCAACTTCAGCTGCTTCACTCCTGACTGGAGCTGGGCTACATCAGATGAGAATCCACCTTTTTTTTGAAGCAGTGAAATGTGGTTCAGCACAGGCCCCCCTCATCCCCTCCTAATACCAAGCTCCTGCTTTTTCCCCCTCACAACTAATTCCCATCCCCTCCACAGCCCATTCCTAAAAGAGGAGCAGGGTTAAGATTCCATGCTTCTCTGAGAACTGGCTGTGCATCCAAGTTGCCCAAGAGTGCCCTGGGCAGTTGTGGCCCCCCAGCACCACAATCAGGGCAAGTCTGTGCCTTAGCACCACCCTTCAGCCAGAGACAATTCCACTGATTAACACATCCAACACCACAAGGGACCAACACCTTCGGGTGGCCTGAAATCCTGCAAAACATGGACTGCTCAAAACTCCTGCAGGGAAAGGAATCCTCCTTCCCCATTTGCAAACCCAGCATTACCAAAAGCAGTGTCTCAGGGCTGGCATGCAGACTGCCCTGAGCCAGACATGCAGTCTCAGTTTGCACTCTCCGTGTGATCATGGATCAACCACATCCTATGCTCACCTATTCCCGACTGGCTCACCCAGTCAGTCACATCTTGCTTTTCTGTTGCCAGTATCTCTTTTCCTGAAGCAAGTGCAACGTTCAGAAACATCTGGCTTTAGTGATGACAAAACCAACTTGCCCTTACAGGCTGTTATATTTTGGCTGATGGCAGCTAAATGGTATTTTTCCCCTTAGATGCTCCCCCCTCCTTCTATTCATTTCTATGCTCTTCATTAAATTTCCACTTTAGTTTGCCTGAGAGGGTTTTTTCATTTTGTTTTTCTCAATGAGTTTACTTTCTCTGAATATTTCTTAGAGCCAACAGCCCTTTAGCCATTGGCAGTACTTCTAGAATGTGTTAGGGGAAAATGTAAAAGAGAGGGGGAAAAGAACTTAATAAAATATCCAGGGAGAAGAGCAGCACAGTGTCTGTCTTCTCCAGCTAGTACTGGACAGCTCCCTCAAACCAGGCTCTCATCCTCCATGCCTTGTGGCACAGGGAGCCTTTTAATACCCTTCTGGCAGAACCCCAAATCAGCTCTTACCATCCCCAGTCTATAACAGTGACTATGATCACAGCTCAGGAACACTGTGCAGAAGGTTTGCAGCAAACAATCTAAAGAAATTTTCCTTATAGAAGCATTTTTCTTGCCTTCAGTAGCTCAAGAGTGACTGATGACCTGATGCAGCAGGTCTGGCATTCCTGCCAGAGATGTGACCTGTTAAAATAATTCCTTACCCCTGTACCTGTGGATTCCAATGGTCCTTGTGGGTCCCTTCCAACTCAGGGTCTTCTGTGATGTCATGGTTCTACCTTCTAAATCCCTTTTAAAGAAGTTCCTAATACACCTTCTCTGCAACATTCAGTCTATGAAAAGCATATTTATTGCTTTTGGACTTACCCATCCTCTTCCAGAGCAGCACAGAGGCACTGGTCAGAACTGGGCACATGTTTTGGTTTGGAATCCCCTGTCCTGTCTTTTAACGCAGGATGAGCCACCTCCGTCTTCTTAAAACCACAACTCTGAAAGAACAGAAATTCGCTGCTTCAGTGGAAAGAACATTCTATCACTGGAACCTTAAAATGCTGATTAGTACAGTCCATGCAAGATTAGTTTTTCCAAGTCTTTGTCACACATAGAGTGAAGGAAGGGGCAGCAGCCTGTGCCAACTGAGAGGTACACAGGGAAAGGCTTGGGTAAAAATATGAATCTTTTTGCAGAAAAATGTAGGCTAAACCAGCAGAATTCCTGTTCATGTCAGCCTTCCTCATAACAGAGATGGCTCACAGGCAGGTATAAAATCAAGATGCTAAAAAGAAACCCTTTTTCCAGTTTTTCAAACACAAAGACCGCTTGTTTTTAAAAGGTATTTAATCTTTTAAAGATGTAAACTGGGGTTATTAGAAGTGCTCTGCAAGGCTTCACACACAAATCTTCTACTACTCATGTAAGTGCTACTTACTAACTGTTGTAACTAAGTTAAATCAGCATGACTTTCTCTCTGTGCAGATCCAAATGCACACATACAATTACTCCTTTGTGAGAAAGGAGAAAAGACAGTCATAGCAATGTAAAATTAGTTCAAAACAGATGCTGCACTTCAGTAAATAACAACATCAAATGATCCCATATGTAAACAAATATTTCCAGCAGTATAAATTTGGTAAGTGAATGAAGCTGTGGGGGTCAAACAAACAAGGAACTGCATTTCACTGAGTCAGTCAGCTGAGCTTCTGTTCATGTGCACTTTTAGCTCACCCTAATTTTGAAAAATCACAAGCTAGAATCAATAATTACTTAATGAGTGAATACTTAATTGCTGATTTATCATCATCATTATTAATGTTATTTTACATGTTGCTGCTAGTGCCAGGAGGAGGGGAAAAGAAGAGACAGGGCAAAGTATATCAGAGCAGGCGTGTGAGACGTGGTTGTTTAAGGAGTTTAAGAGGTGAAAGAAATCCTAAACAAGACTAAGGTCTGAAAAATGATCACCTAGAGTCTATTTAGAACAGGTGAGGATGTTACCAGGAAAGTAATAATGCCAACAAAACTGAATTGCACTGCAGAGCTACCTAAGAATCTCTGCCACTGACCACACTTGGACTATGAGCTGTAGCAACCCCAGAGAAAAAGAGGGTCCCCCAGAGGGAGACAGCAGAAATAGGTGTGAATGCTCCACCTCAGTAAGTTTTAAAAGCCATCTGATCAAACCCCAAACGTAATTTATTCTCTGAAGCGCCGCCATCCCTTCCACTCACATTCTGTGAGTGCATTCCTTCAACCCTGGCACAAGGGAAAGGCCTTCCCCTTTGTCTGCACTGCAGGAGAGAGGAATCCCTGTCCCGGGTGGGCAGCAAGGCTCTGGTTGAAGGGAAGGCAGGGAAGGCCAAGCTTTCAGCCATTTTGTGCAGCCGTTTCCGTGCCCTCGGCCCGAGCTGATCGTGTCAGTGTCTCAAGGTCCCCCGGGACCGTAATCTTATGTGTTCAGAGAGGCTTTAGTTCATGCAAGGTCAGAGTAATTGTGCATGATTAATGGTTTATCTCTTCCTGAAAGCCTTACACAAAGGCTCCAAACCAAGTTAGCCGTAATTCCATACTCCTTACAGCCTGCTTAAAGGGGCAGCATCCTATTTCCTCTTGGTGGGGCCAAGCGGGTTGACTTTATCTATCAGAATTGGAAACGGGCCATGGAGCCTTTGAAAGAAGTTCCTCTCCCCCATTCAGCTCCTGAGGAAACATGAATACACTGAAAGGAAAAGAAAAAAAAAAAAAAAAAGAAAGAAAAGAGAGAAGAAAAAAACCAGAAAGAAAAAAGAAGTCCAAATTCAGTCTAAACCACTCTAAAGTCTGAAAAAAGACTTCTCTGTAACAGCCCCCAAACCTTTTGCTGTGAGATGCTTTGGTTTTCTACAGAATTGCTCCTTATCGTATTGCCAGAGCAGGGCACATTAGAACCACCTCAGAATCTCGTTTTTTATCGTGCGCCCTTATTTTGTTACAACAAGGATCATTTTTAATCAATTACAGCTTTGTGACCACGGGCAGCCAAATAAGCTGATTAAATTATTATTTGCAGATAGCGCTCACAGATAATTCCTCAGGGATGGCTGCAAATTTAGCCCTTTTTTGTTCCACAGAGCATTAAAGCAGCCCCACTGCCCTCAATCCGTGCCTTTTGCTGGAGATTTTACCTGCCTGTGTTCAGACCGGGGAGCATTTGGGAACGGCTCGGTTCAGCTCTTTGGTTCCACGCTGTGTGTAGTTGGGCATGTCACTCATATGCTGCTGTTCCTGCTCTCTGAGTGGATGTGCAAAGCCCTTCACCCCACAGAACAGTGACTAGTTTTGTTCACAGAGCAAATCCTCCCTGCTCTCCTGGGGCTGAGAGGCTCAGGTCACACACCACGTTCTTGGGGGTTTTATGCGAATCCAAACCCAAGTTTGTTCACCAACAGCAGAGATCACAGACATGGGGGGACCAAAACAGCACTTGGCAGCTCAGGCAGACTTTTTTCTTTTGTAAATATGATTCCCACTGTCAACTTAGGTTGAGTGTCTGGGAATTCAAAATCCTGTGTTTAGTCGGAGGCAGGAAAAGGCAAACAGCACGGTTCGAAACTTCCACACAGTAACAGGAGTCATCCAGAGCTCGTGGAAAATGAGCTGCTGAGCCACAAGAAAAGCACCACTGCCAGTCACAGGCTGTTCAGCCCACTCTGAAAGTGTGGCAGGAACAGCATTTATTGCAGAATGTGGAGGAGCTGAACCTCCATCAGCTGAACCCCATCATCAGCTGCCTTCAACATCTTCCTTCCTACCAGGAGAGAACTGGCTGAAAACTGCAACCAGAAGGTCCCTTGGATGAAAGAGAATCATCACCTCTAAGAGAAATGGTAAGATTGGACACTGGACTACAAACAGCAAGCTGAGGGAATTGGTCTCTTGGACAGACTTCCAATGGGAAGCAATGTAAAGCTGGAACCTACTGGACAGACTATACAAAGAGTACAGGAGCAAAGTGACAGAAGGGCAATGGATGGAATGGAATGGAATGGAATGGAATGGAATGGAATGGAATGGAATGGAATGGAATGGAATGGAGTGGAGTGGAATGGAGTGGAGTGGAATGGAATGGAATGGCTCTGATGTTAATTAAGCAAAAAAAAACAAACAACAAAACACTAACATGGAAATAGCAACACACAAGTTTATACCAAGGAAGAGCATATGAGGAAGGGAAAAAAATTTGGGACAGAACTGCAAAACAAATTGCACACACCACACATAAAAAGCAGAGAGGAAAAAAATGAGAAAGTCATCGATGCCTTCTTCACTTCCAAATTCACTAAAAGATTAATGGTGACTCAAGGTAATTTCTCCTACCAAGAGAAAGACACAGTCCAGAACAAAGACAAAGCAGGTTAAATGACACTTCTGTCAGTACAGCCCAACTGGGGCTGTGTGCTAAATCCTCCTTCCCCGGAGAGAAAAGGAAACATCATAAATTATCCAAGCTGTGGAGCAGATCCTATGCACATGCCCATACAGCCAGGAACTGGGAATGGCAGCAGGCACCTTCCTGTAAAAATGGGGTCTGGGGAGAGAACACCAAAAATTCTGACCCCGTGGAAGCCACATTTGAAGCCACTCTGAGCTACTTAAATGGAACACAACCAAGCACGTAGGGCTGATAAAGTCTGCCCTAAAGAGTTCAAAAGTAGCTGTAATAGTTAATTGTGAATAACTAGTATTAACTTTGGTGTAATTCTGGAAGGTTCTGGACAAACAGAAGGCAAACAAAGGGCCCATCTTTAAAAGCACAACTCGGCAAACTACAAGTTACTCAGCTGCAACATGTAGAACACGCAAAAAGAAAAATGAATTAAACAACCATTTTACAAGTAACTGGGAGGGGGTGGAATGATGAAAATCTGTCAATACAGAATGGCCAGGAACAAATTATGTTCCATTTACTATGTTGCATCTAATGGGGTAACAGTCCCCGTGATTAGGGGGAAGCATTAGGGTGATTTGCCTTGAAAAGTAAAGTAACAAAGCAGTGCTTTTAATCCTTGCCCACATAATGTTTTCAGAGCACAGAAGGGAAATCAAATGTAGATTAAAATCACCACAATTTGGTGTACAACTATCTAGAAAATCCTCTTAAATTAACAGCAATTTGCTGTCAAACTCCTCGTATGCAGCTCCACAGGGGAACCACAGCAGCTCCAGCTTCACTGGCACAGACAGCCCCTGGAGATCCACTGCCACCATTCTGCCAGGTCATCAGGAGTCAACAATCCCAATAAATTGGGAAAAAGATCAATTGTGTCCAGATGGAACAAAACAGAGAGGCAAAAATTCAATCTATAATAAACAAATTCAAACAGATACAAACAGTTATCGGCAATATTCACAGAAGGAGCTTCAACAATGCAAATGGAACTTTGATCTACGAATTGATGTCACCAAAACAAGGAGAAGGAGGAGGAAAACATCTTATCCCAGAATGTCCTGACAGGTGAAAAATGGAATGTCATCCTCCCAGTAGTTAAGCCTCAAGTTAAGCCAAGATATCCAGCTTTGGCCACCTCACTGTAACACAGCTCTAGGTGGACAAGAGACCACCAGGAATGAGAAGAAGGTTCAAAGACATGGATGAAGAGAAAAGATCGATGGAACTGTGTTAATTTCCATCCAAAAGTGAACAGGACATGACTCTTCTTTTGCAGTGGATAAGCAGTGGTTATAAAGAAGACTGACATTCCTTTTTTCCTCTGGCCACTTGGTGGTAGAACAAAACGTTACCAGCTTTGCTGATGGCAACAATATTTGGGTTTGTTATTACCTTAATGTCACGAATTAAAAAGAGAACTAAGCAATAAAATGATCCAGCTACATAGGCAGGAAAGAGGATTCCCTTCAAAGAGGGACTTTAGAGACCTTTGCCACAGGATAGCCTGAGCACACACTCACAGACATGAGCAGCACAAGGGCCAAAGTAATGGCCATAAAATCATTCTAGGGATTTCTACTGCCCTGTAAGTGTTTGTCCAGCTCTGAAAAGGAGCAGCTTGGTACCTCAGCACTTAGGCTTGCAGATAAATAATCACTTTGTGGTAAAAGTTGAGCAAGGGCTGGGTGATTGGTGTAACTGTACCAGGCAGGTAAAAAACCTGTGTGGTGAAAGACAGAGGAATAATCAGGAGCATCCCGACTGCGACCCTGGCTGTGGCAGCTGTGCTCTGACCAGACAGACCCACACTCTGGGTAAATTCCCTGCTTGGACTGGCCTGAACCAACACCCTGATAATCCCAGATCACACAGCAGCAGGCAGTCAAGGTTTTGGTCTGATGAGCAAGATGCAGACTTATGGGATTCACCAGGAATAGAGACTCAGGAATCCTGGGTCGGCTTTCAAGTCCCCCCTCAAAGCCTGCAGTGGGTTTTGTGTGTGACAGCACAGGACCCACAGCCCCACACAGGGTCACAGGGCAGCATTTGCTCCTCACACAGTGTTCTGTCTCAGTGTCACGAGCAGGCACTGTCTGCTCTGTGCTCAAACCCCCCACAGACGGTGCCCTGCCCGCTCACATCTCCCCGGCTCCATGGATGTAAAGGTGCCATGTGAAGCAGAGCAGGCTCAAAGGAGAAAAGCCCCCCTTGCACCCTCAGCACACGTTTTCTGAAGCTGGCCTGCAGTCACATCACTGGTCACCTTTTACTTTTTGCAATACTGTGAGGAAAACAGGATGGAAGCTTATCCATACACTGCTACAAACACTCCCTGGAAGAGCAGGAAACAACCCTGGCTTGGGATGCAGTGTCCTCTCCAATATGGTAGCAATGTATCTCCCCAGGTACTATTTTTTTTTAACTGTTACAGTTACCAAGCATTTGAACAACCTAACTCACAGTTGCCATGGAGCCTGGGCCACAATTTCTTTTTCTTCTTGTCTCTTTGGGGTAAAGTAGATTTTTATGCCAGATTAACCAAAGTGCTGCTCTTCTTTGATCTGCAGTTCAAGCCACAGCCCTGACTGGAGAAGGGAAAAATAATTCACCAGGGTGCTCCTAACTTAACTACAGCCAAAAATGCTTGGGTTTCCAAGGTTCCCCCTATTTCCTTTCCAGTAGGGGACATCAAGAAACGAGTAACAAGTTAAATATGTTGAAATAAGTTTCTGGTTTGTTCTTCATTTCTTTCCCACTTGCTCTCTAACTTTCCTTACAAATAGAACTTGAGCAAACACTGAGCTTAGAAAAGCCTCTGGGTGAACTGTCAGAAGGTGTATAAAATACTTCTACAGTTATTAAATAACCACAGTATCCTGACCATGAATTCCCCTTTTTCACTTTGTTCCCCTGTTCAGCCCCCTCAAGAGCAGAACTGGCAGGACCCACGCCTTTGGCTCCCCCAGCAAGTGTTTAGTCCCACTAAGAACATCTTTCTAATCAGTTGAACTACTCAAATGAGTTCCATTAAAAAATAAGGCAAGACAGCATAAGACAGACTGGGGAATTCTTTGACAAATATTCCTGAGAACATCTATAAAGAGGAGGAAAAGTCTAGAAACCTGAAGCCTGGTGCAGATGTCAAATGCCAGACACCTTACCACGTTCTTCTGCTCACACTAAGCCTCCAGCCTCCATGAATGACCATTCAGCAACCTTTATATAATTTTAAAAACTGTAACAATAGCAACAGCTGCAGCTGAAATGAAACTTTCATCAGTTCAGGTCCTAAGTTGGGAAAAACAACGAAGTTCCAAGATAGGAAGAATAAATCATTTAAAGAAGGCAGGTTTAGGGGCCTTCTCACAGTGAGGTTTGCTGGTCTAATATGATGGTGACATGTGCTTACTCATGGTAAAATTCACAGTCAGGTCTGCATAACTCAGAATCACATAAACAATACCAGGTGCTTAAGTAGCACTTAGCCTGGTGTTAATTATATCACATGTAATTATATCACCTGAGCTCTGTCTTTCAGCAGAGAAGTTGCCAAGAAATTACTGTGCAGCGGCACCAGAGGATTTGGAAACAGCTCGTTAGTACCTTACAGAAACAAAGGATTAAACTGTGCCTCAAACCATCCAACTCACTCTGCTGCACTGAATTCAACTAAATCCAGAGCTTTGTAGAATCACCAGGGAGTGGGACACTGACAGAGTTAGGAGGGAAAAGCTGAGAAAGAAAAGCAGTCATGGCAGAATATGGGGACCTAGAGCTCTGCCAGTGCTTCAAATCACAGTCCATGTCTTCTGGAGCCCTACAAATCCTTTTCTCCCACTAGTTTTCCTCCATTTAGATTTACAGAACCTTCATTTGTAGCCTGGCCTGCCTTCCAGCTCAGCCAAAACACAGATTCCGAATATTCCAGTCCCTCCTGTGAGACAGCTGAGCTGTCTCTAAGCCTGAGGTAAAACCCTCCTCTCCTTCTGCCCAGATGGATGTTGTACCACAACAAACTGATTTCATCCAGCAGTTTGTTACTCTGCAAGTGGCAGGAGAATGAGCCAATAACCCACCCCTGCATAACAGCCAATGCCCAAGTCTGGGACTCCACTCAGGACATCAGAAGGTCTTTTTTTTCCCCCACTGTTACAATACTCAATAAGCAATGCAAGAAGATTACTTAGTTGGGGTGCTTTGTGCTTTTTATTTTCTTTTTCATTAGAAGGAACAGTCATGCCATGCCAAAAATTGGCTTTGGGGATTTTTTTGAGTGTTATAAGTAGCTGTTGCATTCAACTCATCTTTACTCGCCCTTTACAAAGGACAATGTTGGCAGATTTGGGTTTTTACCCCATTGCTGCATGCATTTAGTGAGGAGAACTCCCCAGCTTTTCAAACACAGTTCACAGACTCTGAGCTCAGCTGTGCAACCCTGGAACTGGAAGTGTGGAGTTCCAGAAGCAAACAGGCTGACTGGGCCCAGAGAAGACCCAGTCAGCCTGGTGTGAACACTGTCACTCGGTGACCCCTTCAGAGCAACGGCCCTCCCTGCTCACAGGGACCTCTGCTGACTCACATCATCCTTCTGCCACTGGATCAGCAGGATTAGGAGCCCTCTGAGCAGGAATGCTCTCCACAACACAGGTCTTGATCAGAAAAAATACAAAGTTGTTTCACATAAAATCAGGGGAAACAAAATGAGCTGAAACATCTGTGGCAGCACCTCACTGAGTTAGCAGCAGCCTAGAAAAAATGGGTGTTTTGAGATGAAGTTTCAGTGGTTTGCTAAGTAGAAAACACAAGGACTTCAAAGAAACTCTTAACTTTTGATTCCTTTAGTATGCCCTCACACTCAAATCCAAACTATCCCTGCGTTTCACTGGGTGAAAACAGGACAGGGTGAACATACTGAGCAAGGTGGTTATTCCCTAATATCTGAAGATAAGAAACCTTCTCTCCAAGGGTGGGGAACACTGACATGCACCACACTGGCCATGACTTTGATGGGACAGCAAACACTGCCCAAGAGGATTTTGTGTTTTGCCTTAATATGTGGTACAGAAAGGAACTGGTTAACAAGAACACAGGAAACTCCTTACAAATTGGTAGTGATGGCAATTTCCTGCAATAACTTAGAAGATTTTCACTTGTTTGGTTGGGTTGGTAACTCATATCCTTAGGTTGAAATTCAAGAGCCTCAAGTCTTGACACAAAATCCAGTGATTAATAATATAGACTGTGTATACAATAACCTGACTATACAGGGCCAAATTCACGATATACCTACATTAGGTGTAACATAAATGCTTTTCACACAGATTTTTTTATTTCAATACACCTTTGGAATGTTTATCACTGGAGAAGGGGCTTAGAAAATGGACTATCCAAGAAAAGCTACCACAACAATGAGGGTTATGTCCAAGTGTAAAGACAGAGATGAGCAAAGATTAGGATTAGAATGGCACTTTCAAAATCACTCAAATGATAGAGGGCCTATGGAGTGATTTTTGGAGTCAGAGAGGGCATTTCAGCATCCTACTCCTACCAGCTTTCTCAAGAAGGCATTAAATTAGCCATCTGCCATTTGTAAAACCTCTCTTCATAATCCTAAAATGAGTAAGCACTTCAAAAAATTCCAGTGTGAGCCTCCAGCTGGGTAAGTTGGATATGGTTATGAGGAAGAACATAGTTTTCAAAAGGACAAACTACACTGACTGCAGATCAGGTGCTGAGCCTTTCTGAAACTTCAGGCACTTGATTCTGTTGTCAAAATGTAAATCTGACAAGCTGAAAACATTTGTTATGCAAACATCTGAAGATCTGTGTCTGACCTCCTCCAAAATCTGTAGAGGACTGACTGAAATCAGAGGCAGCATTAAAAAAACGTGCACGTGGATTAAGAGACTATTTCACAATTCTTGCTCTTTACAAGCACAGCTTCAGTTGATTTTTCACAACAGAGATGCTCCTGTGCTTAAAGACAGAACAGAGGCTGGTATGTGATACAGCTGAGGGAAACAGGAGGAGAAAGAGGCGGGAGAACACCCTGAACTCACTGTTGTGAACCAGACGCTTCCACCTCACAGCCTGACACGAACCTCGGTCTGATGGCCAAGGGGCAGCACGTCCTGCTCTAGTGCTGCATCTTCCTCCCCCTGGCACTGAGCTGCATTACAGTCTGTAAAGGACTAAACCCACACAGACCATTATAAATAGTCATGGAATGCCCTGGAGTGGCAGCAGCAGAGCTGGGGCTGTGCTTTCTGAGCCCCTGGAGGGATTTCAGCCACAGCTTAACTGCAGGGACATCACTTGTGCTATCAGCTGAATATCTGGGAGACAGGTAGATGTGGGCCTTCACACAGGATGTGACAAGGTGTACAGCTGCTTCAGTGAATCCATGTTTGCTGGGATGAGGCTCCAGGGGCATTCAATCCCTGAAAACAGCAGTCATCTCTCTGCCAGCTCATCTCCCACAGTCTTTCTTCCATGGGGAATCATCCTCTTGTCCAAGGGAGGAGGCAGTACTGAGGCCCAGCTCAGGAGATCACTTGGAAAACAAGCATAACTCAGCCTCTTCCCTGGCCCACCGATGTGTTCCTCACACACACCCCACTGCAAGTGTCCCCAGCCCTCATGAGCAGCCAAAGATGCACTGACAGCATCTCCTGTTCCATGGATGGTGCTACCAGCAGAGCCACCCCACCTGCTGCAGAGCACTGCTCAAGTCCACAGGCACTGCTCTCCTCTGGAACTGTGTGGATTCCCACCCTCTAACGTGGAGCTCCGTGGGATGGGGCCGTGCCCTCCTGCAGGTGGGTGAGTACCTGCTGCCCATGGGAAGCAGGGAATGAATTCTTTGTTTTTCTTTGCCTTGTATGTGCGACATTTGCTTTCCCTGTTAAGCCGCCTTTATCTCAAGCCCTGAGTTTTCAAGCTTTTACCCTCCCAGTCCTCTCCCCAGTGCTGCTGGGGCTGGGTTCCTGGCCGGGTTTGAACCACGACAGCTGCAGAGCACACAGAGGTTCTGCAGCACCAGCCCAGTGCTGGGATGGCACACAGGGAGCAGACTGGGCTGTGCTGTGTGTCCTCCCTGAAGCAAATGAAGAGAAGTGGCTCCCATCCAGGAGCCCATAGGCTGGGATGACTCCTCTCCCTCTCCCAGCCACGTTTGCACCCCGGTGCATTTAACTTCTCCCCCCACACCTCGGTGCTGATGTGAGGCACAAAGTGTGAGCCCGGAGCGGTGCCTGGGCAGCCCCTGCTCAGCCAGGGCAGTGCTGGTGCCTGTGCAGGGTATGAAGTGCCTCTGGTTAATTCCTTACAGCTTGTGCTCCCCAGCCCTCATTATGGCAGACAGTTGGGCGCCCCTGTACAGTTAAAGATCACAGGCCTTGATAACCTGGCCCTTTGATTTATGACAGCCCAGACCTTAGTGATCACCTAATGAGGGGAACCTGGAGTGTCAACCTGTTTATTAAATACCCAGAACCAGCTGTAGACCCAGCCAAGGAAGTAAGTTAATCATATTTCTCATTTATTTTGTGTATCCCTCTCACTCCCTGGCTCTCCCGGTTCTCTCCTCCGTTCTGCCTGGCTCCCTCTTTTCATCTCAGAAGGGGAGGGATTTCGGACAGGTCATTTACGGAGACTGTCAGGGGGCCAAAATGTTTGCGATTTCCTACTGATTTCTTAGGTGTTTAGAAGTTAATAATATTCAGCACCTCATGATTCTTTCCTAGATGTCAAACAAAGACATGAAAGGCAAGGAACCCAAGAGGAAAGGAGGGGGAAGGAGGGAAAGGGATGGAGCAGCAGAGGCAGTAGGAGAACAACTTTCCTTTTTCCCTACAGTTTTAAAGAAAGCTTCATCCATGAAAAATCCAGCCTTAGGACTAACACCAAAGAAAAGCACGTAAGAATCATGCAAACACCTCTCTCTTGTTTTCAGTCAAACAAAAATATCTGCTCTTCTTTGTAACACACTGGGCAATACAAACTAAGATCCAAAAGGCAAAGATTCAACCTGTAAAACTACTTTAGATTTATGACTTTTCTCTTCTATCCCTGTTTATGGCTCCTACTTGCCTTATCCACTCAAGTTTTTGGGTTTGGGTTTTTTTCCTCTTTTTAATCTCCTTTGAAGAAACTTATGAAAAACAGGAGTTGTTAAAAAGAAATTACTGAGTCCATCCAACTGATAGGACACAACTCAGACATCGAGAAAAAATAGATGTTATAATGATATCAGACATTACACAATCTGGGTAACTCAGACACAGACCTAGGGCACAGAGCAAGTGTAGTTATGTCTATATTAACATATTATTGTGAAGTTTATGATCATTAGAACCTTAACAAAGCTCAGCTATCACCAGTTCAACTATTTCCATTTCACTTTGACCACAACAGATCACTCCTGTGAACTTAGAAGAGTTTGGATGGAAAAAGGACGTCTCTTATCAGTGAGCACAATTTCTGCTGCCTCACAGGATGAAAGTGGCCCCAGCAGCTGGGAATGTGCCTCTGAATAAGCCTGTCTGCCACATCTGGAAGGATAAGCCTCAAAATCTGAGGCAATAAACACCCTTATTGACGAATACTTTGGTGAAGCGCAAATGTGGAGGAAGCTCTCAGATACCTGCTCTGATCCCACGTGGCACAGTGAACCAGGCCATATCCCTGCCCTGTGCTGTATTCACAAAGGATGAGGCACCAGGAAAATCCCATACTTAGTGTTCTTAAACAATAATTCCCTACATTTTACTCCAAAGCCAACCCAGCAGTGTGATATTTGAGTTGCAATCAAAGCTGTTCTGAAAGCTGAGGTGCTTGTGCAGACCAGCCCTGGGGTCATTGGGGTTGCAACACTGCAGGGGCAGGTCCACAACCACACAAACAGTTAAAGCCCCCAGGGAAAAGGCAATACCTGCCTCTGCTATCACCTGAGAGGCCAAAAGCAGAGAGGGCTATGGGACAACTCTAAGCTTTTGAGTTGCTAATGTCAGATAAGTATCTTCACTTCTGGCCCAGCAACAATCAGATACCATCCTGAGGTCTGGAATCACACAGGATGTTGTTCCTGTTCATGCTTGTGCTTTGATCAGAAACTAGGAGAGCAGGAGTTGGCTTTTCAGGGAGAGAGAAATGGGCTTGAATATCACCTTTTTAGTGAATAGAATGCTGATGCTTCCAGAGCCTTCAAGCAAAAACCTTCCCCATCCTCTTTCACACTGACCAGGTGAGGTTACAGGTTGAGCTCTGCAAGGCCCTCCTTGGGTGAAATAACAGGGATGGAAAAGAGCCTCCAAATTCCTTCTTTGCAGCTGCAGAAGAAGCAAACCTCCTGATGTGCCAGTCCTGCCAGCCTCTGAGGGAGCTGACAAGACCTCCAGCAGTCAAGCTTATCAGAAGCTGTTGCCTCATCCTTCCAGGTTCCCCATTTGCACAATTAGCCTAAGACATCAAGTGGTGCTATTTCGAGGCTCCACCTCGATGGGATGACTTTAAAAGGTATCAGACACCTGATCTGAGCTGAACAACTGCAATTCCAGCCTCTGGTATCTCAGTGCTGTCCCCTTTCCTCCCTCCTGAGGCAGCACCCATGGTTATAAGCAGCTCTCACCTCAGCATGTACCTCTGTCTCCTTGTGCACCTTCCCAGGCTTTCCTATCACACCATGAACTGGCTTTGGCAACTCACAGGAGGAGCTCAGACAGTTTTCTCTTGTAAAGAGCCTGAGATTGGCAGCTTTACCAACCCAACCCCCCTGCCTCCTCTCACAGATGAGTGCTCCAAGCTAACCAAGTTCATGCACCCTCTGGACTACACAAGAACCTGCCCAAAGCCTCCCCACAGCTCAGTGACTTGCCCTGGCCAGAAGAGCCCACAAGGGCAGCCCAGAGTGCTCCTCCTCCAGTGCTTTACCCAGCCTGCTTGGAACTGCTGGGGAAATGCTGTGGGTTGCTGCAGACTAGCCTGGTTTTTAGCTTCAGAAACCTTAACGCTTTGCTTGGTTTCCTTTTATCTGCCTCTTTATCTGTTTAAATTTAGCCTGGTTCCTCTACGCTCTTTCCCAAGTCCGAGCCAATATCTGTTACCCAGTACCCAAGGGGGATCTTTTCTCTGCCACTTCCCTTCTTCCTTCAGCTCCACTCATCCTCTCACAGGAGCTGAGGCTCCCTTGACCCAAAGCAGCTCATCCTGCTGGCAGCTGCTGCTCCCCGAGGTAAGATGTCTTCGAGGCATGACATCAAGGAGTACTGCAGAAAATAGAAGCAAATCCTAAAGGCTGCCCGTGTCTATATAATATATTTATTTAATTGATACGCTCTCAGCTCTCCTTAATAGAAATTGTCAGAGGCATCCAGCAGAACTGCCTCTTGCTATTCACTGAGTCCCCCAGAGCAGGCAGGTAGCAGATGGGGATGGGAAGAAATTGCTAACTGCCCTTATTGTGTGGAAATGAGCCCGCGAGCACTCGCGGGAGGAGTATTTCAAGGCTCAACTGAGAAATAATAATATGGACATTGTAGCAAGCAGCTAAAGGGGGAAACAGGAGCAAAACAGGTCTGTGTTGAGGAGGGACTTGAAAGGAAGAGAATGTACCAAGCGGCTGCTTGCACCAGGAGCAAGCCCTGGGGTGGCTCCCTAGCTGGGGATGTGGGAGGGGGACACATGGGGACACGAAGGAGTTGTTTTCCTTCCCTCTGCAGCCCCTGCAGCCAGCTGAGTGGCACCCGTCACTCAGCCCTGTCTGCTGGGCTCTCTTTCACTCCGACGCCCTCGCTGGCACGGGGAAGAGCAGGATGTGTCAGGAAGCCACCGCAGGCTCTGCCCTCCCCTCGGCCCTGCAGGCAGGTGAGGCAGCCCTGCCCCTCCGAGCTGCCCCTGCCCTGCCAGCGACAGCCACGGACAGGCTGGCACAGCACGATGGCTCCGGCGGGTCAGGGGGACGTGCCCTGCCCTCCTCCCTGCCCTGACTGCTGCTGACCACCGGGTAATCCCAGGGGAGTTAAGGGAGCTTGGGGACTACTCGGCCCACACTGTCCCCCTCAGAGACCCACCTGAGGGGAGGAGACCAGTCTAAATCTCACCCACATCCCTTTCAGTTTGAAGCAAGCCTTTGTCACCACTTCACTGCACGATGGAATATTCTCTGCAACATTCTTCACAGCCTTTTTGGTTTTAACTGCTCAGCAGCCCTATCAGGAGATGGGATTTTCCATACTAGCTGAGGATCTGTTGCAACAGTTCTCTAGCAATCAGATCTAAGACAGCCAGGCCACAGGGGCAAGACCAAGAGCCGAATCTTTTCTTTCCTCGAGCTGGACATGAGGAAAGCCTGTTAAAAATCTTGCTTTCTTTCCCCCTGCTGTCAGGAAGAATAGCAGATCCATTCTCCTGTTAACATCCTTTCAGAAGAGCAGAACAGGCTCCAGGGCCAGCTGTGACTGTGATGGCAACAGCAACGGGGGAAGAGAACTTGAGTGGTTTGGCTGCTTGCTCGACTGGCAGTGGTGCTGCTGGAGCTTCCCTGGCTGCACAGTAAATCCAGCCATCGAGTCTGACGGTAGGAAACCTCCTTGCCCAGTAGCACAGACCTGGAGATTCTTACACAGCTTTAAAAGCATGAGGAACATTATCCCTTGTCCTCAAAGCCTTCAGTTACAGGCAAAGACAAGGAATATCTTGCACAAATTACTCTGACCATGTTTTTTCCCTTCCTTTCTCCTTTTCCCCAATCCATTATGATGCTGCTCCCTTTACTCTTTCTCCACAAGCACCTTGCTGCTTTTGCTTCTCCCCGTTTTTCTATGTTGAACACCTTGTCCCACTGCTAAATCCCTTGTACTCCAAGGGGAAATGCAGGAATCCCGTTTGCCTCTGGCACGTTGGGTTTGGTTCTTGCATAACAAAAGTAAAGCATACGCAGAGCACCGTGGATTTCAAGCAGGTCAACAGTTTCACTGCAGCAAACCCCTTCTGTTTGCTCATAATTTTGGCAGGCAGCGTTTTCAGAAATACCCACAACACTCTGACCTTCAGCAAGACTGAGCTGGGCTTCAAGGTAAGTTGTGCTCTCCTAAAGATCAACTCAACTAAGCCATACAGGCAGCTTAAGACACAGATCTTGGACCAACCTCCTTATCTCTGCTAGCCAGTCACTTTGAAATCAAGAGGGGACAGGTCTAACTCATTTGGTGCTTTTGTAAAGATCACCAGGCATTTCAAATATCTCTCCAGCTCCACAAATCTGGCCCCGAGGCTCAGACCCTCCAAAAAGGCATTGAAAGCTCCCGCCTTCGGTTGTCTTCAGTGGAAGATCGGCACCTTAATACGTTTGTAAATCCAGTGCTCACGCCTCAGTCACCTTTAAAAATGGTAACAGTGAAAGGCAATACCCCGGCGCAGCTCCCGGGGCAGAGGTCCCTAAGCTGCTAAATCCAGCCCGCAGCCCGGCAGTGCCGGCATCCAGCGGCAGCCCGGCTGCATTAGCGGGATACCACATTCCCCCTAACAAGCCCCACCTGGGGAAGACTTGCCCCGAGGCTCCCATGTCACTTAGGTGCTTTTAAAATGTTGCCCTTCAACTAAATCCGGCTCCCAAATCAGTCTAATGACAATTCTGCCCCCTTGGTTTCACTTCTCAAATGTTCATGTGGCTGGAATTTACTCGCACAAACATTGGGCTTGTTTTTCTCCTGCATGTCCACGCATAAATCAAGGTGTTTGCCCGTGAAACACTCCCCCAACCAACTTGTATATAAAAACACAATTACTTGGGGGAGTCCTGACAAGCAAAAATTCAATGCAAGCTTGCTAGGCGGCTAATAAATTTGAGTCATTTCTGTCTTTCTCCCTCAGTCAGGAAGGAACCCAGCTATTTTTAAATCTGGATTCGTGTATGTAGCCAAATATAATGTTCTTTCTTCTGTGAGAGAGAACAGGAAAAGATTTTAAATGTCCTAACATTTCCTAGGCCGGCTTATCTCTGTCACTCTGCCCAGGAGAGACCTGCTGTCTGCCTTGTCTGTTTAGACTGTAATTTTTTTCTTTTCTGGAGCTGTCTTTTACTCCTGGCACAGTGAGACCAGCCCCCTCTGGGTACTGCTGTTGGAGAAATAATAAGCCTGTGCCGGGGGTGTATGCAACAAGAAGATCCCTGTTTCCCAAAGGGATGAGCATGCTGGTCTAGGCCCAGAAAGTGAGCTAAAACCTCAAAATAAAACTGAGATGAAGCCTTCTCAGAGATGGAGAGCTCATGTGCACCCACATCTGATTTCCTTGGCCCCCAGCACAGTAGCTGCCTTTGCTCTGTAGACTTGTTCCCACACTGTGGGGTAAACAAGTGGTGTTGTACTTTGTTGGCCTGCAGCCCACGGTCTGGCAGAGTGATAACCAGCACAGCTGATGGACGCGGGGCGGGTGCCGAGACATTGAGGCAGCCAGACACAGGCCTTTCAAAACACATCGTTATTCAACAGAGGTGTGGGTGGGAGGAGAATTCAGATCAGAAAGACACACCCAAGGTTACCACATTGTGTTCTAATTTTAACACTTATTACGACCCAGCAGCAGTACCTCTCTGGCTTTAGCTCATAATATCTCCAAATCCAGGAAGCCATTATGATTCTCCAGGGTCAGAGGTTGCCTGCATTGTAATTCACTTCCTCCTTTGGAGGTTTAATTTTGGAAATATTTCTAATTGCCATTGTATGTGACATCGTCTTTCAGATAACCATGGAATGAGTTTTCTATTTGTTGGCCGTGACTCAACCAACCAAAACAAAAAGAAAAAGCAGCCCCCTACTTTCTTTGGAACAATGATTTAGGAGCGACACAGACTTTGCAGAGGCTCTCAGCTCTAAAACAGAGTGCAAGGACTACACATGGACACACTACTGCCAGGGTGGTGTAACAGTCCTCCCAGGCATTCCAGACCTCTGGTGCAATTAGTGAATGTTCCTCAAAGAGTCACAGAGGTAAATCTTTCCAGTAGCTCTGAGCAGCACTGTGACCATCTCACTTTTAGTTCTCCTTCTGGCCCTTAATGACTGGATCTGCCACATCTGTGTTGGTTCCTCTCCCCAAACCTGATTTTGCTCTGGCCCTGCATCTTTCCCATCTTAATTTTCATAGGGCCATTCTCTGAATTCTTACCTCCTCTCTTCTTGATATCAGTCTGACCACAACCCCCATTTCATTCCTACCCCCGAGGCCCTTCCAGCAGCACCTGCTCTCAGAATCTCTAAGGTGGCTGACGCTGCACAAACACAAAATGGAAGAGTGAGAGGGAATATGTCATCCAAACAAAAAGCATCAGAAATTCAACAGGTGTTGCCTAAGCCCACACTGGTGTCTAATTTCTCATTTCCCCCTGATTTCCTGCACCAGCAAGTTGAGTTTTGCTACTGGTGTTATTGTTCAGTGGGATCACAAAAGCCTGAGTGTGCCATACAGTAAGCACTGTGCAAACACTTAGAAAGTTCCTGTCCCAGGAAGCTCCAAGACCATAAAGGCAAGGTAGGGAGAAGGAATAAGAGCAAAAGTGATTCTGTCCAGCCCTATCCTCTGGCAACAGCTGATCCCAGAACAGACCCTGCTGTCCTGAAGTTCCTGATACGTACAGAGGGCTCAGAAGACTCTGAAGCTCCTGGGACACTGAGTTAACAGGAACAAAAAATGTATTTAAACCTCTCTGTGACTCAGTTTCTCTATCGAGTGGGAGAACAAGTAGTTCTTTCTCATTCATTATGCTCTGATTCACCTTTATTCAGAGGACAAATTCTTTATAGAGAAGAAGCCTGGTTTCCATCAGGTCTGTGCCCACCACCCAGCACAGCGGAGCCTGAATCTCTCAGTGGCACCATGAGTGCTGTTACAATTGTTATATGTAAAGACAAGTCAGGCTAGTATAGATTTGAGCAAGAATAAGGAAAGAAAAAATGGATTCAGTACAAGTTAATTTGTTTGTTCCACCGCCGGTCAAGAATTTGGTTTGGTCACAGAAAATGCTTCACTCCCTGCAAGTGTTCAAGGGCAATGGACTAAATCCTTCCAGACAAAAAAAAAAACCAACTGCCCTTTTGGATTAACAACTCCCAGCACACCAAGCCCAGCAGTGCACCCAGTCGTGCAGTTGGTGTGGAGGAGGACTGTCTGTAAAGGAATTAAAACACTTCCAGCCCTGCTGACACCATGAACCAGGGAGTGGGGGCGGGGTGTGGAGGAAGTGTTAGAAGTCAGAGTCTGCTGGAGAAAGTGTGAACAAGCCAATTAAATCCCAACACTTCTGACAAAGAGGTCTCTTAGGAAGAAGGAGATTAGCACCTCCTATTCATCAACGAGCAGCGGCTTTTCGGGGGCTGTAGGACTGCCTGGCCTATCTCAAGCAGCCACCACAGGACAGAGGGCCCTGCTGTCATCGGGGGTGGGTGGCAGGGTGTCATCTCAGCAGGGTGGCAGGGCCCTGTCCTGCAACTACCCTCTGCCTTTTGCTTGAAAGTGGGTAAAGAAACCCAGTTGTTGAAATCGTTGCCACACTGCTTTCTCAAATACCCCTAAGCTTGTTTATCTTCACCACCAGGGCATCAAACTGCACCCACCTATTCCCTAGTCCTTGATCAACACCACAACCACCAAAACAGAGACAGCCACAAGCACCTCAAGCATTCAAACCAATTTGGACCTGAGCATTTGTTCTGGCCCGTTATAAGTCTAGAGACTTATTTAAGGCTTGGTCAAAAACCACTATGATGTGTGCTGGATCTGGGACTCCAGAAAGCCCCTGTGGACCTGCAGCTTGGGCTTTAAAGGTCCCAGTTTGAAAACAAAATCACGAGAGCCATGGCAGTGGGGTGTAGTATTTCCACACAAAGAAAACGTGCAAACCAAGCCACGTAAAATTTAGGATACTGTAAGTGAGGCATCCAAAGTACTGGGAACTGCTGAACTTCTTGGATACGCTTTGCTTCCACTTCATTCCAAGGGGACAATTCCCAGCATTATACACCTGGCAGCACTCTGCTGTGCACCACTACAGTCTTTTATAAACTTCCACATGTTTACAGCATAGCACTTGCAAAACTAGTCCCAACTTAGAGGAGGCTCAGTAAAACCAGAGCTCCAGGAGGGACAATTCCATGTTCACCCAACCAAAGAAAGTCACCAGAACACAAGGAGGTGATGCTGTTGTAAGAACAGAAAATACATACTACTTTTTTTTTTTTTTTAAACTAGAGAGAAAGGTGAAAAACATGGTCATGTTGAGACCTCCTCTACCACCTTTCTTTGCCTTTTAATTTCACACTGGCCTTGGGCTGACTAATGCCACCAGTATGGAAAACACTTTAAAGGACCTTTTCCTTTCCTTCAGTTATTTACCACTGAGTGCACACAGGTCCCTAAACAGATGAAATCGTGTAAAAATCACAATCCAAAATTCACACCTGGTTTAAACTGATGCACCTTAAAAACAAGTGATTGATTTGACTAAGCTCAGCAACCAAAACCTGCGAATTCTCTCCAAGAGCTCTGGTTCAGATGCTGTAGAGCTCTGGCTGTGACAGGAGATGTGAGTTCAGTTTCTGATTCAGGCCTCAAGTGAATTTTCTACACCTTGAATTAAGAGGGCATGTGCCATTTCACTGTTTCCTTGACCCCCTCCACACCTCATTCCCTTGCTCTTGACATCAGGCCAGAGAAAGCACCAGGATGGAGAGCTGGGTTATTAATTTGAGTAGTCAGGAGGAAGCAAGAGGCCCGAGCTGCTAATGAGAGCTGATCGAATGCTCCACGTTCTCTGTTCTCCAACCCATGAACTCATTTTGCCTGTGTTCCCATTCCTTTGGGGTTCACTTTCCACGAGCAGTCCAGCCGACCAGTTTCTTGGCAGGAAAAATCTCAGAAGCAGCCAAGTTCTAAAGAAACATTTAGAGAAGACTTGTGGAGAAGGGATTTTCAGATTGTCAAACTCCACTTTCATCCTAGCAAACAGGTCCTCAGTGCTGCTCTGTGTGTTCCTCTAGTCAGGGCACAGGAAAGATGTCACATGATCAACCTGCCCAACAAAACTTACACCAAATCAGTTCACTTCTGAACTTTGAGTATTCACACCCAGATGCTCATCATCTGCCAACATTTTCCAGCCAATTATTAAAAACACCGTGTTCTGGAAGACCAGAAGCTATTTACAAAGATTTTTTTTTAGAAAAATCTCTCCATTAACCAGAGCTCCATTCACAAATACATCTTTCACCTCCCTTTCTGACTGTGATGATGATCAGCCGGAAGGGCACATCACTCAGTGGTAGCTTAGACCTGAAATACTGACATTTTTGCTCTGTAATAAGGACTCAAGTAAACTTAATTTGCATTTTTAACACTCTATGCCATCTCAAAGTTCTAAGTATTTGATGACGAAGGAGAGAAGATATTTTCCTTAGAACCACAGGAGGCTTTCTGAAGTGATTGGGATGATATTCTAGGAACACTGAATAAGAGCAATCCTACTTCCCAAAATGACTGCTTTTACTTGGTTCACTTGTGAAAAGTTCCTTAACTGGAGATAACTCCAGTGACTTCAGGCAGCAAAGCAGATAAATTTTCCATGGTCAACCTAAAAAGTCCTTTCAACACGTATCTGGAAGTTCTCTGAAATTAAAAATTGTCCTTCCATTAAATCCACAGACACTGGATGAGGTGAATGCAAAGAAAGGGAAGGTGTCCTTCAGTATGTGCATGACTCCCATAAAGTCACTTTTTGCCTTTCAGTTGAACCGATGGCCTCATATCAGAGATCATTAAGGAAAAATGAGTTTGGTTTGTTCAGCATTTTGATTTAAAACCTTCAAAGTCTTTCTCCTTAGGGCGTATATTCACTGCATCCACAGTGTTTGGGCCTTTTCCCTTCTCTTCCCACATCTAATCACAACGTTACTAATGAAAACAAACAAACAAAAAAAAAGGCAACTCCGGCTGGGCCTTACATGATTTAGGTACCAAGTAAACAGTACTTAACAGTTCTAATTGAAGGTCAGTAAATCCCCAAGAGATTAAATGAATCCTGCAGCGAGATGTGTAAATCTCGCTGCCTTTTACGGCGTCCCAGCCGAGACCCCGCGCTCGGTTGTGCAAGACTTAATAAACGTGGTATGCACTTAATCAAAACCATTTTGCCACCAAAGGGGCAAAGGGGTGTAAATCACAATTACTCTTGGCACTAAAGCACTGGGCACAAAGAGGCCAGCGATGCCAAACGTCACCGGGCTGACTCCTGACTCCTAGTTAGCTGTGTCTGGCACCGCGCGCGGCGCAGCGCCCGGCCCGCTGCTCGGCGGGGGAATCCAGATGGGGAAAATAAAACACTCCCAAGGATCCGGAGTGCACAAGGGCTGTGCTTCTCTCCATCCCGCTCCCCGCTTGCCCTCTGCCAGCTCTCACCCCAATTTAGGAACTATTAATAAGCTGGAGCACGGAGCTCTGGCAACGGCCCCGCTCTTTGCAGCTAAACCTTGTAGGTTTAATAATCCCATCATAGTTTATGTTCCAAGCTGTATTTCAAGGTTTAATAGCTGGTTCGCTGAGAGACTCTGGAAAAAAGTCTTTGAGAAGCTGGTTTCTTTTGGCCAGGCAGGAATTCAGAATGGGCAAAGGAAGAGTGAGCTACTAATGTCAGTGATCTTAAAGGTGGTTTCCAACCTAAACGATTCCATGATTTTATCCCAAGTGATGGTCATGACCTATGACCTTTCACCCATTCCTAGATCAGCTATTGAAATAGAATTATGGGACAAAGACACTGGATTCCTCAAGATAGTAATGATATATATAAAAATAGATGAAGACAAAGAATGGAGGATCCAGTGCTCGGCTCAAGCACAGAAGTTCAAAACAGCTACAAAACAGAAGATCCGAGTTCACCAGAGTTCCTATAAAAGAGAAAGTCATGATGATGCCAAGCAGCAGGGAGAAGGCAAGAGAACCCCAAACAAAGCTAGACAGAGAACTAACAGCTGCAAGAAATGAACCCCCTTTGTGTTCAAGCACCGTAATTGGAAAGATAGAAAAGATCTAGTAATGCTATTAAGTAAGAAAACATTTGGGGTTCATAAAGCACATTCAAGCCCTGATTCAGCTGTAATCTCAAAATCTTGCAGTACTTTAGTTTCCCAAGGGGCTGGTCCCTGTGTCTGTTCTAGTAACTTAATAAGACTTTTTTCATGGCACAGCAGGTGAGATAGAAGTTGCCTTGTCTTCCAAGTCTTAATTTTAAGCATTAATTCTGAGCTAGCCATTGTCAAACTGGGCTCTTGGATGTATCTGATGAATTGGTTTTGAAAGTAGTTCAATGGTCCTCTCTGTTAATTATAAAGGAACCTATAGTAACTCTTTGAGACAGGCTGAAAGTGAGATACACAGGGCAGAACAGAACCCCACAGCCTGCTTCTTCCTGTGTGCTGGTACTGTGATCATCAGTAGGGTCATACCTCTAGACCAGAAGTTACTAAATAAAGATTACAAGACAGTGTTGTGACAAAACTGGAGTTAAGAAATCAAAAGAAAGCCTAAAGGTTATGTTAGCATTTGGTGTCATGAGCACTTCTGAACTGGGGCTTAAAGTTCAAAATACTTGAGTGCCACTGCTCTGCACAGCTGCACTGGGAAAGTTTTGTGAGGCACAGGCAACATCATCTCCCAGGAGAAAGAAATCAGAATCATAAATTTGCTGCATTCTGTGACTGTGCTGCCCCGTGACCCTAGAGGAGAATGACAGGTATTATGTGTTACTGCCACGTGCAAATCCTTCACCTCTTTAAGAGCATCCTCTGTGCTGAACACACAAATCTTTTCCCTGCTCCACCTCTTACACACAGTGTCCTTTGTGCACACAGTTGGGCCTGACTGGGATGTGCCTTGGTTTAAGGCACTGAAGGCATTTGTGCCTTGCAGAGATGATTTCTCCAGGCACACATGGACAGCACTGCAGTCATTCTCCTTCTCTCCTGCCCATGTACCTCTCAGTTCTGTAAAGATGCTCTTCCCCACTGAGACACAACTGTGAAACAGCAGCTGTTTTACACTGGTAGCTCACTGGAAGGCAGGAATAAAGGGATTCTCCAGCACCACAGTTGGTGGACTGGGACAATGTGCTTCCCTTCCCACCAGCCAGCAGCAAACAGCTACAAGCACACGAGTTGCCCTCACCTTCCTATTTCATTGTTTGCCTTTGCCAGCTGTCTCATTCTGTCACCTCCTCATTCTTTCACCTCTCCAAGTCACATGTTCACTCCTTTATTTCCTTCCTGCTTCCCCTCTCTTCATCACTCCCCTTCTAGGACATTCTCGTAGTTTTTCTCCCATGCTGCTCTCATCTCCCATTCTTCCACGTTGTAGTTTCCCTTTCTTCCCCCCTCTCAACCTTTTGCTCCCTCTCTCCTTCTCTCCCCCGGCTTTGCATTATCTTACTTCTCCTTTATACCTTCTTCCTCTCTCCTCTCCTCCCCCAGTGTGCCTGGAGCTGGAGCAGAGACTCTGCTGGAGCCTTAATTGCTGCTCCCCCGCCTGACGTGCATCGGAGCTGACATCTCCTGAGCGCGGAGCCGCAGCCGGCCTTTTGCATATTCCCTCTGTCTGAGCGCATCAGCGGAGATGTCACAACCGGGGAGCTGGGAGCCCTGGCAGAACCAGGGAGCCACGGAGATCACTGGAGCCAGCATGAAACATTGAAGAGGTTGGTAAACCTCGCTCCCACAACGGGTTCTTCCAGCGCTTTCTGCACTGTTGGGCTCGGGCTCGGAGCGTTTACAGGAACTGACACGTCCCAAGTTGCACAGCAATGTTACACCAGGGTTTTTAAACACAGCAAATGTTTGTGTTCAACTCCATTACGGCTCCGTGGCTCCCTGGGGTGGGGGGGACTTTCCAGTAATTGAGCAAAGATGGTATTTCAGCGTAAGGGACAGCAGGGACTGGCACTGTTTTAGACCCAGCCTCTGACTGTGAGAACGAGCTGCTCCCAAAGCAGGGGAAGGACCTGTGCAGGCGGTTGTGTCCGTGCTCTCCATTTCAGGACCTGGCCCTGCAGCTTCCACAGCTGCCTTCCCTGGGAGATGGAGATGCAGGCAATGGGCACTTGAGCCTTCCCTCCCACACGGCCTTTCCCCAGTTACTCAGCTAAATTAATTATTACAGTATCAGCACCTTCCCTATCAGCTCTTTCCTCTTCTAATCTTCTCAGCATTTGCTGTTCAACTCCTTAACCCCCCTGTAATCCTGCAAATACACTTATCCCAGATCATGGAGAGGATCCCTGAACTACAGAAATGCCAGGAAGTCAGCTTGGTTCACATCAGTGCTAGAGAGAACTTCCACTGAAACCCACCCTGTAGCTCATGTAAAACACTGCTTGAACTTTGATCCTCAGAAACATTTGGTCTAGCACTTTAAATTGTGTAGGGGAGTAGAAACAGCAGGAAATCCTGATGGCCAAGTCCTGTGCTATTTCTATTTCTAGAAAACTATCTAGAATACTACACTATTTCTAGAATATCATCCTTTGCTCACTCGCATAATCAGGCCCACCAAGAAGTGCTCATTTTGGGTTGCTAAAGTAGCAGCTTAAAATGCTTGCAGAGAACAGAATTTCTCACCAAATGAGCAAGCACTTTGCAGCAATTACAGATTCTATGTTCTGTTTCATGGTTTTGTCTTAATTCAACACTTCTTCATTAGAATCTTCCTACAACTTGAGTTGTTCTTCTAAGAGATCACTCTGCATCATCCACCAAATGGGTGAACTGAATAGAACTGCTGCTCAAACCTTTATTTCCTGCATGGCTCACTTCAGAACTCAAGCTCAAAGCCATAAAGGCCTGTCCTGTTCACACAAGCTCAGCATCCTTCATATGTAATTTTAAAATGCACCACCTCCCAACTCATACAGGAACACATAATGTGCACTCACATACACATCAGCAACTGCATGTGGTTCACATTACACCAGAGTCAGGAGTGGAGTTTAGAGCAAGAAAATTGCTTTATTTGGTGCCTCTGAGGGATTTATTTTAAGATTTTATACCTGAAACGGACTGCAGTTGTCACACTTTCAAAAAAGCAAAGCAATAAAAAAATGGATGGTTTCATTTTCTCGTTTAAACCATTAAGTGTCAAAACGTCCACGTTCCACTTCACCACCACACAGCAAGGCTTTCTTTCACGATTCTCAATGTGTTCATGGTTCTTTTCCCTGTCTGTGTTTTCCCTGTTATTACACACACAGAGGCAAAGCAGTTAAGAGCAGACCATGCTGTGCAGCCACAACACTGCTAAACAGGTACAGACCAGAGGGAGCTTCCCAGGGCCAGGTAAGTGTCCTTAGCACCACATTCCATATGAAACCACTGAGACACCGAGAGGGGAAATCAATGTGCTGCATGACCACAGGCAAGTTAAGAACTCGTGTTTCCTGGCTCACAAGTCACTGTTAGTTCTCATCATACAGGCACTGGAATTGCTCCATTGCACAGGGACTTGGGAGCGATGCTGCTGTTTTGAAGGGTGTAAGTTCTTAGTGCCTGCCCACCACTCCAGTTCCCAAGCACCACTTTCTAATAAAAATGACCCAGATGCAGTTAAAATATTTGCTTCCACCTTGACTTTGTTCTGGCCAGTTGCAGATGGACTTTACCAGTCAAGATAAAAATCAGCAGCAGATTTATGCAGGTCTGTGTTACTAACAGGCTTGGATGCTGTGTATTGTCAATATATATTAAAAAAAAAGAAAGAAAAAATAAGTAACAGTGACGCTCACCACCTGAAACCCAGGAATCTCAGCCAAGCAGGAACCTCCCAGAGATGCAGTTAAGGAAGCTTTTTACTCCACAGAACTCCACAGGGCTCTCCAAGTCAAGGTACAACGTGTTGGCAGCACATTCAGTGTGAACTCCTTCTGCAGAGATTTAAAGTCCACATCTGCTCAGGGGGAGAGATGGTGGGAGTCACTTGGCAGCCTCAATCACTGGCTGAGAACTGTGTGAGTGAACCAGAACTGAAATCACCTAAAGACTCTTCCACATTCACCTCATGCCAACCTGTTCTGGGAAATTACACCCACAGCTGCTTCCTTCACTGCCTCTCAAAGGAGAACTGCTGCTTGGAAAGCAGCTCCTCAGACACCACAGCCTCAAATCACACATTTGCACTGTGCTACTGCACAGCCAAAGACAGAATGCTAGGATTGGAATCTGGTGGTCAAGAGCCTTTACTCTTTAGTCAGTAAAAACTTGGTCTTGCAAGATGCAGCCGCTTTTCCAGGCTCTCTAAATCCTCCACTGATCTCACTGGCCCCCAGAGTTCCAGATCCATAGTGCAATTTAAAAATGGAATAGGGATAAGAAATACGTTTTTTCCCCATTTACAACTGTTCCATGGGACAAGGGCTCTCTGATTGCAAAGTGTCTGTTAACACGCTCTCAGACAGGGAAGGATTCCCAGAACTTGCTTAAATCACTGGAATAAAAGCAGACAAGATAACCAGAACAAAGAGCTCCAGAATGAATTACTACCATTTCTTGTAAAGAACCCCAGGTTGGCCTAGGAAGAGCAGTTCCAGGTTTTAGAGATAAATAACATAAAATGGGAAAAATGCTCATAAAAGAAAAGAAAAGAGGGAATTGAAGAGTTGCTGTGCCAAACTCAAAGGACAAACATGCTGGGTGGGCACAAGTGAGCACACAGAGAGTCTCAAAGGAAAGCTCAGTGTGTGTGTGAGTGTGTGCTCGTGCATTACCAAGCAAAGAGATCAGTGCACACCAGCCCAACTCAGTATTTCACCTCACTTCTTTGGTGCTGTGACACGTTCCCTGAGCACAACCACAGCCATTTCAGAATATATGAACCCGGACAGACAGCCAAGGAAAGTCTGATGTGACCTTACTGAGGCAAACCAAAGGGAAGACAGTAAACTGTTTGTCACACTGGGAATAATTGGCAGGGGGGGTTATTCCACCCATCTTAATAAAAGATGAAAAATTGAAGTTGTGAAAAAATGTAAACTAGTAAAAAAAAAAAATCAAAAAGAAAAGAGTCACTCGGTGCTAAAGGAAGCACTGAAATATGGTTTTGCTGATCAGCTGAAGCAAGTAAAAGATCCTGGGCAAAGAATAAGTTTTAACAATTTTAAGACTTCTTCCCTTTAACCAAAAGATCTGGAATTTTTCAACGAGAAATGTTGCACAGGAAATATTGCAATCACCTTTCATGGCTTTGCTTTATGAAGTTCTAAGATCAAAAAGCAGGAAATTGGACTTTCCCATCTTCTCTAAGATGCAGTGTCTGTATCAAAATAAGAAGTAACTCCCTGTCAGCTCCACGTAAAGTTGCCAGGTGATGGAACCTTGCCTAGCTGCACACGGGATGGGTTCCCTGCTGTCTATCTGAGGCTGGCACAGCCCCTTCCTTTCACAGGTCTGTGATCCTTATTACAAGATCACATTTTTAACACTGCGTGAAATCACCTGTTTGAAATCTCAACCCAGCCAAACTGGTGCAGTAGTTCTGACAGGGAGGAGCCATCCTTGTTCACCTCTCTCATTTTTAATCCTCAAGCCCCAAAAGGACAATTTAAATCACATTTATTTGGATTGCTTCACTGCTGATCATTACTCAAATAGTTTTTGCTAAAATTTATGTCCCTGAGCAGGAGTGACCACTATTGTTTCACAGGCTGGTATGGAAATGCTATGCAAATTCCAAAAAGGAATGGATCCACCCTTTTCTTTTTTTTCTTTCCCTTAGCTTTAATATCAATTCTTCCACCTGCATCAGTGCAGATCCTCATGAACGAGGAAGGGAGGGATCTTTCCATGTGCTTGCACATACACACAACACAAACTGTCTCAGCTGCAGAATTCCCACAGCTCCAGCTGAAGCTTCTCAACAGGAACTTCTGTTTTCATACTCAGGATGTAGGTTTTTGTTTTGACAGGAGCAACCAAAAAAGGAAAGTGTGAAGACAGCTTAAGAGTATTCAATATCCCAATGGGTAAGAGGGGACAGGCTGTAACATGGACACTGTACACTCCCCACCCCTCTCAAATTCTCTAATTTCAGTGGAACTGCCACACAACTCCCCTCCCTCCATTCCCCTGTGGAATTCCCTTCCCCACTGCTCCATCTGCCAGGTGGGGAAGGAGAGGTGTGGCCATGAAGCACCACAGAACAGAGCTGCCTCAACTCGTGCTGGTGCAGGGCCTGAGGGGAGATGCCAGAACAGCCCCTCACCCTTTTTCTTCACTAATATCAGTTCACCTACAGAAACTAAGCATCAGTGACCCCAGGGAGGCAGAGAGCCACTCCGAGCATCATTAAATCCCTGTGTTCCCTCCACCATCTGCAGAATCCAACTGCCTTTCCCTCTCACACCCATCCTAAACCCTGCCCAGCCATTCCCTTTGCCACCCTAGGCAGCTTGTACCCACCAGCAGTGAGAACAACACCAGGTATTTTTTATTCCTCTTCTTCATTGGGGCAGCAAGGAAGGGAATTTAATTTGCAGAAGTTGCTGAAAAGTGTGGAGGTATCACTGTGCAAATTAGATTATTTCTGTTGTGTGTGGTATACATGCATGTATATATCACTATGTAAATATATATATTTATCATAAAAAGACTTACTTGAAGCACAAATGGTTTCTGCTGTTCTTTCACAAAGTGGTTGCCTCTGAGACCACATCTACAGCTTCAGTTATACTCTCACCTAGTGCGTGAGGAAAAACAAGAACACTCTTGCATTCCATATTTTCCCTGGTTTAGGATTCAAGCAGTCAGTGATCCTCAGCTTCACCTGGCCAATGCTTCTGTGGGGGAATCTGAGAGGATCCAGGCTGTTTCCAACAAGCCATGCACGCTTGTTTTTGGGGAAGCAGCTGAAAACTCTGTTTGGTCAGAGACATTCATGAACCTCCTCTTCTATAGAAAAAAACAAGCTACAAAAATGAGACCAGATTGGGGCAGGTTTTGGTCTATTTTTTGTTGCTGTTTTTTGAGTTTTAATTTTAAAACTGTGACCTTCTCTCAGGCCAAAGAGGCAGCTTTGCTCCTGTGCAAATTCAGTATTATTGAACCACTGGTATGAAGGGAAAATATCCTCAGGTGGGGCAAGGAAAAGAAGAGATCCTGGAAAGAAGCCACTTCCCCAGCACTGACAAAACAGTTCAAAGACTTGAAGACCTTTGTATTCGGGGGGGTGGGGGGGTGGGCAGCTGCACACAGTAAAACCCAGGAGTCTCTCAGAAATACATCCAGGTGATTAATTCAGGCAACTCAGTCAGGCTGGAAGACCAAGACCACACAGAGGGATGTTTGTGTGGGATTCAAGCTCCAAAATCCTCACTTACAGTAATGACAAAAGACAACGTGCTAGTTTAAGGACAGACCCTCACTCTCCTCTGCACTGAGACTCCCCATCAGCACTGACACGGTGGCACGAGCAGGATTTGCATCCTGAAGGAAGGCAAAACTTAAATTTATCAAACTCTCCAAAGGAGTAAAGAAGAAAATTAAGGAATCTTTCAGAAAGTAGATAAAACATATCTGAAGGCCATATTTAAGTTAGTCTAATTTTACTTTTTTTCTTTTACTATTTTCAAGGGTACTGTGGGGAATCCTGTGCAAACACTGAACAGTGTTTCTTCAACAACAACAAAAAGCCCATGACAGGGGACTGCACATTTGCTATCCTAGCTCCCAGCTATAGTCTGCTAATGGAACTGGGGGAAAGCAAAATTAATTAAACAAAATTACCAGGCTTAAAGTTACTCAAAAGTGCGGATGCTGAGGCAGCACTAGACTGCTCCTGCAGTAAAGCTCCCTGGTTTCAGAGTGGGAATCTCCCCCACCACTGCACGGGGTGCCCTCCCTGGAGGGACAGGGACATGGCAGCAGTTACAGATGCCACTGAACATCCAGTCCTTCTGGAAGTCAGACAGGTTGTGCCATTATACATTTGAGCACATGGTTAAACTTGGGATTCTTCCCTTCAGCTCCCTTGTTTTTATCACACTTGGAAACTTCATCCAGTCCTTGGCATGCACCACACTTGTCTCAGTCTTCCATTCCTGTCCCCAAACTCCTCATACATCCCTGACCACTGGCAGATGGAGCTGTGCCAGAGGACAAGCACAATCCACAGCACACACACCAAGACTGTCCTTGCCCATGGAACACGTGTTCCCAAGAAGCACAGGAATTTCCACTCCCCTTCAGCCACTACAGGTGTCTGCACCTGCCTCTCAGAGGCTAAGAAACAAGGTGCAGAGCAGTGTTAGTGTGTTAAGGTGAGCAGAGATGCACATCCCTGAAGTCACATGAGATGGCATATTTATTTATTCACTTGTATGCCTACACACAAACCATCCCCAGCTTGTTCTCTGGAATGGGCTTCTAAAATCCCATTAACCTCCAGCAAAAGCAACATTGATACATAAAAGACTCTTGCACTCCTTGAGCAGATAAAAGGAAATTGTCCCAAGTTTCGCCATCTCATTGCAAAACACAAACTTCTTAAAAATCCTCAGCTGGCGTGAAATAAAGGGTTTATTATGTGCCCATCGATGGGGATCATATCAAATGATCCTCTGTATCTCCCTGCCCCTCTTTGTCTTTCCCTCCTTTCCTCACCCCTCCCCGGCTCCTCTGCATGTCCCAGACAGAGCAGCTAAAGACATTATCTGACAGACACAAAAGGCGGCAGAAATCAAATAAAAGGCAAACGCAGCAGCCGCAGGTCAGCCTTGTATAAATATTTATGCTGGAGGAAGGCTCAGTGCCTGAGTAATGACCTTGTGGCTGGTATTAATAGAGATAATGTGAGTCTGTAAAGACATGCTGCCCCAGAGAGGGAGAATTTGGAGGGTTATAAATCTTGGCGTCGGGCTGCAATGCTGCCTGACCTTTACACCGCTCCCTCTCCTGCCTTCCATCTTTCTTCCTCTCTCTTTCAATAAGAGGGAGACTGGTAGGGCACATTAGCCAGGGGGGGAGTCCCCAAATCCAAACCATTTGCACAGAAGAGTTTGATGCAAGTCAGAATTCTCACAGCAACAAAAATCTGAGCGAGGAATCCAATACCTGCCCCTGTTTACCTGCGGGACACACGGCACCTGCACGGACTCCCCCATGCACTGCTCACAAATCATGGACATTTATACTTCCCATGACTTGTCTGGATGCATATAAATATATATTTGTGTCTATATAAGGCATACATCTCTGTAAATATACGTGTATACACAAGTACTTGGGTACCACATACATGTATGCCCCCAAAAGTAATCTGCACCTAAATAGTGATCAGGACTGAGGAGGGGGAGCTGCAAGGAGCAGCTCTAATGAAAACTCAAGGCCACAGTGAAAGGGATAAAAGTCCCTTCTGAATTTCTGCCACGTACAGATTTGCAACAGGAGGCTTCAGGAGCAGATGAAGGAGAGGTAGGAGCAGGGTTTTGATCCAAGGTACAAGACATCCACCTTCAGCACTGCTGTCCCTCATTAAAAGCTGCTCCTACTGCCACCTAAGTTCTGGTGGAAATCTCCAAATTATTATAAAGTGACCAGGACTGAGCTCTGAAACAGCCACAACAATTCCCTCTTGGGTGAGCATTACTGGGCCATTAGTCTTGAGTCCCTGGAAGATTAACCCTTTGGCTTTCATCATGGATCATGTCATCTGTGCTTTAGCAGGCACTCAGAAATCCATGCCGTGGAAAACAGCAGCGTTCGAACGAAAATTTCGGGGCTAAAAGATGGAAGAGAGAAAATAACAATTTTGTGGGTTTTGCTGACTTTCCTCTGTAACACTTGAGTAAAAAGAAAGCGAGAAACCACAGCAAATGTGCATAAAGTTCCATTTGGTAGGCACTTAGTCTTTAATATAGATTTATGTCTCTTGGATTTTTTTTCTTCTGAAAAAAACCCCAACCAGCCAAGTCTATTAATATTTGATGGAAAAGTCATTTGGTAGAAACAGTCTCCACGATCTTTTTAATTCAAACATCTAAATGACAACTTTGTTATTTTGCTGTGCACTGACTCAGAGCTGGGTTTTGCTGGGTCATGCACAACATCAGACAGAGAGTTCGCAGTGGGGACAGAGCAGAGCTGCTGGTGGGGAGCTGGGCAGCACAAACCTTTGAGCCTCAGAACCACTGCAGGACCCAGAGAGTGGATTTTGTAGGGCCATTCTGAGGCCCAGCAGGTATTGGCTACTTGGGAAGATGTTTTGGGATGAGGGCAGGCTGAGGGGGTGCTGCAGACTTCTGGAGAGAGATAAGGGAAGACCAACAGAACCAACGAGGCCCACTGTGGCAACAGAACCAGAATTAGTCTGACCCAGCTTATTTAAGAACACTGGGGAATCACTGCTGATGTCACCCAGGGCATTCCTGGCATCAGCATCCCTCAGTCCTGGTTCTGGGATATTTGGACCATTGCCTCAGGCTCTACCTTGGCCACCTGCAAGGCTCTTTCCTTGAGCTGCTGTTCATTTCTCCTCCACACTAATGGTTTTCATCACTGCTAACAGAAATCCTAACCTGCAGAACAGTGTCAGCAGGTATCCAGGGTATAAAACAACACAAACTGTTATGAAATCTCTCTCTCTGTCTCCCTTTTAATAAACTCATAATATTAGAATCCAGAAAACAATCTCACAGCACACGGGCTGTGAGTCTTTCTATTCCTCGTTTCATTCTACCTGAGCTTCATAGGAAGTTTTACATGAAAATCAAAAATCAATTCCAATAATATTGGACCTCTCTGAAAGGATGTTACAAAATTCCTGATCTGTATTTCACCATTTGCATCTTTTGGGATCCTGAGCTTTTTCCCTACAAGGCATTTGTTCTGTGTATGACTTGTTTTGATTTTTGAGCTATGCTGTGATTACCCTGCAGGCCAGAATTTGGAAGATCTTCCCTAATACATGCAGACATCCCTAGCCCAGGGATATTCCAAGAAGTTCCTACCTACATAGATGTCTCTGAAAGATCTCATTCTTTGGTTGGTATATAATATATGGTTAATGCCTTAATTAGCCCATTCATGGATAATTCATGATTAGTTATTAACAAAAGCAAGAACAAACAAGAGCTATATGTTGAAGCTCTTAAATCATGGGCTTAACATGTCATACAAAAAGGAGAATTCATGATTTATTCAGGAAGACAAACGTGGAGCCAGACAAGCACGGGGCAGCACAAAGCACTGCAAGACACTGAGCTTGTCAATCACCTGAGAGAAGAAGGAAAGGCTCGATTACCAGGCTGGTGGATGCAGCAGCTTTAGAAGAAGATAAAGGTTTGTGGCTTAATTCTGCCTCTTCTGAATGGGTCTTCACAGAAGAGACCAGGGAAATGGAAAGCAGAGAGGCCCCGAGACATTTTGACTGACAGGTTGACACACCAGAGAGTCTTAATGGATAGTTTAGGGACTGTACACTCAGAAGCATCCCTATATTTTTTGGTCTGAAAGGGAGCTGGATGTCATCAACAAAGCCTGTTACACACTAGATGTGCACAGCAAGATGGGGGCACAAACACAGCCTGCAGGGACAAGGAGCATCCGTGAGTATACACAGCCAATTCCAAACATCAGATCCCTCCCAGCAACATTGTTCCCCTGTATAAATACTTCCAAGTTAATGACAGCAGGGACAGGAAAGATATCACACAACAGAGGATCATTCCTTATATTATGCGAGTATTTTATGCAAACTGGAAGAGCTCCAAGAGGAATTTTATGAGCTCAGCCCCACACCACCTCAAAGCTTGAGATAAGACTGTCACTCAACAAATGTTTGAATTATTCTGCACTTAAGTCGAGATCTAAGCAGTGGAACAAAGCTCTCCTGAGCCTGTTTCATCATTTCTGAACAACATTCTGTTTGGACACACAAGTTTTATCCATTTTGGGGGATGGATGTTTGATTAAGTATTGCTGAATTTCCTTCTCTACTGCTGAGTTATTTGCAAAAGGACCATTCCTCAAGCAAAAAAAACCCCATCCCTGAAGATCAAGAAAGGTTTTTCCAGCAAATTTAGGTAACTGCTAATATCCCAGAACAATTAACATGCTTTTCTGTAACATTCCA
This sequence comes from Pipra filicauda, assembly GCF_003945595.2. Classification (NCBI taxonomy): domain Eukaryota; kingdom Metazoa; phylum Chordata; class Aves; order Passeriformes; family Pipridae; genus Pipra; species Pipra filicauda. The sequence goes on from NW_024104405.1 coordinate 811,506, forward strand.
GGAAGTAGAAACACCACAGTATATCAGTGACCCACTACAGAGCACAAATACATCCCCAAAGCCCCCCAAGCAAAGAGAAACCAGATGCAAACTGTACAAGGCTACTCATATTGGCAGGAACACCTCCACATAAAGTGGCTGCTGAGCAATTTCAAACAATGAATACATTCCTAAAATATGTCTCCTTGTGCATAATTCATGAGCAGAAACAAGCACTAAATCCATTGGATAAATTGTGGACTATGAATCGTTTGCCCTGCTCTAATTATAATTCCATTTCAGTCTACTAATGGTACCATAAACCATTGGAGCTTCACCCTTGTGGTTTATTGCCTCATTAGCTCTCCTTTGAAGTAATTAATGCTTTGTCAATTTACCTGACTAGAGCTCCCATGGTGGCTCGGGGTGAGACCCAACGAGCTCCATGCCCCCAGCAGGCCTGGAATTCCTGCTCCAGGGGAACACTCCGAGCTCCTCGGGAGCAGGGCTCTCTGTGCCCTCGTCCACCCAGCACCTCCCACAGCAGGCCAGACCTGCCTACATCACTGGCTACGGGTTTGGAAGGCTACAACAAAATGTACTTAAATCCAGGGGTGGATTCCTGTGTTTCCAGGACAATGACACCAGGATTAACTCCTGAGAGGAGTGTGTAATATGATTGTTTTCTCTCATCAACCCTCTCACACAACCAACAGGCAGCAGATCTTGGGTTGATTTGTCTAACGTTAGTACCATAAACTTCACTAAAACCTCTTCTTTTCACCCATTCCTGTCCTTTCCCCAGCCAGCCAGAGCTCCCTGGTCTGCCCAACACGGGCTTGGGCACAAAATATACTTTCAGAAACTTAGCAAAGCCCCGTGGTTGGATTCAAACTGGACCACACGTGAGAAATTCAATAAACATCATTTGTCAGAAGCCTTTGTCGGCTCCCAGCTGTATTTATTTATAAGCTCCCTTTTATTTATAGGTCCTTGTGCTCTATATAAAAGCTTTGCAAGGGAAAAGTGGTCCTGATGCAGGGGGAAGGGAAGGCCAAGTGTTCTACTGATTACACCAACACCAGAGTCTCTTTTCTAAGGAGAACAAACAGCTGAGCACCTACTTCCTTCCCTGCCCCCTTCAGATGGACAGCAGAGCCAGTAATTGCCAAAGCCAAGCTCAAGTTACTTTCAGTTTGGTTACAGAAATCATTTTTAAGAACTACATCAGCTGTGGACTCTTGCAAAACTCAGATGACCCCTGTAGATGGTAACTACTTCTTGTCCAACAGCCAGGAACTCCTGTACCACTGCCCTCTCCCTGCCATTCAGTTTTCCAAGCCTTCCATGGGCAATATCAAGGATGCAAAGCTCAACCAAAGCCTGTGAAGGATAAAGTAGCACAGTTCTGTGCCCTCTGCTTATTGCCTGCTTTGTATCAGATCCCTGAATTTGAGTTTTCAAGTACACTATCAATGTATTTAGAGACCCCCTCTAAACTGAAAGTCTCCAGTACTCTCACTTCTAGGATCATTTCATATTTTATTGCATCCCTGTGTGTTTATAAAGCCTACTAGAGAATAAAATCACAGAACAATTCAGACCCACTGAATCTCCTAATTACAGCTGTTGCCACTCAGAGTAGTGCCCTGTGAACTGTGGAGCTGGATTATAAACCCCCTTCACCCGAGGGTTTCATTCTCCCTGTAAAACTGCAATCCAGATTGGAACATTAGAGCCTCAGTTTCAAAGAATTATTTTAGTTTTAGTACATGTTTTAATAGTTCTGTTGAGAAGGGTTGGCTGGTTTGTTTTTAGTGGGGGGACCAGAGTATTAACTGACAGTGAGTAGAACTGATACAACACATTTGAAATGCATCCATTTCAAACAGCATTTCAGGGCTCTTAAATTGCCAGCTGAGAAGAACAGCCAGTTTAACAGCAACAGGTAACAAATTCCATCCTACCAGTGACAGGTAAGACACAGAGAAGTGTGGTGATTTAGAGTGAAACAGGCTGCCCAGAGAATACAGAGAGGAACAAAGGGAATTACAGAGACCTATGTGGGAAGGAATGGGAGTCCTAATTCCAGTGACTGATCCTTGTATTTCTCATCTTGGGTTTTCCTCGAGCTTTAAATTCAAGGGTCAGTTCAGATAAACAGCAAAAGCATCCAGTTACTGGCTCATTCCAAGCTCCAGGTACCTCAGGGTTCCCTTCAACCAGGGATTGAGCCAGGCTACAACTGCAGATCTAGGCTGCTTCAAATTTGTCTGAAGCCCAGGAGGGGCTTCAGCCAAGGGGGCTGAGCTTCTTGGTTGATGAACTTGCCTGTTCTCCTTGTTGGTTCAAATAAAACCTTGACAATGAAAAGCCTAAAGTGACATTTTTGAACCATTTAGGGAAAGAAAAAAAAAATACAGACATAAACCTGGTTGATTTGTTCCCAGTACAACACTCACCACAAAGCACAGAAAGAACTGCTGAACATTTTGAGGTGGGGTAGGAAGGGAATTTCCCAGACCTTCTCTTTACAACACACCCCAAAGAAGGTGAGGGCTCAGAAAAATAAATTCTAACTTATGTAACACACACAACCCTCTTGGACAGTACTTAGTTCTACGCACCCACGGAGAATACTTAATACTTTATAGTTCTTTACTTCAAAGAGTTGGATTCATGGTACAAATCAACACAGCCCTATTATAGCTCCATTAACAACAAATCATACCTGGTAAGGAACCAAGCCATTAATTAATCACACAAATTCATTTGGGGTTTCCACCAAGGATTATGTAGTAGCTTGAAAAATGAGGAAGACACAATAAAACAACCACACAGTTGTCGTTCCCTCACCAAGTGTTTTAAATCCTGGATGTCCTTCTCCTTGTGTTCATTTACTGAGTGTAGAAGCTATAACAGAGGGAATGTCTACGTTCTCCAGAACACAAATCTGCTCCCAGACTGAACCTCTGAGAGCCAGGGTGTCCATCACTAACTTCCCAGCAGGACCCTGCTCAAATTTAAGCATCTAGAGAATTAGGAACAGCCCCTTCCCATATTTGCAAAACCAGTGTGTAAATTGACAATTCCAGGAAAGTCAGTCACAGGATCTTAAAAATTAAGAGACAAATAAATGAAAAGTAACCAGTACCTTCAGATTCCAAAAGAACAAAGTGGGGACTGTTCTCCTTTGCTTTCTCTTTCCTCAGCCATTGTCATACTTAGGGAACACTCTTTCAGGCTATTCTCTTCAATGATCAAGACCAGCAATCTGACCCTTTACTTAACAATAAGGTTTTAATGAAATTCCAGAATATGACACACCCTCAGTACTGAAAGATTTAATAACACTGAGGCAGATGCAAAACTAACATCACCTTTTCTTGTCAAGCCAAAAGAGATGACAGTAGCTCGTGTGGACTTAATTTTGTTTGGTCTGTGGACTTAATTTTATTTGGTCTGCATACCCCGCAGGGCAATTAAATCATTCCTTTTGCAGGCTGAACACTGCATGAAACCTGCACAGGAGACAGATTCTCCACTGAAATCACGTGAAAGTTTTACACTGAAAGATCTGAGCTTGGGGCTTCAGCTGCAACCTCGTAACCTAACTTTGTCTTCTCACTGAAACTGCCAGTAGGAAAAGGCAGAGAACAGGACAACAGTGCAAGGGGAGCTGGAAGTAAATGCATTAAGGTGGATGATATCACTGGACCACTGTTTGCACCAGGAGCTGTTGCCTGCCTTCCATCCCACTGGGGAATTAAACAGCTCAGATAAGAAAGTGAATTACTCTGCAAAAGGAGAGTGAATAACTTTGCAAAAGGAGGCACAAGGCAAGAGCAGGAGCTCAAGCTGTAAATTTAAGCTGTGTGCAGTTGCCAATGGATTTTCAATGACCCCCCAAGGAAGTGGCCACTGTTTGAGGTCTTCTTTTAATGACAGCAATTGCCAGTCATCAGTGTGTTTACCTGTCAAATAAACAACACTATTTGTTTGGGGTTTTTTGCACAGAGGTAGGGATGGAGACCTGGAGGCTCCTATTATTCAGAATATCAGATGCTGCCACAAATTATGCAGACACGAATACTGGTTTTCTGGACCTCCTGCAGCAAATAGCACAAAGGATTTTAACACACTGTAGTGCCAGTCACTACCAGTAATGCTATTAAAAATAAGTGTACTGACATAACATTTATTTTGCCCTTTTCAGCACCCTCCTTTTAAGCTGGCACTTGTTACTGGAAGAAAGCAGATGAAAGAGTTCATTTGCCACCACGTTCAGCCAGCCTCGAACACGATTTTTGGCAAAGGTTTCTTCACAAGACCATTTAAGGAAGCTGATCCAGCAGCAGAATGAACTTGCAACCAGTTAATGTCATAATGCCTCCAGTCAGTCAGAAACCTCCCTGTCTGAAAGCTTAAGTTCCTTTTGTTTGAAGGAAAGATTTATATTTTCAAAAGTAGCAAAGTAATGAAAAGACCAATTCCTTTTGAATTCATCAATCCACACCACATAAGTCACCTCTCGGCTACCTCTTCCCTGCAGTTACTCACATTATTGCTCTTTAGTACCCAAATGAAGTTTTTAGATACAGGTTTGTGAACAGTCCACCTCTCCCCAGGCTTGTCTCCCAGATTTGCTGCTTACAAGCAGTTGAGAGAGGACAGTGGACAAATATGTTTTGTGGGGTAAGAATAAAGAGCGTGGGACAACCCCAAGGCCAGGGGTTTCCCAGGAAAATGTGTCCCAGACCCTGTAAACACTATTCCACAGTGCTTTCAGGGCTTCCTAAAAGAAGAACTGGTGGTCAAGCTCTGAGGCACAAAGTGCACATGGCAAGGAAAGCTGGGTGTGAAGGGATGGTAAAGCCTCTCTAACTGTTAATTCAGACATGCCACAGTCCAATACATTAAACATATTTATAAATCCACGAATCAGCAAGAAGTAGGTACCTGATTATACTCAAAGAGCTGGGCTTCCATCTGCTGATTTTTAATGGGACTCCAACTCATAAAAGCATCTCTGCCACTCCTGGGTACGAAGGGTAGGAAAAATGACCTGAGTGCTTTTGAAAAGCCAGTTCTGCTCAACCTTTAGCAAAACCAGGGCCAGTTTGCAGATGCAGGGAGTGAAGAGCTGTGCTGTTCAACAAGAGCTGGGTAGAACTGACAGGGTGAACACACTGGAAGCTGATTTTCACTCAAAGGTCCAAGTTAAGGCATTCTGCTTGGGTGAGGAACCTGAGCTGGAACACCGAGCCTCCTCCACAGAGATCAGACCCTCCCAAACAGGGGCTGCCTGTTCCAGGACTCCCAGGAGCCAGGTCGTCTCCCAGGGGGATTGCTGAGCTCCTGGCAGCTGTGCCAGTGGGGGGAACGAGGAGGTTCACGTGACACAGGTCCCCCAAAATCCCCCGCTTCTGTCTCAGTCCTGGCTTGTGCTGGCTCTGCATCCACACACCCTCCTCCAGCACGGGAGACATTCTGCCCTTCCCCGTGCCTACTGCCAAGTGATTTTCTGAGGCACAGAGACTGCCATTAATTGGGCTTATTTGAAATTCTCGGAAGTACAGGAGTTGCCCTCCACGTCTAACGATCACCTGAGCAAAACAAACCTTTTGTGGGCAGTTGTGAAGCACCCTGACCATCACAAAACACTCCTGACAATCCTTTCTTGTCCCAAGAAAGGATTTCCTTTCTTGTTTATTGGTCAGGATCAGGTCCCTGGGTAATGCAGGGGAGCCACATCTCTTGGGACACTAAGAGGTGGTTCTGCAACTGTGAGAAGAAACGAGAGAGGAACAACACAGCCAGCAGTTCTCCTGGCAAACCTCAGCTTTAACCTCTGCTGGTGTGTTTGCTGTGCCAGAGGCGAGGTGGCAATCACACCATTTCCCTGCCCCACAGGGGTGTTGGGGGAGCTATTAATGCCTTCAGGCTACAAAGGAAATGCTCACTATTATTACTGGCACATTACACACTCCCCACTTTCTCAGCTCAGTAGGACAGGGAACACTGAGTGGAAAATTGCAAATGTAAGAGCTAAACTTATTCACTTTACAAGTTACCCCAGTGTTTTTCTTTTCAGCTGTCAAGCTGCTTTATAAAAAGCAGCTCAGATAAGCAACTCTCACCCTCTACAATTTGGTTTTGTTTGCTTCCTAAGCTGGAAACGGGTGTCTCTTGTCTTTATTTCACTTCAAGTCAAGCCTGAAAGAAAAACGCTTGTAGAAAAAATCCTGTAATTGCTGGATCTGATTTTCATTTGAACTTTTGCTTCATTCCTGTGGTACCCACAACTTTTGAAATGCTGTGTAACTGATGTAGTTACGATCTATATGGAAGAATGAGTGGGCAGGTTTTTAAGTGGGCACATATATGATAGACTGTATGGCCATGAGAGAAAAAAAAATGTACTTACAGGATTGATGCACAGTCACTGGAACTACAAGATATGAACCAGCTTTCCTGAAGAACCCAGCCTCCACTTGGGCATTAAAATAAGTGGCTAGATTTTCAAAACTCCCCAGCTGCCATCATGCTGAGCAATTTTGATTATCTGGCCATAAAAATGTCTCAGTGAGAACTGCTGGGTGCCAAGCACTTTTGGAAATCTGGGCTCAATTGTAGGCTCTGAGCATTTAAGAAACCACTAGCTCCAAATGTAAATAGTGGTTGTATGAAGCAATGGGTGGAAGTCATGTAAGAGGCATGTACATGTCTCAAAGTATGTGTGTTTTCTTAGTTTCCCTTTAAACACTCTCATCTGCATCCTGCTCCTGCACGTTACCATGCAGAAAGACATAATCACATTGCAAATCTTTCTCCTGGAGTAAAAAACAAACCTCAAAATTAAACTGTCCCCTAAATACTTTCTGCTTCAATGAATAATCTCACAGGAAAACTGTGAGGATGCTCCTTAATTTTCTGTGTTCACCTAGAGGATGCAGGATGGTGCCAGCAGAGGATAAACTTAATTACCACGACAGGAGGAGCCATAAAGTCACCAAGAGCTCAACTATGAGGGACAGAGTTCATCACACACCTGAACGTGACACTTTCTTTTCAATCCCACTGGAAAAACCAATAGACAAGAAAGGAATAATATGAGTGGGAGAAATATGAGAGGACACAAAGAGCATCATGTGGTCTAGATGACCCCCCTGCATGAAAAGTTGTGAATACTCAAGGAAAAAAGTCTCTGAAAACTGTTTGTAATCAACCCACAAGCTGAAATATATTCGCATGCAACATTTTTTAGTGGTTTCCAACAACTAGTATAATTATATAAATGCTTATGGAATATTGATAGACATGATTTGCCAGCATTATGTCATCCTTTTTCTTAAAAACAGTTTTTCCAGCTTAATTTGCAGCTATGTTATAATAATGTTGTACCTAACTCTATCATCTTCAATAATTTGAAAGAAAGTGAATAAGTATGAAGCGATTCAGAAAGCTGTAAAGCAAACAGTCATTTTATGGAGAGATACTTTCTATTAATCCTGCATGCCAGTCACTTTGATTTTGTGAAAAAAAGGGAGTTGGAAGTGTTGCTTGGTGCCCCAAGGGACTTCTCAGCTTTGTACAGATGCTGCTAATCTCAGTGGTCAGGCCAGAGTCACAAAAAGAAATCAAACTCCCCACACAGACACAGCGTCATTACACATGAAATTAAACTGGCATTAATTAGAAAAACATCAGTTAGTGATTTAATGGGAAAGATGGACACAGAGAACAGGAGGTTAAAGGAAGACAAAAGATGTGAGTGGTAAAAGAAAGGAAGAGTGGCATAAAACATTTTCTTCAATTGCTTTTCATGCTCTTCAGAAGGGAATACACAGTTCAATGAAGTAACATTTGAACAAAGAGGATATTTTTGTTCCAATAAACACTTCATTTCCCTCAAATCTGGATAGCAATGCTTCCTCTTTCAAAAGTGCCTCCTATTGATTCATAATAGTTAATCCCCCCAGTTTTAGGTGACTTTGCCAAAAGGGGGTGGGGAAATCGGGGGGAAAAAAAGGTTTTTGTTTCTTATTTTACTTCCCTCACTCTTCTCCGAGAGCTTATGAAAAGAATATTTTTACCTGTACCAAGATTTCCAACAACTGCAATTTCAACGTGTTAATGGAAATGCTGGGGAGAAGGGCAGCTTTTCCATGTGTTAAATGTTTGTAAATTAAAACAATGGAACTTCTGTTGTGCCAGCCCTGAGCGGGGTTTGTTTGCTCCCTTCTCCTCCACCCTCAAGCCCCTGCCTCTCCTCCTCTTCAGGTGCTTAAGAAATCAAGTGGCTGTTTTGTGCTTCAGTGCAGTAGCTCGGAAGGCAAATAGATCAGATAGTGCAGATTATGCCCTTTAGGCCTTTACAACCCCAACCAATTTTTCCTTTTTAACTGTATAAACCAAACATTTCTTCAAAGCACAGCTATTATTAAGCTGCCCCAAACGCCTCTCATGTGTATCAGTCAGAAAGTAACACTCATGTGCCAGGAGAGGATCCGTGCACTCCCACTCTGCAGCTTTAATTAGGAGCAGGAAACTGTCTGAAGTTCAAGTGTGCAAAGCATTTGGAAATTTTCTCTTACTGCTGCTGTGACCTGGTCCAACTGTACTGTTGGACAGAAAGGGCTTCTAGACAGCAACATGCAGTGTCTTGGCAAGGACTGTGAGGGTGCTGGGCTCCCTCTGCCTGCTCAGAGCCCTGTGCAGGGTGGCACATCCCGCCGGGAGCAGCTGCCTCTCCCTCACCTGGGAACATCCAGCAGCCACAGCACAACTGCAGTTCCAGCCAGGCTGCTGAATGCCCGGAAATCCTGGGCAAAGAGGCAGAGCACAAAGTTCCTTTCCATCTATAAACAACGTTTGGGATGAATCAGATAGATGGTAGCCCACACTGACAGTTATAGGCCATGGATTCCAAGTGATCACAGCTTGGAAAAAAGGAGCCCTTGGCAGCCCAGGACTGCTGTTTTGTCACCAGTGAACCCACTTGCACTCTGCTCCATTTTGCCAGATTTTCACAATGGCTAAGCAGCCACATTTTTGGAAGGAGCAGAACTTATCTGATGCGCCCTGGGTGGAAAAAATATTTTGAATCCTTATTTATTTGCCCAGGTGAGAAGTAAAGCCTTCAGAAAATGTGCTCCCCTATTGCCAAACAGCAAGTCAGAAACATACTTTGTTTTGGTGTCAGACAAACCAAATCCTTTTGAATCAGGCCTGGTAAGTATTAGTTTAACTTCCAACCTCCACTGAATTTTCAAGGTAAGCCACGAGTGTGAACTCGTTTTATAAGTTGATTTTTAGCACAGATTATCTTTCCCTGCTTCACTGCTGCAGTCTTACAAGTCCCATAAAAGATGGAGAAGCACGTTTTTGAACAATTGTTGAATTGTCCCAGTTCAGAGCTGCTGTGTTTTCTCCTGGAAGGAGCTGTGTTTTAGCAGTGAGTGACAGAAGGTATCCCATATCATCCCATCCCACAGTACCTGCTCAGGGAGGAGCTCGGAGGCAGCAGCGGCTCCCGGGATGCTGAGCAGCTCCAGGCAGGGCCCTGCACAACTCCACACCCCTGTTGTTTGGAGAAGACCTACAGAGACAAGAAAATTCACATTACTGCTCCCAGAATGACACATCACAGACTTCTGGGGAGAAAAAGAGAACAGATATTTTCCCTTTTCCCTGTGCTTTTATCACCAAATTCTCCCCCACACACTTCACTGCTCCCTCTCTGGGTCAGGCAGCCCTTCCCAGCTGGTTCCCTCTGCCCTGCCCAAGAGGAATGTCCAGGAAACCACCAGGGGTTAAACTTCCAAATCTTTCTATCACAACTATCTGTTAATATATATATATATATTTAAATTTGGGCACACTACTCACAAAAGTAGGCTTTAGTGGCAAATACTTTTTGCACCATGAGTAAAATCATAACTATATCACTAAAAATAAAAATCACATGCACAATACAGTGATCTGGTTGTTACAACAGCCTGGTGACAATTTGCCTCATTTCATTTAGTTTTGTTCCGTTTTTATGCCAAGAAAACAAGAAATGCAGTTATCATCTCTGTACATTTTTCCATCCCGGATATTCTGGGTCAGAGTCATAATCCTGAGAATGGCTCTGTTTGGGTTTTTTTAATTGTATTAATACTTATTAATAATAAATGTTATGGAATTATAGGCAGAATTAATTAGAGGCTCGTTGTGGGCGCAAAAGAGACGTTCTGAGATGTGCTGTATTTATGTATGGACTCTGCTGGCAAGCAAAGATAAAAGGCAAAGCTATTTTTAGTGCTCACAGAAGATAAAATTTGTGGAAGTGCATGTACATAAATGTAGGTGCCTGTACAGAACGTGTAGAAGAATTAGTGCCTTTTGGGTGCTCAGCAGCACGAGCATCAACAAACTTGTCAGGACGTTTTTGGAGCCCTTTAGAGCATCTGAGTTTCACCCTCCAGAAACACAAATTATGTCAAGCCACACCGGTAGCCTTCCAAAATTTAATCCTGCAATTTCAGTGCACAAGACTCCATTTTATCCTGAATCTCGGCCCTGCACCTCAGAGTACCTCACTCTGCTCATTTTTCATTAGCCACACAAGGATAAAAAAGTTTAATCTTGAAAATACTCCCCGTAAATATCTCACAAAAATAAAAAATAATAAAATAATTGATAAAACCACCAAGATTTCAATTGCAGCAGAAAAAAAAAACAAAACAAGGAAAAATACTTCTTAAATTATCTTGCATTTTTCACAGTAATTGTTCTTCCAAACTATACTGGTTTCTTTGTTGCCTGTTATCACACAATGTCCCTAAGCAGGGTTGGTAAAGCCATGCATAGGATTGGAAAAGAAAAAGAGAATGTCAAGTGTGAATTTGTTTTAAGTCAGCCAAAACGGGCATCTAAATAAATACCCAAGAATTTTGCTAGGAAAAAAAAAAAAAATATATATATTTTGACTCTGCCCTGAATATCTCTGCATTTGTAAGTATATTTGTGCACAGAGGGTCCTGTTGCACTGGGGTTTGGAGGCAGCACCATCATCTGCATTCAGCAGCGTGCTGTCAGAGCAGTCGTGGTGCATTTTCAGTGCATGTTCCTTTCTGTCTATTTTTGAACACTGCAAACATTGACGGTACCTTTGAATTCCATTTCCTCTGTCACTGGCTTTTAACCCCAGAGAAAAAGGAATATGAGCCCTTCTCTCTTGTGTACTTTCATGATTTGAGATACATGGAGGCAGAGGGTCTGTTTAATAGGAAATTATTTCCTAGTATTTTCTGCCTTGCTTTGGATTTCCTTTCTTTCTAGTATTTTTAGATCCCCAGATAAAAAACCCCTCGGTTTATTTGTGTTGTAAGACAATCCACCAAATAAAGCACGGATCACTGGGAGACTTTCTTCAATGAAAGGTCCAGTTTAACTGGTTCACTTTTAATTTAATGAATGGCTCTTTCCCCTCAGACAAGAAGAAACCGCCACAGACATTTACAAAGACACAAAAGCCAACACTGGGCTGTTTTATGTTAGTTCCTTTTCTTAAAACATTTGTTTTTAGCTTGAAATGTTCGAGACAGAACTTGCAGATACAAATCCTCCCCCTTATAGAAACAAAAGTGTTTATACAGCCCACGGTAAATAAACTCTAATTAAATGTATCCATCAACTATAGTTCTTTTATATAATTTATTATTTGTTTTCAGAATCTAAGATAATGTTTGATGGAGGCTTAAAATTAAATCTTTATCATAAAACAAATGTCATTTTTCTTTTGAATATTACATGTTCTTTCCTTCTTTAGAAGTCTATAATTTCTGATAGATTTCTTACTACCAAATCCAGTACAACTTTCTGCCCTGCTTGGAAGTATTTTGACATAAAAAGTAACCATTTCATGCCATCAGTTGCTGCCTCTAGTTTAGTCCAACTGGTAATTACTGTGTATTTCTACAAAGCATTATTTCCTCTTTTCCTCCTCCTCCAAAATTAAAGTGCAAACAGCTCAGTGAACATAACAGAAAAGGGAAGAAAAGGGGGAGGAAAAAAAATGGGGGGAAAAGGGGGGGAAAAAAAGGGGGGGGGAGAAAGAATAATAATAAAAAAACAAGAAACAAGAAACATACCATCTAATATAGTCCAGAATTTTTTTCATTGTTTTTACAGAGGTTTACAGTGAAAAAAAAAAAAAAGAAAAGAAAAAGAAGGAAAAATTCATATTTTGTTTTGTGCCTTTCTAGTGGTTTGTGCTTGTTGTAGAAATAAAGTCTTACAAATAGAAACCAGAGAGAGAGAAAGGGCGGGGGGGGGGGAGGAATAAAAGCTCGTTTAGTTTCCCTTTTTCATTTCCTTTGCTGGAATCCTGGTTTGGAACATCTGAAGCCAAAAAGGATCCCGAGGTTGGGTGTTTGGCTGGCCCGAGGAGCCCTCCCAGGTTCGTGGTGTCACAGCGGCCCCTGGAGGCGCCGGCACGCGGCGGAGCAGCCGAATTAGCGCAAAGAGCCCCAAAAAACCGCTCGGTTTTTTCCCCCGATGGCTTAACCCTCATCGCTACAGACTTGCCGAAAATATTTTAAACTCTTATCTTTAGCAGGATGGCACTCGAGCGGGGAAAGCTTTCACCGCGCAAAGTAAAATCCGTCCTATTTGTATAGAATCGTTTTTAAAACGCACTGAGTAAAAACCCAGGAGCCACACTCCGACCTAAACACTTTTAATACAGAACTGCCTGTTTCAGCTGCGGCTCAACGCTGTGAAATTCAGTTGTTTTCCTGAGTAATACAGAGATCTAAAGTGTGGTAGACTATGAGGATCCAGTTTATGCAAAGTGCCTCGGGGGGGACGAACCAGAAAACTGATCAGTATATTTTTGAGACGTGAAGATCTGTTGATCCCAAGTCTTTTGTTTATCTGGTAACAATTGCTATAGAGGCAGAAAGACTTCAATTATAATGTCGTTATACATTTGTTACGTGTTATTACATTTTAAGATGTATAATTAATACACATTTGAGCCAACACATCGCACAGTTTTTGCTGTTTGTTATATAATTTCGCTGTTATTGCCTTCACTGTTTTCCTTAACCTTGTGTAAACACTTCCTTCCCAAGCAAACATTTCAGGGAAAACTAGACAAAAGTTCACTGCAGCAGGAAATATGACTGACTGTTTAAGTTTTAGATTACTGGCACACATATATTTATTTCCAATGGTAAAGAGAACACCAGGCTCAGGAATTCTTAAGTCACTTGAATATTTTGCGATTTCGATATTTCTGATGTTTTCTCCTCTGTATGTACTTAAAGAAAATCTTTTAATAGGCATTAATTAATATTTTTCATTTTGGTATTTCAAAATGCTTATACAAAGCATACCAAACAGCTGCATAATACTACTACTACTACTAATAATAATAATGTCTTCCAGTGGAAACTTGTATAAATATCGTACACCCTTGGTATGAACCTGCTCAGTGCACAAACATCCATTTGTGCTTGCAGTGATGCTTGTAAAGAATCTGTAGAACTTTAAACAGGGTTTAATATCTGTATAGTATATTTATCTAATCAGTAGAGGTGTCTGCCTTGTATAGGATGTGAAGAGTTAAAACACATGTGAAAGTATTTCGGTCTCTGTTGACACAGTCATGAAGTAGAAAAAACCCAGCCATGGCAGATAAAAGCCTCCACAATTTGTCAGCTGTGTGGTTATGAATATACACAAACTTTACTCATTTTGAGAGCACAATCTACGTTTTCCTTTCACACCAAGCAAGGAATAAGCATCCCATCCTTCAGTGCTGACACAACCAGGAGCTGCATTTCTGGTGCACGACTTCCAGTCGCTACGACGGCCCCTGGATCCAAACTAAGGGTTGTTCTGCTAAAGAGACAACAGATCTCATTCCAGCTGATCTCACAACTTCCCAGCAAGGTCTGTACTTCCTAAATCTGCCAGGAGAAAAGAAGCTGGCTCAGTGGCTCTAAATCAAGCACAAGCAGACTCCCACCGAAGCCTAGAAATCATTTGGAAAACCACCTTTAGCGGGTGTTTAGTGAAAGGTTCTGCTCCACTGGCAGGAGGAATTCTTTGGTCCCTCACAGTTATTTAAGTACCAGTTGGAAATCACAAACTGAAGCAGCTTCACTTAAATACAGCTGGAAAATACAGGAGAGATTTCCCTAAGAAATTCTTCTCCAGTTCAGGTTCTGCTCCCCCGATAGCTGATGTTCTGACTGGACAGATAAATTATGTTTGTATATAATACACCATTCTGGAAAATGTATTTGCCCCCTTTGTGAGGAAATTAAAGACAATTTTTTAAGGCTGTGACACAAACCAACAAAGGCCAGGAAATGCAGTGTTAGGACTGACTTACCTCTCTCATCATTGTGTGCTTTCCCCACAAAACGTACTCACAATGGAGTGAGGCAAGTGGGGAATATCAGACTTAACTTACATTTCCTGGCCTCTTCCAGCTGCTGTCCAAAACCTTATTGTTGTTTAGGCAGAACTGAGTTCTTTTCTATTTCAGGTTTGTGTTGTGCAGGCATAAACACAAAATGTATCTAATTACGAAGGCAGCGAAAAGACTGAATAAGCAACTTTTTTTGCTGTGTTAGAAAACAAAAGAAGACAAAACATGGTTTTATTTCCATGTTAAGAGCCTGGAAATAACTAACAGGAATAGCTAGCAATTAATGCCACAGTGCCTTGTACTATTTAAGATCACAGAGCATTTGGGATTATGTTATTTACCAAGAATACCAATGAGATGCAACAAGAAGGCCTCAGTCTCTAAAGATTTTTGTGTCAGAGCACAGTTGGTGAAATATCCAGGTACATTTGAAGCATTTTGTCTGAAAGAAGGCAAACTGCAAAGGGAAAAAAGCAAAAAAAAAGGAGAAAAAAAAGGACAGTTTGAATGCTACTGCTATTAGTTTAGTGCTTAATACTTCAAGAATACTCGGTGATGAAAGACTGAACATACAAGTTTTCTCCACGTTGATTCTCTGCAAGTTCTTTTGCATATTTTCTTCTGCAAAACGTTTAAACTTTAACTATATTTTAGCATTTGAAGCATGATATATGTGCATGTAAAACTTGCCAGTGTGTACATAGTTATTCATTAAAACGAGCTTTATGGCACTCTCAGTTTATTTCTGCATTTTTAAGGTGAGTGCAAAAAGCATTTTGGGTTTCTTTGGGTTTCTTTTTAAAATGCATTTCAGTTGGATTTCATTGAATGTGTTGTACACCTTGACATTTAAGGTACTTTAATGGGGGGTTTCTTAGTTACAAAAACGAAGTTCTTGAAAGAGAGGTTGGGGGGGGGAAATCCTTTTAGAAAAAAAAAGAGGGGGGCGGTATGGCTAAAAGGACTTAATTTTCTAAAGCTCAAATTCCAAAGGAGGAAGACGGGGAGAAATAGGAACTGAAACTAATTTACCTGCATTCCTTTGTCACTGCTTGGCCCTTGACTAGTAAATGATTCCTTTCACTAGCCAATAAAACCAAATCAAAAGCAGGCTTAGGGAGCAGAGGGGGAAGGGGGGCAAGAGAGTAGAAGAGAGAATCAACTTAAACTTTGACAAAAACAGAGAAGAAGGGAAGGAAGAAAGCAAACTCACTCCTCTTGCTTTCCAGGAGCTCCCAGGAGCTGTGTGCCTGACTCCTTGTGCCAACTTCCCAGCACTAGCACAGCACAAAGACATTCCCTACCTGCTTTCCTGCAGCACTAGCTAAGGTGGGTCTGTTGTTCCCTGCCTTTGTCTCCATTCCACGCTGGCCCCAGAAGCCCTGCCAGTCTGGGGACACTGCAAGGGCTGTCCAAGGGCTTCGGAGGGGAACGGTGTCCAAGGGCACGTTTGATCTGCACAAACTTGCCTGCGAGGCCTGGGAAAGGTTCAGTTCCCAAGAGGGATGTACAGCAACGTGACAGCAGCTTCCAGAGCTCTGAGGGTGAGTCTGGGATTGCTGGGCACTGTGCAAACATGTACAGTGGTATCTTCTCCCCCTAGAATACTTCACGTTCTAGAGAAGGAAAAGCTTCAGAGAAGGGCACGGGATGTATTGACAGGGTCACACTTTCAAAAGTGCCCACATGTTCAAGGCAGAAGTCCACTGAAAGATGCTTTGAATTCTGGTTTTAATGCTGACCATATCAATTATTTTTAATAAATAACGACTGGTGGGAAAAGAGGCGAGATAAGTTCTTCAAAATCAGAAGAGCTGAAAACGCGATATGGAAATTCTTTTCTCTCGCAACCACTGCATTGTATTTTTAGCATCAAAGGGGATTCCTCAGGGCTGAGTACACAGTCATTTTTCAGAACTGGATTTTTTTTCTTCTTTCATCCCTCTCTTGACTAAAAAGAAGAGCTGGTTAGATAGACCAGCAGGCAGGGAAGAGCATAATGACCAGAAAAGCCAAATACAGATCTCTCAGTTCCACACGTGCCTTCAAGTGGTTGTAATGATGCCAAAGGCAAGTCAGGAGGTACAATCACAAGTGGGAAGAGTAGCTCTAAGACCTCTCAAGGTCAGGATCACTTAAAACTTTCTATTTTGATGAATGATCAGTTTGTGGAGAGAGGGCCCAGGGAACGTGGCACACCCTTGTCAGACAGAAGCAGAGCCTACCAAGAGGTCCAGCACCCCCCCTGTGCCCCTTTGCCAGCAGTCACAATGCTCCACCCAGCAGCAAAGTCATCAGGGCTGCAAACCACACAGCAGCAGAGCAGAAATCAGACCAGATCTTATCAAGATACCAGCCTTAAACACCCTCCATTTGCCTGTGGTACCTCTACAGGAGAAGTAAAGATACAATCACAAGCAAATGGTTCCCTGTTTCCTTCCTGCCAGTGTGCTACTGGGCTGTGCCCAAATGACCTACATTCATCTCCATGGTGGAGGAGAACAACCTCAGTGTCAGCACAGCCACGTTGGGATGTTATCTGTGTCTGTACTCCAAAAGACACAGGCCCATCTTGGGGAACTTGGATGAACCTCCTTCCCACACGAGAGGCAGAGCTGCCTCAGGAGAGCACGACAGTTCTTCCAGCCCTGGGCAGCCAGCAAAATCTTTTTAAACTTTCCACCCTGGGGAAAGGCTGCCCCAGGAAATGGGTTCTGCATCCAAACAGCAGGTTTCAACTTTTAGTTGCAGAGAACAGCCAAGATTCCCATTAAACAGTGTCTGGAATTTCATGCAGGGTACAGGGTATTTATCCCTAATTAGCAGCAAATATAACATATAGAAGAAAGAATTCTAAGACTTCAAACTTTCCCCATTTATAGTATACATATAACATATATTCATGTATCTATATACATTCACACACCAGTTTTTACAGTCCTTGTTTCCTAAATACTCAAGCACACAATCATAAATAGAGGTGTAGCCTGGAATGCCTTGCTGTGGTGTTTAGTATAGGGAAAAGATTTCAGGAGCTCCAAGTAAAATAAAACACGAGAGCTGTACCTGTAAGGACCAACACTCTGGAATAAAGGGTTCCCTTTAGAGTGATGAAGAAATAGAAACAGAAAACTAAAGGTCCTTGGTGTAGCTCATCTCTGCATTCTTACAGTCCCTTGCTGCTCCCACACACTCACGGTGTGAACAAAGAACACCTGCACGAGGTTAACAATTAGTGCTCAATTAACAATCACCTGTTCTTCAAAGATTCCTACACACAGAAAAAGCTCCATAGTACAGCCAAAGAGCTTTAAAGGCCCTTCCAAAAAGGAGTATGGGGAGTTTAAAGTAACAAGACTCTAACTAGTATGTAAGAGTTCTCTCTTGTTTTTGAACAACCAAATGCTTTGGGAAGTGTCTGCTCCAGTGCTGGAAGAATGGAAAGTAAAAAAGTAATGGGATTTGTGCCATGCCATCCATGGAGCTGGATCAGACACTGTGCTTCCCAAGTCCCAGGCTTGAATCCATTCCTTCAAACCTGCTGATGTACAACCACCAATGCAACACCAGCCAGTGTGTGTGGGGGTGTGTGCTTCCTTCCTCTTCCATCACGTTCCTGCTCCTGTGGCTGTGCTTTACCTTCTGTGGGTTAGATTTGACTCTCGAGAATTTCATAAAATAAATATTAACTCGAGCTACTGCTCTTCCACATTCCTCTAAGTAAAAGATTTTTTTTTTAAAGGAATCCTTTAATGTTGTTTTTTTGAATGTCTATGAGCAGATCCCAGAAACAGGTTCAAAGTTTAACAGAAGTCACAAGTGACATCACTTCTGTTCCCATTCTAGTTCCTCAGTTCCTGTAAATTCCAAATGTTGTGCAGACAGCACTGT
The DNA here is from genome assembly GCF_003945595.2 of Pipra filicauda. Taxonomy (NCBI): domain Eukaryota; kingdom Metazoa; phylum Chordata; class Aves; order Passeriformes; family Pipridae; genus Pipra; species Pipra filicauda. Next base: position 829,807 of record NW_024104405.1, read on the forward strand.
CCTGGTTCTCCCTTAATCTGACTCATGGCTGGAACCTTTCAAACACCAGTTTGACAGCTATCCAGCCTCACTGATTTTTAGGAATGATCAGCATTTCATCCATTATGGTCTATTTGTAAAATGCACTTTCTAAGGGATCTTTGGGGCCAGCACAGACAAGGGAAGTACCACTGAACTTCCCACCTCAAGCTCTGGTGCACAAGGCACTCAAATATCAGAGAGGGTAAATGTCAGTGATATCAGTCATAATTACCAGAAGGTAATTGTGCCATCTGAGAGTTGCATAAAACACCAGGGGTAGTTCAGGAAGCCTAAATGCAGATTTATTCTGGAAATGGCAGTGCCATCAGCCAGCTCCCACACCTGCATTCACTGGGATTCCCCATGTGACAAGAGAAGCTCTGGATTGGTGACCACCTCAGCCAAATCCCACAGCAGGAAGGCTGCATCCCAGAAGCTCCGTGTCTGAGAATGGGCTTGAAGTGTTTCAGGGGGAATTTCAGAGACTTTCTACTCCCTAGCATCTCTCTCAACCATTTAGCCACTCAATTGTAGGCTGTCTAAAAATGCTCTTTAAAAGATAATAAAAGAAAAAAACAAAAAACACCCAACACAATAAAACAGCAAAAGGAAGTTAAGACAGAAGAAAACACATGGAAGATGGTATCATGATCAGCTCAGAGAAATACATCACAGAGGTGATGCTTTTCAATGAAGACGTTAATTAATTAATAAGTATATTTACTCCTTCTGCCAGAAGACCTTGACAAGATTTATGCATCTGTCAGCTACCTGAGGTACATTTGGAGGAATGGAAATGGGAAGTAAAAAGAACTATTAAAAGCAAATTAAACCAGTAGGAATCTCTGACGTCTGTACCCTCCCTGAGAGGTGTTAGGAGTTGGTTCAAAGGAGAGGCACTGAGCCCACAGCAGAGCTGTGGAATGGGAATATGAACAGCTGGAACAGCTGGAGGGAAGTCATGAAAATCCAATGGGAATGCTGGGAAAATTTTAGACGTTTACTCCAACAAAGAAATTGCGAGAGGATGGAGTACATGAGGAACAGGTAAAGTGGCCCAAAATTCTCTATTGAAAATAAATTACTATACACAGGAAAAGCATTGCCCAGAGAACCAAATGCAATCCAGACTGAGACACTGCGGTATTAAAGCATGGTGGGAACACATAAGAAGTCCTGGCCCTGCCCTGAAGTATTTGCATTTAAGATGATGAAAGGAATTCATAAATGCTGAGTGGTTGGGATGTTCCACGGTCTGTTTGCAGACAAACCATGAACAAAAGTAGGGATGGAAAAAATAAAATTAATCAGGAGAAAATATGCACTATTTACTTATCCCATCAGACCTCTACAAAGCCAAGAATTGTTTTTGTTTTTTGTTTTTTGTTTTTTTTTCAAAATATGCCACTGATCACTGAGAAATATTTTTAATAATATGAGTGTACAAACATATGTTGTTTTGTGCTTTCCTGGACACTAACTGGGAAGGTGGAGCGAGTCAGTCATCAAGTCCAACTGTAGAAACTTCAGCATATTTAAGGCCTCTAATTTTTCCCACCGAATTCTGCAAAGTTTTTAAGACCAGCAAATTACAGTGATATTTTTGCTCTGTGAAATAATCTCCCTTGCTCTCCCTAATCTCTTTGTCTCCACAAAGTCTATCATTTAATGGAGCAGGATGCTTCAAAATATTGCCAGGGCCATTATCTCTGGCTGTGTTAATAAACTTGCCTCCAAGACACGCCCATATTAACATTCCCACATGCACCCATTTCACGGGGAAGGCACACAAAATGCCTCAGCCCCCGCGGGGAAATGTTTCCAAGTGCTTATGCAAAAGAAGGAATAGGCAGGACATGGCAAACACAGTGGTACACACACGCAGAAATCACTCCCAAATCCAGGAGAAAGCCGCCCCTTTGCCAAGCTCCAGGTTTCCTGGAGCAAACAAGTCGGCAGGAAACTCCTCCAACAAGCCAGAGCTGGCCACACAAACACTGTAACCCCTCCCTTTGGTTGTTACAGTAGTGATGGGGCAATCCCTGGCCAGAGGGCTTGAGGAATAGGAAAGCAGGAACAGGAAATGTCAAGCTCCAGCCCATGGAATAGCACAGTGTCCCTACCAGAGCACAGGAAAAAAACCCTACCCCCAGCAACTCCCCCTGCAGTAGATACCCTGATCTAAAAGCATGAACTAGATGGTTCAGTGAGATAAAGTCTTCTCAAAAAAGTCCAGAACTGCTTTGTCAGTCATCTATAATTTGCCTAATAAATACATAAATGCACAGCAGGTTCATGTGGGCACAGACACATCCATCAGGGAGGTGAACAGTGAGCACCTCCATCTACCCAGGTAGCCAGCCAGCTTGCCACTTTGCTTTTTAGGTACCACAGAAACAGGAGATACGGTTGGTCAGCTACAATCCTACCCACAGGGGGAAGCACCGCTGATTTCTGACGTACAGCTCTGGTCTGAGCTGCACTGGCAAGTTCTTATTCACTGAAAATACCACAGAAACAGCGTGTCTTTTTTTGACCAGCCAGTACCTTTGCAGCAGTTATACCCCACTCTCCTCACGGATGTAAGCACTAGCCCAGCCTTGGCTTGAGCTAAGAGCAGGATGATTTGCAAACACTTAAGATCTTGTAGCTTCTCTCCTCCTCTTTCTGCTAATCAGGTTTGGTTTTGCTGGCTCTTAACACATCCACTAATTCACATCTGGACGCTTCACCTCTTTTTATTGCTTTCTGCAGTGTCTGGTCTCTCAGATCAGTGCATGGGGCAGCAGTCTTTATGCCCAACTTCTCCATGCTCCCTTGACAGACCCTCTGTGTTTGGAGTAAAGCCCTGTAACACAGGGCAACAGCAGCAAAAGCAGTGACTGGACAGTTTTACACACACACAGCACTGAATTTAGTGATGACAAATGACCTCTCTGCCATTCCATACCTCACTGCTTCCTGCCTTTTGCCTCTGCATCCTTTAGCATCTCCACACCCATTCCACCCTTTTCCCTGCAGACACCATCCAAGATGGTACAATCAGTACTTAAACCACCTTCCTGCTAACAACCACAGAAGAAGAAAAAAAACATTTCATGCGTAGCCAAAAAGTCAAACAAGCAGAAAATGTGCAGCTATTCCATTCTCTCCCTGAGCTACAAGGAAGATATCCATGGGTGCCATCCTCCCAGTGTGCCACGCTGCCTCCCCCGTTCCCATTTTACCCCAGAATAGAAAGAATAGAGTTGCAGATGCTTTGTTTTCTCTCAGGAGTTCTCAGAAATCTCACTCTCCAGGCACTGGAGAGCTGGGGCAAAGCACCATGTTAAAATAGCCAAGCTTTGGGTCTTAGTTTCCATCCGGAGAAGGAAGTACATCCCATGCCTTGCCGTTTCCAGGCCTTTCTTTGAAAATCCTTTCTTTTCTTTAAATAACAAGGGGTAGCAGTCAAGTGAAAGCAAGGGCTACTTGATCCATTGTTTGGCCCTCAGCCAGGTTCTGCTGGGCCCGCTTTCCCTCTCAACCACCCGTTTTCCTATCGTTCCTGTAATTTGGGGAGATTAAGATGTATAGCCTGTAAATTGGCTAAACTTTTCCAGGCTGCTTTAATGAGACTTCATATAATAGGGGTTGGCTTTTTTTTTTTTTTCTTTTTAATATTTTCCTTAACGTGACCCATATGGAAATAAAAAGATATATTTTTTAATGTATGCTAGATTACGGCCGACGTTTTCCTCAAATTAAAATCCATGCTTCAGCAGCAGCATACATTTTCAATGATGTCAAATGTATTTTTTCAGCCAACTGGCTGGGGTCACCCTTATAACTCAAAAAGTTTAAGTGTGCTGGATAATCAGGAGAACATGTGAGTCTCTATAGGGCACTGTGGCTGCTTGGGAGCACAGAGGGCCTATTCTATTACGAGGCATTTGGGGCAGGAGATATGGGGTAAGACTGGGATAAAGCCCTGCCTCTGGATGAGCAGGAGCTATGTGGTAAGACTGGGATAAAGCTCTGCCTCTGGATGAGCAGGAGCTATGTGGTAAGACTGGGATAAAGCTCTGCCTCTGGATGAGCAGGAGCTATGTGGTAAGACTGGGATAAAGCCCTGCCTCTGGATGAGCAGGAGCTATGGGGTAGGACTGGGATAAAGCCCTGCCTCTGGATGAGCAGGAGCTATGGGGTAGGACTGGGATAAAGCCCTGCCTCTGGATGAGCAGGAGCTATGGGGCAGGACTGGGATAAAGCCCTGCCTCTGGATGAGGTGACAGCCACAGGGCTCGCAGCAGGAACCATGTGGCACCAGCCCATGCCAAGCTCTTCCAGCAGGGATCCACCATGGTCTAGACTAAGACTAAGTTCACAGACTAAGCTAAAACCACCAGGCACTTCCCCATCGACACACGGGGTGTTCTTAGTTCACAGGTGCTATCCAGGCCTTGGTTCGTGTTATCATTTTGTTGGGGATGATTCCCAGTGGGAGCAGCCAGGACCTGAACAAGGGCTGTTCTTAGCACTGTTCATACCATGCTAAAGTACTTATTTACCTGATTTTCCCACCTTGAGAATGAACTAGGAATATTAGTTAGAGGAAAGCCCACTTACACTATCTTTAAACCTCTTTTTAAAGCAACTGACATATTGCATCTATGTCTGGCTCAGGATCTGAATGGATTTCAGTTGACATATCTGGATCCTCTAAATTCAAACAACTTATCAACACTGAAGAAATATAACATTTCTCAATATAATATCGAGGAATATTTTCCAAATGTTAAAGCAAAAGAGCAACAATTCCCACAAAGAAGTTTTGTTTTCTTTTTTAACAACTCTCTTTGACTAACAAACAGCTGATAATGAAGCCACAACTGTTTGGGAAACCACAAGAAACATGAGCTTTCAGCTTTAAACGTTTTCTCCTCCTTCCTTAAAAAATTTCTCACTACACTTTGCAATTAGAAATTGTGCTGTCAAACAAATCGGTCCAAAATTCCCATTTCCATCGAAAGGAGGTCCATTCAGCTCTCCAGAACAATGTGTTTTGACTAATTTCATAACTGGCACAGGTACACAGTGAAAATTTAGGATGGAGGACTAAGACCTTGCCTACACTTAGAGGTTGCATGAGAGCATTGGTGTTGGCCAGGTGTGGAGACAGTTACCCCTGCAACCCTAATATAGATGCATTAAAAATGGGTAAAAAAAACCCAAACAAACAAAAAAGATCCCCCCAAAAAACCAAAACACCAGTCAATTTGCTTCCAGTTTACCTCAGGGATGAGTAAATCCTTAGAAACTATATTGACAAATGGTTCTGTTAAAACAGAAGCTGTGGCTCCACTTGGAATTGTAACAATGAGTCTTCTATCAGGGTATTTATAGAAACAAATCCCTTGTAGTTAGTGCATAATCACCCCCCAAAACTTCATTTACAGTAGAAATGACAGGTAATTAAGATATAAGGAATGATGTTACTTCAAGTAAGATTCAAAAAGGTTATGTGAAACAAGTGCCAAAAAGGTTATGTGAAACAATTCTCCTATAAATAAATTTGTTGGGTCACACCTGGCTTGCCCAACCCCTCCAGCTTCTCATCACTACCCTGCTTTTCCTCTGTTTAATGTTTCATTGTGGAAAATATTCATTTTTAGCCCAGGTCTCACAGACACTGAGCCCCTTGGAGCTTTGCCCTGTCACTGTACAACCCTACCGGGGTTATCACTAAACAACAACAATAACAACAATGAAGTTATTACTAAACAACTGTACTAAGAACATATTTATGACTGTGCATATTCACAGGTTTCCTGGAGAAGCCAGTCCTGCCTTACTGAGCAAAGCCCACATGAGCCACCAAAGGCTCTGGAGCAATTTTATCCCAGGATGCAGAGGACACGGTGGGAATCAGGGAGAAAAACACGTGGCCTGAAAGGTATGGACCTGCTGAACTAGAAAAACAGCATTTTGAGGAACGCTGTCCACCTTTGTAAGCAAAAACAAACATAATGTTGGAAATGCAGGCTTTGGGAGACAACCAAGCCATGGAATCGTAGAATCAGCAGGGTTGGAGAGGACCTCTGAGATCGTCAAGTCCAACCCTTGATCCACTACTGCTATGGTTACTAGACCATGGCACTAAGTGCCACATCAAGTCTTCAGGCTTTTCACTGAAACGAGCATTAAACTGCATTTTGATTCTGAGAGGGCACAACCAAGAGCTTCAATGTCACTTGTAACGCAAATCACTTCAAAGCGACTTTCAGAGTGTTTGTGAAGTTACAGGTGCATTTGTAACACACCTCGCAGCCAATACACACACAAAAGGCCATAAACTAGAACACCAGAAGCTTCACCTCGACACGAGGAAGAACTTCTTTGAGGGCAGCAGAGCTCTGGAACAGGCCATGCAGGGAAGGCGTGGATTCTCCCTCTGCGGAGACATCCCAAACCCAGCTGGACACATCCCTGTGTCACCTGCGCCTGCCTGGGCAGCGGGCTGGGCTGAGGGTCCCTTCCCGTGCTGATTATCCAGGGATTTTGCGGAGCCGTGCCCGCAGTAACCCCTCCGCCCTCACGCACCGCCCCGGGGCCGCGTCACCGCCCCTCGTACCCCTCCGCCCCTCAGGGCACCTCCCTGCGGCCGCCTCACCACCCCCGAGCCTCGTGCCCCTCCGCGCCTCAGGGGGACCCCGCTCCGAGCTCCGCGTCCGCCGCCACCCCAGCAGGTAACTTGTCACCTCTGTCCCCCAGGAGCGCGTTCCAGCGCCAGGGACACCACGGGCAGGGTTGAGGGGAGTATCCCCCGTGGCATCATAGAGAATCATGGAATGGTTTGTGTTGGAAGGGCCCTCAGAGACCGTCTCATTCCACCCACCCTCTGTGGGCAGGGACACCTTCCACTAGACCGGGTTGCTCCAAGTTTATCCAACCTGCCCTTGGGCACTTCCACGACGATATTGTGGACCCTGCTCTGAAAGCCTTACGTGTTTGTTCAAGGAGACTTCCCAAATAATCCAATTAATATAAAAAGACCGATGATTTACTCCACTATTTCGCAGTACCTGTCCTCTGCTTAAGAAAAGCCAGTCTGTACACCTCATGGTTTCCATACTGCAAGGCTTATTTAAGATAAGCTGCACATTTGTGTGTTCTTTTCAAAGAAAAGGGGGGTTGTTTAGGGGGTTATGTAGTATAACACATGGAAAATCCCAGGTGGGATTGCTGACTGACAGCACTGGGACCCTGGAAAAGGAGAATGTGGGACTATCCTCAGGGAGGACATGAGGGTGACAATCATTTCCCAAACCCAGCTTCGTGGCACTCTGTTTAACTCACTCGTGGCTTATTGTGTCAAAAAAAAAAAATTGACTTATTGTGTCAAATAAAATAAATTGGACTAATTAAATGAATTTGTCACCATGAAGTAGGCAGAAAATGGCCTGGTTTCTCTTCCCCTTGTGAGGGCTTGAGTGCCCTTTCTTCTGATCTCCTGGTTCATGCTGGCAAGAGCAAGGCTTAAGCATTCAGATAATAAAGACAAAAACTCAGGAGCATAAAAAGAATCAAGATGATTCCTTGTAAAATAATTTCATAGGACTAAAATCAGTGTTTACAGAAAATCTTAGATTACTTCTCCCAGGGATTCTCATTGTTCCAAAGTTTATTCTGCTGTGTCTCACTGTAAACTCTTTATTTAATCAAATTACTGCCATTGATCAGTGATACTGCACTACTGGGTGTTGCAGTGCGTGATCATCAGAAGGTTTCTCCTTTAAGTAATTACAAAAATCCTTAATACGTTTGTAGACTCTCCTTTGAGTAATTACAAAAATCTTTAAATATGTTGTTGTGCTATAATGAGCTAATGGCTGGCAGGGTGGGCATCACTGAACCGAGGGGTTTAGTTAGGATATTTTGGGGTAGAATATTTTCTGCTTGTTTGTTTTTCTGATGTTTGAAACATGAAATCCCTACCTGGTTTTTAAATAAACTGTTTGAAAGCCAGTTGGTACCAAGTTTAGTGTTCTAACTGCTGGTCGGGGTGAGTTGATGCAGAACAGAGAGGGTTATAAAAAGAGACTTCTGTGGGAAGTTTTGGAGGGAGACAGGAATACAAAGTAGCTGCCTTTGGAAACAGCTGAGATACCTGAAATAGGATATTAGCATGCAAGGCAAATGTAACCTTCTGGACCTCAAAAACCAGGTATCAGTACTTGCAAATATTTTGGAAATGAGCCAGTTACATACGAACTGAGCTCAACTTCATCAAAAATCCTTATAAGGGCCCAAAGAGCAGCCTCTCTGCAGCAGCAGAATCAGCTGGAATGTGATTGTTTTGCTGTGGTAATTATATATATTTATATATATATTTAACCCCAGGATTCCACCTGTGGAAGGATCTGTTGCAAAGTACACGTTTTCATGTTCATTTTCTGCATCATAATATCATATATCATAATATCAAATCATTGCACTTTGCTAAACCAAATCTGTCGTGTGCTACCATAAAGCAGAGAGGCTGAGTTCTGAAACCTCTTCAGTTGCGAGTTCACTGTTTGGGTTGGACAAAATTCCCAAACAGAACCAGGAGGTTGATTTCACCCCTTGTGCAATAAAAAAGAGGGGGTTTTCTGAGGCAATCAGAGGGAGAGAGATGGAGAACTGGAGGCAGCAAATTGTTTTGTCAATGTATCTGTTTTTGCAGCTGCCCAGATATCTACAGAAGTTAGAAATTTCTGCAGATTTTCAATGCTGACTACAAATAATAGGATTTATCTTATGCAGCCTAGACTGCTCACACCTGTGTATAAGCAAGACTTCACTTCTAGAAGATCTTTAGAACTTTCTGGAAGGTGATAGGTAACCTTGACTCCCACTGAATTCATTGGAATTAAACTGTTTTCAGTGATGGAGAAGGGTCACACCTGCAGAATCAGGCGTGGGAGTGGGCAAGAGCAACCTTCATTCAAAATTTGAATACAGCATTGATATATTTCTTTCTTTCAGTCATCAAAATTTTCACCCTCTGTGGTTGAAACAAAGGCCTTAAATTTGCATTTAAATCTCCTCATTCTATAGCTAAAACAAGAAACCTCTTCTGAACTTTAAAAAAGCATTCCAGACTGTTCTTCTGAGATCATTTGGAGCTGTCCTGTGTCTGCTGGTTTTATTTGAGAACCAAAGGATGAAATGGAACTAAAAACCAGAGTGCCATCTCTAAAGTGACTGAGACCCAGATATAACAGAAACCTCATTACAATAATGTTATGTATCAGAGTTCCATTAAATGTTCTCAATCAAACAGGTTTACAGAAATATCCCAAACTATCAAAGCAGAGCACAGAAAAGGGTGAAGAGAAAGAGAGCTGCACATTTTTAAAGAAGTTTAGAGGTGCTGAACAGAATAAATCTCCAGTGGAAAACAGGGAAAAGAAAATCAAGACATTGTTTTTGCCTGCAGCAGTAATACAGAAATACCCTGCTCTGGCTGATGGGAGGAAAAGACAGGGAAACAGCAGATTTTTGGAATATTCAGCCCTGCAGATCATCTCTGCTCTCTTTGCAGGTTGCCCTGGCAATGGAGTGGTACGAGATCTGCCCTGGCACGGCTGTGTCTGTCACACACCCACTGCAGGCAGCCCTGCCTGTACCTGCCGGGACATGCAGCAGGTGAGAGTGAGTCCTGTAGGCTCGTGCCACCTCCCAGCCCCATCTGTGTGTACAGCAGGTGCTTCAGGCTCTTTTCCAGCAGAAAGCCACCTCGTTTTCCCGGGTTAGGCATCCTGCAGCACGACAGGAAAACTGTTCCAAGTGCCCATCCAGTACGAGTAAGTGTTTTTCACAACAAGGATTGATTCTAGTGGACCCTAGAGGGGAACTGGTATTTTCTAGTGTTCTGTGGCACTTCAGGAATGAAAATAGCTCTTGCCAGACTAAACAAGGCTAAATTAAATGAACAAATATCCCTTCTATAGGACAAGTGTAATAACTTCTAGTTATAGGGCAGTGGAGGAACTGACAGCATCGTTCCTTTTTGGATACAATGATGTCACAGTGCACAGCTTTGGTCTGTTGACTGAAGGAGATTTTGTATTCCCATGTATCTTATCATCAGCACTTTCAAATCAATTTTATCCTTTTGAGGAAGGGGAGTGAGAGTTGGAGGTTGGATTTTTATTAGACACAGCTGGTCCGAGGGACGTCATTCCTTCCTAAAGCCAGGGCTGTCTTTCATATGAAACCGTGGGCTGGCTGGTGGGCAGGGGGAATCACTCGGAGCAGTTTCAACAGCTGGGGGTCAAATTATAGGGAAAAAGTGGAGAGAAGTGAAATTTATAATCTATAATTTGAAACCAAAATAAGAATGAGACAAGCTTACTTGAAGGACTGGAAGGAAAAGGATGTGATATATGGCCTGATACAGCCAAGCAAAATGAACGCTGCCATTGCACTATTACTTTGCAGACAATCCAAAAAACCAAGAGGGCCTATTAAGGCTGTCTCTGTGGAAATCTAATTAGGTCATACAAACAATCTCTGTTGTTAATAGGACCCTTTAACCATACAGGGATGCCTTAAGGAGCCTGTAGCAGATATAGGAAAGGTTCTGATCCATGAAGGGAATAAAAAGTGAACGAGAGCAAAGGAGTAACAGATGAGGAATTGGCATAGGGAAAAGATATAAATAGAAGAATTAAAGAAGGAGGAGAGGGACACAAGAGCCAAATTCTTCCCTAGAGATGACGTTGCCCTATTATGTGGGATATGATCTCCTTTGTTGGCTTGGAGGTAAGGGAATGGAGAAGAGGAACTGGTAGGAAACAATGCATTTTGTGGGGGGGGGGGAAAAAGAAGAGCTTCCAAAAAAAATGTGTGGGAAAGACCATGTGCTTAGAGCAAGTGACTGATACCAGTGACTGCCTGCAGTATCCTGGTGAAAGAGATATAGAGGAAAGTTTGGTGTAAATTCAAATAGAATTGCATCAAGGCCAGTGGGACCACTTCTGGCTTCAGGACATCATGCAGGAAAGGTGTCAAAGGTGTGTGGGTCCTCACTCAGTGCAGATTGGACTTGTTGAGACAACACCACCAAAGGACCTAATCACCCTTACACTGAAAGTGGTCCCTCTTTACACTTATTTTCTTTCCTCCCCAAGCTCCCAGGTAGCAAATAACTCTTTCCCACCTATTACTCCCATTATGTCCCAATAATATTCTGACCACCTCTCTAGCAGACAATCCCACTCCTGTACTTATTCCAGCCAAGTGTTGAGTAATATTTCTATGAACACACCCTCGAATTTTGAAAGAGTTATGGACTTAATCACAGCAGGATACTCTGTAGGCATTCTGAAGGGAATGTAGCACTGTACCTGCAGAGGGAGAATTTAATATCTGAATATTTGCAGAAAGCACACACTGAAAGAGCAGTTCTTTGTAACACACTTGGAATGTGCTGTTCAGCCACCAGTGAGCGTAAGGTATTCACATCACCTGAGTCCTGTAACCGGCCCACCTTGGGGGAATGTGCAGGTGGGATATTCACAGCAGCCTGGTTATGAGCTCTTGGCAAGGAGGGATATTGCACAGCAACATTTGCAAGTAATAATGCATAATTTGAAATTTCAGAATGTCACAGTCCGCTTACAAATAGCTCAGTAATATAAAGAGCCTAATTCAGTACTCAGACAGAATCTTCCCTTAGACACTCGAGTCCCACTGAATCAGGTGCTGAGAGAGTCAAACCATTAAAAAAAAAAAAACCAAAAACACTTCAGACCCCTTTATATGCATTTCAGTCCAGCAATGCATGGCCCTACAGCATTTTATCAGCAGTCTTTAAGCTCCTCAGTGCCCATATGAGAAGCAGAGGGGTTACACTGCTTTGCTTGTGCTGTGCTATTAATATCCCAAAGATTGCATAGGAAACCTGTATTTCAGCCCATAAAAAGCATCCTATGCCAATCCTTAACTCCCCCCTGAGGAACAAATGTAGCTATCCTGCAGAAGGTGATGGCTTAGGCGACCTGTTGGGATTCCTTTCTGCCATGAATTTTAGAAACAGCTCTGAAGAAGGCCTCAGTCATGTGAGCTACCTGAAGCAGAGTTTCTTCAAACTCAACTACATCTGCATAGGATTCTGTAGGAAAATATCCTCATTATAGATCACTTTATTCACAAATCTGTCATCTGTTGTTGTATGTGCAAAGGAAGCAGTCAAAGAGCTGCCTGTGAGCTCAGCCTGCCATGGCTGAACTGCATTTCACTTTGGACTGAGATGGAACTTGTTTACAAGAGACCTGTGCCTGTTGCAAATGAAACTGCCAAAGTTTGCCAACAGGGGTTTCAAGAAGGCCAAAAGTAAGAGGACAAAAGCTAATTTGAAGTATTTATCAGAAAAATAAGCAGTACATATGCCAATTATAGAGGGGCACCCTGTATATCAGCAGGTGCCACCACACATAGGAAACTACAGGCAGTGATTTGGGAGCAACCCAACGGGGTTGATATGGTATTTTGCTGGCTCCTATGACATCATCATTGCTGGATGGCTCTTTGGAATAAATAACCTCTTCCACGTGTCCATAAGCACACGGCTCCCAAAATAAATTTCAGTTGCTGTAAGGCTCAAGGACGTCCTAAATCACCTTGGGTTAATGAGCGGCAGAAATAGAGGAGGAAGGGGCACGGGGTTTGTTTCCATTTCACCAGAAATATTTCAGATGAAGCAATTGTTAAATGCATGAAATACAATGCAGGGCAACCAGGAAATACAAACATGAAGGTGGGAGAGAGGCTGATATCAGATTTACATACTGAAAACGTGGCAGGACACTGACACTTGTGTGCTGCCAGACTGTACTTGAAACCATGGCAGCATTCAAGATAGGTTGAGATTCTGTGGCTGCTTAAAGAGCAGTGTGTTTGTCAGGGGTCTTTGCAGGGATTCACGTTAAATATTTCAGAATAGAGAAGAAGTTGAATGTGAAACTTCCCTGAGGGGGAAAAAAAAGAAAGAAAAGTGATAGTAATGTTTGAAAAGCATGAGAGCACTTGCATTCTCACTCACAAAGAGTAAAATTAATTCCCAAGTGGATGATCAGTGAAGGACATGCAAATATAACTTCCACTTAGACCTAATCTGTAATTCTGAAGTGTAAATGGTGCTTTTATCTCTTGCTGTCCCTCTGAAGAGGGAAAATTGAAGAAGGTATGAATAGATGTGTTATGGCTGAGTAATGCCAGTTTATTTAGAAGTGTGTAGAGCAGTTACTTGATCTTCCAGGAACGAACAAGTGAAAATGAGTCCTTAGCCAGTTTATGCTGAATCTCTTTTAAAAGAAGTTGGATTTAATTATTCTGATGTTGTCTTTGCTTATCAGTCTATAACACAGAAGAAATTGTCTCCAGAGACATGTTTGCATTTAGCATGACCTTTCAATGCAGCAAAACTAAACCCTATTCTAATTCTCAGCTTGTGTTTCACTGAATTTCTGAGAATTTTGGCTGCAGCTTCAAGCCTTGCACGTCTGTGTGATGCACCACAGAGCACAGCAGGGTTGCATTCCCCGAGATTTTGGGAAGCTGGAATTTTAATATTAATATTGATTAGGTTCCAGTTTCTAAAGACATCCCAAGTCTCTTAATACTCTTCACAGCAGCACAAAATAGATCCCTCCCCTCTTAAACCCAGAACCTTTGGATGTCGTATTGGCTTAGTGGAAAACTGTTAGGTAGAGTTTCCAGGAGCCTGCTGCTCTCCAGGAACTCCAGCAACTTATTACTCACAGTTTCACCTGCACTTCAGGTGTTGCTTTTCAATTGCAGAGTTTCACTGCAGTTTTCATTATATATAATATTATATATAATACATAACAATAAAACCATCTTGCTGTGCATGGAGGGAAGTAAAACTGTTTGTTTTATATCCAGACATATATATTCTTGCTGTATTTTAAATGTGATCACACACTACATGCAGTGAAGGGCATGAAATAAAAACTGCTGGATGGCTACATGGCTGAATAGATATTTCATTTATGCTAAGGGCATTAGCTCTCGTGTCATCCCACAGGGTTTGAAGTCAGGCTGGAATCTGCAGAAGAGCTGGGATTCTGCAGAACATTCATGTGTTTCAAGTGTCTCTCTGCTGCCTTTCTAACAGCTGGTAATTCTAAGTACCCCATATACAAAGATTCTTGTCCCTACAGCAAGGGAGGAGATGAGGGATTACTTTTTGCACATGGTGGATACTTTCTGAATATCTGGTTTGCCTTCTCCCTCTGCCCCATTATGTTTTTTTTTTTTTCTTATAAATGGTAATAACAAAGTATAGAAACACAAGAACCTGCCCTGCTGGGAAACCATTTACAGGAGTTGCTACCTCTGCACAAAACAAGAGAAAAAGAAAAAGCTGATGTTGGAGCCATTTTTCTTCTTACTGTAAGAAAAACCAGGCCCAGCTTACAAGTGCCATGGGAGAAGTGTCCAGTGTCCAGACACAGACTCCCCCTTTCTTCTCTTACATGTTGCACAGAGCAGACCCTCACACTGAGCTGAAACCAAGCTCTCCCTATAAGTAATGCCTGTAACACTGCAACCCCCCAAATCCTCTGGAGAGCAAAGTTCCAAGTCCTTTGTCTGGCTCTTAATAAAGCACTAAAGAGCACAAATGCCGTTTTGGTTCACTGTAGAAGGTTAAAAAGGGGAAAAAAAGCAAAACACTTATTAACCTAAATGATTCTTTGGTTGGTACCATTTGGTCTGTCATGTGCTGTGCAGCTGAACTGAGCAGCTGTGCCAGGCAGAGTCTCAGCCAGAGAAATGGTACATTCAAAAGCCCCATCACTCCACTCATCTCTGCCCTTGCTGAAGTTTCCCTCTTGTCCTTTGTTCAGCACTGTCCTAAAACGATTTCAGCCTCGTGCTTGCACAAATCCCTTGCAGACTGCACTCATCATCTTGCCTTTCATCCCATCCCTGCTGGTTATACCCCCCCAGAGAAGCTGAGGCAATGCCTTCCACTGCCCGGGGGTGTGTGCTGTGCTCCCCTGCCCCACCCCAGCCTGGGCAGCTGTCAGAGCTGGAGGTGATCGGGAAGCAGGGAAGGAGAGACCGGAGGGGAGTACCTGGCACTGTGAGATCACACTGTAAGAGCTGGTTTAAAGTTTCTGTCGATGACAGGCAGTTCAGAGACACCTGACAGTTTGATCACAGGGCAGTGGAGCTCACTGGAATGTCACTGTTTATGTGGTGCATGTGCTTGCATTTTACTGGTGTTTGTCCATCTTCCCACCCATCTGCCACAGTTTCCTGAACACAATGACTTGATTCACAAAGTTGCTTTGCTCTCATTCTCTCTGTCCTACACCACATCACACTGAAAATCCAGTAGGAAAGAATTCTGTTTATCCCATCTCCCAGGAAATATTGGCAAAGACTGGATGTTTTAAAAACTCTAACCAGCACAGGAGTTAAAGAGTTCATCTCAGATGAAAATCTTTTTTCAGAGACTTACGCCTTGGGTGAGCATTTCACCAAGTATTTGCTGTGTAGAAATGGTTCTCCCTGTCCCAAATCCATCCCCATCTCCTCTGTTCTCCATTCTCTGCCCCACCTCCCATATTTATAAGGCATATCTGAATCACATGGTGCTGTTGTCATGCCTGTCACAAAGCAGACATGCCCAAATGGCAGCCTTTCAGGATTCCAGCTCCCTCTTGCAGAAACAAAAGAAAAAAGCTGAGAAAACTGCAGTTGCAGCTACATATCTTCACCTCAGACACCTTAAGGACTGTGGAACAGCACAACCAGTGGCACAGGGATGTTTTGGAGGTCCTCATCTTCACATTCTGAGAGCTCCCAGCTTAGTCAGATCTATATTATGAAGATCCCAGGTCACATCAAACTATTATACCACCCTTGAAATCCAGCATGCAGCAAGCCAAACCACATTACATCTGCTGGGGCAGAGACCTTGACAATCATTGCTCAGCAGCAGAAGTACTAAAGATGCATTTAGGCAGATTTTTTAAGCCTTAACATGGTTCCACAACCCTTCCACGAACAGCAAACTCTAAGTATGCCAGTCAAGACTGGTCTCAAGATTACCAGCATGTGAAAACTCCAATGCTTTTCCACAGCAGCACAGAGCAGTGGCTGGGACACCGAAGGAACTGAGCTGGTGGATGACCCGTGGGTGCTCCCTGACCTCCCAAGAAGAGAGCCCAAGTAGTCCCTGACAAGCCTCGTCCTTCACACCCCGAGCCCTTGCTGTAAGCACTGCTCCTCCAGAGCGGTCAGGGCAGCAAGAGGAGGGCTGGGACAGAGGACAGCAAGCCCAGGGAAGTTTAGTTTAGCAGGCTATAAATCCCCCTTCCCCTCCTCCCCTCTTTATTGCCTGTCTTTGGAAAACACAATCCGATATAAACCAGAGAGAGTGGAAGCAGGGCAATAAAACTGTACGGCAGGAGCCCCGAGTGTCGCAGGGGTGTTATATTACTGGCATTCCAAGTGGCTGATGTCAGGCAGGGAGCAGCAGGGCTCACAACCCACCAGGGCAAGGAACATTCCCAACTGTCCTTTGTGGCCCTGTGACATCCCTTCTGCTCAGATCCATTCTCGGCTCTTAGGCCATCATCCCTCCTGCCCTTTGCTGCTCCCAGGTCCTGGCGTTATGATTTGAAGGGCTCTGGTTTCAAAGCTCTTCAAGTTGAGCACTCAGGCCTTTTGACCATGATGTTTGGAGTCAAGATAGCCTTGAAATGCATGATGTGTTGTCTGATCCACGTGTCACACATATAAAGATTGTTTCTTGATATTCACGTGGCCGGATTAAAATATATATGTATTGGCTTAATTAAAAAGTTAATTTATTTGAACTCAGCTCCTTTTAGATGGGGCCAAGAGTTTTGAAACTGATTGGCAGTTCTGAGTGCCCTCCATGAGGGATGGTTTTCACAGGATGGGCTCCCAGCACTTTCCAAAAACCAGGCCCCTCTAAGGCACGATAAATCAGGCACTTAAAAGACAGTTTCCAACTGTCTTTGCCAATGCTTGCTGTGAAAAATTGAAGAAAAGACACTTAACCACACTTAAGAGTTGGACTTAATGACCCTTGTGGGTCCCTTCCAACTCAGAATATTCTGTGACCAAAGTATAAATATTGCTCAGAAACTCAGACCTGCCTACCAGGAGCTGGCACAAGGATGATTTCTTGGGGCTAAGTGTCTTTCTTTTCAATTGTCCTAAGTTAGGTGTTTGCTATAAAGCTCATATAAATAAGACTATAAGAAATAGCTCTGGAAAAGAATTCTTCCTGCTTTTTTTGCGGATACGGTCACACAACCAAAATTAAGCCTGCCCAAGTCATCATGCGGTGACTCTTCTGTAACCCATCTTTTTTCTCTCTCTTGCTGTTGTTTTATTGTTCAGAGTCGGTTCTGGTTGGCTCCATTTGCTACGCTGTGGGAGTGTTTGCTGGCACATGGTGAAAGGTGCAGCTGGGGACAAGGGAATACGAGGTGAACTTTTTGGGGACAGCCTCCTCTTACATGGACTTACAGCAGCCTGAAATGCCCACCAGGCTGGCTTTGGCTGTCACCTTTCTGTTGAATTAGTACATCATTAGTACCTCACTTCAGACAACCGAAGTTTGATGAAGCGAATCCCACCATTCTTCCCACCCAAGCACGTTCCAGTTCTGAGGAGGGCACAGCAGTGCCAGTAATCTCCTGGAAGTGGGAAATCCTCAATGTGTATTCACAGAGCCCTGTGCTCTGATTTCTCTGCCATTTTATAAATATGACACATCTACTCTGGGGCGGTTTCGGAGCATGTGGGGAAAAAAATATCCAAATTAACTTTAGAAGTGGACCAATTAAAGCCCAGTAAACCCCTGTGTAGACACTCTTCCCGAGTATCAAAGAGGCCTTAATTCAGGTCAAACTAATTTATTTTGTATTGAAGTAAAACAAATCAAATAAAGGTCCCTTTAATCCCAAATGAGAGTGCCTGGGCAGGCGGGTGGAGGGGGCTTAACGCTGTTCAGAATTTAATGGCATTTGATAGCAATTACTTAGAATAATCTCCTTTATGAGGTTTTTGGACACTCCTCTCAAATTCAGTAGCACTGTTTGCTTAATTATATGGAATAAAGATGACACTGAAGAGTTAACATTGGAAATTGAATTCCAAAGGGTTTTCTGCACATGAAATGTCAGGATTTTGAATGACCAAGTAAGCACGAAAAGGACATTTGATTATCTCACCATTATAGAGGTGCATCACTCTCCATAGCATTGATTTCTTCATATTTCTGCAAGTCTGTATAGGATTTATTTTTAGATCCAAGTTAGCTTTTTGGTTCAAGGCAACACAGCACTTTGAAGAGAATTCTAGATTAATGATTGCATAATGGTGTATATATACATATTTATATATATATGTGTATATATGAAGGGAGGATCTCTTCCACTCTCTTCTCCACCTAGATGGATATTTAATGACCAGGATATTGTACTATTTTGCATGAATATATAACACTTTTAAACCTGTGATCCTAAAGCACCTCTCAAATGTCAGTGAACGAAGCCTCCCCCACTGCCCTTGAGAAAATTAAGTAGGTGCCGTTATCCCAAATTTACAGATAGGAAAGACACGATCCTAAGAAGTGAATTGTCTTGCCTAAGGTCACACACAAGGAGAGAATGACTGCATGGAACAAAACCAATTCTTCTAAATCCCTGTCTTGTGACTCAGTCACAAGACTGCCCATCTCTATTGTTCTACAACGAGCCTTATTTCCACTATCTGCCTTTCCAGAAACTCTGCTGTCAATCCCAGCCTTTCTGGGGCAGCCCCATTGTCTGGCACTATCTGTTCAGAAAGATGGAGCAGTTCCTGGTCGGGTGGCTCAGGGGCTGCTGTGGCACTTGAGCCTGGTGGGGTCTTTCTGCTCCTAATCCATTGTATCAGCTCCTGGCAATTCAAGCACCATCTACTGAATTGCTGGGGGTGGAAGGTCAATGCATTAAGCACAGCAGATTAATACACTGCAGTAAATCCCAGAAGCAGCACTTTAAGGAGCCAGTAATATTTCACACGTGATTGTTCCCCCAGTTGATTGCACCATTTTGTGAGTGCGTGTGTGTGTGTGCTGCTTTGACTCCCTTTACGAGCTTTCCCAAGCTCCCCTGTTTAGTGGAGATTGCTGTGTCCCACACTGCTGGCACTTTGATCAGGGAAATTCAATACCTGAGGTCTGGGCTTTATAGGAAAGCAAGGTCCAGATTAAGGGAATTAGCCACAGTATATCACAACTAATAAAAGAGTGATTGAGCCCCACCACAGTGCTGCCCCAGGGGACGGGAGGGGAGAGGAGGGGGGGCAGTGACAGGAGGGGGAGGCAGACTTGCAGATAAAGCCCTGCCCATAATTAGAAATTAATAAACCTGCTATCACATCGTGCCTCTTATGGTTCTAGCAGCCACAGCAAGATCTTTGCACAAAATATTGCATCTATGCCCCCTTTTCTTTCCTTTTTTTCCTTTCCTGTTTCTGTTAACCTTCTCCATTCCCACATTTCCAGTGCAACCAACTTACAAGACTTTTCAAAGGAATTCTGTGGAGAAATAAATCACATATTCCACTGATTCTTATGTCTGTCCCACACACTGATTAAATAACTTAGGACAGTAGGAGCTACAACTTACAAAACTTGACAAGAGCAGGACTAGGAGCTACCGACACTGCCATTGTGTGGATGCTGGGATTTCTCTCAAGATAAGCCTGAATAAACATTTTGTTTGTTGTTTGCTTATTGTTATGATGGACCAAACCAAGACCAACCACCTTTCTTTGCTTGGAAAGAAAAAAACCAACCAAACAAACCACAAAAAACAACGACAACAAAAATTCTAACCAGATCTGAGTACATAATTTGCTCTTGGACTAAGAAAACTGCTAGAATACTTTCCTCTGAAGGTTTTCTGAGTAATATGCCAAGACACAGTGTAACATCTACACATTTAAATCAAGAGAGAGTAGGTTTTATTATTTTACAGACAGTGATTGAAGAAAGATTAACGATCATTCTACCAGAGAGAATCCGACTGCTGCATTATCCCAATTATTCAGTCACAGAAAGATTGTGTATGAACTGTCTTCACTTAGGCTGAGCTGCACTTCCTTCAAATTTCCTTGCCCATTTTTTTTTTTCCTGAGTCCTTAATACAGACCAAACTTCCCTTGAGGCTTTCTTATTCTTTTTTTAAAAGAGATTTGCTTGGACGAGGGGTAGCAAAAACAGTAGTAAAACCCCCAGCACATAATCACTGTGTGTCTGGCATCTCCTTTGCCATAAATACGTCTGGGGCCGAGTACAGTTGTACACAGACAACTTTGATTTATTCAACAAAAATCTGAGTACTTGATTTTTCAGTTTTTGTGTTCTTTGTCCATTATATTTGTTTGGAGAACAAATAGAGAAAGCTAGCTAACTTTATGGTATCACTTTGGATTTGGGTGTCTGTTTATGTAGTGATTTTGGTGCTTATTAATTCAAATCTGCCCCAATACAGCAAAGGCACTTAAGCACCCCCCTTATCTGACTGTGGTGTGGTTTAGGATCTTTCTTGGAGTCAAACACAGGGTTAAGTGAGTCAGAGTCACAGCAATGAAGGATGGGATGTATTAATCACACTTAGTGCCTCGCAGAGTTTTAGAATTTCTGTGTGCTGAATAAACACCAACATTCTCTCCAGTGACAAATTCCTCTGTATTTTTTACTAAATCTCTTCATTTCACCACTCTCCAGCATTCCAGCATGAACAATGGTGAATGCTGGAGCCAGTGGAAGGAGTATGTTGAACTAAATGCATATTTGATCAGGTTCCTAGAATCCATTTTCACACATTATTTATTACTACAGTTTATTATTATGGTATAAAGTAGATGGCTACACAAATAGATATTCTGTCTAATTAGGCCTGAAATCCTCACTCATTTGCCAGATAATGCATTTTCAGTCAAATGGCACAACAGGATTGATGAATCACAGTAACAGTTGTGAACAATTACAGTGTTTTTCAGGACAACTGACCAAGCACAGGATTTTGAAAGCATAAGCAAATATTTTTGTACCCTCACACCTGACAGTAATTAAATTTGCCTCAAGTTTTCAGAAGCACATAAAGTAATTTTCTTCCAAAATCAAGATTTCCTGCTTTCTAATGCTTTTGCTTTCTTAAAGAGCAGGAATCTTTGTGCCAAAGCAGACATTTGTGCTTGTCACATCCTCTCTGAGCAAAGCAGGTTCCCACCCTCCTCAGCTGTGATATCAGCCCAAGAGGTGATACAGAAAATAATCAGAAAAGAATGTTAAATTCAAGCTAGAAAATGTTGTGGAAAGCTATCAATAATTCATGGACAAATGGTTGGTTGGTGTGAGTAGAAAATTTTGGTTAAATGTCAGTTCCTAGCAAGATTTGTTTTCCTGGCACAATTGAGCCATCTCCTTGAATTGTCTGTCAAAAGTGGGCTAAACCTAAGAGCAAAATTATATATATTAGCTGAGAAAGAGACTGAGACAGCATTAATATATGAAGCTTGCCTGAGTATGAGCAACCCACTCTGCTGTGATACACAAGTTAAAGCACTCAGGAACATAATATTTTATTTGAAATCAAATTGGAAGTAAGGTAGATTATTTCACATTTTGTGATCACCTTTTAAGAACTTAACCCTGAATTTTGTGTCCAGTAAAATCTTACTGGATAATATTCCCTTATGGAGACTGTAAACTCTTAGTAACTAGAGACCAGTTCCAGCAACAGTGTCTGTGGCAGCACAGCAGCTCTGCCTGATCTTACTGAAGATGGTCAATGCTGAGAAGTCTTTCCCTCTCTAACCCCCAGTCTCACCCAATAGTCCTAGTATGTGCTGATTTAGGTTATCTGCTTTCATTATTTCATTATTCACCTGCCAAATAAGAGGAAAAACACAATAAACCCCCCAGTTTCTCTCAAAAAGAAAGCTCTAGTTGTCATATCAGAGGATGCCTTTCCCACAGTGCCTTGTGCACAAATGGATCACAGATCTGGGTGTCAGTGAGACAAAGCTGTCAAGGGAAATCCTGTCCATAAACAAACAGGGAAACTTGTTTTAGAAACCCATTTTAAATCAAAAAAAAAGCAGAGCAAACAACGTACCCAATGCACTTCAAGCTTTTCTTAACATCCCCAGTCAAACCCCGGATAACTCCCCAGGTTACAACTAGTTTAAGTTTGCTTCACAATCCTGGAACTTTACATTTTAATCAGGCAAAGTTTGGGCCCAGAGAAGCTAAACCCTAGGCTATCAGAAACGTCTAGGTAAGAGCCAAATATTGAAAATCTTTATGTACACATTAATCCTTTTTTTTGTACAGCACTGCCATAGAACTAAGAAATGGATCTCTTTCAGAAGAAAACAAGAGAGCAGCACCCCCTAGTTCTTAGTTAAATATTAGATGAAATTGCTGAAATGCAAAATTTATGACATGCATTCAATAAAGGGCTCAGACTGGTTTTCTAACTGCTTTGTTACTTCTTTCCAATCCACAAAAAAATTACACAGTGAGGGCTGAACTTCCACTTCCTTGGGCTTTTATTTCTGCTTCTATTCAAGCGAGGGGTAAAATTTTGATAGATTTGAACAGCACAGAATCAAGGCTGGAAGACCTGATAAAAAGTCTACTGAAAATTCCTATCAGTCCCTGTAGACTTTGCAGCAGGATCCCAGCTGAGTGTGAACTTGGAGCAGCTCATTGGGGATGTTTGGAATAACTCAAACCGAGCCTGGGACTGTCACTGAAGCCTGTTTTATAAAGTGGCAGGAAATAAAGACACTGTTGACGGGCAAAACTCAAGAAATTGCTTAAAACCCTCCAAATCTCTTTGGAGATCCATCCCCACAAGGTGAACCCCACAGGTGATGATAAAATGCCAGCGAGCAGGACCAGCCCACCCCAACTGGTTATTGACTGTTTGCCAGAGGGACAGGTTGGGAACACTGGGATTGCCAATAACCAGAAGCTGAAAATCCAGAGAGGTCAGTTCCTCCCTCACATCCCAAGGCTTGGATGGTGACTTCTGATCCTCACTGAGAATGTGCTAAAATTCAAAGAAATTAGAGCTATTTTTAATGTAGTTAAATGGGTTAGTGTCTAGGCATTGAAACAGCTATCTGAGGATATCCTAAGCTCTACCAAACAGGATGCAGTTGCTCTATAAAAGCCATCTAGACAGGACATTAAAGTCATGCTGCTGCCATCTACACATAGTCATGAAAGATACTTTTATGAGACTTCCACATCCAGCTCAGTTAGCATATTCCCACTCCACCTACACTGTACATTCCAGGAATGCTTCAAGCCCAACCTCAGCTATCCGATAACATTTATCTTTCATTTTAAAACTTTTTATCCATTTATGTCAATATATGGCTTATAAAGGAAGCCCCTTTGTCCTTATCATTTCATAGATAGGGACAAAGTGATTTACTCAAGGTTTCAAAACACTCCAGTGGAAGAACCAGCAATAAATGCAATCAGAGTTTCCTGACTCAGTGCCCTTTTGCTGAACCACACTCTGCTAGTTTAACTTTCCCTACCATCTGCAAGGACATACAATAGTCTGGTTATCAGCCCCCTGCTATCTATAACAACACACACCATAATGTAGTGCTTGGCTCCTCCAAGAAATGACAGACTGCTAAATCTGTCATTAATAATGATATAATTATTAGATATAATTAGATATAATTATTACCTAATTTTCTGATTTTGCTTACTGTTGACCTAACTGGATAGTAAGAACAGAGGGATGGGGACGTGATACTAATTGTTCATTATTAAACCATTTTACTAAAGACTTCACCTTATTAAGGGGATAGAGATTTTGCCCTATGCAGTGCTAATAGTATTCTACTGTTTCTTCTATGAAAAGGACCCTTTTTAAAGTGGGACCATCTTCTATTTCAGTCCAAATTATCAGTCTGGGTTGTATGCTCTTCTTGCATACACTCCAGGTATCTCTTTTCTGTATTTACAGGACACTATAAACAGTTGTCACTGTGACAACTCAGTGGAGACCTTTTATCCATACAAGTGGTTTGGTCCTCCTGTCCTTGAGCTGGTATCACTTCTCCCGTGGTCACCACCTACCACAGCACAGGGGATCTTAATCACGAGCTTATTCCACAGGAACAAGTTCTGACTAAGCCCTTAAGCATCCAGTTTTTCCTGAGGGATAAAGAATACAACACTCAGGGCTCTGGTTAATAGGAGGTGAGCAAAATGCTTCCCAGGTCAGCTTGAAATCAAATGCATCAAGGGAAACGTGTTCTCCCAAAATATTCAGAATGTTTGCAGTGCTTCCCTATGTAACGATGGCAGTGTGCAAGGAGCTTCCTTGGCAATCACAGAATGGAAATCTTTGCTTTGGGAAGCTGACAGATCTTACACCTTGGAGATGACTATCATTCTACCCTGGCAGCCTCTTGTTCCAGGCTGCCACATTTGGCATGGCTTCCCATCACCATCATGCACTGGTAGACACTGTGCATCCCATTTTTCAGCCAGGCTGCTGTGATGAAAAGCCTTTTCTGCACAGTGATTCTGGCTGGTCTCCTTTAGCCTGGGGTAATCCTAACAAATGAAGTGCTGCAGTCAGGAGTGAATGTCAGCATACACACATTTAGAAAGGGTAACTTCACTGCTGAAGATAACATGGAAATAATACAGCAAAGCCAGTATCTAAGTACAGTGATGCCTCCAGAATGGACTCCTGTAACTGCACAGAGTCACATACACAAAGCCTGCCCCAACCTTCTGTTAATTAGCTTTTGTTTTCACCTAGTTTTGCCATTGTGCCAATGAGAGTACATGTGAATAGCCACAGACAGGTTTAAGATCTGGTTTTCCCATGATTCTGATGACAGGCAGGGTAGTGGAGTTTAAGAAATCACAGAGAGTCATCGCAAAGGGATGAAGGTTCTTTGACCTGAATATTTTGATCTTGTGGGCAGGAGGCTGGTTTGAACTGGAAACTAAGGGGTAGGTGACTGTGAAAGGTATTAGTAGAGGGGAAAAGAAAATCTGCTGCTTGGCATCCATGTACTAGATTTGTGCTGTGCAATCAACTGGAGAAATCCAGACTTACACTGTATAAATGAAGACAGCTTTTCCTGGGCAAACCTGGCCTGGCCTTCTGCAGGCATGGAATACCTTGCAGCAGCAAGAGGAGGACTACAGGAAGGTCCAGTGATTAAAAAAGGAGTTTATGAGATACCCATCACCACAAGAATTGTGATTGCACATGGGACAGAGGATTTGGGCAAGCTTCAAAACTGGGCAAGTTTGGGACAACTTGGATATTCCCATTCTGTCCTCTGGGAAGCAGTGGCAGTTCCACACAAGTTGGTTGCCTAAGGGGAAGATTCTCTTCTGTGAGCCCTCAAGACCAAAGTGAAAAAAAACCCCTCACTATGATTGTCTTGCAAATTTTCCAGCAGGTACTCAGAAAAATATTCTCACTGCCCTAGAGGCAGGTTCTTAATTTACTTCCTGCCCTGCACCGTGTCTCAATCTTGCTTGTGTTTTTCTCTTTATTTTGAGGGTAGGGGACTGGGTTTTTATGGTGGCCATGTTAATCGTATCCCTGGTGGTCACAAAGGAGTTTAATAAAAGGGGTGGGTGGCTGGGTTAATTATTTTTTCCATCTGTCTTAGGAGAAGAGTGTTTTAAATAAATACAGCTCTGGTGGAGCAGAGGGGTTGCAAGGGTAACGTTTTTTGTTTCCCTTCCTTTGTCACCCCACCACCCTCCTTCCCCACCCCCCAGTTTATTTCCTGCTGTGGAGACAAGTGACTTAATAAACTATTATTTATTTGTTAAAGATGTCTCTTTGCAGCACTAGCTTTCCTGCTGGGGAGATGAGTGTCTATAAAATATTTCCAAAGGTACCTCCTTTAAAGATTTAGTGGGTTTCCCAATAGCACACTCCAAATCCTGCTGCTGTAAAAGTTGGTGGCTGTTTATTTTTCGACATATGTAAGAGCCCGAGTGATGGAGCAAGAGGAAAGGTTTGTTCTTCCACTTTTTTTTTTTAATCTGCTTCTACTTTGAGCCTCAGTTCTGTACAGCAGGAGCAAACTGCCAAGCCAGCACTGAGCCCTATTTTGTTTAACAAGGCTCTGGTTTAGCTCAACTTTATACCATACAGATTTGCTAAGCAGGATTGAGACCTTCATTTTAAACAACTCTGTGCAACAGTTGCTGTGCAGGGAGTCTTGAAGTTAAAGCACTGGGCTTGAAGGTGTTGGGCCACAGATCTCAGTATCACATGGGCCAACTCAGGTTTATTAATGTTTCAAGACAAGTTATCATTTTTTTACTACCCCAGCATCTTTGGAGGAGACTGTAAATAAAATCCTGCTGCTCAGTATGGACCTTTTAACCACTGACACATTGATTCCTTTTTTTAAAAGTAGGCATTCATTTCTATTTTCTGCTCAAAATTCAGTCTACAATGCTAAGTGCTGTGTCCAGCACCTTTCTGCTTCCCTCATACAGGTCAATAGAGTTTACTGCATAAATACTGCATACCAATAGTAAATATCCTCACAAATGGTGCACAGCCTCTTCTTCTCCAATACCACAGAGTTAGGAATTACTGCTGCAGTAATCATTCAAGGTGTGTAACACAACCTCAGTAAGAGAATACAGCATTACAGCCCGGTGGCCCAGACAAGCTCAACATTCCAACCTGAAGAGCAATCAACCTATCCAACATCCTGTCATTTGCTTCTTACAACCTCACTGGGTTGCATCAATCCCAAAGCCACAGGTGAAACCCCACCTTTGGGGCCAGTTCTCCCCTGGAGAAACCCTCAAGTTGATAGATTGGAGGTGTGAGGTTTAAACAGATTCCCAAATTGGTGTTTACATGGAAGGAGGGCACATAAACCTCCAAGTGTATCAGTCTTCCCAGGGGTGATGCCAGTCCAGTTGTTCTCAGGACAACACCAACCAACCCAGTGCCTCTTTCAGAGAACTCCTGCCCATACAGGGTTTTGGGCCAAGTTCTGGTTGTTCAGTGCTGGTGTTGGCCCTGGCACAATTATTCACCTGGAGTCTGGCCTATTTGGGACCCAGCTTCCTACCTGAAGCAGGGGAGAGCTCAGGAACCTTCCAAAACTCCAGAGCTCTGTGGTTCTCTGCTTCCCCCAGGTGGAGGCACCTGTGGTAGCAGTTGGCTCTGGGACTGGCACGGGATCTGCACAGGGCACGTGGGGCTGGAGCGGGGCCAGGGAAGGGTTTGCTCTGCTGCCCAGAGACTGCCTCGGCAAAGAGGAGGATAAACCACTGGGGAGTCCCCAAAACAAACTGGGTGGGAGGAGGAGGAGCCTGCTGAACACAGGACAAGGCTACTGGTAGAACAAGGAAGGAGGAATTCCTGGGTCGGGCAGTACACAGAGTAAGGCTGAGGTGACTGGGGTATGTGACTACCTGTCCACTGCTCTGCTGCTCTGCTGCATGTGAGACTCTGCCTGAAGTCTCTACTGACCAGCAATCACATCCCAGCATTGCTGGGCTCAGCATTCACTCCGTGTGTGTGCACTACTGCTGAAAGGGTTTGCAGAATATCCGTGTTCTCCTCAGATGAACTAAGAGGGAAGGGAGAGGGAAGCACTAAAAAGATTTGGAACACTAGGAAAGAGATGCAGATGCTGGCTTTAGTTCTTTTAAGGCTGGCTTTACAGTGTTTGAGACGAGTTGGACTCCTGTCTCACATTGCAACTGGGTTGCCTTGGGCCACAGGCCCTCGTGCCCACAGCAGGCAGGTCACTCCAAATGTATCTGCTTGGGAGATTCATTCTTCCCAATTGTGAAAAGATGAGGAGGTGTTGCTTCTCTGCTACATACAAAGGGAAGGGAAGGGGGGGTAGAAGATACTTCAGAAGTGGAACTATTGAAAAGTTGCAGTGGAATCCACTGGGGAAGTGCAGAGCTGAGTCCCACTGATGACCTTGTGATGAACAGAAAGAGCACAGAAAAGGTTTGGAAAATGGTTCTTTTTTTGACAACAAGATTGGCTAATCACAGGAGGGCCCTGAACAGAGATGAGCCAAGGGCATGACAAGGAACCAGGAGAGTGAATGCTGGAACCAGACTGTTGGCCAGCAGCAAATGGCAGCTGTATAAAATAATTGTAACCAAGGTTCAGTCCCACAGAGACAATTAGCTACGTGAATACAAACCAGAGCACAGATAACTGAATGGAAAATTAATATTTCATTGCTATATAAGACTGAAAAAAAGCTATGAAAATACACAAAGAGACATCCTATGTACTGTGAATGAAATTATTGTATTATTTGAAACTTTCCAATTACAGCTGCTGCCATTATTCAACATTATAGCTATGGATACATCTGCTTAGAATGGCCTCAACTATATCTGGTTTTACCCTTGTTTCAGACAAAGAACACTAAAATCACAGAATCAGAGCATTCAGTGGAATCTGAAATCAACACCTTCCTTCAGCTTTGACACCACCTTCCTTATTGAGGTCCTCCTTGACTTCAGCAGGCTTGCATGTGTAATAAAGCAAACCCTTCAACATTTGGCCCATAGCAGCAGCCATAAATTATTTCTTTGTTTGTTTTTGAAGACCTGATCCTTCATCCATCCACTAATATTAATAGAGGAATTTTTATTTGACGTCACTGGGGAGGAACAGATCCCAAGGCGTTTGTTCTCAGCCATATCAAAGCAACTATTTTGTATTGAAAGTAAATTAAAATGCAGTATTCTTACATTTGCCAGGAGTGTAAATCTCAGCACCACAAATCAAATCTTAACTGTATATCTACCTTAAATATTTCAAATGAAACCTGTGACAGACAAGTTGTTGGATAACTGATCTTTTTAAAAATTTTTCATCAGAAGCAAGATTATTCAAAGGATTACTTCAAGCTACTTTTTAGTGGCTGAAGCACAAAGTGATCTAGATTTAAAGCTTAGGTACAGCAATTTTAATTTGGAGTTTCTCTGTATTTTCTCAAGGATGCTCGAGGACAGAATGTCACTTGAATGAGCTACTCCCTACACTAAGCAGAAGGTGACTGGACAATTTACATCTGCACACTTATCAAAAGGAAGGCTGAAGAATCATATTTATTGGTGAGTCTTGCAACAACATTACGATGTGGGAAAAGAAGCTCTAAGAGAAAAAAAAAATAATCTTGCATTGTGTCTGATCATATGCAACTTCAAAACAATGCCAGGATATCCAGGATGATTCTTACTGCATCTCTTTTAGGTCATTCCCTTTTTAGCTGAGCAGCACACCCTTTTGTTCACTTTTGTACAGAACATTTCTGACCCTGGGAATTCAGTGTGTAGGGTTGCATCCTTATTTTAAGAAGGAATAATTCCTCTGCTTGTCATGCCAGTAGGTAACTCCACTGTCTTATGTGGTTTAGGTATTTTACATGTGGAAATCTTAGTGTGTATATATATTGGTGTGTATACACACACTACATATACATGTAAGGAAAACGAGTTTCTTTCTGTTTTCCTGTGAAGTTTCTTTCTAGGGAAGGCAACTATTTCTAGGTTTTTATAAGCTGATGGAACAGGCTTGTCAAATAGTCTTTATGAGAGAAGAAACAGGAAGATGGCTTGGTTTGCAGACAGAGGGTTATTGGGCAATTATGTTTTTTATAGAGCTGTTGTAGGACAAATCACGGGCCTGCTTTTGCCTTTGATGCTACGAGGCAGACGGCCCAATAAAGATCAGAACAAGGGAGGGCAAAGGGGGTCAGGGACAGAGCCTCCCCTTGGGGTCCCGCTTCTGCCTCTCGGCTCAGAAACCAGACACCCCTTCCAGATGCACCATAGCTTCACTGTGACCCTCCTGAGGGGCTGTGCTGGGAAAACTGGGAGTGCTGGGAGTGCTCACCCTGCACAGCCAGTTAGAGCTTCCCTGGGTGTCGGTGAGGGCAGCCCTCTGCCGTGTCCTGCCTCAGCCAAGCACGATGTTTGCTCCCAAGTGTGTAAAAACCCATCACATAAACTCCAAAGAAACTTAGTCTGCATGGTAAAAACAAACACCTTAGTTGTGCAAGTGGCAAAACTCTGCCTGCATGTGTCCCTTTTCTGATATCTGTTTCCTTTCATACTGTCTGAACTCATCTCTCAGCCATTCTCCAGCTTTCCACAATTAGGAAGAATTCCCCTCAAGGCAAGTTGTCCTACTGATTTTTATTTTATTTCACCTCCATCTGTAGCAGTTGTACTGGTCCCTGTGAGAGACAGAACCTTGGCTTACACAAACCACGAGTTCTTTATCTGTGCCAACTCTTCTCTACATTAACAGTGTTTAGTAGAATGGTGTGTTTATTTTCATGACAAGGAGTCACCATATGCCCATGGAGGGGACACTGGGGAAATCCCACCTCTGAAGTGTTCCTAATCTCCAAACATTTCTGCTGGCATTTAGGGATGTTTCAGTTGGGCAGTTCGTTCCAGACACAGAATAGATAAATAAATTAGAAATAAAAAGCGGTTGCACATTTTACATCCTCTTTTCCTCATTATTCATAGCAGCACATGGTACAAACCTGAGCTGCTTCTGTTGTGCTTTTTTTTCTTTGGGATGCTTTGATGGCATTAGTTAGGTGGAGATCATATCCAAACAAATGCTCTGAATATTTTTGAGAATATCCTGCTTTGCTCTCAGGGAGGTGGTGACTGGGAAAAGTGTCAGAGCACAGAATTGCAAGGGAAGAAGGTCTGTGGCTTCATCACCTGACCAAACCCTAGGAAATAGGTACCTGGGAAATGCTCTGGGCCATAGATCTGTTAGAACAAAGTTATTTCATAGAGTTAAAACTGGCTCTGTTCCTTATGAGACTGTTCCTGTGCTGCTGCCTGGCACAGACTTCCAAATTACCTATTTTGGTCACTGCCACCACTCTTTTCCTCCCAAGGGAAGTGTGTTGTAGCACTGAGTTTGGAGAGACCAGGAAGAGGGGACTGAGGGTGGGACAAACCACAGTGACACAAGTAGGTGCAGTGTACATATGACAGGGAAAATGGAAATAGTGTGCAAGTAGCACATTTTGACCCTTGGCTTTGTCTGCAAAGAGTATTGACCCCTTTCCATCCTCAGGCTCTCACAAAATTAGCTGCTCAGAATGATCTGAACTTAACTTGCACCCTGCCACTCAATTTTGTATTTAATAAATCCTGTTTTTTACCTTCCTCCCCTCCCAGCATGCCACTGAGCCACTTGATTACCACTGGGAAGGGGAGGAATTTTATTTAATGAATAATAATGGTATTTAATGAAGCTCTCCAGTATTTGCTGTGTGTTTGTTAAACGCATGAGCAGTTCCAGAGAAATTAGAGCACTATCAAATTATTATTGAAACGCCAGTGGGATTAGCTAGGGAACACATGAGAGGTGTATAGATTGATCAGTTCTGCCTACTACATTTCTTGCTTTTCCTGCTTGATAAACCCATAACCTTTCTCTTTCCTCCACTATCAGTCATGGTTCAGCTTTGCCCAAGGTGTCTGCTGCTTGTTTTTTGAGGGGTCCTTCAAATGACTGTTTCCAAGTGTCTGCTATAAAACCAGAACATGACTGGCTGGTGTTCATTATTGTTATTCACAAACCAACACCAACAGTTAAGCCTCACTCTGCATTCTGGCAGATTAGGAAAGCTCTGAACCACAATGTAGAATTACCATCACATTCAGAGCCCTGTATCAGGGCTCTCTACAGGACATACAGGACTCTCTACTTTCTGTGCTCTTAAGATTCCTAACTACTTCAAAATACAAGATTTTATGGAAAAGTAAGTAAAGCTTTGTGCATAAGAAAGTAGAGATTTGAGTCTCAGAAGCCCTTCTCAATATGAATATTGGAAATCTAATAGTCTAAAAGGTGGCCCAATACAGGGCTTAAATCTTTCCCTCCTAGAGCTGAGAAATCCCTATGTAGCCCATTAACTGAGCAGCAGGTCCCTGACAATCTGAAGAATTCCAAGAACTGTCCCTTAGGCCTCTTCCAGTGCAGTCATGGGCAAGAACCAACCAAAAGCACCCAGCACCATGCCCGAGACATCCCAAAGCCTTAAATAACTGCACAGTCCCTGCCTGCGCCGTGCCTCTGCCCCCCGGCCACGCTTGACTCTGGAATTCACCTGCCTTTGGAAATCTGCACAGTTTCACCTGTGACAGCTCTGCTGACAGCCAGGGCAGATCAGAGCTTTCATCTGGGTGATGAACTGCCAGGCTGTCAGGGCGGGGAGGAGCCGTGCTGGGCGAGATGGGGTGGGGGCTGCGTCCTGACCTTGGAGAGCTGTACCTGCTCTCACCTCCCAGGGCACACGGGACAGCAAGGGCACGTGCTCCCTCTCCCTTCCAAGGATGCAGATCCACATGGATATAGCAAACAGAGACATCCCTGAGTGCACACAGGGGCCAGGGAATTCCAGAACTTCGGAAAGATCCAGCTACCCCATTTCCCAAGTGAGGGCCTCCCACACTGGGTGATTAATTGGCAGGTAGGTTCTAGAAACCGATAGTGAAGTACAGTTATGTCTTTTCATCTGAATACCTGACTATGAAGCCATTATTTCCCCACAGCATGACTTGATCCACCTGAATTTTGGTTTGTTTTAGAAAGGGTCACCATAACAGTTCATTTTTCTGTATCTACCATGTACAGAAAAGATTTCTCCACATGTTCTCTTCCAGCTTCACTGGATCTGATCTTTGATAAGAGAAGGATCTTAGCTGGACATTTTGTTACCTACTCCCAAAAATGTGTCGTGGGTTGGGAAAGCCCTGCAGGACTGTGACCACCTGGATCAGCCCATTGAATTGGAACAGAGAAACACGAACACATTATCCCCTCACCACTCTTGGCTAGAAACAGTCACCAACAGAGAGACATCCTTGCCCTTCAGCTTCTTAGAAAGTACAAGATCTCCCACAATTAAGGCTCAATAATTAATTTAATTGGGGGTAGCATCTGAGACCCAAATCAAGACATTAAAAAATCAGGTTCATATGGCACTGACTAAATTCTAAATTATTAATTTTGCTACTACAACGAAGCAAAAAGTTCTATGTAATATTTTAAAAAAGAAACACTCCAACTCAAAGCAAAACAGATCTAGCTATTTCTTGGAGGAAGAAGAGTGGGCATTTTTAAGAAAAACAAACAAACAAACAAACTCAAAGGTTATGTTGACAAAAGTACTTGCCAGTGCTGCTTTACCTGTCAGCCTCATACTGAAAGCAGCCAGCAGAGGATTTAGAAGGGCCCATTTCATTACCCCTTTCTGTCTGCAGTAAACTGAGCCCACACCTAACATCTGAGTGGCCTGAACAGTGTACTGCAGTTAGTCTTTCTTGTGCCTAGCCTTAATATTTTAAAAAATTAAAACAGAGCTAAACCTGAGCTTGAAAGCATCTCTCTATCCTCAAATATCCAACAGCCTTGTGTCAGTGCCTCAAGGAAGCAGCAAGACACAGGGTTAAGTCAAGAAGCAAATGGGTGCTTTTAAGTCAAGTTATTAATTCTAAGGATGAAGACTTTGTCAAGCCCTCAACTTTATTTTAACCCCTCCCTTCAGCTGAAGTCTTCTGTCATCTCCACATAATTTCTGTCAACACGTGGGGAATTCTGTCGAGAACTTTTCCCATCTTAACCCACCACAGATGCATTTTTCTGCAAACTTGTTGACTGTAGGGCTGCAGTTTCAAAGCAAAGGGAAAGGTGGGTTTCATTCCAGTGGAAGCCTGTTATGAGAACATCAGTCATCTAATTTGTAACACCCCCAATTCCTGGGGAGGACTGGGTTGGTACAAGATTACTTGATCCTTGTTCCTCAGCAGCTTTCCATTTACATCCACGAATGACCACGGGGACAGACAGGATGCTGGGATGGCTTTAGCTGTGATCTGATCTAATTTGTCTCCACTCGTGTGGTTTGATAGTGGCTCCAAGACACTGCCTCTGCAGTGAGAAGATTTACAAGGTGTACCCAGTTTAAACAGCCTCAATCAGGGCAGTTTGGGGCTGTGCTGCACGTAAATGCTTGACAGGAGGACAGAGGCTTTGTTCAGCCAAAGTGACCGAGAGGCCTCTCGGGGCGAGTGCTCAGTGCTCAGTGCAAGTTCTTTTCTCTCTCCCTAGATTTAAGACACTGAGCTGTTAAGATCAGTTGCCTCAGGTTAGAATGTTTCTGGGTGATATAACAGGATACTGTTCTCCTGGGGAAAGTACCGTGTCTGACTAGTTAGTGCCTCCTTGCTGTTGGCGATTTATTTGTCATGGCAGGAGCCGGAATTCCCCTTTCCAGCTTTCCATCCTAGGCAAGGAAGGCAGCAGACTCTGGCTGTTTGTTGGGGCTTTGTTGCCTTTTTTAAAATAGTTTAATACCTTTAAAATAGATTTTTGCTCATTCATAGCATAGTCTAGTGCTCCTACACCTATGTATGCTTTCTCCCTCCCCATCCCCTCAAATGTGCCAAGGAAGTTCACAAGTAAATTGCAACGTGCATGTGAATGCCAAGTTAGCAGTAAAATGCAAAAAACAGGACACAGCAAGGTGTTCTGGGCAAGTGTTGGTTGCAGAGAACCTGCTCTGACCAGTAAAAGGCAAACCTCAAGTACAGAATGGAGAAAATTGCTGTTTTGTACTTTTAGGTATCACAGAATACCCTCAATGAGCTCTTAAGTGCTTAAAATGTCACAAATAGAATCTTTGATGCATTTGGAGCCTCTCTGCTGTTCTGTTGGCACAATATACCCCTGCAGGACTGGCAGCAATGGCTCAGGGGCTAATTCCTGCATGGGGGGCTCTCTCTCATCACCTGGTCCTTGCATCAAGCTCCCTGAAACTTAGGAGGGATGGAATACAAGAGGAACACTGGAAAGTAGGAGGTATATCAAAGTGTTGGGAGGATCCCACACTAATGCTGTGGAGCAGCCTCTGGAAAGTACATATAGTTTAAATAGGATAGTGTGAAGGTCAGTATCAAGGTTGATATCAAAGTGCAGTCTTTCATATCTATTCTTCCATTAGCAAAGGAACAAAAAAATCTTTACATTTCTTAAACCTTTTCTTGTTTTTTGCCTTTCTAATCGCCTTTAATTCAGGTCTTTCAGATATCATACCTACTGGGTTGGAGGAATCAAGACAAAAGTGCTTCAACTCTTCAGTTACCTGCTTTTCCTCCATCTCCCTCCTCTTGCCTCTAGGAGATGTGAATTACACCACATCAAACACCCTCTTGCTATGGGGACAAAACTGAAGTGCACAAGGGCAACAGCAGGAAGGAAAAAGGAAGGGAAAGAATGTGATATTTATCCCATTGCAAAGTAAGCATGTTCAAAAAAGTCTGAGTTTTCCAGAAATGCACAATGTGAAGGTCACTCATCCTCTGCCCAGAGCATGGAGAGGGATCTCTGAATGCACTGAATGTCACTGAGCCCACTTACTTTACTCAAGTCTGACCAGCTCCCACATGCTTTATTTCCTTTCTTCAAGGCTTTTTAACAGACTGTGTGACTCCAAATCCCTTCCTTGGCCATCACTACCAGCCACCCAACAAGCAGTGCTTGCCCAGGTTTGTTCCACAGAACTGCCTCAGTGCCTTGCTACCCTGTTGTTTAGGGTTCTGTCACCAGACCCAGGAACTGATATGAAGAACATATAGGTGGAAGAACCCTGATCTTAGGGCAGCTCTCTTTTTCCCCAGCTAAAAGCATCAGAGGGGCTTTCCTCTCCTCTTTGTAGAAAGAACTGAAATCCCATTTCACCCTCCTGTTCAGGACTGCCTGCCTGTACCTGCTCCTCCTGCCTCTGCTGGTCTGCTCTGTGTGCTTGGAATGAAAGATTTTCCCTGCAAGCCACCCTGAACCTCTTCCCTGGCCTGTCAGACTTTTATCAGCACAGGTTTCTCTGGGCCACAGTGATTTACTGTCCTCATAGTGCTGTTCTTTGTCAGAGATTGTGATTGAAAAGCCTTTCCTTTGCAGCTCATAAGAATTCCCTTTCCCTCGTGCTCTTTTTTACCCTTCCTTCAAATATTGTTTTATGAGCCCACTGCTTGCTATCTGCTTGACACAGGAGCTGTGCCTCAGGGCAGCATTTTCTCACCTCTGTGCCAGAGGGCTGCTGCTTTGATGCTTGGTTTGAAGAGCTTGGAACAACTCCACGTGGGGTATCTACCCTGTCTCCCCAGGGCAACCTGCTCAGGTGAGGAAAGTTCCCTGTGTGGTTCAAACTGGCATTCTGGGCATTGCTTGTTTGGTTTGGAGTTGTTCTTTTTTCCCCCCCGCAGATATAAAAAGAAAGGATTTGATATTTATCAGCTGCTCGAAAATGGCAACATTAAAAGGAATGGGAAAATGCTCATACTCACTGCATGTATCTAAGTTAAACTTCAAATATTTGGGCACTTGGTTCCTAAGAGGTCAAGGCAGCAATCAGGGAAGGGGATTCTGGACTGCAGGATGCTTCCACAAAATAGAAGGAGACAGCTCTCTATTCACTAGTCCACAGCCTGAATTACTATTTGTCAAGATTCTTCCCAAACAGAAAGGGAGATGTTTTGTCGTTGGTCTCAAGCAAACCAGACATGCTACTGCTTTATTTTTATTAACAGTTCCCCATTAACTGCGGCCTTTTTCTAAAATGTTCCATTCTATTTCTGCCTAGAAGTTCACATTCTGAAAGTATGGCCAGAACCTTTAAAAAAATCTGTCCTGGGATGCCTGGGATAAATGGACACTGAAAATGCTTTATATCTTTAATTCAAGCACAAATATAACAACAGACACACTCAACTGATGGTATTTCAAGCACAAGGCAATGGAGATGTCCAGACTACTCACAATTCCACTCTAAATGGGTTTTTTTTCCTTATTTTCCATAGAGGCAGGCAAGTGGCTATTTCACTATTTATCTTCATGCTGTAAAAAATGTGTATTTTACCCTATCATTTTTCTCAAATGCATGTTATTATGTCAGTGTACACCTGAAAAGTGATTTGACAGCCTATCATGTCAGAACAAATTTTAAAGTGTCTATTAAAGGAGCCTGCTCTTAACACCATCACCCTTCAGCAGGGCTGCTTATTAATCATCATTCACATAAAAAGCTGTTTCCTTTGACTGGGCAACAAACACAAGAAAAAGAAGAGGGCAGAAAGGTAAAGATTTAGTTAAGTGCAGTTGAAGCTTGCATGTCACCTCGAGATACGATCTTGTCAAATTCCATACATTTTAAACAGAATTCCAGAGCCATCAACAGCAAGTGCTCCCAAGCAAATGCAGGTGGTGACGTAGATCCACAGGGTTATTAAACATCCTGC
Source organism: Pipra filicauda (assembly GCF_003945595.2). Classification (NCBI taxonomy): domain Eukaryota; kingdom Metazoa; phylum Chordata; class Aves; order Passeriformes; family Pipridae; genus Pipra; species Pipra filicauda. The sequence goes on from NW_024104405.1 coordinate 867,275, forward strand.
AGCACCTTAGTGAGTACAGGAGTGCTAAACCTGGCATCCCCTCCGAATTCCAGCTGTCCTTGTATTCTCTCCATTAATGTCTCACTGAATTTTCAATGGGTTCCTCATTCTTTGGGACCTTCTGTCCCAAGAATGGCTGCCAATTTCTGCCCTGCAATGAAGTGGTGGGTAAATGTTACCCCTTGTTTGACCCAAACCCAACTGGGGTCCCTGCTGGAGCAGAAAACTGCTCCAGCTATTCTGTTGGATTTCTTGATTCTTGAAAATGAAAGCAAATGTGGACTTTGCCCCTGACCCTGTGCTGGTACAAAGTCAAGGTATCACCCAGGTATCACATTTGCTGTTTTGTCCTGGAAATGTGCAGGTAAACAAGGCAAGAGAAATGGTGCTGCCAGCCCAGGGAGCCCAGTGCAATAAACTCACATTCCAACTCCAGATTTCAGCTTTTATGTCAGAGCTGGTGATACTCAAAAGACTAAAAGACAAGACTACCAGTGATTTTTTTTCTGTGTTACATTTGGGTAAGTTACATATGCTCATTGTGAAGAGTGTAATTTACACTACAGATCACTCAGAAAAGCACAGTTCTTGGTTTGGGAAATAGCTAAATCCTGAAAGCAGGACCATGAAGCAGGATTAACCTTCCCTGCTGGAGAAACAGTGTCACTGAATGGCAGGTTTGGAGGACAGAACAGCACAATGCTGACCAGAAAGAATGATTGTTCTGTGTTCATCACATTGATTCACCCCTCCAGACACCAGTTTCTATCTTTCCAAGACATGAACACTGGAAAAAGAGATGGTTAGTCTAAGACATGGTTAGTCTAGGAATAAGAAAGTGCTTAACAGCAAGGAAACTGTTAGGCCAGCCTGAGCACATGTCTGTGTGCAACCTGAGTGCCTTCTATGTGTGCTTACTGTTTATAAAAGTAACCTTGAAAGCAAGTTACTTTGACTTCTGCTCTGTGATTAATTCCTGCACAGAACTGCTCAGAACATTACAAGGAGGCCATTTTTTGGATCACATTTTCCCATTGAAATCTACTATTACACTGAAGCCACCAGTAATAAATACAAATATTAAAAAAACCCAAAACAACAAGAATTGGACTTTATGTTCAACCCCTGAATACCACAGTGAAGGCCAGCAGTTCTTTCCTCCTCTGGTGCAAAGTCACTTTACCACAGGAAAGAGTTGGCTCCCATGTATGGATCCTGTTCCACCTTGGCTCGTTAGATACATCTACACCTGCATGAGGAACAACAATTCCAGCACTTGTGTTGGCAGACTCACTGCCAGGCACGTGGACTGTCAGGTCAGGGGGTAGCACTTGATTTCTCCCAAACTTTGTTTGAGAAGAATCATTACATTTTAGTCCTGTAGGAATCACCCCTTTCCTTCCCTACCACTGCACAGCCACTCGAGAGCAGGGCCCCTTCACAAGGTACTGAATGAGTATCCAATATAAGAGCTGGTTCTTATACATTTCATGTAGCTTCTAAATTGAATTAAGAGCTTTTATTATCAGTGGAGTTTTTGTTCCTTCGAGTCGGATTTGCATTTGTTCTGTGCCTGCCAAGCGTTAGTGTGATCTGCCTGGAAGTGTTCAGCATTAGTGATTTTGTGAGATAGGACTGCTTCCATGGCCTTCAGATGTGGCATTTCTCACCCTTTCCTGGATCTGAGCAGCGCTTGAGAACCAGGACTTTAATTAATGATGGCATCTCAGCCACTGCTGGTGGCTGCCACCTTAGAGCAAACAGCATCTCTGGTCACACTGACAGCAGAGGGGGAGGGAAAGAGAAGAGAGAAGGAGACCCATGAGTACAAAACTGCAAACCTGTCTCCCTGTTTTATTGTGTTTTGTCAGTTAGAAGTGAACTGTTTAGGCTTTAGGACTGCTTAATTCTCTTTAGGTTCCTAATTGTCGAACCAGCAGTTCAGCATTTCAGTCTCCTCTGCAGTTTTCACGTTGCTCGTGTCACAAGGGATGTCGCTCATCAGCCAAGTGCCCACTGGCACAGGCACTGAGAGTGTCCAAAATGCCAGCTGCAATTAGGCATCGCTGGGGTGAAGCCCCGCGGTTTGTGCGTGGTGAGAACAACTCCCCTCGCTGGGCACGAACCGGAGCCTACCAACCTCGGCAGGAGGAAAACCAGGAGTCTTTCCTCGGGTCCTCACACAGCACAGAGTCCCAGCACCCAGATTAAGCAACCCATGACCCCTCTGTGCATCCATCCACTGCTCACAGAGAGCAGAGGCAGGAGTAACCTCGCTGCTGTCCTCAGACATCTCCCCAAAATAATGGTCCACTCTGTGACTGTTGGCTTGGCAGCTTTGCTCCCCCTCTACTACCAGTCATATTCAAATTCAGGGACAGAATGGTTTTATTTAAACCCCCCTGCTGATCCAGCAGAACAACAGTCAAGAAAAATAGTGCATCTTTGTCACTGGATCTCAGTGTCTTTTGCAAATGTCACAGAGCTGACACGGGTTTTACTTTTGTTTGTCGCTGGGTACACAGACAATATGTGACTGGTGTCGTTTAGCACCAGGTTTGGCCTGTAAATCTAAACTGATGGAGGCTGAGGCAGCTGGCCCTCCCATTCCAGCGTGAAGCCCTGCTCATCTGCATTTAGCTGGAGTTTGCAGAGCCAGCAGTTAAAGTTGCCATCACTTTCCTTGCAAAGAAAGCACATTTGAGGGAAGTCTTTGTAATGCAATACACAACAACGGGCCCTTCTTGCTCTGGAATGGCCCAGGAGGCTCCTGCTCTAGTCCTCCAGGTTTATGTGGCATTTGAGTCACCACCTCTGGTGGCTTCAGGTGCCTGGTTGTGACATTCAGTGGCAGCACTTCATCCCAGCAAACAGGAGGTTTTCCTCCTCGCTGCAGACAGGTTTAGATCGTGCAGCTTTGCTTCCTTCAGGGCTGAAGGAGACAGAAGGCTGGAGCAATAAAATCCATTATATACATCTTTCTGTGTCTCCTGGTCATGAACTTCTAAGAAAAGGAACTAAGAGGATCTCTACTGAGAAAAGCACTGTAACTGTAGCTCCTGAGCACCACAGAGAGAAGATTGCCAAGGCAACCAGTCCTTCCACAGCAAGGGCAGAGGTGGTTAAGATGAGGTTGTTACAAACCCCTGCTGTGTGTAATCATATTAGTAAGCAACATTTTTAAAAGGCTCTTGTAAAAAATTGGACGGAGGGAAAAGGAAGGAGAGAAATTAATTTCCTCTATTTTTCTGCTTGCTCACTGATTGAGGTACAAGAGCAAATTATATGCATGCTCTGCACCTGAGGACACTTGGGGGCTGGCAGGGAAAAGCTGCTTTCTCCACAAACAATGCAGAGCCTCTGACAGAGGGCAGTGGGCTAGTTTTATCTGCAAAATATAGTTTTGTTTCTAATGTGTTTTGAAATATGAAGTCTGAACAAAAGTGTTCTTCTAATGCAGAAGCTGAAGTCTCAGCTGGTTTGGTTACAAATTGCATTCTTGGGGGATTGTTGGAAGTCAACAAGGTCTTTGTGAGTAGGATTTACTCATATGAGTATGTGATTTGGAGATCAGATCCCTAAAAATTAAAAGGGCACGTCCACAGCACCCTTCCATCAGCAGCAAACTCCTCTGAAGGAGATATTTCCATAGATTACTCCATCCCTTTACTCCCAGCTACTTATCTGAGCTTCTAGAATTTGGCTGTACAGTGGCTGGATCATGGGCTGAAGCAGATAATTTTATTTTTGGTTCAAAGTAACCTCTCCAGGCAGCTATTTCAGTGCTCCAGCCTGTTCTGCTGCCCCACAAACAGTTAACCAGCATAGCTGAAAGCCATGGCCATGAGCAGGTACTCCTAAATCAGAGCTGCCAAAAAAAAATCTGCCCTAATCCTTCACCAAATGACACTTGTCACCTTTCCAATTCTGGACACTCGAGTGACCCTCCCACTTAAACAAGGAATAATTCCTGCTTCACAAATGGCTCTTCCCATGGGTTTGCTTCTTTTTGTTTTGGTTGTGTTCAGCTGCTGGCTCCTGCTAAATTGTTTGCAAACCAGACTGGTGGCCCTCTAGACCCACTTGTGCAGATTCCAGTTTCCACGAGTTGAAATGGCTCCTGTATTATGCAGCTAGATCTGCCTCCATCACATTTTCCACCCTCAGCCAGAAAGAAAACCCCCCCCAAACAACTTTCAACTCCTCCTGCTGCAACACACAAGTTACTCAGTGGTACTTATGGCTTATTTTTCCTGCACAGGACACACAGCATCACCTCCAAAAATCCTGACATGAAAGGCACTGTGCTCAACAGCTCCAGAAGGAGGAGGATCAGATGGAACTGTGTTCCTCATCCTCTTGGTGACGTGATTTACTGGACAAATCAATCCTCCATCCATTTCTCTGCCCACCTCTTGTTTACAAGGGTGGTGGTGTCTAAACTGGTTTTACTGGGGGAGGGGTTGCACACAGATAACCTCCCACCTGCCCCCAGGAATGCCCCAATATTAGGAGTTTGGCAAGAAAAAAAGTCCTTCTCCAGCAAGTTGCATTGCCATGTGTGTCCCCTCATACAGGTGAGCATGCCAGGCATCAGGAGTGGGAGTCCCCTGGGATTGCCCTCCAGTGATGCTCCTATTGCCTAGTTCAGAGCAGCCACAGCAGGGCACAAACCAAATACATAACCTACAGCACCAAAAACCCCCTGAATTTCTCCTCATTTGTATGACCTGAAACCAAACAACTACAGTCAGAACACGCTAAAAAACTGAACCTAAAACTTCAGGGGGGAACAGTTGGTAGCTGAAAAGCTGAAGCACCAGAGCAGCCCATGCCTGTTGTATGAAATGTTGCCTTAGAATGTAGTGCCTCCCATGTAATAAATATGATCCAGATCTTTGCTTTTCTGGCAATTAGCAGAGCTGATCTGTGTTCATACAGGTATCCAGTGGCAAACTACAGAGCTTTCCTGCCTCTCCCTGATTCGGTGATGTCCCAGCTAAACACTAAATAACATTTAGTCTAACTAAAATTAGACTTCAGCTCATTCTTAAGCTCATAAGTTTGAACTCTCTGTATGACACTCAAGGAACTGAAAAATAGTTCTTTAGTTACCCCAGGGCCCTTGAAGGAAGTGGTTCTTCCACACACAGGATGACCAGGGATGTGGATGGCTCTCTTATGTAATATTCTGAACATATGGAAGGATCTTTGCTTGCCCTGCCATTCAAGTTTCACTTTAATATTGATATTTTAAGCCCTCATCCCTTCAGGGATCCTCAAAGTAATCGGCCTATATTTATTTATTCAGCTCTTTTCTCCACTCCTTTCAGCAGAAAAATGAGTTCCAGTTTCACTGTTATCCCTCCCCTCCTTCTAAAAAAAAAATCTTTCCCGTTTCGTACATCCCCCTCAGCCTGCCATACCTCATCTTTCCCATGAAGAATTTAGGTGTGGGGTTGTTTAGTTTTGGTGAGGAAGGATGCTTTTATGTCGAGGTAGACAACTGCAGTTGAGGGTATTTAGGTTCTGCCCACAGGGCTTCTCACAGAGTGAGCAGCACACGGAGCAAGCCCCTACTTGACTTGTGTGGCATTGCTAAAAAGATAGGGATAATACTTCACTATTTCAAGGTGATGCAAAACTAGAGTGGTGCTTTTGAAATCATGCTGGAACAGCCTCTTCTCCCTCAAATAGAAGGTGCAATGGAGGCAGTGGTTTGTTATTATTATGTATTTACCCAATCTCATCTAGATTTTACATGTTTTTGCCCTGTGGTTATGTCAAATAGGCAAGAATACTGGAAATATGATTATATGCTATGAAGTAAATTGCTCTTATTTGCTGTTTTGTCCATAAAAGCTTCCTGCAGGAGCTCACAGGTAATTTTAGCTGTGTCAGAGAGGGTTTCACACACCAAGGAAAATGTTTTCCTCTTCCCTGTCCTCATTGCCACCCCAGAGTGACTTGGGTGTCCAGCCAGATCAGTAAGGAGGTGTCACCTGGGGTGACAGGTGATTAGCTAATCACAGCTAATTACTTTATATGAGCTGCACTTCCAAATTCACCTGTGCAAGCAGAAGCTCAGAGCTTGGCCAGACCCATCTTGGAGACACAATGGCTCTCCCTTCACTTGAAGCTGATGCAGCCAAGTTCCCTTCTGAGACCACTTTGGATCACTGTGTTGGACAAGGCTTTTTGCCAAAGCAGAAAGAATAGAAACTATTTGTACCACAGCTGTGTGCCCAGGTTCTCTTTCCTGCAGCCTCAGGAAAAGAACTGTGTGGCACTAAGGTCATCCAGTTGGTGCTGCCTGGGCTCTTCTGGAACTGAGCCAGAGATCAGAGCCCTACTTTCTGGCAGGCTTTTACCCCTGAAAAAGGGCAGGCCCCTCTGCTTTAGTCACTATGCTTTGCTTTACCCCAATTTTGACACAAATTGTGCCTAAGAATGCAGGAGAGCTGAGAACTGCCATGAACAAAGCTATCAAAGTCTTGCCTACTTTTCCAGGCTTTCCAATCCCAGTCTTACACGTGCTTCTGTAAGCCTGATGTGCATCCCTGTGGCTCGGACTGAGAGGACAAGACTCTCCTGCAAACCTGGTGTGATGGCTTTGGTTTGGCTCAGAGAGCTCAGGAGCTTGTCAGGGCTCCTCTTGGGGCTGAACACAGTCCAGGGAGCAGGGACTGGGAGACAAATCAACGTGCTCTACACACCAGCACAAAGCACTTCACCCAGGTTATTCCAGAGGAAGAGTCTTAGGTTTATGCCAGTGAAATTTGACCATGAAATGGGAACCCCTTCCCTTTCCCTTAAACTTGAAACAGTGCAGATGGGGCTTTGGGTCATCAGGCCTGAGATGTTCAAACCTGTCTTTTTTCTCCCTCCAAAGCTCTACATTCTGATGTCTCTCAAGTCAACCTTTATCTCCCCAAATACATTGTAGGAGCAAAAAAAGTTATTAAACTCCAGGGAGAAACTGGTTCCTTTCCTGCGAGACTTCGTTCCCATTCCCCGTGAATGTCATTGTATCTGCTGTTTGCTGAGCAGGAAATGCATTATTGAAGCAGTTTCTCCTCCATAAACTGCTTTGCATCTGACTGTTTCATTGTAAATCCGTGGCCACAAAGTCAGGCCACCTTGGGATAACCCAACGTGAAACCTGACCTGATGAAAATGGTTCATGCCTCCCGGCCTGCATTGCAACCTGTGAGAAGGGCTTTTATTATTTATTCAAAACCTGTTTAAATCCCTCTCTTTCTGAAACAACCATTTTAAAAATATTAAAACACCACGGCTAAGCCGGGAGATTAAACAAGTTTAAACCTTATCATCGCAGGTGGGATATTAGTTGCAGCGAAGCGGGGAGGGATGGCAGGCTGCGCCGTAACTGGAGCCCCTTCCACTCAGTAACTAATCACCGAGAAAGCATTTGGGGAGGGAGGGGGAGAGCGGAGGAGGGAGCGAGACAAACAATGCGCCCGGGCTCCTGGCAACCCTCCCTGTTTACCATGGTGATGCACAAAAGGAAGAATGCCGCGCAGAGGAGCAGACCTGGATCTGTCCCCGTAACACTTGCCCTACATTCGAGTGCTCCGGGAGGCTGAAAATGTGACCTTCAGATATTTTTTTTTTTTTCTCTGATGGGTGATGCTGCAGCTGGACAACACTGTTCCAAAGCTGGCAAAAAGCAGCAGACCTGCTTTTCTTCCATTACATGTTTTTCTTTCAAATATTTAACTGTCAATGCCTCTCTACCAGATCTCCTCTCTTGTACTTATACTTTTTAAGGGGAGCCATATACAATCTTTCTGTGGGTTTTATTCACCCACAATTATAGTTTCATTGAAAATAATTGAATTAAAACCCATCAAACTCCTAAGTTTCCATGGAAGGGATGACTATTTAAAATATTTTCCTCTAACGAGAGTAAGATTTGCCAACAGGCCATTCCTGCTCTAAGGTACCATAACTTCAATTTTCTATTCAGGAATAGCTTATGAGAACAACTCCAATGTCTCACAGCTGGACCAACCCTTTTCTTCTTTCCCCAGGGTTCTCCACAGCCACAGGCCTGTGTTTAGTCCCATGGTGCAGGAGGACCACAAGTGGAAGCACAGCCTGGTGAGCCCAGCAAGCAGATCCTAACCCTGAGACACAGATGTGCTGGACAGGAGAGCCCTGCCCTGCCCAACACTGTGGCAACAAAGGTGTTGATCAGTACAGACACCTGACCACCTGAGAGGTGAGAGAATCATTCAATGCCAAGAGAAATTACACTGGTTGCTTGCAATTTTAACCTCTTTTTGTCACCAGCATTGAAACAGATGGACTTGTTCCATTTCTAGGGCATCTTTACACACACAATTGAGAGGATGCAATAGGAAAAAAAAGTGAAAATGAGGTTTTAGGGGCTTTTTAATTGTCCTAGGTGAGGGCAGTAATCACACAGTGATATTTCAGAAATCCCAGTACTCCATGAGAAGCTTCAGGAGGAAAATTTTAACATGTAAAAAACTCACTATGATCTAAAAAGTAGCTGAAGGCAAAAGAGCTTGAAACCACAACACTACCTGTCCCTCGCTGTTGCTTCTGAAAAAAAACCAAAAGCTAACACTCCCCCACACTCTGTCCAAGGAAGAAGGAAAGGTTTGGCAGCTGGGAGCTGGCTCACCTGGGCTGGACAGCTTTCACCTGGCCCTCACTCAGCAAAGTTCTAAGTGTACATTGGTTCATTTTAAACACAAACCTGTTTCTAACAGAAGAATTTGTGCTTTCACCATATACCACAGGTACTTAGGCAGGCAGGCACTGTGATTTGTATAAACCCAAATCATTAAATAGCCCTTGGCCACTGCTCAGAGTGAGACAAGTACCTGCCTGAGCTCTGTACTTGAATTCTTACAGGAGGAAACGGGGGGGGGCAAAGTTAATAGAAATCTCAGAGCACTAAAAATGCAAGTGAAACTCCTGGAAGGAGAACTCCTGAATGCTGCATCCAGAAATACTTAGGAGAAGGAATCTGCAAACAGTAAACAAGGTGCTTTGGTGGGGTCACTGGGGGGTGTGAAGGGCAGAAATACACTGTGAGAGATGGAGGGGGAAAATCCTCTAACCTTGGGTTGCTTGAGGCATTAATACAATTTTGGGTGGAAATTGTTAAAGAAACTCTTAATTGTGATTGAAGGAATACTCAAGCAAGACGTGGGAAAAGGTAGATTTCATTGGAGATTTCCATGAGATTCTCATGAGTAGCACAGAAGTGGAACACAGGGAGAATCCACATGGCTCACAGAGCATCCCAATGTGTTGCCTCTTGGAGGATGGATTTTCTAGTCATGATGTGGCTCAGGTACATTTCCAACTATCAGCTCTGAAGGATTGGAGTGATTGCCCAGTGGTTTAGGATTTTGGTGGGTTTCTTGCATTGTTCAGGGGATTTTTTTTACCTCCCTCCCTCTAAGTATTTTGTCTGCAGTGTAGGATGTTGGTTTTGTTTTGTTTTTGGTTTTGTTTTTCTGAGTGACTCAGGCAGCCCGTCCACATTCAGTATTCCTATACACAGTTTAGTTTTGTGGGGGGGATAATCACCACTTCCTATCCCAGCTACATTAGTCTCTTCCCATGTACCAGCAGCATATAATTACAGTTTGGGATGCAAAACATGTTTAAAGCGTGATGCTAAAATATTCCTGAATCAGAGACATACAGAAGACCTTTCCATCTGCTGTGTGTGGCTCTAAGTCACCACCCTACATTGTCCACTGGTGCCCAGTTTGTACTTAAAACACCACAAGACCAGCCAGTCCTGGCCCCCTGTTGAACTGGGCCAAGCACTGTTTGGAAGTACAAACCATCAATGGCCACAAACACAAGTGACACATAACTGTCCTATTAAAGTCTAGTGACACTTATGATGCCTTAAAATCATGGAATTAATGACATGGTCCACAAGATGTCTAACACTGCCTTCCACTCATGACACAGTCCCAATATTCTACAACAAGCACGTCCCCAGTGAAAGCCTTATTTAAATGCATCTGCTTTAATAAGTAAAACAGCTCTTTATCAGGTCTCATCCGTATGCAAAAACTCTTTTTTTTTTTGTCAGACCGAGTCCGAAATCCCCCTGGTTTTGAACATTTATTAGGCTTTAATGCAGAGGTTGCCACACAGAAGGCAGCAGGGGCGGCAGAGCCCTGCCCAGGCAGAGTCCTCACAACCGACCGTGCCAGTGAGACCTGCACGGGGCCCTCAGCCTGTCCGAGCGCCACAAAGGAGGCCTGCAGCGCTCTGCTCCCAAGCCCTGGAACTGCGGTGTCCCCCCGAGCATCCCCGTCCCGGGGCGGCCGCGCCGCCCCTGCCCCGCCAGCCTTGGGCTGCGGCGACACCTCCCGGGAGCCGCCGGCACAGAACGGCCCCGGCTCCGCTCCCCCAGCGCTCCAGCCACCATCTCCGAACAGCCTGCGGATTTTTGGCAGCGGGGACAGCAACTTCTCTCCTACTCCACATTTGTGTTATTCGTTCCTCAGAGAGGCGGCCCTTTGTTTTACTATCAGGACACGCAACACCAATATAAGATCATAGGAGACAAGACTGTAAGCTCTTTGCTACACAAGGGAGCTGGAATCTAACTGGCAAGTGGGTGAAAAATGCTTAAATAGTGGTAATTAAGAGCCCCATTACTTCTTAACCCAGTGCAGAATTGTCAAAGAATACTTGCCTGTACAAACACTGGCATTGGATAATAGGAATAAATAAGTACAAGCACACACTGGGAACATCCTTAAGTCCCAGTTCAGCCCAAACACTCTCCCAAATTACGCAAAGCCTTTTTTTCTGGTTATGACCTTTGAAAGGTTATGTGTGAGAATGCAAGATGCCCTTTGAAAATTCACTTGTAAATCACTTCCACACCAGCCCTGTGTACATTCCAGTTAATGGTGTCTGTTCTGCTCTAATGAGGACTGAGATTTTAAGGCCCCTGTCAAAGGCAGAAGCTCCCAAATTCTGAGCAGCAAGGAAAGAACATGAAGTGTCTTTATCTTCCTATTGATGACTTGGGCTGCACTTAGTGAAAAAAAAAAAAAAAGTCCTCCATAGCTCCTGAATCACATCCCAAAGAGAAGTCAATCCTTCCCCAGGGGGAACAGCCTGGTGGCTCCAGCAGCTCAGAAACCTCACAGTCCCAGTTGGCTCCGTGGGGGAACTCCGGTATTTGTACCCCAACACAAATGTAAGGGTGCACAAGGACCCTACTGAGGACCCTTTGTAAAGAGGCCCTGGGATTTCACACAGGCTCAAGGTGTGGGGAAACTGGCTGCTGAGAACAGCAAACAGCACTGACCCCTCCTGTCAGCTCAGTCACATCCTCTGCCCCCTCAGCACCACATTTCACCCAGGAATGCTTCCAGCTACTCTTCAGTGACAAATATGGAGCAGCATCATTACATTCAGACATACAGAAAGCAGATTAAAGCTTCTGAAGTCAAGCTGAAATGGGATTCTGAAGTGTTTTGCAAGCTTGGGCCTGTGCTGTCGGTGAGCACAGGACAGGACAGTATCTGGCCACTCTCACTACCTTTATCCCAGAAATGAGTGTTCCTAGATGCTTATTTTTCAGTCTCAGCTCTCCTCCATAAGGGTTTTTCCCCCCCTCCTTAACAGAATGGCACAGTCTTCAGCCTCCTCCCCTGGTTCCCATCTTCTTTGGAAAATAAACAGCTCTGATTGTTGTGCACTTGAGATTATGAAAACATCAAGTCCATTAGTATTTGGCAAAGTGCTCTCTCATTTCCTTCTGATGTAATAATTGAGAGAGAGGGAGCGGAGACTGCAAAGATAGCACAAGGCACGAGTTAATGACCTTCTCACATGTACGTGTGGGCTCTTTTACAGGGAGCCTTTTCCAAGCCCCATCTCGCCTCCACTCATACTGTTGCAGCTGAAACACTGCTTCAATGTGGCTTTTATTATTTGATCTGCTGTCCCTTGGCCAGCCTTCAGAGGCAGCTAAATGGCAGGCAGGTGTGGGGGGCTGAGAGACAAAAAGCAAATGGAGCTAATGCTTCAGCAGCCCCACTGCACACAGGCCTTCGGCTCCAGGCCCCACGGGCAAATGCCACTGTTGCCCATTTCTTGTTGCCTGATTTGGTTTCACTTACACATTTAAGTCAAGGAGGGGAATGTGTTCTGCTTCACTTTCTGAGAGGGATTCTTTGGAAGACTTGAAGGCCTGATAAAAATCAGGACGTGGCTGGAATGAGTGTAGAAAGAGATCAACTGTTGAAAGAAAATTAACTGAGGTCAATGGTTGCTACTCTATAAAGTATTGGACTGGCCACCCACTTATTAGACTGCCAAATTTGTGTCTACTTTAGGTGCCTAGAGCCAAATTAGAGTGGGATAAATTCAATGGGTGGGTATAGTGTTCCCTGCTGGCTTTCTAGGGACTCGACTTTAGTCTTTTGAAGTGCTGCTAGAAACCTCCAGAAATGCGTAGCTTTCCACACTAGCTTAACTGGAACCTGAGCCAAAAATCTCATCTCATTTAAAAAAATAATCTTAATTTGACAGCTCAGGTTTTGGGGAAATAAAGATTACCCTGTGCCAAGTGCTCTCATTTGAGGGCCAAAAGGTGATGATGTAGATACTAATCCTCCCCCACCACCCCAAATCCCAGTCCCTCCCTGTACCAGGTATCCCTGCTCCCATTGGATTCACAGTAGTCAGCACCCTGGAAAGAGGAAGCACATGTGGGATCACAAGCAGACCTCAGTGAGGTGCTCCCTCCTGTAGGTGAAGGCTTCTGCCAAGGCTGACCAGGCTGGATGGAGCTCTGAGCAACCCGGGCCAGTGGAAGGTGTCCTGCCAATGGCTGGGGGTTGGAATGAGAGGAGCTTTAAGATCCCTTCCAGCCCAAACCATCCTGTGATCACGGATTACTGGTGTCTGTTAAAGATGGGCAGCAGTGCCAGAAGGTACCACACTTCCTTGGTGCCTAGAGAAGGAATCCTTCCCCTTTCCCCCCTCCAAGGGTGTGCAGACCCCTTTTCCACCTGTGTCTGGAAGCTGCAGAGTTAGGCAGGTTAGATGGATGTATTCCAAGTCCCAGCAGGGTTTGGGCTCCCCCTGTTTTGCCACCCTGGACTTAACATGTTCCCAGGTAACTCAGTGCAGCAGCACTGTTCAGGGGGATCACTTTTACCATCTTTTCACCTCCAATTCCTAAAAGGAAGTGACGAATGGATTACAGGACTGATCTGTCCCAGAAGACACATAATTTTCGAAAGGGCCTTTAGAAGGGCCCCCAGCTGTTTCCAGGGCTATGTAACAGTCCTGATCTGCCAATCTAATATACCCTTATATTTAATCATGAAAAACTTCATATCAGAAAAAAATGGTCTTTTTCCAGAGCTCGCTGCAAGTTGTTTCCTTCCTCCCTGCACATTTCCTCCCCTCATATTTTATACATGCAAAGGCATATACATTCCTACTCCTTTCTGCCATACTTCCAGGGCTTCAGTTTTGATTTCATTGATTGCACACACCAGTGTCTGCAGAGCTGCCTTAAGTAAGTTGGATCCGCTGGGAATTCAAGGTGAATACGTTTTTCTCCTGCAGATACATTGTTTTAGTTAAAAGCCACTCCGGCTGCTCCATAACAAAACCAGACACAGTGGGCCCCATTGTCCGGCTCTTGGCCCAGGGAGCACGTATGGATTAAGTGATGAATTGCAAAAAGGGCCTAAAAGCCAAGCTGTAACTTCACAAAAAGGCCATTAAAGGTGAGCGCTGTCAGTAAAGTGCCCATTCAGAAGGGCTTTTATGACCCTCGTTCTTCCAGAGACGTTCAGGAGCTGCAAATCGTTCAGGCTCCCAGACTCTCTGCCCAAGTGACAGATCCTCGGCTGAACTTGGCCGGGAGAGCTACAGGGATGGTGGTTGGAGCACTGTCACTGCCTACCCGCAGCTGGGGAGGGAAAGGAACACCTCGATCCTAGTCAGAGACAAGTCACGAGTTCAGCAGCACTGAAACCTCAACGTGGAAAAATTAGGGGATAAAACCCAACAAAGCCAAACCAACAGAAAATGAAAGCACACATTTTTCTGCCTAAACCTCACCTCCATTAATTCTGCATAAAATCTAATCATGTCTCCTGCTATACATCCCTTTCAGTGCATCTCTCAAGCATTGCAGAACGCCAAGTGCTTCACAGGTTTGTGGTTATTAGAGGGGAGGCACTCGAAAGCATGTCGGAAACACAGAGTAGGTGTCAAGTAGGACAGAAGATGTCCTGTCACAGCACTCAGGATTGGCCTCTCTCTCCTGTCTCCCTGCCATGCAGGCAGCACTGCTGTCATTAAATGCACCACCAGCCCTTCAGCAAGTCCTTCCTAGCAACAAAGTTTTTACTAGAAAATTCAATCTATTACTGAAAATTTCTACCTACTACTGAAATTTCAATCTCTTAAGGATGAAGAACAAATACTTATCCCAAGAGCTGATTTTCTTACAGTGAAGATAAGAAAAGAGAGCACAGAGAACAGTAACAAACATAGGCCTGTGAATCAAAGTTTAGCTCACCACTACTGATTAAGCTTTTCAGACTTCCTGAGCAACAGAAATTAGAGTAATATCTGCTATTGATTGTAAGATGGGGGTATAGACAATGTAAATTATTTGTTGAGCTCCTTCTGGAGAGATATAAGCAGTCACTACAGCCTGTTATAAAACAACCCAACACAAACCTGACCATATTCACAGCCAAATTCAAACCTAACCTGTGCAGCCAGAGAACTGCAACCCAACCAGAACAAGCACATGTCCTCAAAACAGCCAACACCAGGCAAAAAAACCCAGCAGCTTGCCAGGAAACATCTTTATCTGCACATGTCCTTCCAAATAAAGACACGAAATAAACCAAACCACCAGGGAGCACAGCAGAAAAAACACCAACACAGCAACACATACACAAAGAGTTTATCATTACAAAAGAAGTCCTCTTACCTTGCAGACTTCTGTAGGTGGAGAGTGACCCCAGGGATTGGTAACAGCTCCTGAAACAGCTTGGAAACCTCCAAACATCTTTTCAAAAAAAACAACCAAACAAAAAAACCTCACAGGCTCTCCATGAAGGTCTTATATGAGGCTTCTGTAGGTAGGAAGGAGGGCGGGTGGGTGCATCTCTGTCACCTGTGGGGACCTGGAAGGCTGCTGGGATTGGTCAGCAGGAGACACAGGTGGGAATTCAGGGCTGGCCGAGGGCAGAGACAGGTGAAAGCACTGAATTAATCAAGATAATCGAAGGGGGACGAGCTTTGCCCAAGTGGGGCTGGTTTACTATGGCAGCCTGTCCACACTGTGCCAGCAGTCCAGGATCCCTTGGGAAGGCCCAGGATACCTGCTGGTTGTGGAGTTATGGGAAGTCTTCTAAGAGTACCAAAAATGGCTTTTTGCTTTCCTGTAAAATGCAAGATTCTTAAAAGTTGACATTAAGACACTTTGAATCCCCCAGTGGTTTGGGTTGGAAGGGACCTTAAAGATCATCTCATCCCACCCCCTGCCATGGGCAGGGACACCTCCCACTAGCCCAGGCTGCTCCAAGCCCCCTCCAACCTGGCCTTGGACACTTCCAGGGATCCTGTGCCAGGGCCTCCCCACCCTCACAGCCAGGAATTCCTTCCCAATCTCCCATCTCTCCCTGCCCTCTGGCAGTGGGAAGCCATTCCCTGTGTCCTGTCCCTCCATCCCTTGTCCCCAGTCCCTCTCCAGCTCTCCTGGAGCCCCTTTAGGCCCTGCAAGGGGCTCTCAGCTCTCCCTGGAGCCTTCTCTCCTCCAGGTGAACCCCCCCAGCTCTCCCAGCCTGGCTCCAGAGCAGAGGGGCTCCAGCCCTCTGATAATCTTCATGGAATATCCCAAAACAATATAGGACTTCTAATTTCCCTTCACTGAAGTTTAAAGTTTCCAGATAGATCAAAGGAGGAAGCTTGTTTGTCCCCAGACTTTGAAAGACTCATATTTATACAATGGCACTTGTGCCTCCTGAATGGCTTTATATGTAGCCCAACATAATTTCAATTACTGTTGTGTTTTTTTTAGCTGTGTCTTAGAATTTTGTACATACTGGAGGGTTCTACATGGCCTGGTGACAGATAACAGCTCACCTGTGGTACTGCAGTGTACACACACTTCAGTGGTATAGACTTGCTAGAGGGAAATTGTGCCTGAGTTCCCTCACACGCTGAATTAAAACCTCCAGAAGATGAAGGAGAAGGAGCTAAACCCAACCCTGACTGTTTCTATCAAGCTTTAAAAAAACAATTCATAGAGCAACAGATTCTTTACAAATATTTTGATCACTCCCTGAAAGAAAAACATGCAACTTTCTTCTTCGTAGGGGGACTGAAAGGAGTGGTTTGTTGGCTTCTGTGTGATGCTTTGAACTCTGTAGTTTGGTGACCTTGTGAAATGTTAGGTGATGGTGTCTGAAGTACAGATTTTCAACCCAAAGCAGGGCAGTCTACCCAGCCTGGAGCATTGGCTGCCTCGTAGCTGAAGGGAACCATCATCTCTCAGTTGGGACCAGTAGCTCAGAGGTGTTTCTTGGGCAGCTGCATTTTAGCTTGAGCTGTATTCCTTGCCTTCTCCAGCTCCTGGCTGAATTCAGAGTTTCAGACAACAAGAAGACAGTACTTTGAGGCCATTTCTTTCTCCACAGCAGCAGATCCTCTCCCAGCACTGCTTTGCTGCCCCAGCTGGCTCTGTGAGATCCCCTTACTCTGACCTTCCCCGGCCCTGAAAATCCAAGCCCTGGCTTCGGTCAAGTTGTAATCCTGAGCTGCAGATAAACTTCTCCTTTGGCTGGGAGCAGCCAGGGCCGTGTGCTGTGACCAGCTGGGTGAAACCTTACACATTTGGGTGCAGTTGTTTGCTGTGATGGAGCTGTTCCTACACGAGCAGCTCCCTCCTCACCACCCACCCGGACACACGCGCTCCCCTCAGCCCTAAGGAAAGCAGCTCCTCTGGCACAGTGCCTGTGTTTGGGGCTTCACTCTGACATGTCTTTGCCTCACACATTGCTGGGAAGGTGTTGGAAAGGCACCACAGCCTCTCTCAGAGCGGTGCTCTTTAAACTTTCTACTGATTAGGGGCCTTTTAGCACTCAGCTGGCTTTTCCTAATGGATTTTTCCTTTTCATTGAGACCATTTTTTTTTGCAGGCGTTGCCAAAGTAAACAGTCAGGGATGGCTATTTGGAAAGCAGGGGAGAGAAGAAAGGGGCAGAGCATCAGAACTGGTCCAAATGTGTCCCGACAAGCACTATACATCAATTGATATGTGCTGAGGGCCAAGTCCTGCCAGAGTTAAAATCTCTGGGAAAAGGAGTCCATTAGTTGAGAGACAGGCACAACAGATACAACTGCAAGGTCTTCTCTTGGATCAAAGGATGCCATGCCTGAATTCTGGAGCCTTTAGGGGGAGCGGGGTGTGAGCTTGGCATTAATCAGCCCCCTTCTGATTTATTTCCAAAGTCTTGAAGTCAGAGGAGGTGTTTGAGTAACTCCAGCCTCACAGAGTTCAAGCATATCAGTCCTTCGCTGCTCTGAAGGAGATAATTCAGCCTTCAGCCACCCTGCTGTGTGGGAACTTATCAGGCACCATCCCAAATGAAACCTCCTCTGCACTGCTCTGCTCAGTGGAAACCCCACATCTCTGGAGAAGTGCAGGATGTGGTCCAGGCCAGTAAGGAGAACTGGGCACGGTGTCCTGTTCCCAGCTGGGTTAGTGTGCTTGGTGCAGGCCCTGAATGCCCTGAGATGTGCATTACAGATGTGATACATTTATGGCCTGCAATTTTTATCAGTCAGGCAGGGCCAGGGCCTGGGACTCTGAAAAAAATTGTCCTAAATTTTACAGTTCCTTCCCTGATGCCTCGACACAAAGTATGACAGGAACAAAGCAGAGCTTTTGTATAGGAATGTCTTCATTCCCCATCCCATCTCTGCACTGATTTGCTCCTCAGTCCAGCCAGCTGCTGAATGTCTGCTCTTCTGCTTCCTCCTCAGATTAATTGCAAGAGTTCAGAGTTTTCCCCTTCAGCTGGGACTTGCTCCTTGCTGGAAGCTTCACCCTTGTTTCACCTTGCAAAGCAGTGAGGGGTCACCTGGCTCCTGCTGGTCAAAGATGAGCGAGGTCCCTTTGCAAAGGGACGTTCTCCTCTGCAGAGCAGAATCCAAGGACAGAGGTTGGGCTGCTGGCAGCCAGATCTGATCAGATGTCTCGAGTGCTCGGGACTCCTGCAGGGCTCCTCTCCCCACAGCAGAGTCTCCCGAATGTCCAGGGACAGGCTCTCCTGAGACTTTGATCCATGCCAGGGATGGATTCCAGATGGATACTCCCCCAGCCTTGGCCTACGGGCGTGTTTCACACAGCATTGATGGGGTGTTAACGATGCTACAATTTCAGCCAAGCTCCTCGGACATGCTGGGTCGGGAATGAGGAGAGCAGCTCGTTAATAAAAACCTGCTGGGCCCCCGGCACTGTTACCTGCAGCACAGCCAGAGGAGCCCTCGGTGCACCTGGGAGGAGGAGGTGAAGGTGCTGGCCCTGCCTGTCACCAACCTGTCATTTCTGGCAGGGAAGTTCTGGCAGTGTGCAAGTGATGACTCGATCCCGTGGGTTCCAGAGGGGATTTGTCACCAGGAGCTGTGTCCTGAGGTGTGAGGACATGGGAAAAGCAGAACAGGGCTGGGCTTGGGCTGCTTCAGTGGCATCACCACACACCTGCTCTGCTCATTTTTGGCTCAGACATCCCACTTTCCCACTTCCTTTTTGCTGGAGTGAATGGTGCTGACCTGTTTAGTCTTTTTTGTTATGGGCATTCCAAGTCTTCAATCATATTTTGTCATCCTTCTCTGTACCTTTGCAGTTCTGTTCCACCCTGTCTGTGCCTGGATGGACCCAGGAACATCCAGAAGGCCCAGGGAAGCTGGGTGTGTGCAGTGGCTTGACTGTGATTCCTGTTTTACTCTTTTTCTCTCTCTTTATGTCCTCACAGTTAATTTTTCAAAGGCATTGTGCTATTTTTATTCATGGAAATACCTACAGCGACTATGAGATCTTTTGAATGTTACATCCTAACTTATCTCAGGATAAATTTATCTTAGGATATCTTAGGATATCTCAGTTTAGAGGCAGTTCCACATCTATGTGTTTGGCATCATTTTCTTTAAGTTTTTTGGGCGTCACTATGAATTCCTTCTGACATTTTATTGGCCAGTTCCGCAGCACTCTGGGATCTCTCTGTAAGTCTTTGCTGGAAGTTTTAGCTTTCGTTGTCCTGGATAATTTTTTATCACCTTGACCAAAGTTTGCAAACTAATGCTCTGCGTTCTGCTGAGAGTCTTTCCCTTACTATGAACCAGAGCTCCAGACAATGTGTCAGCGCCATTAATTGTTACACAGACAAGGGGAGCAGCAAAGCCAAAGATTTGCCTCAAATCACACATCAGTTTGGGCAGGTTTAGAATTAGAGTTTAGCTCTTTCCTCTCCACCCAGTCCCTTTAATGTGCCTTCCTTACTTGCTTATTAAATCTGGAGCTGTTGTTCTGTATAACTGCACCCTTAATAACTGCAAACCCATTGCTGAGGAGGCTGAAGGGCTGGAGAGTGGCTGCCCAGCAAATTGGAACAGCAGCTCCATTCCATAAGTGCTTGGCCCGGGGCACTCCGAGGTTATGCATTAACACAGTGCCAGTGCCCCTCACCTCCCGGGCACCCTGGGCTGCCAGTGTCCACAGGAACAGGGAACTGGGCTGGAGAGGCTGCACATGGGAGTTGTGCACCTGTGACAGAGGTCACCCCACATCCCCCCCACCCCTGATCAAGAATCTGCAGCAAAGGGTTTGTGCTCTCTGTGGACTCAGCCATCCAAACTGCCTTAATAACTGAACAAAGCACAGATATTCTGGGAAAATGAGTGTCTACGTTCTCTTGGCTTCTGGCTGAAATTGTTCAGGGAGGGGAGGTGCTGTACTTGTGGAAAGGGTGTTGGATGTTCACTCGAGTGGGATATTTCTTTACATAAAAGCAACGTTTCACCAGCAGAAAGGCCCAACATAAAAAACCAAGTAGCAACACAAAGTACAAAGGGCACAAAAGTGCTGGGGGGATCTGCAGCTCCACTGCTGACGGCAAGAGAGGGGTGTCCTCTGTCCCTGCTGCAGCAGAGAACAAGGCCCTTGGTGGACAGGCCCACGCTGAAGAACGAGTTGTTTTCCACTCGGGCTCCCTGGTTTTTATGGCTAAAGTCACCCTGAGGCCGGGCTGAGCGCTGCTGTTGCGTGTCCCCGCGCAGGTCCGTCCCTCTCCCTTCCCTCTCTCCCGGGTGCAGCAGGTGTGTCCCTGCAGCCGGACACACGCTCCAGCCTTTGAAGGGGGAAACAAAAACCAGCGCAATTACCGTGAACTCCCAAACGCTGCCGAACCCGGCGGCTCGGGGAGCTGCTCCAGCCCCCTCTTTTAGCACTTCCACGGGCCATTACCCTGCCGGGATTAACAATCCCTGCCCTGCCATACGCACCTTACCCCTCACCTGCCTCCCCGGCGTGTCTTGTCCCCAGGCACTAATGAAATGACCCCCGCCGCTGATTACAAGTGGGGTGGAGGCTTTGACCGCTGAACCCACACCTGCTCGCGTGGTTGACCTTTAACGGTCCAGCTCTGGAGCTGTGAGCGCTTTAATTTGGGTTTTTTAAAAGCCCGGTCTAGGAAGAAGCTGGAGTTTCATTTGCCATCAAAACGTGACCCCTGCTGGAAGACCAGGGATGTGGCTTCTGGTTATCCGTAAGGACAATCCCGCAAAGGTGGCACAGATGTGATTAATGTGACATGTCACAGCTGCCACTGACCGCAGGAAATCACGTATAACTGAAAAAAAGGTTGGCTTAAAAAGAATTCTTACAGTATTCACCCAGCTGCAAGGGCAAAAAAGTCTTGCTTTGGGATTTTTTCATCAGTGGGATTGGGTTTTACAGAATTACAGGAACCCGTGAGGTTTTCCTGCAGGGCTGTGTGATCCTTTTTTAATGGGGATTCTGTTGGCAGGAAGTTCTCAAAACACTCCCAGTAGCAGCAATGCATTTGAGGATGTAGTTTGTTCCTAGGTTTAGCCCAGCCTGACATTTTCCCAATGGCAAAATATTTAAATAAAAACAAAGAGAGCGTCAGGCTGGTAGGAGTTTTTTTAAACATACGTCCAATTTACTGTGTAAGGAAAATAAATTCGGTTTGTGAAGGCCCCAGGCCTGCCCTGGCTGCCACGTGGGCTGTGTCAGCTCTCTGCTGGCCTCTCTGTGTCCCCTAAAAGGACCCAGCTGGATGAGCATCCCTGCCTGGGAAGGAGCTGATGGTGCTCTGTAGATGGCAAAGATCCTGCAGGAGCAGGTCTGTCTGGAGTGGAATGTCTGTCCCACAGCAAAAGGGGTGTGTGAGGCAGGAAAGACCCTCAGTTCCTGGGATGGGAAGGCAGAGGAGGTGGCTGGGTACCAGAGGGTGGGTTCAGAACTGAAAGGAGAGCCTGGCTTTGGGGCCCAGGCTCTGTGGAGCAAACAGGGGGAGCCAGGGAATTCTGGCAGGTGTTGCAGGACCATGAAAGACATTCTTGTAGGAAGAGTTCCCAGCAGTTCCCGTGTCCCTGCTGCAAAGGGGCCCTGGGGGAAGCTTTTTAAAATCCTAATTCTGAAAGGTTTCACTAAGCAAGAAAAGCTCATGTTTATCAGATAAACCAGCATATATTCTATGGTTTTAGCTTCTGTGAGCTCTCTTGGGTATGCTCATCCCTGGTTACACTGTCTGGAAGCAGAGGCAGAGCTGCCACACGTGGAATGGTCTCAGCCTGGAGCAGGGCTCAGGTCGGGTCTCACCCACGGACAGCTCAGGGCATTCAGAGCTGGCCTCACACCCAGACTGGTGGCACCTTCTCCCAGGCCTTTGAAGGGTATTTCAGGTTTCAGCAGAACAGCCCTGAGGTTTCCATGTCCCCTGGGAAGCCCCCTGGGACTCCTGCTTCGATACCTGGTCAGGGAACAGCCAGCAGAGCACAAACCAGGGGCTGCCACAGAAACCTGGGGCTGAGGGTTAAGGGTCAGTGTCAAAATAGGGAAGTGGAAGCTGCACAATTTTATAAATCCTGCTTTGTTGTTAGAGACCAAAGACTTCCTGTTTGGGGATCTCAGGGCTGTTTCCAGTTCCACTGCAAATGGTGAGAGACTGGCCATAAACCTCATGTTTACTTCATGATTTCTGCTGCTTTCTACATGTGCTGAAACGGTTTTCAGGTGGCCACAACATTTTGTCAAAAATAGAAGTGGCAGCTGAGAGAGGAAAAGCAGTTTAATGTCAGCCTGATCTTTAAAAACATTTTCTTTATTGGTATTGAAGGGCCCATCACCACAGTACTGCACCCAGTGTCATAAATATTCCATTATTCTTATGAATCAACTGAGATTTCAGTGTTTTCAGTTCTTCCTTACAGTCCTCATGGAACATTTAGTCTGTAGTTTTGTCTTTAAAGCCAATAAATTAGCCACAAAGTAATCTCCACTTAACAAGTGCAGGGATTCCAGGTACTCACAGCACTCACAGGGGAAGACCAAAGTGCAGCTGTTCTGTGGGAACTTACACAAGGGAATGGTACAGTGTCATTTAGTACCACAATTTACCAAAAGGAAAGTGGACTAAAAGATACAAACTTAAAAGTTAAGGAAAAAAAAAAAAAAAAAAAGGAAAAATCTTAGGGAGTATTGTGTAACTATCTGAATTCAGAAATAAGATGCACCAAAATTCAAGTGGACTGGAATTAACAACTACAGAGGAAACCCCAAACCCACGGAACAGAGTGGCAATTCCTGCACCCCATCACTGGGTGCACCTGTGGGCTCCAGCTCCTCATGGAAAAGGAGTTCCTTTAGGATACTCTGCAAGGGAGGGAGCTGTGAAGATCAGCTGGAAAGGAATTTGGGTCTGCAGAAACTCCCTCAGCCAGCACTGGTGTAACAGAAGGCTCCCTCCTGCATCCCAGGATGGCCACAGCTGGATCTCCCTCACATCCCAGGATGGTCACAGCTGGATCCCTCCTGCATCCCAGGATGGTCACAGCTGGATCCCCCCACATCCCAGCATGGCCACAGCTGGATCCCTCCCACATCCCAGGATGGCCACAGCTGGATCCCCCCACATCCCAGCATGGCCACAGCTGGATCCCTCCCACATCCCAGGATGGCCACAGTTGGATCCCTCCTGCATCCCGGGATGGTCACAGCAGGATCCTTCCTGCATCCCAGGATGGCCACAGCTGGATCCCTCCTGCATCCCAGGATGGTCACAGCTGGATCCCTCCTGCATCCCAGCATGGCCACAGCTGGATCCCTCCTGCATCCCAGGATGGCCACAGCTGGATCCCCCCACATCCCAGGATGGCCACAGCTGGATCCCTCCTGCATCCCAGGATGGCCACAGCTTGATCCCCCCACATCCCAGGATGGTCACAGCTGGATCCCTCCTGCATCCCGGGATGGTCACAGCTTGATCCCCCCACATCCCAGGATGGTCACAGCTGGATCCCTCCTGCATCCCGGGATGGTCACAGCTGGATCCCCCCACAACCCAGGATGGCCACAGCTGGATCCCTCCTGCATCCTGGGACAGCCACAGCTGGGGGGTGGCACCACAATTAAGGATGGAAAGGGAAAAATTTCAGAGTATTTAAAATGTGCTTAGGAAGGTCACAGGTTTGTAATTTCTTGAAGTACAGAAAATGAGACCTTATCTGAAGATTCAGCCCTAAGTTTTTCCCAAAACTATTCCTATGGGAGCTGAACATGGAACAGGTCTCTGGTCCCGTTTAGGAGCAGCCCTGGGGGCTCTGGTTGTTCACTGAGTGTTATTTTTGCCTGTCTGTGTTCAGAAATGACCCTGTAAACCCAAAGTGTCCTGGTCTGAAGGGACCTCCTGGGTCCAGCAGTCCAACCAGGCCCTGCCCACAGCAGGCACAATTATCCCAGAGCATCCAGAGCTGGAAGGGACCCACAAGGATCATCGAGCCCAACCCCTGGCCCTGCACAGACACCCCAAGAACTGCTGCTCAATGATGGCTCCACTGAGTCTTCAGCTCCTCCAGGATGGGGATTCCACAGCTTTTCTGGGAACAGCGGGCGGGTCTGATGCTGGGAATGTCCCTGTCCCTGGGCAGGGAGGGGGCACGGCCAGGCCCGATGTGCCACTGCCACCTCCTGTCAGAGACTCACCTGCAGCACACAGAAGTTCCTCCAGAGCTGGGGAAGTTCCTGTGTTTGGAACTGCTCATGGAAAGGCTGGATTATCCCAGGCTGCTCCCACCCACCCCCTCGGGCTGGATTTTACTGCTCATCTCAGCACTGACATCGAATTTCCCCTCAGCACAGTTTCAAACATTTAACTGAAACATTTAATCCCAGCTCCATTCCTGTCCCATGGAGCTGCACCTCGCCAGGGAATGCTGGAACCTCCGAGCTCGGTACCCCCCAAGAAGAAAACTCCACCAACAGTTTCAGTAATTCAATAATTTATTCATCTAAAAAAGTGTGTAAAAGTATATAGCTCTCATCCACAAGGTATATATGAATGACATTTAAAATGGAGGTCTTTTATTATTATTGTTTCTTTTTATCAAAGTCTTTTTTCTTAGTGTATTGTACCAGCGATATACTGTAGATTTAAAATGAACTTCACATTTTTTTTTTTTGTTTTCTTTCAAATTGTCGGCTATATATAAAAGAAGCTCACTGCAAAATGCTCAGCGAAAAAAAAAAAAAACAACCCAAAAAAAAAAAAACCAAAACCAAAACCAAAAAAAGAAATAAAAAAAAAAAAAAAGAACTTCAGAACTCCCCAGAAATGTACAGCTTTTACATTTAAAAAAGGTTCTGAAATATACATACAAGCATGCTGGACATCCCCACCCTCCCCTCCCGTCAGCCCAAACCACTGCCAGAAGAATTCTGAGTTAGGCATGATTTTCCAAAGTTAGAAATAAAAATTTAAAAAAAAAAAAAAAAAAAAAAAGAAAAAAAAAAGAAAAAATAAAATAAGTTTCTTCACTCTGTAGGAAAGCCAGGGCTTGTACATTTCAGATTAATTCAGTAAAAAACTCACAAGTAAAATAATGCATATTTAAGGGAAATATTATACAGAACTTTTCACACTGAAGTACATAAGATTTTTTTTTCTTTAAAATCTATTGCCATTCATTTATTTTGCACAAAAACGTATAAATATGTCACCAGCTTCTCTTAACTTAAAAAAATTAAATAAAAGACACCAGATGAAAACTACTCCTTGCTGCCCTTTTTTTTTTTTTTTTATTTCTAATTTTTGCTTAGAACCAGGTTTGTGGGGAAGAAACGCCCCTGGATAAAAACGGCCCATTTAAAAACAATAAACAAAATAATAATCCAAAGTTCAGATGAATCCTGGGAACAAATAACCCCCAAATGGTAAAAGATTACAAATGTCTACTTTACATTTTTTTCCTCCCCAAGTTAAATTTTTTTTTTTTATACAAGTTTACAATCTTCATCTTTTTATGCTCTTCAAAAGGCCTTGAGAATTTTCTTTTCTGATTAAGAAAAAATAGTACTGCAATATTTTTAAAGTCAATTTTACACTGTACACATTAGATACAAATGGTTTGATATCAGATTTTTTTTTTTTAACCTATACATTGCAAAGAGGATACGATACCCACGTGGAGGTGTGTGCAGAGAAGGAAATAATCCATTTACAGGCTCCTCCTCTGCCTCCACCTTCTCATTACACAAGCAATTCTTTTTTTTCTTTTTTTTTTTTAATTATTTTATAGAATTTGTTTTAAATGTTACATCATCTCAAGAAAAATACTTTTTAAAACCATAGAATTTCATTTTTTTTAATTTTTTTTTCTTTTTTTTAATTATTATTATTATTTTTAACC